>NC_048581.1:57640722-58281555 GCF_013265735.2 Oncorhynchus mykiss | reverse complement strand
CGGCCAGTGGAGAAGAGCCCACTGTACACCACTCACTCCCCACAGAGGTCTGCCCTGGACCTCAAAAGCCTCAGAGAGGGTCGGCACTATGGTGTGGTGACTATGGTGGTTTCACACTGCGCTGTGGTGTGTGTGTCTTGTGAAAGCGGGATCTTCTGCGTGCCTGGTTAGTAAGTGTGCATACCATGGCATGCACACTTTGTACATACTATGATATACAACACTGTTATCTTGACATCCTCTTTGTGCTAAAATTAGATTATGGATCGTAACTTATTTGTCGCAGCCTTCTAGTGACTATAAATTAGCTGAAGTACGACCTAAATGAAGTACAAGACATGACTTTGTGTTACACTCCCATGGGAACTGTCACATTTGGCTCGGATTACCATTCTATGTAAATTCGTTAAGTTGAGGTGAGTCAGCTAGAAACACCAGGTGTCATGAACAAAACAGATGATCCATGGAAATCAACATGAGTGACAAGACCCGCCCATTCACCCTCCTGAAGAGGAAGTGAGATCCCTCCTCCTTCTTCTTTTCTTTCTCCTGTCAGTTGAGTCCAGAGGTGGTGAGAGAGTGGGGTGTGGTGGGAATGTGATGGGCCCTGTAGGGTGACAAAGAGAGGCTGGAGGCCAGGTCCATCATGTGCCCCCCTCCTCCATTCCTCTCTGCCTCTGCCTGGGGCTGGGGAGGGACAGGCTGCAGAGGTGTTTACCTTTCCCTAACATACACAGGACACACAGGAACTCACACACACGCAGTTATGAGAGCACAAATACACGTGCATGCACATAAGGGTTCCCATACACATATACACTGCACCATACACATATACACTGCACCATACACATATACACTGCACCATACACATATACACTGCACCATACACATATACACTGCACCATACACATATACACTGCACCATACACATATACACTGCACCATACACATATACACTGCACCATACACATATACACTGCACCATACACATATACACTGCACCATACACATATACACTGCACCATACACATATACACTGCACCATACACATATACACTGCACCATACACATATACACTGCACCATACACATATACACTGCACCATACACATCCACACAATATGTGTCTACTGTCTTCATCTTGTAGCCAGCTTGTTGTAACTGTTCCAGTACAATATTTTCATTACCGAGGTGGGTTTCTGGTTACAGATGGCCGAGGCAAGGAGGAGTCGTTTTCTCTCTTGATAGTTGTGCACATAAACAACTTTTGACACAGGGCAGGTGCCATGGCACACTGCACTGCCAATATATCTGTGTGTTTTGTGGTTTGGCATGAAATGTCTTGAAATTGAAAGGAATTAGTACAGTATGCATTGGCATCACTTCATTCAACTTAATAAGCATTGGCAGTACATCATTCTCTGCTCAATGTTGCCCCCCTGTGGTAATATGAAAGGCAGGCCATGCTCACTCCAAACCCACTGTTGATATACCATGCAAACTCACATTGACAAGTACACTTCATCATTTGAAAAAAACATATATAATAAACTAAATGACAGTCAAGCCTAACTAACATTGAGGTGAACTAGATATACATTTTGAGGGAGTTGGGATTACAGGACAGTTGTCTCATGGACCATGAATTGTAGGCTACGCAATCTAGGTGTTCTCTGAAAAGCAAGGGCCAACCTAAAGTTTAGGGGTTTTTCAGCACTTTTCTACATGAGTTTCTAAACATTCTCATTATTGTACTTTGTCTTTTAACCATCTCCATGAACCTTGTTTGACTAGTTTTAAATTACTCTGGTCTTTGCAGCACAACATAAATGTCCATTTTTGTTTAGTATTTGCAAAACCCCATTTAGGTTTCAGTTACCAATAATATGATGTCAATTGTCTACCCAGAATTCCAGGGTGTAAATAAATATCTGATAAAAGGAGAGGTATTTTTTTTCTCCGTATGTGTTAAAATGTTATTACATAGTTTTTACATTGGTTCTGATTATCAAACAGTGACAGTTCAATGTTCATTTTAAAACATTCAGTCCACAAATGACCAATACTGTCATGTGTTACCGGGTAATAATAATTTTGTTATAGTGCCATGACACAAGTGAAGTTTATTTCCAAATGGTATATCCACCAATATTTCACATTTGTGTTTTTTCATCAGTAATGATTGCTTATGGGTACCTTAATGTGTGTGTAAAATATTACCGTTCTCAGACTTTTTTATTCATAGATTTTAGATGTGTTTGATTTTTCTGTTGTTGTTGCAAAACACAATATATCCGTTGTTTAGCTGGAATGTAATGTTTGTATCCTGTATTTGACTGTGATATGTGGTTATCTCACCTGGCTATCTTAAGAGGAATGGATAAGAGCATCTGCTAAATGACCCAAATGTCAAATGTAAATGTTTTACATACAGATCTCATATTACTGTATCGAATATATTGATATGATTTTTTATTTATTTCATTCATTCATTCATTAAAAATATTGATGTCACAAATGTATCCTTTCTACAGTTCTTTATTAAAAATGAAGTTATTTCTTACATTTGATTGTGTAAAACCGAGCAACACTACTTATTTCCCTGAGAGTGAGGCGGATATGCTGCATTTAGCAAAGAAATGATTATTTTTCTCTCTGAAATGAAACCATCAAGTGATACATGCAGTGCCTTGCGAAAGTATTCGGCCCCCTTGAACTTTGCGACCTTTTGCCACATTTCAGGCTTCAAACATAAAGATATAAAACTGTATTTTTTTTTGTGAAGAATCAACAACAAGTGGGACACAATCATGAAGTGGAACGACATTTATTGGATATTTCAAACTTTTTGAACAAATCAAAAACTGAAAACTTGGGCGTGCAAAATTATTCAGCCCCCTTAAGTTAATACTTTGTAGCGCCACCTTTTGCTGCGATTACAGCTGTAAGTCGCTTGGGGTATGTCTCTATCAGTTTTGCACATCGAGAGACTGATATTTTTTCCCATTCCTCCTTGCAAAACAGCTCGAGCTCAGTGAGGTTGGATGGAGAGCATTTGTGAACAGCAGTTTTCAGATCTTTCCACAGATTCTCGATTGGATTCAGGTCTGGACTTTGACTTGGCCATTCTAACACCTGGATATGTTTATTTTTGAACCATTCCATTGTAGATTTTGCTTTATGTTTTGGATCATTGTCTTGTTGGAAAACAAATTTCCGTCCCAGTCTCAGGTCTTTTGCAGACTCCATCAGGTTTTCTTCCAGAATGGTCCTGTATTTGGCTCCATACATCTTCCCATCAATTTTAACCATCTTCCCTGTCCCTGCTGAAGAAAAGCAGGCCCAAACCATGATGCTGCCACCACCATGTTTGACAGTGGGGATGGTGTGTTCAGCTGTGTTGCTTTTACGCCAAACATAACGTTTTGCATTGTTACCAAAAAGTTCAATTTTGGTTTCATCTGACCAGAGCACCTTCTTCCACATGTTTGGTGTGTCTCCCAGGTGGCTTGTGGCAAACTTTAAACGACACTTTTTATGGATATCTTTAAGAAATGGCTTTCTTCTTGCCACTCTTCCATAAAGGCCAGATTTGTGCAATATACTACTGATTGTTGTCCTATGGACAGAGTCTCCCACCTCAGCTGTAGATCTCTGCAGTTCATCCAGAGTGATCATGGGCCTCTTGGCTGCATCTCTGATCAGTCTTCTCCTTGTATGAGCTGAAAGTTTAGAGGGACGGCCAGGTCTTGGTAGATTTGCAGTGATCTGATACTCTTTCCATTTCAATATTATCGCTTGCACAGTGCTCCTTGGGATGTTTAAAGCTTGGGAAATCTTTTTGTATGCAAATCCAGCTTTAAACTTCTTCACAACAGTATCTCGGACCTGCCTTTTGTGTTCCTTGTTCTTCATGATGCTCTCTGCGCTTTTGACGGACCTCTGAGACTATCACAGTGCAGGTGCATTTATACGGAGACTTGATTACACACAGGTGGATTGTATTTATCATCATATGTTTATGTTTGAAGCCTGAAATGTGGCAAAATGTTGCAAAGTTCAAGGGGGCCGAATACTTTCGCAAGGCACTGTACATGTCTGTCATTGAACAACGCCATGCCATGACTAGATAGTGACAAAAACACACCATAATTTATTTCAATAATAAAAGCTAATTTACCAACATTTCTGAAAATGTATATATAGCATTTTGGAATGAAACTCTTCAAGCATGGTTGATAGAAATCTAAATGACTTTGATATTAGCCCTTTTATACAGCAAAAATGCTGTATATTAAAATACCATAAAGTAGCCGAGTCCAATCAGCAGTAAAACTATACTGAAAACAGCATAAAAATGGCGATTGATAACAATCCTGAAAGTGAATCTCCTCCCCTTCCTCCACTCCTATACATTGCACTCTTTGGCTTTCTCAGTGATAGGTGGAAAGACTGAGCTAGCCTCCCTCTTCCCTCCCCTGTCTCCACATGTTCCTCCTCCCACCCCTCCAGCCAGCCAGCCAGAATCCCCCCCAACCCCACCCCGCAGTGCCCCAGAGGGAGCCTGATGAGGCAGCAGCACCTGGATGTGAGGCCCAGCAGGTGTGTTGAGCCTGGAGGTCAAGACTGGGCCCCTGCCAGGCAGCTCCAGTCCAGGCCCATGTCGATGGGGCCCAACCCAGCCAGCCAGAAGGTAATTTCCTGTTTCTCTCTCCATCTCCCTCCATCCTGCAGAGCTACCAAACAGATGGGCTTTTTATTCAGCAGGGGGGCCTCCCCCTGGTTGCCATAGTAACACATCTGACACACATTTTCACATAGTTAAGATGAAAAAGTCTGTTGTGGTCATTAAAAGCAAGAATTCCCCACAGTCTGAAGCTGTTTCTACTTATATATATATTAGCGATGGGACATTTTCAGGAGGAACAATTTGTAAGGAACAATTTCTAATGGTACTTTTAACAACAAATTAAGCAAAGTTTCAATTTGGACATCTACCATTCTGAAATGCCCAGCTGACTACACAGACATGGTTAGTTTAGCCGTGAGTCGATATCTCAAGAAGTGGACTGGGGAGGATAGGCCAGAGCTGGCTTTGTCATCTCATCAGACCCCACCACAGGTCTCCCAGTGGTGGAAAATGTACCCAATTGTCATACTTGAGTAAAAGTCAAGATACCTTAATAGAAAATGACTTAAGTAAAAGTGGAGGTCACCCAGTAAAATACTACTTGAGTAAAAGTATTTGGTTTTAAATACATTTAAGTATCAAAAGTAAATGTAATTGCTAAAATATACTTAAGTATCAAAAGTAAAAGTATAAATAATTTCAAATTCATTATATTAAGCATATATATATGTACAGATAGCCATGCCCTTCACACTCCAACCCTCAGACAAAATTTACAAATGAAGCATTTGTGTTTAGTTTAGTGAGTCGCCAGATCAGACGCAGTAAGCATGACCATTGATGTTTTCTTGATAAGTGCCTAGAGAAGCTGGAAATGCCTACAGTTCTTACAAATCCACATCACGCTCTCAGTCTGTTAAACCTTCTGTCTTTGTTAATGGTTGGACGGTTGGTTAGAGGCTACTTTAGGGCAGAAGGAAGGGCAACGATAAGCCACACACACAGAGTCATGTAGTTCTACAAGTCACCGCCAGAGGGCAGATCTACGCATACAGAGTTGGTCCCCAAAAATCCAAGCGAAATGCCTTTATTTTTTTAAACACCTACATAGTATAGTCTCTTCCTTCATAACGTTCTTCTTTGTCTATATGTCATATTCTCAATCTCTCTAATATTATTTTCAGCTTGATACGTGGACTGGAGCTGTGCTCTCTGTGAAGACAAGATGTGAAAAGTCTCTATGACTGCTTTGTTTCATATCCACCACTCTCTTAGCGACTAGAATGATTCCACTTACATTCCCAGTTCGAAAAAGCATGAATCTTTAATCGAGTTAAAGGTGAAACAGCTTAACTGTCATCCATACCTGCCTTGTATCTCTGTCACTTCCATGGTTGAATCCTACTGGATTAGCTGGTAGCTTTGAACCCCACTTTGCACCACATCCCTCCTTCCCCTGGTTTATTTCCCCTCCTACTCCCTCTACCTTCACCCTTCTCTTTTTTAACCAATATTTTTTTTTTTATCTGAGCTTGTGCAGGGCACGCATTCGCATTGGGCTTTTATTACAGTCGTAGAGATTTAGAGTGAAGGGATATATCAGTTTGGAGCACACCGAATTAGTTAACAATGCATTATCTGCTTTTTATGGCAGCTATAACTCTCGTTATGCCTCTGCTCGGGAGAGAAGGGGAGAGAGGGCAGAGAGGGGGGAGAGATGGAAAGGGGGGAGGGGGGGGGGCAAAAAAGAGATAATTGAATAAGTAAATCATCAGTTTATAATTGAGCCTGATAGCCACCAAACTGGCCATAGTTGTCAAACAGTTCTCCTTAGTTTCCTGGTTACCCTTTATTAAGTTCACTTGTTGATCAAGACTGGTTGATCCAAATGCCGTTTGTTACTTTACTAGTTTCCATACTTTGAATTGTTTGCAGATGAGGTGACCGTCTGATAACGTCGGGCAGCAGGGAGGCCTCATCCCTGGCAGAGGATGGCTAAGACCATGAAAACTAAACTGCGTGGTCAGACCAGTCTGGGGGTGAGGAATCTTGGCCGTCTTGCTGAATTGCCCAGGTAGAGGACCCAAGGTCACTATGTCCACAACCTAGGCCCTCTGGTGCACACTTATGAAAGGGGAACCCCCCTGCAAGGCACCACTCAGAGGAAGGTATGAACCTACACATTAATCACAGATCACAACCTCTCTACATTATGTGAGCAATCTTGTTCATCTTGTTGGGTTGAACAAAGAGGAGACAATGTTCCTGCTGACCTGACAGTTCAACTCAATCCTTTGGTTCATTCACAACCCTTGCTTACTTTTACTTCTCCGCATCTTTTTTAATCAAAGACCAGGTAAGAATTTCATTTTCATTTTTACAAGAACGCAAAAAGATAAAGAGTTTTGTGTTGTTCATATTTTTTAAGCAAATTACTTTTTAGGTGGGGAGTAGAAGGTGCTTCAAACAACAGCACTCAAGGTGAAACCAAAACTCAAAAGAGCATTTGGATTGAAAAGGTGAGACACACATAATTAAAAATGTATCGTTTTATTTGGCTATTTCAAGTTAAAACTTTCAAGATGCTTTTGGCAAATCACTTTTTGCTGCATTGGTTAGGAACACATTTACCACAGACACCATGATGGTGGAAGAGGTAACGGTGAGAAAATATATTTATTAACTTAGGATAGCAAGCACTAATACTTCTAAGTGATCTTTCCTAAGAAACAGTTCTCTTTGTTTGTATTCAAAAAGTGTTCTCGACTTGTTAAATATTAGTATATACAGTTGAAGTCGGAAGTTTACATACACTTAGGTTGGAGTCATTAAAACTCGTTTTTCAACCACTCCAAAAATGTCTTGCTAACAAACAATAGTTTTGGCAAGTCTGTTAGGACATCTACTTTGTGCATGACACAAGTATTTTTTCCAACAATTGTTTATTTTGATTGATTATTTTACTTATAATTCACTGTATCACAATTCCAGTGGGTCAGAAGTCTTTTTTTTTTACCCCTTTTTCTCCCCAATTTCGTGGTATCCAATTGTTGTAGTAGCTACTATCTTGTCTCATCGCTACAACTCCCGTACGGGCTCGGGAGAGACGAAGGCTGAATGTCATGCGTCCTCCGATACACCAATGTGTCGGAGGCTACACCGTGCCCCTGGCAACCTTGGCTAGCACGCACTGCGCCCGGCCCGCCACAGGAGTCGCTGGTGCGCGATGAGACAAGGAGATCCCTACCGACCAATCCCTCCCTAACCCTGACGACGCTAGGCCAATTGTGCGTCGCCCCACGGACCTCCCGGTCGCGGCCGGTTACGACAGAGCCTGGGCGCTAACCCAGGGACTCTGATGGCACAGCTGGCGCTGCGCCACCCGGGAGGCCACGACTGTGCCTTTAAAGGCCTACCTACCTTCAAACTCAGTGCCTCTTTGCTTGACATCATGGGAAAATCAAAAGAAATCAGCCAAGACCATAGAAAAAAATTGTGGACCTCCACAAGTCTGGTTCATCCTTGGAAGCAATTTCTAAATGCCTGAAGGTACCACGTTCATCTGTACAAACAATAGTACGCAAGTGTAAACACCATGGGACCACGCAGCCGTCATACCGCTCCTAGAGATGAAAGTACTTTAGTTCGAAAAGTGAAAATCAATCCCAGAAAAACAGCAAAGGACCTTGTGAAGATGCTGGAGGAAACGGGTACAAAATTATCTATATCCACAGTAAAACGAGTCCTATATCGACATAACCTGAAAGGCCGCTCAGCAAGGAAGAAGTCACTGCTCCAAAACCGCCATAAAAAAAAGCTAGACTACGGTTTGCAACTGCACATGGGGACAAAGATTGTACTTTTTGGTCTGATGAAACAAAAATAGAAATGTTTGGCCATAATGACCATTGTTGTGTTTGGAGGAAAAAGGGGGATGCTTGCAAGCTGAAGAACACAATCCCAACCGTGAAGCACGGGGGATGGCAGCATCATGTTGTGGGGGTGCTTTGCTGCAGGAGGGACTGGTGAACTTCACAAAATAGATGGCATCGTGAGGAAGGGAAAATTATGTGGATATATTGAAGCAACATCTCAAGACATCAGTTAAAGCTTGGTCGCAAATGCGTCTTCCAAATGGACAATTACCCCAAGCATACTTCCAAAGTTGTGGCAAAATGGCTTAAGGACAAGAAAGTCAAGGTATTGGAGTGTCCATCACAAAGCCCTGACCTCAATCCTATAGAACATTTGTCAGCAGAAGTGAAAAAGTATGTGCGAGCAAGGAGGCCTACAAACCTGACTCAGTTACACCTACTCTGTCAGGAGGAATGGGCCACAATTCACCCAAGCTTGTGGAAGGCTACCTGAAACATTTGACCAAAGTTAAACAATTTAAAGGCAATGCTACCAAATACTAATTGAGTGTATGTAAACTTCTGATCCACTGGGAATGTGATGAAAGAAATAAAAACTGAAATAAATCATTCTCTCTACTATTATTCTGACATTTCACATTCTTAAAGTAAAGTGGTGATCCTAACTGACCTAAGACAGGGAATTTTTACCAGGATTAAATGTCAGGCATTGTGAAAAACTGAGTTTAAATGTATTTGGCTAAGGTGTATGTAAACTTCCGACTTCAACTGTAAGCTTATGTGAATTAATTATATGGTTATTCTGTATTCAATTGTTACATTGTTCTAATCTCTGATATGAACTGTGAGGCTTTATTAAGTCTCTCAAAAATGTGGAACTAGTCATATTGTGTTTTCCTTTGACAGAATAAATCCATAGAAGGAGAGGACCCACCTTTTTTTAACTAAATAGATTTTAAAAATCAAACAACCAAAAGGCCTGTATTTCAAACCATGTGGTGGCTTGTGAACATCCAATTGATACATATTAATGTTTTGCACAACAGGAGGATATCAGACAACCAATGAACATCCTCATTGTAAAAGGCATTAAGAAAACATACAGGGAATTGATCTGATAGACTGTTTAAGCCAATTATGCAAGATTCAGGATATCTTTATGGAAGAAGTTTCTGCCTATTTCACCTGCATGGATGCCAATATAGCTGATCAAATTGTTGGTAAGAGAATAAAATGTGAATGTAGGGGCATGATTTGGTGGGTGTTGTGCTGCTAGAAATGGAGGTGCTGTGGACAATTTGGACAAAGAGCATGTTGCCTAATGGTTGTTAGCGCTTGAAGTTATAGTGAATCCAAATTCCAATGTTATTCAGATACCCTACTGCAGATAACAAATGGAAAGACACTATGATAACAATAAAAACACATTCACATCTTGTCGTTGCTCTCTATTATTCCTTTAACAGATATGGGGAATCATATGATGAAAGGTAAAAGTATTGTAGCGAGTAAAGTGGATACCTATGGATATAAAAACAATCCAAAATGTATATTTTATACGGCCGTAAAGCTAACTAAAAAGCTGCATTCCCCAAGTGAGGACGGCCTTCACTTCAGCAGTGATGAATTCATTAACTTCTTCAACGAAAAGATTATGATCATTAGAAAGCAACAAACTCATCTTTGAATCTGCGTATTTCTCCAAAATGTACTTGTCCTGAGTCTGCACAGAACTGCCAGGACGTAAGATCAATGGAGACACTCAAGTTTTTAAATCCTGTATCTCTCGACACATTCACGCAAATAGTGATTGCCTCTAAACCTTCCAGCTGACTACTGAACCCTATTCCAACTAAACTACTGAAAGAGCTACTTCGGGGTGCTTGGCCCTCCTATGATGAACATAATAAAAGGCTCCCTGTCCTCCAGATGTGTACCAAACTCACTAAAAGTGGCAGTAATAAAGCCTGTCCTGAAAAAGCCAACCCTTGACCCAGAATGTTTATATAAAATGATCGGCCTATATCTAATCTCCCATTCCTCTCAAAATATTTTGAAAAAGCTGCTGCGCAGCATTCTTTTGGTGGGAGATTGGAAACTCTAATTGATCTACACGGACAAGTTTTTGCCTGGTTTAGAGCTTATCTGTCGGTAAGATATCAGTTCATCTCTGTGGATGGTATGTCCTCTGACAAATCAATGGTAAGTTTCGGTGTTCCTCAAGGTTCCGTTTTAGGACCACTATTGTTTTCACTATATGTTCTACCTCTTGGTGATGTCATTCAGAAACACAATGTCAAATTTCACTGCTATGGGTACGACACACAGCGGACGACACACAGCTGTACATTTCGATGAAAGATGGTGAAGCCCCAAAACTGCCTACACTGTGTTTCAGACATAAGGAAGTGGATGGCAGCAAATGTTTTACTTTTAAACTCAGACAAAACAGAGATGTTAGTTCTAGATACCAAGAAACAAAGTTGTCTCAAATAAAACTGTGAATGACCTCTGTGTTACTCTGGATCCTGATCTCTCTTTTGATGAACATATCAATAATATTTATAGCGCATCATTATGACTTACTTTCTCATTACTCGTAGTCAGATTACATGTTTTGGTTGGCGGGAACGGGCTTCCATTGATACACCTGGACAACAGCCTGAGGACATGATTGGTGAGGATCATTCTTCTTCCAATAAAATAACTATGGCCGGGGTGGTCAATGTATAGAAAATGATATGCTTCAAAGCATTGATATTACTGTGGTGATGGCATCTTGTGCTAATAGCATGACACAATACGAATAAGAATTCATGAAACAGTCTAATCTATATCAAAGGCATGACACACTACACCCCATTGACTCTGTACACTCATGCAATGCAGTATTTCACTACCTCAAGTAACACCACATCTCTTCCTAATCCAGGAGGCCTTTATAAAGGTATCGGCGAAGACCATGAAGAAAGTGCTGGAGAGGGTGATGAGGAAGGAGAGTGTGAGGTCTATGAAAAAGGAGAGGGAGATGGTAAAGTCTATGAAGGAGTATAGGGAGAAGGTGAGGTCTATGAAGAAGGAGAGGGTGAGGTTTGTGAAAAAGGTCCTGTTGTGAGCAATGTAGAGCAAATGTTTGAATTTATTTGTTTAATATTTATTTATCCAGGTTAGTCTCATTGAAATAAAATCTATTTTTCAAAAGAGACTTGGTCCAACCAAGACCAGCAATGATGGTAGCCTCAAGATCCAAACTAAATCACGTTACATTTCACTGTTGTTTCTCGTCACTTATTCTGAATTAGTAGAGTGAGACAATAGTGAAACATAGTGTAATTCAGTGTGGACCTGGAGTTGGACCTAGCTCTGCCTACTATGATGGTAGCCTTAAAATCTAAAATGAACAATGTAACATTTCACTATGGTTTCACTTTACTAATTCAATCTGGCATTCCTCTAATAGACGGGTACTTGGACTGTCTAAAAAATAACCAGTCGGTTGAAGTTGATCCAGAAGCTGACAGGTTTTGAATAATGCCCCACACACAGTAGATGCAGGCACAAACCTTTTAAATGAAAAGATGGCCATAATGAATTTGTGAAGTGAAACGGAACAGTTCAGTTTGGATCCAGGCCACCATTTGAAGGCTGTATTGCAGAATTTTGTGGAAGCACTATCAGAGGCATCGCTTCTGAGAAAAGGACCTCTCTAGACCCCTTCAACTTCAAAACCAGCAGAGTTGAAGCAAATAGTTTAGAACTCCTGCATCAACCTGACCATCAGCTCAAAACACAACACCTTCAACTCTCCAAGGATCCCACATAAAAATCTCTTACCAGTTCAAGCTGACTATGACTGAGTGTTGATCAACCTGGCATGTTACTAGTACTGTTAATTATATTGTAACTATTGTAATTGTTTGTGCATTGCAACCATTAGACCATATGCTTCAGAAACAAAATACCTAATAGCAGCTGTTCTAACTTTGACCAATTAGTGATCCTTTTGTGATTATCTTTGATTTCAATCAAATTCTCCTGATTATTCAGTTGTATCCTGATTCTCTGTATAATATATTAGTCCAAGCAATTTGCAGTAAACTGAATAAAGTGGGAACACTGACCTATCACTGTGTTGGGGCCGCGGGGGAAATTAGTGATTGGAGGAGATGGCGGGAAAGGACATAAGGAAGAAAGTGGAGAATATTATGAATAAACATGAAGTGGGGGATTACAAAGGCCTTCTGAAAGATCTGGGGAAAGATAAGACGATGGTCAAGAAAGGAGAACAGTGGAAATGGTTATGTGGGAATGAGCGATTTCACAGAACTTTTGGAAGAACTTGAGGAAATTGAGAGTGACGAGAGTGAGGATGAATTAGATGTGGTGGCAGGTGCAGTGATGACTGTTGAGAAGAAGTTGAGTGTAGAGGGAGGCAGTGTGGCCAGGAAGGTTGGCATCAAGTGCAAAAAGTGGGACATGTGTTACAGAGGCTCTGAGGTGGAACCTGATGAGAGGGTGGATGAAGTTCCTGCAGTGAGGACCGCTGATCCATATATGGTGATAGGTTGGGTGGAGAAGAAGTTGGGGTTGAGTTGTTGAAAGTAACTAGGAGTGGACTAGTGATGATTTATTGTGTTTCTTCAGACAAGAGGAAGCTGGCTGATCACTTGATTAGGGACAAGAAATGTGACTTGCTTTGCTCTACATAGCAGGGCACCATTGAAAGGAGTGACAACGGGGGTGGTATTAAATGTTGAGGAAGATCCGTTGAAAGTGACGATTCCCGGTGTCTGCGTAGCTTTCCATTTGGTGCGACGCAGATCCAGTGGAGAGCCTGAGGAAACGGAGAAGACGTTGTATGTCCTGTTGAGTTTTAATGTAGTGTCTTTGCCAGATAAGGTTAAGGAAGTGTAAGTCATCGGGTGAGAGTGTTTGTTCCGAAAATACTTCAGTGTTTAAGGTGTCAGGTTTATGGGCATGTTGCATCAGTATGCAGGAAGGAGAGTCCTAGATGTGAGAAGTGTGCAGGATGGCATGAGACAAAGGAATGTGTCGTTTTGGTGGAGAAAATTGTGTGTCTTAGTTGTAGGGGTGCCCATGGGGCTGGAAATCAGAGGTGTCCAGTGAGAGAAAGGCAGGTTGAGGTTGGTCGGGTGAGAGTAGTACAGAATGTGTTGTATGCTGAAGCAGTGAAGAGAGTGGTAGAGGAAGATAGTACACGGTGAGGGATCCTGAGAGGATTCATGTGAGTAGGCAGAGACTAATGGAAAGTGATAGGAAGAATATGTAAGGTAGGTTTCTTGGCATTCATAGCTATGGTTGTCAATTGTACTGCAGAAATAGATTGAAAGTCACAGAAAATTGAGGTTGTTATGGCAGCGGCAGAGAAATACTTGAGACTGCAAGGTTTTACTGCAGAACAGTTACAGGAGGTGTTGAGTGGTAGTGTACTGGAGTAGGATTAGATAAGGTAAATAGTGGAATGGGGTGGTGTTTTTTTTGCATACATTCATTTGTTTATTTTTTATTTCGAGAGGTCTAATAGTTGTCAGGGTAATTTTTCCTTTACCCCAATTGTATAGTAGTACTGTATCACAAATAATTTAATGTAGGTAAGCCGTGAATGGCCTCACACTCCTGTACAGTAGGTGGCGGTGTATACACTTTAAATAGGATGCGATTCGCCAACGCAATCCCAAAGAACAAGAAGATCACCGCGCTGGAGGGGCGGATCACTATGTTGTTCATTCTGATCACAGCAGTGCTGTTGAGTCTCTAGGCTAGCACAGCTTACGCTAGCTTGGCAATAGCTCTCGCATGAATTAGCTCGTTTCTATTTACGCTACGGTCGAACTAAATATATTTTGAAAAAGAATGTCGAAAGAGGTAAGTTTGTATTGATTACTATTCAGTAACGTGCTGATAGGTTGTAGCGTTTTAGTCCGTAACAGTTATGCTATTTGAAGGCGACGCATTCTTACTTACCTAACGTTAAACATGACAGCAGGCCATTTGATCTGCAGCTGTAAAGGTCTTTGTCAGCATTGTTATTTAGCGAGTCACCAGTATTTTCACAACTTATTATGAAGATGCATTTTTGTAAACATTCGCCCATTTGTTCACGATTGCAACTGCATTTTTATGGCGCCTGCATCAAGTAAAGTGTACAGTCCGCCATTATACCTAGCCAGTTAACGTTAGCTAGTAGAGGGCGCGCGGTGACGCTCGATAGCTAACGTTAGCTCTGCGAGATACGCTTTTGTCGCGGACAAGTGTGTTTGCGTTAAATTAATTTCATAATGTGCACTGCTTGTTAATTTGTATTACAGATAGTTTACTAGCTAGCGTTAGCTAAATGGCTTATTCATAGAATGGCTACCAACCCAGGCTCCCGATGCGTTAAAGCAGCAGGCCGCATGCCTAACTAGCAAGTAACGGTAGGCCATTTCTGAGTGTAGTAGTAGACCTGACCTGCCATGGCTAGCAATGATCCCCATTTGCTTCTAATCCAGTGTGTTTCCCTCGTATTAAATTCAGTCTCCCCGTGAGCCGGAGCAGCTCCGCAAGCTCTTCATTGGTGGGCTGAGCTTCGAGACCACCGACGAGAGTTTACGGACCCATTTTGAAAGATGGGGATCCCTCACAGATTGTGTGGTGAGTATTGCGTTCCTTTTCTAATACGGAACAAAAATATAAACTCAACAATTTCATAGTTATTTTTTTAATGAGTTACTGTTCATATAGATGAAATACATTCATAGCACTACACACCCTAGTACAATTCCAGGCTGTATCACAACCTGTCAAGATTGGGAGTCCCATAGGACGGCACACAATTGGCCCAGTGTCATTAGGGTTTGGCCGGGTTAGGCTGTCATTGTAAACAAGAATTTGTTCTTTACTGACTTGCCTAGTTAAATAAATAACAAATGTACATCTTTTGGTTAAAGATGCCTTTAAAAAATGGGCCTCACAATGGGCCTCAGGATCTGGTCACAGTATTTTTGTGCTTTCAAATTGCCATTGATAAAATACAATGTTGCTTGTTGTCTGTAGCTTATGCCTGCCCATACCATAACCCCACTCATCATGGGGCACTCTGTTCACAATGTTGACATCAAAAAACCGCTCGCCCACACAACGCCATACATGTGGTCTGCGGTTGTTATGCTTTTTGGACGTACTGTCGGATTATCTAAAATTACGTTGGAATTGGCTTATGGTAGAGAAATTAACATTAAATTATCTGGCAACAGTGCTGGTGAACATTCCTGCAGTCAGCATGCCAATTGTACGCTCCCTCAACTTGAGACATCTGTGGTATTGTGTTGTGTGACACAACTGCACATTTAAGTGGCCAATTGTCCCCAACCCATCATTTTAAAAGGCTAATTGATCATTAGAAAACCCTCTTGCAATTATGTTATCACAGCTGAGAACGGTTCTGATTTAAAGAAGCAATAAACTGGCCTCAGACTAGTTGAGTATTTGGAGCATCAGTATTTGTGGGTTCGATTACAGGCTCAAAACAGCCAGAACAATAGACAAAGAACTTGTCAGTCTATTCTTGTTCTGAGAAATGAAGGCTATTCCATGTGAGAAATTGCCAAGAAACTGAAGATCTCGTACAACGCTATGTGCTACTCCCTTCACAGAACAGCGCAAACTGTCTCTAACCAAAATAGAAAGAGGAGTGGGAGGCCCCAGTGCACAACTGAGCAAGAGGACAGGTGCATTAGTGTCTAGTTGAGAAACAGACACCTCACAAGTCCTCAACTGGCAGCTTCATTAAATAGTACCCGCAAAACACTAGACTTAACTTCAACCGTGAAAAGGCAACTCCGGGATGCGGCGTTCCTCTGTCCAGTGTTTGTGTTCTTTTTCCCTTTTTAATATTTTATTTTATTGGCCAGTCTGAGATATGCCTAGGCCAGCATCCTGGAGTCGAACAGCTCAAATAAGCAAAGAGAAACAACATCCCATTACTTTAAGACATGAAGGAAGTGAATCTGGAAAATGTCAAGAACTGAGCTTTTTTTCACTTGCAATTGCAAAAGCCATGATGGCACTGGTTCTCATGAGGACCACCACAGGAAAGGAAAACCCAGAGTTGCCTCTGCTGCAGAGGATAGGTTCATTAGATTTGCCAGCATCAGATTGCAGCCCAAATAAATGCTTCACAGAGTTCAAGTAGCAGACACATCTCAACCTCAACTGTTCAGAGGAGACGGCGTGAATCAGGCTTTCATGGTCAAATTGCTGCAAAGAAACCACTACTAAAGGACACCAAGAAGAAGAAGAAGATACTTGCTTGGGCCAAGAAACAGGAGCAATGGACATTAGACCGGTGGAAATCTGTCTGATGAGTCCAAATTTGAGTTGAACTGCAGAGTGAAGGAAAAGAAGCTAACAAGTGCACAGCGCATGTCAGAACTCCTTCAATACTGTTGGGAAAGCATTCCAGGTGAAGCTGGTTGAGAGAATGCCAAGAGTGTGCAAAGCTGTCATCAAGGCAAGGGGTGGCTACTTTGAAGAATCTAAAATATATTTTAATTTAACGCTTTTTGGTTACAAAATGATTCCATATGTGTTATTTCACAGTTGTGATGTGTTCACTATTCTACAATGTAGAAAATAGTCTAAATAAACCTTTGACTGGTACTTTTGTAATTATATCAGCAAATTAATGGTTCAATTCCGAATTCCTCAGGTAATGAAAGATCCAGTCACAAAGAGATCGAGGGGCTTTGGCTTTGTCACTTACAGCTCTGTGGATGAAGTTGATGCATCAATGGAGGCTCGTCCTCATAAGGTTGATGGCCGCCAAGTGGAGCCCAAGAGAGCGGTGTCCAGAGAGGTGAGCGATGTCTGCTGTGACTACGAAACACAGAAACCTCCCAGTTACACATATTTTGATGTTGGGGTGCTGCTGAAGTTTCTGAATATGAAGTGGAATTGTTTTTAATTATCTTCTGTTTGTCTTTTGAAGTGATTTTAATATTTTGAATGTCATGTTGGACAGGATTCCTCAAGGCCAGGTGCTCACACCACTGTGAAGAAGATCTTTGTGGGTGGCATCAAGGAGGACACAGAGGAGCATCACCTTAGGGACTACTTTGATCAATTTGGCAAGATCGAAGTTATCGACATCATGACTGATAGGACCAGCGGGAAGAAGAGGGGGTTTGCCTTTGTTACATTTGATGATCATGATGCAGTCGATAGGATTGTCAGTAAGTTCTCAAGTCAACACCATTGATACAGAAAAGCTGCTATTGTGTATTTAGATGTTTTACTTTTTTTCGTCAAGTAATTTACTGATCTGTTTTTAACAATCTCCTTTCTCCGCTTACAGTCCAGAAGTATCATACAGTGAATGGTCACAACTGTGAAGTGAGGAAGGCTTTGTCAAAGGAAGACATGAACCGGTCCGGTATGTATTGTAGCAGTTGATTCCTAACAACAACTGAAGCTTTAGATGTGATGAGAAAGTGACTGACTGTTTGATGTCTGAATTTCAGGGCCAAGAGGTGGAAACTTTGGTAGAGGTGGCGGATATGGAGGTATGAGCACTCTGGTTTTTATTTCCTTTTAAACCATATTCAACCTTGTTCCGTAGGGAATTAATTTACTAGTTGGCTGCCCAGGTGCAATGCAGGCTTCAAGTTATTCTCACATCTGTAACATTTTTTTTTCTAGGTGGTTTCGGTGGAGGGAGAGGAGGAGGAGGTGGAGGATATGGTGATAACGATGGATACAATAACTATGGAGGCAATGGTGAGTTCTTCTGTGTTTTTTCTAGATATTGTAAAATAAAATGTGGGCAATGTTTTCGGGAGGATTTGCCAGTTTGTCCAAAAGCTTAACTTCTTTGACTTATTTCCTTAGGTGGCGGCTATGGTGGAGGTCCCGGCGGGTATGGTGGTGGCAACCGGGGCTATGGCGGAGGCGGCGGCGGTGGCTATGGTAACCAGGGTGGCAGCTATGGAGGAGGAGGATACGACAACTACAACAATGGAGGTGGTGGTGGTGGTGGTGGAAGCTACAGAGGTGGTAGGTCAACCAAGCAATTGTGCGCTGCACATATAAATAGTGCCATCACTTAGTTTTGTATCGGGATAGCTGTGTGTGATGGATAGCTTGGAATTTAAAACTACTATCTGTGTCCTCTCGCAGGTAACTATGGAGCTAGTAGTGGTGGTGGGAGCAGCAGTGGAAGTGGTGGTGGTGGTGGAGACTACAATGACTTTGGCAATTACAACAGCCAGTCGTCCTCCAGCTACGGCCCAATGAAAGGAGGCAGCGGCTATAGTGGCGGCAGTGGAGGGGGCCGGAGCAGCGGCCCATATGGTGGTGGTGGTGGTGGTGTTGGTGGTGGTAAGTCCCATGTTACACTTCCCCTTGAAGTAAATAAGAACTGAGCCTAAGTCCCTGGATTTGTAAGGGAGGAAAATATAGGCGTTTCCCTAGTAGCTAGTCCCTTGAGTTGAGCACTTACGTAAGGCCTGGCCCATTCTGCAGGTGGTTACGGAGGAGGCTCCGGTGGTGGATATGGAGGGGGCTCCGGAGGTCGAAGGTTCTAGGTTCTGAGGTAAGCGCTGTACTGAAAAAATTGCACTGCACCTCTAGATTGGACTGTTAAATGTAGTTTTGGAGTCCGTACATTGGAGGAATTGAGATTGCCATTTCCACTATGTGGCTTCCTTGGCACAGCCTAGTCCAAGATGCAGCATAGTTGTTTTTAGAAAACAAAGCACTCCCTTTACATATGGCCAGTAGGCCTAGGCTCGAGGGCAATCATATACCGTGATACATGTGCTGAAATTGATTGTCTGAGTTCTGTATGGGGGATCCAGCAGCAAATCTTTACTTTCACAGAATCTACCATCTATTGAGCCCCTTGGCATATATGGATTGGACTGAGTTTGAAACATCCCCCCCCAACTCCACACACACAATCTGCCCTCCTTGTCTTTGCTATGCAGTGCAACGGGCTTGAATTGAAGGCTTGCTCCTGGCTTTTCTCCTCTTGACCCCACTCAAATGTAGCTGATAATGACGAAAGAAGGAAGGTGCAAAAGTTTAACATTGTTGTTCCGTATTGTCCAACAGGCTACAGTACTTAGGAGAGGAGAGCCAGAGAGGTGACAGGGAAAGGAAGCAGCAGGTTTACCCCCTAGATCTGCTCAGCCAAGCACAGTTGTGGCAGGTTTACATCTGCCACATGAAGAGAAATGTACAGTAGAAAAGGAAAAATCATGTGGAGAGGGAGGGAGGGGAATGGGTGGGTCCTTTTCAAACCGTTCTTGTCAAATGCTTCCCAGCAGGATTATATGATTTTGTAGTTTTGCTGTTTTTGTCTTTGAAGTGTAAAGCATTCCACTAAGGTTTTATGTAGGTATTTTGATTTTCCCCGCACCTATAGGGTGTTTTTAAGATGTAACCGCCACCAAATCAAGATTAAATAAACCGCTTTTCAGTTTTGTTTTTTTACATTGTGTATTTTGATTGATGGGTTCCTGTTGATTGTGTTACATGAGATGAGTAGTCCTCAACAGATGAGTAGATGGTATGAAGTGTAATTGGAATATCCTCAGAGTACTTGCGTTATGTTCCATATTCAGTATCCAAGCATGTCATTGTTTAGAAAAGTGCATTTTTGTTTAGATAGTTTACCTCAATGCCTTTGGTGAAAATACCCTGCTTGCATACAGAGGTCAAAGGCCTTTGTGCTTCTGGGCCGCCGGGCCGGTTTCTCCCCTAAAGTTTAGCATTGTTGCCACTGGACAAAATAAAAGTTTGCTTAATGGCTTTTCTGTTGGCTCATAGCTTCACAATCAATTGGAGTCTAGCTTACACACAGAACTTGAGACTAGCCTATCAATTGGAGGAGCCAGCTGAGAGGCTAGTCATTGGGAGGAACCAGCTAAGGGAGAGAAGTAGCAAGATCCCCGCGAGGAGCCAGTGAAGCAGGGGACAGCAGCAGTCTTTGAGTACAGATGGTTGCTCTTGTAAGACTAGCGAGAGGCAGCTCGAGAAAGGAAGGGGTATTTTATATACCATGCTGGTAGGTAAGAAGAGATTTTTGATCAACTCTTGTATTTTTAACACTCACCTTTTTGAAAATGTTAGCAGTCCATGTTAAGTCTCAGGGTAAATTCACTAACATGGGCTCCGTAGGCATTTTATTCCAGCAAAGGTATTTAATCTTAGAATAAGAGGGCTATAGATTTAGTGAATTAGTTAACTACCAGTGTTTTTGGTTGCCCAATTACCTGAATGATGCAAACCTTGACTGCTACTCAATTGCATTTGTGACAACATAAGTGGCCGGATATCCTCAACATTAATGACTAGATCTGGTTACACTAATGTTGGTAGTGCATGAAAATCTAGAATAAAGCCACTCAGTAGCACTAAAAATGTATGTACTTTCTCTAATATCTCTCTCATTTTCAGGAATGTAAGATGTCTGCACTAGTGCACCTCTCATGCACCTTATCTTGCACCTCTACACCTGTACTGAGATGACCAGCGGTTACAGGACCAAATATGACACGGGTATGCTGTTTTTAAAAAAAAATTAAATACTTACATTTGTTGTTGTTGTGATGCCTCACTTTCTCTGCTTTGTGCAGGCCAAATATCAGATTATTTCAAGATGATGTGTGGTTTTAATTGCTTTAATGTTTTTCTTTCAGTGTCATTTTAAATGGACAGAAGGGACACTACAGGAATGCTGCTGGACAGTTTTAAACTTTTGTACTAACTTGCAATAAAATGTTTTGTTTTTTTAAGCATTTGTCTTTATTGTAAACACTTATGAGGCTCTGGTCTGTTTTTCCAAATGAAGTCTTGATTGTATGTTCTGTAGAGGCAGTTAATTCTGTATAGACAGCTGTATGTGGTGCAGAGGGAAATTTATTTTAGGTTTTTATCACCTATTTGCTGAATGTCAAATTCCTGTGTACGGGGTTTAACGGAAGTAGAGTAAGGAAGAGGTATGAAGTAGAGTAGTGGTAGCATTTTCAGACACAGAATGCATGATGTTTTGGGGTGGCAGGGTAGCCTAGTGGTTAGAGCGTTGGACTAGTAACCGGAAGGTTGCAAGTTCAAACCCCAGAGCTGACATGTGTTAGGGCATCATTCTGACAAGGAGTCTATAGACCTTTTTATTATAATATATTTATATAGCACTTTTCATTACAAGTAGAATCTGTTGCTTTAAACAAACAATTTAACAAAACAAATGTAGGGATCTGACAGTTCATTATGGCACAATAATCTGCTTGCCTTGCTAACAGGGTAGCGGTTCAACCCCCTCCAGTTGTTCTCCTTTGCTACTATACTGAGGAAAAATATAAGTGCAACATGCAACAATTTTTAAAGAGCAGTATTGAAATAGATTCAGTAGGCCTTAACCTATGGATTTCACATGACTGGGATATAGATATGCATCTGTCATAGATGCCTTAGAAAAATGGGTCAAAAATCCAGTCCGTATCTGGTGGAACCACTCATGCAGCGTGACATCTCCTTCTCACAGAATTGATCAGTCTGATTATGGCCTGTGGAATGTTGGTCCACTCTTCAAAAACTGCAAAGGTGCGGTAACTGGAACACACTGTCAATCCACAGCATCCCACACATGCTCAATGGTGACGTGTCTGGTGAGTATGGCCAGAACTGAGACATTTTCAGCTTCCAGGAATTGCATTCTCATGCTGAGACATGAGGGGATGGCGGCAGATGAATGGTACGGCAATGGGCCTCAGGATCTCATCACGGCACAGTATATCTGTGCATTCAAATGGCAGAAAAAGGAACAGTAAATTCTCTGGCAACAGCTCTGGTGGACATTTCTGCAGTCAGCATGCAAAACTTCACATTTTTGAGTGCTCTGTGTAATTATAATGCTGTTTAATCAGCTTCTTGATGTGCCACACCTGTCAGGTGGATGAATTATCTTGGGAAAGGAGAAATGCTCACAAACAGGGATGTAAACAAATTTGTACACAACATTTGAGAGAAATAAACTTTTTGTGCGTATCAAAAATGTCTGGGATATTTTCTTTCAGCTCATGAAACATGGGACCAACACTTTACATGTTGCGTTTGTATTTTTGTTCAGTGTATGTTGGTGGCAGTGATGGCTTAATCCTAGTAGTAGTTCCCAAGGATTTTGCAGTGTGCCTGATATTGGGGTGTTGGCACACAACGACTTCAGATGGGTAATATGTATAATTTCTGGCTATTCAATCATCCCTTGGTCCCTTAAATCAATACATTTCTAGCATTAGGAGGCTGAATAAATTTGTCTTTGCCCCTAAGACCCTCCTGATCTTTTAAAGATACACCTGTCGGGCTGTATCTCCGAGCTGGTACGGCAATTGCATTGTCTGCAACCGCTGGGCTCTCCAGATGGTGGTACGGTCAGCCCAACACGTCACTGGGTGCACACTGCGTGCCCTCCAGGACATCTACTGCACCCAGTGTCACTGGAAGGCCAAGAAGATAATCAAAGACCTCTGCCACCCGAGCCACGGCCTGCTCACCCTGATACCATGCTGCAGAGTATTTTTCTCTGCTCATACAGTGGTGTAAAGTACTAAAGTAAAAATACTTTAAAGTACTACTTATGTAGTTTTGGGGTGTTTCTGTAGTTTACTATTTATATTTTTGACAACTTTTACTTCACTACATTCCTAAATAAAGAAATTACTTTTCACTCCATACATTTTCCCTGACACTCAAACGTACTTGTTCCATTTTGAATGCTTAGCAGAATAGGAAAACGATCAGATGTTTGTCTGACGAGTATTTTTCTCCGCTCATACAGTGGTGTAAAGTACTTTTTTAAAAATCCTTTAAAGTACTACTTATGTAGGTTTTTAGGGTATCTGTAGTTTACTATTAATATTTTTGACAACTTTTACTTCACTATATTCCTAAAGAAAATAATGTACTTTTTACTCCATATGTTTTCCCTGACACCCAAAAGTACTTGTTACATTTTTAATGCTAAGCAGGATAGAAAAATGGTCAAATTCACGCACTTGTGAAGAGAACCTCCCTGGGCATCCCTACTGCCTTTGATCTGTCAGACTCACTAAACACACATACTGCATTTGTAAATTATGTTGGAGTGTGCCCCTGGCTATCTGTAAATACATTTTAAAACTAAATTGTGCCGTCTGGTTTGCTTAATATAAGGAATTTCAACGTATTTATACTTTTACTTTTGATACTTAAGTATATTTTAGCAATTACATTTACTTTTGATACTTTGATACTTTTACTCAAGTAGTATTTTACTGGGTGGCTTTTACTTGAGTCATTTTCTATTAAGATATCTACTTTTACTCAAATATGACAATTGGGAACTTTTTCCGACATTTTAAATTTTTCAGTGGGTGCTGCAGCACCCTCATCCTCCCGACTTCCTGCGGCTATGTACACACCATCATATATTATTTGACTCTGATGATAAAGAAATAGAAAATATTCCTGTAAAGGAATGTGTTAAATATTTAGGACACTTAGTCAGACAACATTTGAATTTGAATTTCTCTCCTAAAATTAAGAAAACCAAAAAATATATTCAATAATTGGCTACAGAGAGATCTTTCTATACTTATGAGAGTACTTCTGTCCAAGGCAGAGGGACTGTCTCATTTTGTGTCATTATCGATATGTGTAAATCCTTCTACTTGTAAAGAGATCAATAAGACCTTTCTTGACTTCATCTGGAAAAATAAGTCTCACAAACTAAAAAAGTCAGTCCTTTCTAACAAAAGAGCTGAAGGCGGTCTAGAAGTGTTGGATTTGGTTGACATAAATAACAATTTCAAGTAAGGAATAAGTAATTGTTCTACCCCAGCTAGCATGTGGGGAATATTTACTTTGTTCTTGATGTTTTCGACAACAAGGGTAATATTCTCACATATGAACAATTTATAACATTGAAAGAGTTTCCAATACCATTCAGAGAGTTTATTTCTGTGATCAAAGCCATTCCCAGTGGTCTAATCTTAGCTTTGGTAATGATCACAAAGTTTATCCAGAACTCAGATTGGAAGGCGTGGGTTTACTTGAGAAATCTTGTTGTAATAAATATATAAGACAAATTCTTCATTCACAAATCCAACTTACACACTGGAAAAATGCATGGTTGAGGCCTTACAAATATTTTATACCAAACAAAGACAAGGAAGTGCACTTCAAAATTTTACATAAGATATATCCATGTAATTCTATGATATCCAAATTTGTGGCTATTGATGATATCTGCGTTTTCTGTGAAAAAGAAGGTGAGAATCTGTCTCACTTGTTCTTTGAATGTAAATTTGTGTCAGAATTTTGGGGAAACCTTGCAAAATACTTATTTATCATTATGAACACTACCCATGTTTTTGACACGAAATATATAATATGTTACTATCGCAATGAGAACAAAACCACTGAAATGATTGTGAATTGTTTTATTCTTGTTGCCAAATACTTCCTACACAAACAAAAATTCCAAAATTATATACCCAAATTACACATTTTTTGGATTGAATTTAAATATTTTATTAAAACATTAACCCCATTGAACAATAACAAGAATAATATTTTCCTAAATCATTACAATAAGATATTTTCATAGTGAGTACAATTGCACTAGAATTGTTTATTTATTTATTTTTTTTGTTCCAATATTTTCTCCTTAATACCAGCGTTCTGTTTTTTATGATGTAAGAATGTAAATTGTTGATCTGCATTTTTAATAAATAATAATAATAAATAAAATTTATTTAAAAAAATTAAAAAACACACCATCATATATATTTATATTCTGGACTCTGACATTGCTCATCGTGTTATTTTTTATTTGTTTTATTTTTGTGATTTGTTGGGTATTACTGCACTGTCAGAGCTAGAAACACAAGCATTTCGCTGCACCTGCGATAACATCTGCAAAATAGGGATATGCGACCAATGGCATTTGATTTGACGTAACGATTCAGGAGTACGTCATCAATTCAATTATTCTACCTTGTGTCGTCAAGACACTCTGTACAAAGGTGGCGACAAAGTCTGGGTAAAAGCTGAAACATTTTTACGTAATTACCCCCTAGCTCTATTGTCCATTGTTTGTAATCTATGTATGCTTGTGTTCCCTCATGTGCTTTATGTGTTGATTTGTTGTTAATTTAAAAAAATAAAAATAATAATAAAACATTTTTTTAAAGACAAAGTCTGGGTAAATGCCATTTGAGGACCTGATTTGACTGATGTGAAAGGCAACCAACGGTAAGTCTATCTGACCGCATTTCTGTGTTGCACCAATCACAGAGAGAGTTTTGTCCCTGAATCCACGTCATCTGGTAGTAAGACAAAATGGACGCACTCAGCCTGGTACTGTTAGCGCTCTCATAACATGCATTTCATGCTATTTATGTTGATATTTGTGATTTGAATGACACTATGATAATGATGTATCAGGGGTAGTTGCCACTGTTAGCCCAACAATGTAGAAGGACACAGTTTAACTAGCTAGTTCACAGAATTAGTAGCTAGCTAGCCGGCATGTTATGATTGTTGTCAGATTGCAATTGATCAGTCAGCGCTTGTCGTTCAAGTTGTTTGGCATCATGTTCACTGAACAAAATACAACATTGTATTCATCAGGAACCCACTCTGTACACCGTGAAGGCTGTGCTCATCCTGGACAATGACGGAGAAAGACTTTACGCCAAGGTAACTAGCTAATCAACAGCGATGAATGAACTACCAGCACCTGCCCCCACAGTCAATGTGCTTCAAATCAAACCTTATTTGTCACATGTGCCGAATACAACAGATGTAGACCTTACAGTGAAATGCTTACTTACAAGCAGGGGCACTGGTGTCAAGGTAATATGTACATGTAGGTAAAGTTAGTAAAGTGACTATACATAGATAATAATAGAGTAACAGCAGCGTAGAAGGGGGAGCAATGCAAACAGTCTGGGTAGCCATTTGATTAGCTGTTCAGGAGTCTTATGGCTTGGGGGTAGAAGCTGTTTAGAAGCCTCTTGGACCTAGACTTGGCACTCCAGTACTGCTTGCCGTGTGGTAGCAGAGAGAACAGTCTATGACTGGGGTGGGTGGGGTCTTTGACAATTTTTTGGGCCTTCCTCTGACACCGCCTGGTATAGAGGTCCTGGATGGCAGGAAGCTTGGCCCCCGGTGATATACTGGGCTGTACGCACTACCCTCTGTAGTGCCTTGCGGTCGGAGGCGGAGCAGTTACCATACCAATCAGGATGCTCTTGATGGTACAGCTGTAAAACATTTTGAGGATCTGAGGGCCCATGCCAAATCTTTTCAGTCTCCTGAGGGGGAATAGGTTTTGTTGTGCCCTCTTCACGAATGTCATGGTGTGCTTGGACCATGTTAGTTTGTTGGTGATGTGGACGTCAAGGAACTTGAAGCTCTCCACCTGCTCCACTACAGCCCCGTCGATGAGAATGGCGGCGTGCTCGGTCCTAGTTTTCCTGTAGTCCACAATCAACTCATTTGTCTTGATCACGTTGAGGGAGAGGTTGTTGTCCTTGCACCACACGGTCAGGTCTCTGATCTCCTCCCTATAGGCTGTCTCATCGTTGTCGGTGATCAGGCCTACCACTGTTGTGTCATCAGCAAACTTAATGATGGTGTTGGAGTCGTGCCTGACTGTGCAGTCATGAATGAACAGGGAGTACGGGAGGGGACTGAGCATGCACCCCTGAGGGGCCCCGTGTTGAGGATCAGCGTGGCGGATGTGTTGTTACCTACCCTTACCACCTGGGGGCGAGGGAAAGCTTTGTAAGCGTCTCTCTGCTTCATAGCATGTCAATATTCATCCAGCTGCATGAGTAGATGCAAAGTAGCCAACATAGTTTTGTAATTTTACATTCAGCTGACTACCTGGGTAACAAATTGCCTGTGTGCTCAAACTATGACTTATTTTGTGACACTGTCAGTGCTTGACTTGGACTGAAATAGGTTCTGGTACCCATTTTGGGTGCTGGTACTGTTTTATATTTAGGAGCAGGAGCTCTTCAAGCTCAAGCAGTATAACATTTGAGTTGCAAGTACTCTGCTCCGGTGAGTTCCTGCCCAAGTCAAGCACTTGGAGACACAGTATTCACACCTCTTGACTTTTTCCACATTTATTGTTACAGCCTGAATTTTAAAATGGATACAAATGAGATGTTTTTTTTTAAATGAAAAGCTGAAATGTCTTGAGTCAATAAGTTTCCAACCCTTCTCTTATGGCAAGCCTAAATACGTTCAGTAGTAAACATTTTCTTAACAAGTCACGTAATAAGTTAAATGGACTCTGTGTGCAATAATAATAGATTACATGATTTTTAAATGACTACCCCATTTCTCTACCCAACACATACAATTATCTCTATGGTCCCTCAGTCAAGTTCTGAATTTCAAGCACAGATTCAACCACAATGACGAGGGAGGTTTTCCAATGCCTCTCAAAGAATTGCACCTATTGGTAGATGGGTAAAAAAAAATAAAAAATCAGACACTGAATTTCTCTTTTGAGCAGTGGTGTAAGTACTTAAGTTGTTTTTGGGGGTATCTGTACTTTACTATTTCTATTTTTGACTACTTTTACTTAACTACATTCCTAAAGAAAATAATTTACTTTTTACTCCATACATTTTCCCTGACACCCAAAAGTACTCGTCACATTTTGAATGCTTAGCAGAACAGAAAAAATGTCAAATTCACACACTTATTAAGAGAACGTCCCTGGTTACGCCTTCTGCCTCTGTTCTGGCAGACTCACTAAACACACGTACTTTGTTTTGTAAATTATGTTGGTGTGTGCCCCTGGCTATCTGTAAATAAATAAAACATTAAGAAAATGATGCAGTCTAGTTTGCTTAATATAAGGAATTTGAAAGTATTTATGCATTTACTTTTGATACTTAAGTTTATTTAAAACCAAATAGTTTTAGACTTTTACTCAAGTAGTATTTTACTGGTTGACTAACTTTTACTTGAGTCATTTTCTATTAAGGTATCGTTATTTTACTCAAGTCTGACAATTGGGTACTTTTTCCACCACTGCCTTTGAGTATGGTGAAGTTATTAATTATGCTTTGGATGGTGTACCATTACACCCAGTCACTACAAAGATACAGGTGTCCCTCCTAACTCAGCTGCCGGAGAGGAAGGAAACCGCTCAGGGATTTCATCATGAGACCAATGGTGATTTTAAAACAGTTAAGAATTGAATGGCTGTGATAACTGAGGATGGGATCAACAACATTGTAGTTACTCCACAATGCTAACCTAAATTACATAGTAATCGTCATCGGCAAGGACTAGGACATTTTTGTAGGATAAGAAGAAATATAATAGAGCTAAGCACAGGCAAGATCCTAAAGGAAAACCTGACCCTGGGAGACATATTTACCTTTCAGCAGGACAGTAACCTAAAACCCAAGGCCAAAAATACATGGGAGTTGCTTACCAAAATGACATTGAATGTCCCTGAGTGGCCTAGTTAGTTGACTTAAATCCGTTTGGAAATCTATGGCAAAACTTTAAAATGGCTGTCTAGCCATGATCAACAACCAACTTGACAGAGCTTAAGGGTTTCCAAAAAGAATAATACTACTAAGAACCTCTTCGAGATTTACCCCAAAAGACTGTAATCGATGCTAAAGGTTATTCTAACATGTATTGACTCAAGGGGGTTGAATACTTATCTAATCAATATATATTATTGTTTATTTACATGAATCTAAAAAAAAAAAACATAAATCCCATTTTGTAACAACAAAATGTAGAATGAGGCAAGGGGTGTAAATACTTTCTGAAGACACTGTATGTGATCTCCGTTTGACTTCTGCCCCACAGTACTATGATGAAACCTATCCCACTGTGAAAGAGCAGAAAGCTTTTGAGAAGAACATCTTCAACAAGACACACCGCACAGACAGTAAGATGTTTTTTTCGACCTAATTAATCATATGCGCTTCAGTTTACATTTTGGTCACAGGCTTCATTACTTGCTATTTCATCTCTTGCCAAAGGCTTTGAGTGCTGATCTGTTCTCAATTGCACGAAGGCTTCTGTGTATAACTGGTATAATGAAGATGTTGTATCATAGACTGAACTCTCTCCGCTTCTTTACCCAGGTGAGATAGCGCTCCTAGAAGGTCTTACCGTTGTGTACAAAAGCAACATTGACCTCTACTTTTATGTTATTGGCAGTTCACATGAAAATGAGGTAGGCTGGTGGTGGTACGCTAACAAAACACACTGAAACATTGCCTATGTTGGGCTGTTTCTCCCACAAAACATTGATACGTTTTGTTATTTCCTCCCCCAGTTGATGCTTATGTCAGTGCTTAACTGTCTGTTTGATTCGCTCAGCCAGATGCTAAGGTAAGACTGCACTTTATTTACACTGAACAAAAATAGAAATGCAACAATTTAAAGATTTGACTGAGATGCATACCATTCATATAAGGAAATCAGTCAATTGAAATAAATTCATTACGCTTTAATCTATGGATTTCACCTGACTGACCTTAAAAATAAAAAGTAGGGGTCTGGATCAGAAAACCAGTCAGTATCTGTTGTGTCTGCCGTTTGCCTCATACAGCGCGACACATCTCCTTCGCATAGAGTTGATCAGGCTGTTGATTGTGGCCTGTGGAATGTTGTCCCACTCCTCTTCAAGGTCTGTGCGAAGTTGCCGGATATTTGTGGGAACTGGTCCACGCTGTTGTACACGTCGATCCAGAGCATCCCAAATATGCTCAATGGGTGACATGTCTGTTGAGTATGCAGGCCATGGAAGAACTGGGACATTTTCAGCTTCCAGAAATTGTGTACAGATCCTTGTGACATGGGCCTGTGCATTATCATGCTGAAACATGAGGTGATGGCGGCAGATGAATGGCACGACAATGGAATCCTCAGAATCTCATCACGGTATCTCTGTGCATTCATTTTCCATCAATAAAATGCAGTCGTGCTCGTTATCCGTAGCTTATGCCTGCCCATACCATAACCCCACCTCCACCATGGGGCGCTCGCCTACATGACGACATACACACTGTCTTCTATCTGCACGGTACAGTTGAAACTGGGATTCATCCGTGAAGAGCACACTTCTCCAGCATGCCAGTGGCCATCGAAGGTGAGCAATTGCCCACTGAAGTCAGTTGTGACGCCAAACTGCAGTAAGGTCAAGACCCTGGTGAGGACGACAAGCATGCATATGAGCTTCCCTGAGATGGATTCTGACAGTTTGTGTAGAAATTATTCGGTTGTGCAAACCCACAGTTTCCTCAGCTGTCCTTGTGGCTTGTCTCAGACGATCCTGCAGCATAAGAAGCCAGATATGGTGGTCCTGAGCTGGAGTGGTTACACTTAGTCTGCGGTTGTGAGGCTGGTTGGACGTATTGCCAAATTCTCTAAAGGGATGTTGGAGGCGGCTTATAGTAGAGAAATTACAAGCATTTCACTACACCTTCAATAACATCTGCTAAACATGTGTATGTGACCAATAACATTTGATTAGATTTGAATTTAACATTATATTCTCTGGAAACAGCTCTGGTAGACATTCCTGCAGTCAGCATGCCAATTGTACGCTCCCTCAACTTGAGACATCTGTGGTATTGTTGTGTGACAAAGCTGCACATTTTAAAGTGGCCTTTTTATCGTCCCCGGGTACAAGGTGCACCTGTGTAATGGCATGCTGTTTTAATCAGCTTCTTGATGTAACACACCTGTCAGGTGGATGGATTATCTTGGCAAAGGAGAAATGCTCACTAACAGGGATGTAAACAATTTTGTGAACGAAATAAGCTTTTTGTGTGTTTTTTTTTTCAGCTCATGAAACATGGGACCAACACTTTACAAATTGCGTTTTACAGTTTTTGTTCAGTGTAGTTGAATAAGCAACTGAATGAGACATTTGTAACACTTTGTTAGTTTCCATAGAGAGGTCAGGATGTGTGTTTAAGCTCCCTTTCTTTGTCCTCCTGCAGGAAAAATGTTGAGCGGCGGGCCTTGCTGGAGAACATGGAGGGCCTGTTCCTGGCAGTGGATGAGATTGTGGATGGGGGGTAGGTACTTATCTCACCCCAAAGCAGGGGTCTCTGGAGCTGTGTATTCTCCTCTAGTATGTCCTTTGACTCCCTGACCAAACCAACTTTTCCATCTAGACTGGATGCTTTCAAAGACATCACACTATGGCGTACAGCTAAATTATTCATCCCCCTTGGCGTTTTTCCTATTTTGTTGCATTACAACCTGTAAATTAAAAGGATGTTTATTTGGATTTCATGTAATGGACATACACAAAATAGTCCAAATTGGTGAAAAGTTGTTTTAAAAAAAATAATAATAATGTAAAAAATTAAATGGAAAAGTGGTGTGTGCATATGTATTCACCCCCTTTGCTATGAAGCCCCTAAATAAGATCTGGTGCAACCAATTACCTTCAAAGTCACATAATTAGTTAGATTGCACACAAGTGGACTTTATTTAAGTGTCACATGATCTCAGTGTGTGTGTATATATATATATATATATATATATATATATATATATATATATATATATATATATATATATATATATATCTCTGTTCTGAAAGGCCCCAGAGTCTGCAACACCATTAAACAAGGGGTACCACCAAACAAGCAGCACCATGAAGAACAAGGAGCTCGCCAAACAGGACAGGGACAAAGATGTGGAGAAGTACAGATCAGGGTTGGGTTATAAAAAATATCAGAACCTTTGAACATCCCACGGAGCACCATTAATACCATTAAAATGGAAAGAATATGGCACCACAACAAACCTGCCAAGAGAGGGCCGCCCACCAAAACTCACAGACCAGACCAGGCAAGGAGAGGATTAATCAGAGGGGCAACAAAGAGACCAAAGATAACCCTGAAGGAGCTGCAAAGCTCCACAGCGGAGATTGGAGTGTCTGTCCATAGGACCACTATAAGCTGTACACTCTACAGAGCTGGGCTTTATGGAAGAGTGGCCAGAAAAAGCCATTGCTTAATGAAAAAATAAGCAAACACGTTTGGTGTTCGCCAAAAGGAATGTGGGACACTCCCCAAACATATGGAAGAAGGTAATCTGGTCAGATGAGACTAAAATTGAGCTTTTTAGCCATCAAGGAAAACGCTATGTCTGGCACAAACCCAACACCTCTCATCACCACGAGAACACCGTTTTTCATCGGCAGGGACTGGGAAACTGGTCAGAATTGAATGAATGATGGATGGCACTAAATACAGGGAAATTCTTGAGTGGAAACCTGTTTGTCTTCCAGAGATTTGAGACTGGGATGGAGGTTCACCTTCCAACAGGACAATGACCCTAAGCATACTGCTAAAAGCAACATTCGAGTGGTTTAAGGGGAAACATTTAAATGTCTTGGAATGGCCTAGTCAAAGCCCAGACCTCAATCCAATTGATCTTTGGTATGACTTAAAGATTGCTGTACACGAGCGGAACCCATCCAACTTGAAGGGGTTGGAGCAGTTTTGTCTTGAAGAACGGGCAAAAATCCCAGTGGCTAGATGTGCCAAGTTTATAGAGACATACCCCAAGAGACTTGCAGCTGTAATTGCTGCGAAAGGTGCCTCTACAAAGTATTGACTTTGGGGGGGTGAGTAGTTATGCACGCTCAAGTTTTCTGTTTTGTTTGTTTCACAATAAAAAAAAAATATTTTGCATCTTCAAAGTGTTGCATGTTGTGTAAATCAAATGATTAAAAAAAGTATTATAATAAATTTCATTCCAGATTGTAAGGCAACAAAATAGGGAAAATGCCTAGGGGGGTGAATAGTTTCGCAAGCCACTGTAGCCAAGATAAAGAGGAAGTCCAGAAGCAATTCTCTGGCAACCTGGGTCGTTCCACAGAATTATTCCCTTTTTGATATTTTAAGTATAAATTGTGCACCAATATTGCCTTTTCAAAGCCTGTTAAATTGACCACATCGGATTTTTTTTTTTTTATAAAGGCTTGCTGAAGTGCCACAATTCAGCGTTTTGACATGTCTCTCTGTGACTTCTATGACGAGCTTAACCCACTTAACCCCCAACATTTCTCCAGGTTCTCTCCATAGTAAAGCCCTAGTTATTTTGTTGCTTTGAAAAAGTCATTTCTGAAGATGATTTATTTCACTTGATTAGTGATTAATGTCAAGGGAAAATAAACCTATCCCTCATTTTTAAGGTCAATCCTGTTACTCTTTTTAATGTAATGAAACAATAAAAATTATAAACCATTAAACATCTAGTAGTCAAATCATAGTGTAAAAGCAGGTGAACTGGTTCTAACCCTTTTGGAAATGTCTTGTTTTGTGGTGGGAAACTAAGCAGGTCGAGCAGAACACGCCAACCCTGTTACCAATATAGCTAGAAATGTTTTTTACAACCAAAATTTGTTTTTTGAAGCTTGCATTCAATTGCCCCTCCCTGTTGCACACATCATGCTTCCATTCCCCCTGTCACGAGGGGATTTATGGCAGATTTAAGATGAAATCGTCAACCCTGTTAGTTTATTTTACTTTACTATAGTTATTTTATTTATCTAAAACATACCCACAGATGGATTTTACCAGTTAAATACTCTATTACATAATTTAAGGTTTCTGAGACTGGATAGGCTCTCAGTCCAATATAAATCAACCATCCTACTAGTCCATAGCTAGGTGATACAATAGCCCCTCGAAGTAAGGTTATTTAGGGTTAGGGAGGATGCCCATTTTGCTTAGCATTTAGATGTCAGCCATTGAGAGTGATCTATGCTCTTCTGTCTTCCAGAGTCATTCTGGAGAGCGACCCTCAGCAGGTGGTGTACCGTGTGGCCCTCAGAGTAAGACCATTGATCCTCCTCCTCCTCAGTCAAACACCATGGTTCTGTTATCATGGAGTACTGTACTGCCCAGATGTCAACAACATTTAAATTGATCTGGACTATATTTCTCTCATGTTTACAGGGGGATGATGTTCCTTTAACAGAACAGACTGTGTCTCAGGTAATTGCGCTTCTTATTTACGAGAAAATCTCATATTACCTAGTAAACCTAACCCTAACTTGTTAAAATTGTGTACAATTTATTTTAGTACTACTAATAATTGGGTAGGTGCTTACATGAGTCTTATTTCACACATGTACAAGTGTATTATACACATGTGAATTGTAAATATTTTTGGGGCATATCCCACGTGACACCCTTGGAGATTGGGGTCACGGCCAGGGACCAGCCATTATTGACAGCGACCCTGGAGCAATTAGGTTTAAGTGCCTTGCTCAAGGGCACATCAACATATTATTTTCCACCTAGTCGGCTCTGAGATTTGAACCAGAAACCTTTTGGTTACTGGCCAAACTACTTAACCGCTAGGCGACCTGCCGCCTGGTGTACTGGAATTTAAACGTGTGTTTGATAGTAATGTGATTTGGATATCAGTGAACAACATGGCTGAGTGATGACTAGGTGGTTTGTCAGGCTAACAATCTTTAGCACATACTGTACCTTATGCTTCCCAGCTCTTTTTATCCCTAAAATGCCCTCATTGTTCTGTTAGCTATTTAAAAAATAATTGTATTTCTCTCCAACAGTATATTAAGCTACTACATTAGCTTTATTGTAATGAAAAGGGAAGAGAACAGAGGGGAGCGTACCCAGTGTAGCTGCTAATGAGGCTCCACTGTTAGCTAGGCGGCGTGTCTCCACACCTGGCAGGCTCTCTGAGCACTACGCTGATGGATGCTCCCATCTGACAGGCATTTTACTGGCTGCAGGTGTCTCCCTCTCCCACTCTGTCCATTAATCGTCATCGCCAACCCTGGGCCTGCATGCCTCATAATGGTTACTGAGAGACTTTAGTCTGCAGAATTAAAATGATTCATTCATTGATGTATCGTTCCTGTGTGTAGTAGTATTACTGGTGTCATCACACCACCACTCTTCCCTCATATCACAGTAGGAAAGTTCTGGAAGCTTCCTTCAGTGTTTTATACTGTATATATTTTTTTCTACCTGTAGTTGGATTTTGAGGTGATGGACATTTACCAAACTATACAGTTCTGCCTTTTGTGGGTTGCTAACGGCTTTCATCTTCTATAAACAGTATTAGAGGGACACTTAACCAAACCGAGTTCTCCTCACTCTGTTTTTCTCTTCTCTATTTCAGGTGCTTCAGTCTGCAAAAGAACAGATCAAGTGGTCCTTACTGCGATAGGAGAGTTGTCTCTGCTGTCACATACACACGTACCAACACTCACTCACCTGATAACATCATTCCTATTCCTGTGTATCCCAGAGATCATTGCACTGAAGTCTTCTGATTGAGCCACCAATCAGAACCAGCCAGGCCTACTGTGGCATTTTCTATCCTCCATTTCCTGTCTTGATTATCCATTCCCATGTGGTGGGAGATCCAGAGCTCTTATCGCCCAGACAACAGGATTAGTTTTTTTGTTGTTGTCTCAACTCCACACATCCTTACTGTCTCTATGGCTGTTGGTGATTCCAACCTTTTGTATTACAGTACCAACAAATGTGATCTGACCAGTATGAATCACCCAGTATTCACCTATTCCAATGGGATTTTGCCTATTTTAGTGGGCATAGCTGTTAGCTGTGTTAATAATTGTATGGTATATGAAACATGACTATTAGTAAAACACTGAGCCATCTCCTTGCTGTGCTCGTGTCTCTTTGTATACAACCTTTATTAGAGATTCCACTAAATGTGGCAACTTTTTGCTTGTGTAGTTGTGCATGAAGCATACATTTTGTGATTTAAATGTGATAATTACAATGATATGCAGGCTTTCTTTACATTGCGTTTCTCTTGCCGTTGTGAAAAGAACTTGGATCAAATAAACTTTATTTAAACCAGCAAGCATTTGATTGGTTTCTCTTGTTTGTGGTGCAGTAAAATATTTGTTTGTTGGGGAAAAGTTTGAGGCTATCTTTTGCCGCAGTAGGGCAGATGCTGCAGTTGAAAGGAATTATATCGCCACCTGCTGGGAGACAAAGCCACTACAGTGCACATGTCAGAGTAGTGACAGAGGACATACTAAGATATTTAAACAAATCATTCATACTGACTTGTGTCCAATCTGATGCATGTTGGAAAGTTGCTTAACAGCAGATTCGGACACCGTACGCATGACACCTCAATAGAAAGTAGGCATAACGATCTCAACAGATCTATGCTAGAATGTGTTAGATTTTAGGAATCCCTGGTATACTGACAGCAGGTACACATTTTCTCCCTGTGTGTGTGTTTCAAAATGTCAAAAGTTGAGACTAAAAGTGTGTATGAGGTTTGCATACTGAGTGTGCAGAGGGTAGGGAAAGGTCACAGGGAAGCGCTGCTGCCATCCTTTTAATTTTCATCAGGGAACGTTAGTGACACCTCCGAGCCGTCAAGGACTCATTTCTCATCGGCTAATTACCCCGGCAGAGCCATAAAGAGGCAGAGAGGTAATTTATATTGATTACACAGAAACCAGGATAATTGACTGAAATGCCACCGTTTGGCATGCTCCTATGTTTTACATACACACAGACCGGCAGCATCTGAGTGTGTGTGTGTGTGTGTGTTCTGCAGGTTGGTGCCTGTATCTAATAACAGGGAATGTTTACAAGTGTGTGAGTTGATGTATGTCAGAGGTCTATAATTAATGCCTATGATATGTGTATTATTGACAACGGGAATGTCCCATGGTTGGTGTTCTCGTCTGTCCGTTCAGGTCAGAATGAATATCTTCAGTGTCTACCATGTCTTTATGTTTGCATCCGTCTGTTATTGTCCCACTTTCAAATCTTGACTTCTGCTTGTGTAAACTCATGGAAAAAAGCTTGTGCTTAAATATACATTTACCATTTAAACTAGTGTCACCTGCACTATATACTATTAAACAATTCAGTGATCCTACACATTGATCAGTGATTCTACACATTGATTCAGTGATCCTACACTTTGATTCAGTGATTCTACACTGATTCAGTGATCCTACACCTTGATTCAGTGTCGAACAGTGAAAAGTGTGGCGGCATAGATCTTCGTTAATCTTAGCTCATTTGCAAAGCCAAATAAATCAAGGATTTTGGTTGACATCATCGGATCCACCACCATTAGTCGAAACGAGATGATTGAATAGCCACACTGCTATCAGGGATATTGGAGCAGGAGTCTGCCTGATTGCATTCTGCTCCCATCTGTGTTGCTGTTATTATGGCCCTGGAAGCTGTGCAAACCCAAGGCATGTGATAAAGGGGAGAGAAAGACAGTCGTTAGGGGATGTGTTTTGCATAAACAAACCCGGAGGTGTGTGTGCGTGTGTGAAAGCAGGATGAAATGGGATTCTGGGATTGTGTAGCAGTGTGGGCAATCTTAATGTTCAAAGTCAACGTATAATGGTTGTCGTCAAACAGGGATTGCTTGCGTGTGTGTGTGTGTGCGTGCGTGCGTGCGTGAGAGCAGGGTGAAATGGGATTGTGTAGCAGTGTGGGCGACCATAATGCCACAGCATAACGGTTGTTGTCACACAGGGATTGTGTGTGTGTGTGTGTGTGTGTGTGTGTGTGTGTGTGTGTGTGTGTGTGTGTGTGTGTGTGTGTGTGTGTGTGTGTGTGTGTGTGTGTGTGTGTGTGTGTGTGTGTGTGTGTGTGTGTGTGTGTGTGTGTGTGTGTGAGCGTGCGTGCGTGCGTGCGTGCGTGTGTACGTACCTGTGTAGTTTTTATGAGACGTGGGCCTGGGGCCGATATGCAGCTTCTCCCCGCAGTTTAAACTGTGCTTTATGACTGTGGCTGTTTCTTGTTGTTTACAGATTCTCACTGTCAATTCGGGCCCTGGGACGGAGAGACAGCCAAAAACAACACTATCACCACAACGTTCCCCCCTCCCTCAACTCCCTCCCTCCACTCGTTCCACGGCTATAACTTACCACTCGAGCCACCAGGCGCCCCAATTCTACAGAAAAACGTGTAGCAATACCGCAAGTAGTAATGTGAACATAAATTACTCTCAAATCTCATCTGTGGTCGCATTGCATGTAAATGTACTTGCTTGTAATGGTGTGAGGTTGCAGATGTACAAGTTGGTTAGACAAGAGGGAATAGCAAGCAAACTGGCCAGTTGTTCCCTATTCCACCCAGTGTATTGCAGGAGCTGCTGGAGAGACAGAGGGAAAAGTAATTTACTATTAGACATAGCGGGGCAGGAAAATATACATTTCCATTAGTTTGAAAGATCGAGAAAGAGAGATCATACATAGACATACGATGACAATGATACCATGCCTGATGTCTACACATATCAGTCACACTCAAAATCAACATTTTTGGGGGCATAATGTCAGAGTAATGCTTTCTGAACTCCTGTGGCGCTGCATAGCTGCACCACACCCCGAGTCTGGGAACCCAGAGGAAAGGAATTCCCTGCATCAAGTGTGACTCCGAGACATGAAACTAGAACATATGGGCCTCAAGGATTAAAGACTGGAATTTATATTCATCATTATGGGTTTGGTGTATAAAACTCAAGGCTACACTGCCATTATTCCATTGCATTTATACTGTTTTTGTTGTATATGGCATTATGTTATTTACTCACCCAATTGGGATTATGGTTGGTTGGAGTTTGTTATGTCTGTTCACTAGTAAATGATCAAAAAACAGTAGTTATGTCACTGATTAGGAGATGGTGGCCAACTAATGTTGAACAGAAACTGTTCTTGTTATAGTCATGATCCAGTGAGCTGTATTACATGATCTTTGTGTGATCAAACAGAAAATAGTGATGGGTTTATGGTCACATCTTGTATATGATTGTGGATGTGTTCTTGGATGTTATACAAGGTGAAGACTGCCGCTTCGATGTGGCTGGTCTACTGGGTCTTCCTACTCGATGGTCACATGCTCAGGATTGTTTCTGTCATAAATGCCTCCTCTCTCTGGCTCCATGCCCAGAGATCTGTTTTCGTGGGACTCTAACACAGCCAAGGGAAGAAGAGGAAGACAACAAAAAAACACTGCCATTTCCCTGTATGTTTCTCCTCTTAAAGCCACTCTCTTTTCTCCACCCCTCCATCCCCCTCATCCTGCTCCCTGTGGATTCCCCAGCAGCAATGCAGTACCCATTAACAGAGCCCACCCCCCACCTCTCAGACAGATTTACTGCTATTGCCACGCTATTGGCCGCCAAGCTGACAGAAGTGATTTAAAGCTTGCCCCTCATTGGTCCTCGTATGACAAGCAAATTTATTGCTGCACTACGATTCGCTGCCGCCTGCCTTTGATGTGAATTACGGCCTTGTCTGTGATAGGACACAGGAGCAGTGTCAAGTTACTGTCGTAAAACCTGCGTCCCTGGGGGAGGGGAGCGGGGAGGGTGTTGTGTGGTATGCCTGAGTCAAGACTGAGGACGAGAGGAGAGAAAGAGATGGAGAGAGACAGAAAGGCAGACAGCAAGAAAGAGAGAGAGAGGAGCAGCATGCGTTGCTGTATTTTCCAGTCTGTTATTATGTTCTTTTCCTATAGCCTTTGTTGAAGTCACGCACCACTCAGAATCCCCTAGGACACAACTCAAACTCATTCCACGGAGGGCTAGTTCTGCGTGTTTTTCGCACCACCCTTGTGCTTGATGGATGAATTAAGGTCACTAATTAATAAGGAACTCCCCTCATATGGTTGTCTGGGTCTTAATTGAAAGGAAAAAACAAAAACCCGCAGACATTCGGCTCTCCGTGGAATGAGTTTGACACCTCTGCCCCAGGATGTGGTTTTCATACTGCCTTTATACCTCTACAAGAGTAGGGTTTTCAGTCTCATGTTATATTCTACAGTCAATCCTTGTGCATTAACTGTTTCTGGCCTTACATTACAGGAGTTTCCCTTCTATACTAAAATGCCTTTGTTCCTATTTTAAAAAAATAATAATAAGCTAGAAATTGAAATGAGGGAGAAAAGAAGGCGTGAAACTGCACTGCGTGTTTTATAGAGGTAGAGATGAGCGCCAGGTTTTATGACTCGGGGGAGTGGAGGCGGTACAGTGTGTATTAAAGTGTAATCAAACGCATATCCTTTAGTGGGGTGCAGGGACGAAAAAAGTTGGTATAAAAGAAATAGAGCCCCGCACACTTATAAGCTCCTCCACGCACCTTTAACGTTTCGACCCTGCAAGGATCTTCTTCAGGTCATTGTGTATTACCCATGATGCACTCTGAGTTTGAACGCCTCTGTTCTTCTCCTCTCCTTCCCTCTGATTCCATTATCCAGTTTATCCTCCCACTCCTTTCCTCCCTCCTGCTGCCTTCCAGCCCAGAGCCATCTTTCCGTGGGCAGCCAGGCAGTGTATGACATATCATATGGATGTGGTGCGCTGTGAATGACCGCGTCGCATCGCTGATCAACAGGAGAAAACTGCCAAACGTCACTTTTACTCCCTTTTCTATCTGTCTGTTGGTCAGATTATCTTTCTGTTCTGTCTCTAACTCTCTTCAGTTTAGCAACGATCCATTTGCCTGTCAGTGTGTATCTTTTCCTCCATTCGTCTGTTTCTGTAGACATATATCCCCCGCTCGCTCTCTCAATTTATTTTCAATGTCAATTTTAAGGAGCTTTATTGACATGGGAAACATATGTTTACATTGCCAAAGCAAGTGAAATATATATTAAAGTCAACCGTAGACATTACACTCACAAAAGTTCCCCCAAAAAATGAAGACATTTCATATATCATATTATGTATATATACAGTGTTGTAATGATGTGCAAATAGTTAGTACAAAGTACAAACTGAAAAATAAATCAACATAAATATAGGTGCATTTACAATGGTGTTTGTTCTTCACTGGTTGTCCTGATGTAATTGCACACTGTGGTTTTTCACCCAATAGATATGGGAGTTTATCAAAATTTGATTTGTTTTTTAATTGTTTGTGGGTCTGTGTAATCTGAGGGAAATATGTGTCTCTAATATGGTCATACATTTGGCAGGAGGTTAGGAAATGCAGCTCAGTTTCCACCTCATTTTGTGGGCAGTGTGCACATAGCCTGTCTTCTCTTGAGAGCCAGGTCTGCCTTCAGCGGCCTTTCTAAATAGCAAGGCTATGCTCACTGAGTCTGTACATAGTCAAAGATTTCCTTAGTTTAGGCTCAGACAGCGGTCAGGCATTCTGCCACTGTGTACTCTCTGTTTAGGGCCAAATATCATTTTTGTAAATTCTTTCCAATGTGTCAAGTAATTCTCTTTTTGTTTTCTCATGATTCTCTCTATTTCTCCTTCCTTCTCCCTGTTCACACTAACCACCATGGGCCTTAGTCTATTCATACATTCTGACATGAGGTCCAGTAGAGAAACAGTTAGTTCTGTGAATTGCCAATCTTGCTCGAAGGACAAAGTAGGACTTCAATTGGGAGACAATGGAGCCCCTCATTGACCAGGAGCCCTGACTGACGGTAGGACTGACAGAGGCCAAATCAGCTCCAGATTGATACCGGGGCCACAGTGGTAATGGACCTGTCCAAGCCTGAACCCATCATGTCTATCAGTTAAGTGATTTTTACGATGTACCTCCACTTCACATGTGAGTCAAGTATCTCCAACCTGTCAGCAGTGAGGAGGGAGGAAAGGTCCAATGTCCATAGTTTACCTCTGTCCAACCTTTAGTGGAGAAGATCAAGGAACTTCACAGTAATCAATACATGAAAATATACACCCACATATACCTACACGTACTGTATGTTCATTGTAAGCTTCAAGTTAACATGGTTTAGGTATGCTAACATTGGATAGACAACTAAAATGGCCCAACATCAGCACCATTTTGTGCCTGACGCAGCTGCTGAAATTGAGTAGTCCCACCCAAAATGGCTGATGTTTTTCACCATCCTATGAGAAGGAAAAGTCTTAACAGAATCCTTGGGATATCCCAACTCTGACATCATCCATTTTACATTGACATTTTAGTCATTTAGCACAGTGTTTCTCAACCCCGGTCCTCCAGTACACCTTGTTATTGTAGCCCTGGAAAAACACAACTAATTCAGCTCACTGAGGGCTTGATGATTAGATGACAAGTTGAATCCAACCTCCAACCTCGACTTCCTCTGCCTCTCAGAGACACGGCTCCATAAAACCCTCCATGTGCTGCTTTGATTGTGCCTGGCTACAATGTTTTCAGGAGAGACAGGATTGAAGGAAGAGGAGGGGGTCTGATGATTTACATTAAAGAACATATCCGATATAAACAAATTGAGTGGTCATGTGATAATGAACTACAATGTATTGGCCTGAACGTTACACTGTCTCCCCAAATGTCTTTTACCCTTATTGTAATGTATAGGCCACCTTCCACCAAAAGTGTGTTTTTTGATCAGTTTAATAGCATGCTTAGGGAATGTGATTTTGGGAAAGAGGTCATCTTAATGGGAGATTTTAACATTAATTATGAAGACAAGTCTTGTAGGAAAACCCTCAAACGGATCCCTTTGACCTTACACAGCTAGTTAAAGGACCAACCAGGGTGACTTGTTGCTCTAAAACACAGATTGATTTGGTGTTCAGTAATAAACCAGAGAGAGTGACTAAATCATTCAATATGGTTACTGGGCTATCTGATCATAATCTGACACTTATAGCCAGAAAGCTGTCTAAGAGCAGGTTTAACCTCTCTACTGTTAGAAAGCCGGATCAACTAAGAATACCTAAGAGTGAATTAAACTATTTTGAAAACGCAATTAAGGGAATTAACTGGAATGATCGCTTGTCCCATACAGACGTGAAAGCTGATAGTCAGGTTTTTCTATCCACAATCCAGACTACAATAAATGGTTTCCTATAGAAAATAAAATCCAAACCTGGCCAAAAGAGAACTCTTCCTTGGCTAAATGAAGAAATCTGGAAATTGATGAAAGAACGAGATTATGCTCTAAAAATAGCCCTAAGATCCAAATTGGAGCATGACAGACGTAGGTTTACCATGTTGAGAAATAAGGTGATTAAAGAAATCAGACAGGCCAAGGCAAACTTTTTTATTAACATAATTGGTGAAGCAAAGGGAAATTCTAAATTGACTTTGGAGTATCTAATAAAGTTAACAGTGAAAGACCATAGTAACACTGCAAAAAGACTAGAAATCATGGTGAATAACAATCTAACACAGGATGCAATCGAAATAGCAATAACCTTCAATTCCTACTTTATTGACTCATTCAGGGTACTGACACAGAACCCCTCCACTTGTTTCTTGGGCTCAGTGCTAGTGAATGACACTCAACCTGTCTTCATCATAAGGGAGGTTTCTAAGTCAAAGGTGAACAAGGTGATTAGCTCACTAAAGAACTCTAAAGCCAAAAATGTGTTTGGGCTGGACTCTACCTTTCTTAAAAACTACAAAGAGTCACTCGTTGGCCCCATTATTAAGGTCACCAACACGTCTATTGGTCTCGGGGTGTTTCCAAGAGTATGGAAGTCGGCCATAATAACGGCCATCTTTAAATCGGGCGACCCTGCTGACATGAGTAACTACAGGCCCATTAGTATACTACCTGTGGTGTCAAAGGTTGTTGAAAAGTGTGTAGCAGAACAACTGATTGCCCACCTCAACAATAGCTCCTTCACATTACACTCCATGCAGTTTGGCTTCAGAGTGAAACACTCCACAGAAACGGCCAACTGCTTTCTTCTGGAAAATGTGAAGTCCAAGACGGACAAAGGGGGCGTTGTTGGGGCTGTGTTTCTGGACCTAAGGAAGGCTTTTGATACTGTTAACCATGAGATTCTCATCACAAAATTGTCCAAGTTCAACTTTTCCCCCGATGCCTTGAGATGGATGAAATCATACCTTGAAGGCAGAACTCAGTGTGTCAGAGTGAGCAATGAGCTGTCGCCCACTCTTAGCTATGATGTGGGCGTGCCCCAAGGGTCAATACTGGGGCCCCTCCTGTTCAGCCTGTACATTAATGATCTGCCTTCTGCCTGTACTGGGTCTGAAGTTCAAATGTATGCAGATGATACAGTGATATATATGCATGCAAAGAGCAAACAACAAGCTGCACAAGAACTCACTACTGCAATGGTCCAGGTTACAAAGTGGCTCAGTGACTCGTGTTTGCATCTCAATGTGAAAAAAACTGTTTGCATGTTCTTCACAAAGAGGGCAACAGATGCTACTGAACCAGATGAACTGTTCAGATGAACTGAACTAGATGTTTTAAGTACCTTGGCATCATACTTGATTCCAACCTCTTTTAAAAAGCATGTGAAAAAGGTCATTCAGATAACCAAATTCAACCTAGCTAATTTCCGATTTATACGAAATTGTTTGACTACAGAGGTAGCAAAACTGTACTTCAAATCTATGATACTCCCCCACTTAACAGACTGCTTGACTAGTTGGGCCCAAGCTTTCTGTACAACATTAAAACCTATTCAGTCTGTCTACAAACAGGCTCTCAAAGTGCTTGATAGGAAGCCCAATAGCCATTATCACTGTTACATCCTCAGAAAGCATGAGCTCCTGAGTTGGGGAAAATCTTGTGCAATACACCGATGCATGTCTTGTATTCAAGATCCTAAATGGCCTGGCTCCCCCTCCACTCAGTATTTTTGTTAAACAGAAAACCCAAACATATGGCAGCAGATCCACAAGGTCTGCCATGAGAGGTGACTGTATAGTTCCCTTAAGGAAAAGCACCTTTAGTAAATCCGCTTTCTCTGTGAGAGCTTCCCATGTCTGGAATACATTGCCATCAGACACACATAACTGCACCACCTATCACACTTTCACAAAATGTGTGAATACATGGCTAAAGGTCAATCAGATTTGTGAACATAATCCCTAGCTGTGTATTGCCGCTTTCCATGTTGTCTGTTGCTTGTGAGGTGTGGAAACACTTTGTTGCTTTTATGAATTTTGTCTTGCTGCTTTTTGTTCTATGTTGCTCTGTCTGTATGCTACGTCTTGCTTGTCCTATGTTGCTCTGTCTGTATGCTACGTCTTGCTTGTCCTATGTTGCTCTGTCTGTATGCTACGTCTTGCTTGTCCTATGTTGCTCTGTCTGTATGCTACGTCTTGCTTGTCCTATGTTGCTCTGTCTGTATGCTATGTCTTGCTTGTCCTATGTTGCTCTGTCTGTATGCTATGTCTTGCTTGTCCTATGTTGCTCTGCGTGTGCTCACTGCTTAATGATTGTCTATATTGTAATTGTTTTTAATAACCTGCCCAGGGACTGCAGATGAAAATTAGCCGGCTGGCTAAAACCGGCACTTTTACTGAAACGTTGATTAATGTACCATGTCCCTGTAAAAATAAAATACACTCAAATCAGGTGTGCTTGTTCAGGGTTACAATATTGTAAGTCACTTATCCAGAGCAACTTACATTTTAATACTTGTCCTCCATTGGAATCAAACCAACAACCATGGAATTGCAAGCACCATGCTCTTACCAACTGTGCCACACGGGACACCCATTAAGATGGCATTTAAAATGGTTGAAGTAAGGGTTAAGGTTAGGGTAACGGTAGGAGTTAATGTTAGGGTTTAGGGTCGTCCCAAGGATCCTGGATTGCGCTAACCATGAGAAGACGACCCTCATTCTCATTCAGAGATTCACCCCGTTTACCATCGATTTATGGTTTAATAAACGATGATGCTGCAGACTATTATTTTTTACAATATTCATTTTGATTTACAACTTTTTATTAGACTAATCTCAGCTGAAAGAATTGCTAAGAGGTCTATCAGTGAAAGTGCCTGCTCTCTTACGTTGTCCTAGTAAATGGCAAATATAACAACATGATGAACATGCATTGGCTATGATATCATGGTTTCAATACTGCAGGGAAGCAATCAGGAACCACAATACAATATGATATAATATATGCCATTTAGCAGACACCTATGTCCAAAGAGACTTAGAATCATGCTTGCATACATTTTGGTATGTGTGGGTAATTAAACAACATTTAGTTCCAGCTCATGATTAGCCAATCATACAGCAGCTAGCCTTAATCACAGACACAATGGGACTAGTAGTTGGGGTAGCAGACAGTATTAGAGGCAATAACATTAGTTCCCCAGTAAGTAGGTGGTGTTAAGGCAGTCGTTTTTCAAGCTCTACAACACATGGAAAAAGCAGCAAGGGGTGTCATTTTCCCTTCAGTTAGGAATTTACACGGCTTTTAAAAGCATGTGAAGTTACAGTTCTCCATTAAGCTGACCTCTCTGCTCCCCCTCCATACACTAGTGTTGACCAGTCTAAATCATGGTTGAAGTTGAAGCTAATGCACGCTCACTTTAAGATAACTCAGAGGGTTCTCTCACCAATCCACTATGTCACTGCTGAGTAAACAAGCTGACACTCATAAGTCTTTTCTAGATCAGGCACAGAGTGGTTGGTTGTTGATATACAGTGGGGTATGAAATGATTGACACCCTTGATAAAGATGAGCAAAAATTACTGTATAAAATAAAGAATTCAAATACTGAGCTATGTTGTATGCAAAAAAAAAAGGGAAATGACATTATTTTACACTAATACAATTGATCAGAGAAAGATATTTTGGTTAACAAGTAATGCATTTTCTCTCTAAAAGAGGTTGGGGTCAAAATTATTGACACGCCTATTTTCAATACCTCACCCTGCGAGGATAATGACACTGAGCCTTTTTCTAAAAGGTTTTATGAGTTGGAGAACACATTGGGAGGGATATTTTACCATTCCTCCATACAGAATCCTACCAGATCATTGATATCCTTTGTCTGCACTTATTGACTGCCATCTTCAATTCAAACCACAGGTTTTCAATGTTTCAATGATGGGAGATGGCCTTTGCAGAATGTTGATTTTGTGGCCAATAAAAATGTTATTTGTGGATTTTGATGTGTGCTTGGGGTTATTGTCTTGATGAAAGATCTACTTGCGTCCAAGTTTCAGCCTTCTGGCAGAGGCAACCAGGTTTTTGGCTAAAATGTCCTGGTGCTGGGTAAAGGTCATGATGCCGTTGACCATAACAAGGGCCCCAGGACCAGTGGAAGCAAAATAGCCCCATAACATCAAAGATCCACAACCATGCTCATGAATTCTCATTTTGACACCAAACCCACCACTGGTATTGTTGGCCAAAGAACTCTATTCTCATGTCATCCAACAAATGTAAACGCCTGTAGTTTGTTTAACGGCATTGGCACATGGAATGGAAAAAGTGCTTTGGTAAGATGCCATGAAAAGAGCTCCACCCACCAGTGGTGGGTTTGGCATCAGTTTGGTGTCGAAATGAGAATGCATAAGCAGAGAAGAACCCAATACCTACCATAAAATATGGTGGTGAAACTTGGCAGCAAGACAATAACCCCAAGCACACATCAAAATCCACAAAGAAATAGTTCATTGACCACAGAATCAAAATGTTGCTGTGGCCATCTCAGTCTCCGGACTTGAAACCCATTGAAAACCTGCGGTTTGAATTGAAGAGTAGCAGTCCATAAGTGCAGACTAATGGTATTAAGGATATTAAGGTAAGTTGACTGACATTCTCATTTAAAGCAACGACCTGGGGAATAGTTACAGAGGAGAAGAGGGGGTATGAATGAGCCAATTGGCAGCTGGGGCCGATTAGGTGGTCATGATGGTATGAGGTCCAGATTGGGAATTTAGTCAGGAGACCGGGGTTAACACCTCTACTGTTACGATAAGTGCCATGGGATCTTTACTGACCACAGAGAGTCAAGACACCCGTTTCACATCCCGATCCGAAAGACTGCACTCTACACAGGGCAATGTCCCCAATCACTGCCCTGGGGCATTTTTTAGTCCAGAGGAAAGAGTGCTGGCCCTTCAACACCACTTCCAGCAGCATCTGGTCTCCCATCCAGGGACTGACCAGGACCAAACCTGGATGCAGGGTAGTATGCTGCCGGCCTAAGATCCCTCCCAATGTGTTTTCCAACAACTACAACATTTTAGAAAAAGGCTCAGTGCCATTATCCTCGCAAGGTAAGGTATCAAAATGTATTGAAAACAGGAGTGTCAATAATTTTGACCCCTGCCTTGTTAAACTAAATCTCTTTCTCTAAGCAATTGTATTAATATAAAATTATCTAATTTCCCCTTCTTTTTTTTAGCAATATAGCTCAGTAATTTAATGATTTATTTTGTAGTCATTTTTGCTCCTCTTTTCAAGGGTGATAATGTAGGATCACACTGTATGTCCATATGACCGAGCGCCGTTCTGTTTCCTTTTAAGTCAACATGATCTTTGGCCTAGATCTTCTGGGCCTTTGTGGCTTGACTTTCTCTCTCATCAAATTCCACAATCTCTTCCTATCTCATTTCACCCATTTGTGAAATGGACCAGATAGCTTTCTACTCTCTCATAATGTTTGGAGAATTTACAACTAACATGTTTTTATCTGTGTCTTTTTGTGAGTGTGTGTAAATGCTGTCATGAAGCCACAGACCCCTCCAGGACATGTATCGACGAGCTTAAATATAATCTTTAATTACCACAGACAGTAACCATGGTGATACCGTGATAGATGACCTAGGGCCAATCACTGCAGTTACAGAGCTTCTGATTAATTTATTAATTAACCACTAAATGAGAGGCCACCCCTGGACCTCATGGTGGGAAGAGGGGTGGGGTGTCTGGGTCTGAGGTGCTTTTAAAGAATGACTCATGATTTATGACAGTGAGGGATCCTGGCTCGACCATTGGGAAAGGAAAGGAGGGTTTAACCCTTTCTAATTTCAGAAACGTCTGAAAGGTCCATGAGAATAGATAAATAAAAGCTTGATCAAAGTTCTAGAATCTTCCCCACGGCAATATGCCAAATGTCCAACCAAACTGTCATGCTACCTTACCAGGTGTCTGTTATTTAGCGAACCTCTAAAAACAATACCCAGACACCTCCCACTGGGCACACACTGTTTGAATCAACATTGTTTCCACATCCTTTCAATTAAATTACATTGAACCAACGTGGAATAGACGTTGAATTGACATCTGTACCCAGTGGGCTGCTTTATGAAAAGACACACACACCCTTCCCCCCTATCAGCAGACATACTCTCCCCTTAATCAGGAAGGCTCTGTGTTAAGTGCTCAGAGCTCCAGGGTGCTGTAAATTACAGTGTATGGCTGAACCCACGAGAAAGGGAGAGACAAAGGGATAGAGAGAGATATAGAGAGAGGGAGTGCCCTCTATGAGTGATGCCTCAGTGAGCTGGTTTCATTACAATCCCAAAAGTCTGAAAGCATTGCAGTCAGTGTTGAGGTCAACTGAGGTGGAGAGGCTTAAGATATCCTTGAGAAGGAAACAAAGAAAGGTGTGGCCTCAGGGGTATTCCAGAAAGCAGGATCAATGAGTTAGCAAGATCATTTAAGTTAGATCTCGAATGAACCATGGAAACAAATACATTTTCCCCAACTAACCTTCTTTGTTGAAAGTTAACTCAACACTATCCTGAATATTATGGAATTTTCTGGAGTAACCTTCTGCACACATACTTTATCACAGCACCGTACAATAAGGACCATTAAATTGGATGTTGGGGGCATTCCCAGGACATAATATACACTATATATACAAAAGTATGTGGACACCCCTTCAAATGAGTTGATTCAGCTATTTCAGCCACACCCGTTGCTGACAGGTGTATAAAATCGAGCACACAGCAATTCAATCTCCATAGACAAACATTGGCAGTAGAATGTCCTTACTGAAGAGCTCAATGACTTTCAACTTGGCACTGTCATAGGATGCCACCTTTCCAACAAGTCAGTTTGTCAAATTTCTGCCCTGCTAGAGCTGCCCCGGTCAACTGTAAGTGCTGTTATTGTGAAGTGGAAATGTCTAGGAGCAACAACGGCTCAACCGCGAAGTGGTAGGCCACACAAGCTCACAGAGCGGGACCGCCAAGTGCTGAAGCGCATAAACATTCTCTGTTGCAACACTCATTAACAAGTTCCAAAATGCCTCCGGAAGCAACGTCAGCACAATAACTGTTCGTCGGTAGTTTCATGAAATGGGTTTCCATGGCCGAGCAGCCGCACACAAGCATAAGATCATCATGCACAATGCCAAGCATTGGCTGGAGTGGTGTAAAGCTCGCCACCATTGGACTCTAGAGCAGTGGAAACGAGTTCTCTGGAGTGAGGAATCACGCTTCACCCTCTGGCAAATCTGGGTTTGGCAGATACCAGGAGAACGCTACTTGCCTGAATTGCCAGTGCCAACTGTATGGTGGAAAAGGAGCAATGGTCTGGGGCTGTTTTTCATGGTTCGGGCTAGGCTCCTTAGTTCCAGTGAAGGGAAATCTTAATGCTACAGCATACATTGTAGACGATTCTGTGCTTCCACCTTTGTGGCAACAGTTTGGGGAAGGCCCTTTCCTCTTTCAGCAGGACAATGCCCCCGTGCACAAAGCGAGGTCCATACAGAAACGGTTTGTTGAGTTTGGTGCAGAAGAACTTGACTGGCCTACAGAACCCTGACCTCAACCCCATCGAAAACCTTTGGGATGAATTGGAACCCAGACTGCGAGCCAGACCTAATCGCCCAACATCAGTGCCGACTTCACTAATGCTCGTGGCTGAATGGAAGCAAGTTCCCGCAGCAATGATCCAACATTTAGTGGAACGCCTTCCCAGAAGAGTGGAGGCTGTTTTGGCAGCAAAGGAGGGATCAACTCCATATCAATGCGGCAGCGTAGCCTAGTAGTTAGAGCATTGGACTAGTAATCAAAATGTTGCAAGATTGAATCCCCGAGCTGACAAGGTACAAAATCTGTCATTTTGCCCCTGAACAAGACAGTTAACCCACTGTTCCTAGGCCGTCATTGTAAATAAGTTGTTCTTAACGGACTTGCCTAGTTAAAGGTTAAATGAGGGAAAAAAATGAAAAGAAAAACAGGGCTCATCTGGGAGACTTTGGTCTCAGCAGTGACTCCCTATCAAAATGAAGGTGAATAAACAGACCTTTGAGTAGGACACCCCTGACTAACTCCCTGCTTCAGTTCTTCTCCTCCTCCCTGCCATCTCATTATGTTCAGCCCTCCTCTGCAGGTGTTGATTGTTTGAGGGGGATGTGGGGTGAAGGACCAAGGTCAGTGTTTCTGGGGAAATACATTCAAAAATAACTTCCTGATCACAAACACGGTTTAATTGAACCCAAGGCGGGCCATTTAATTTGACAAGAAATGGGTTGCAGTTATATCAACTATGCCTTTCGAATTCATGCCAACACATGAACACCAACTACTGCTTGGTATAGGCTCTCTAGAGGACGCCACAAGTCATCCCAGTTACATTTTAGGACCAGCATCAATGTTTTTTTTTATTATATCAGGCCCAATGAAGAGTATATAACTAAGCATAGCAATGTTTCAATAAAACACCAAAGAACAAATTATTCTATCCAGACAGTGGTGCCATATTACCCGGGTCCCAGGTCAGGTTTGTGCTCTTGCCAAGTCCATTGCTCATTGTCAAGCCAAACATGCTTGGCATGACACCAAGTGACAAGTTGACATGATAGCACATACCGGGACTCAGGCTAGTCAGTGTCATATTGTAGATTCCTGATAATCATTCTGTGTTCATCTCATATTTCCTCTCAACTTTGGCACCCCCCTGAGGACACATATGCATACACTCACCATCACGCCATCGATCCTAGACAGGACTGTTGGGATTAAAAACAGACACAAAACTCACGTCTTTTACAAAGTCTTTTTATTTCAGCATAATGGTAAGAAGCCTCTCCCCTTACTCCATACAATTAAAACTAACTGGATCACAAGGTTTATTTCATTTATTTTTGATGCACTTATTTTGCCTACACAAAAGAATAATCAATATAAGATCCCATCTTAACTGGAGGACCAGAACTGCATGCAAGACTAACAGAGAAAAATAAAAGGCTAACCTGTGATAGCTACTGTAGATGCTGTTGCTTACCTCTAGCAATATCATTTACTACAAATAGAAGGGGATTTGTATGAAAACAGTCATTGTCTTGAGGTACTACCACCTCTAAATGTTTAAATTACTAGATGCCCTGGGCTCTCAACACAGTACTGATCCAAATGGTTCTGTCCATCTTCTTTGTCAAGTTGAGGAGTAAGAGGCTCTGTCTAAAGACTAAAATCTAGTACTGATTTAAAAAAGAAAAATATCCATATTCCATGTTTTTTTGTCTTTTGTTTTTATCACTCCAGTGTTTACAATACTTTCAGAAATAAAATAAAAAAAGGTCCTTGAAACATTAACAGAATCGTCAAATGCGATGGGGAAGAGAGAAGAGCTCTTCTCTAAATCGCTCCATCCTTTGTCTGATGCTTAGAAGAAAAAAACATTTCACTGTATTAACTGATCAGACAAAAGAGATTCTATTGCATTTTCACCATAAGATTGATAACAATACTTAAAAAGACAAGAACATAGGGATTTAAAAGTTCATGGCAACCCGCCTTGCCCTACGGCCTCACTGGTGGGCAGTCGTGGTCACTGGTGGCATTTCCCCCACATTTCTTAGGGAATGGGCTTGCCAAATCATACAGTAAGCTGGAGTCTCTTAACCCTGGTACTAGGAGGCACCTGTGTTTGCTGGATGGCATCCTCTAAATCACTCAGGCATAATTGAACAGTTCAATCTCTTAACTACTGCCGACTGTACATCGCAACATTTCTGGAATATACATACGGTATTACTAAATAAACAAAGGTACATTGTTTCACTAACAGTAGTAGCATGGTGATATAGAGAAACATGAATTAAATTCAATGATTCGGTTGAAGTGAAGTCCAGCACACACAGGGAGTCCTCAGGGCCAAGTTTCAGAGAGCCTCTCCTAGGCTGCTCTACTAGTCCAGACAGGCTGCTGGGGAACACCGCCAACAGACCCACTGACTAACCCACATAGAAATAGATAAAATGTCAGAGTAGGTAGACATTAACTAGAGCATCTCCGTGCTCTGTAACCATTACAATTAGAGGGGGTAAACCACAGACATGTTTAAAAGTTTGTTACATGTTACAGAGTCATTCATTACAATATCATTTAGCACTACATTGATTATTTAAGAGTCAGATCTTATTTGGGTTAAGGCTAACCCCAGAAAGAACATAACACAAATCCTTTATACACACACATACCCCACATAACTCAGGAAAAGGCATTTGTTAGTGTGTAGTGAAGCAATTGCTGATTTAGCTATGACAAAATGATCGATATGGCCTGTAGCTGGCCAAAGCACTGCCTGACTGATATTAGCACTATTAGCATCTCACTGGAATTGTCAAACTCCCAGGGTTACTGAATGATTACACAAGGGGTTACATTATTAACAATAATAACCAGCACTATATCAATTATCTCAAAGAACAGAGGAAGGATTTGCCAATGGCACTATAAGCCTATGCCTTATAGTGCCATTGCAGTAAGCAGTGTTCTATAAGGTTGACAGCTTTGGAAAAATATACCCCGCTTGTAAAAGGCAGTGGCTCGTCCTTATAATCGTATAATAATAATTAAACCATTAATTCAAAAAACAAAAAGGCAAATGAATAAAATACAAAACATATAAAAAATAAGCACGCTCTAAGGCCACAAGATTTTGTATACCTCCTGCTATCCTCTCAACATGAGGATCTGTACAAACACAAAGTAATGGGACTTGCTGAAGCTGCCATCTTGTGCCGTTGTTTTCCACGTACATCTGTAATGGAACTGAGCGTGAAAGAGCCTGCGATCTTCTCACATAGACCTCTGTACATACGTACACCGTTAAAGGGTGTAATGGGAATTGGTAACGCCGTCATCCTGTCTGTGCCACTTCCTGAGTCATCAGCACATCCTCTATCCAATAAAACATCCTCTGACCTGACCCTTCACCTTTGACCTGTTAGGACGTCCTCCACTTGCTTATACCGTCCTAAATTAACTATATGGAACCCCTTTTTCTTTAACAGTTCTGACACCTGTACCAGTCTGACAACTTCTCCCTTTTCCCCCCTTTCACAAACTACATGTTCTACATTTTCCACAGACATCCTCTGTTGTATATTGTTATATATTCATGTATATATATATATATATATATATATATATACACACACACACACACACACACACACACATTCATCATTACCAGGTTGTAACGACAAACAGTAACCCCACCCTCCCCAAGAGTACCACCAAGTGCACAAACAATAAACCTAAATAATACAAAACTTAACTTTGAGAAAGGATCTGATATATTAAGAACAAACTAGACTAACTATCGAAGGAAACTCGCTCTCAAAAGACGACAAAACACAACAAATAAAAACAGGTAACTGCTAAAATAAAGGAAACACCAACATAAAGTGTCTTAATAGGGCATTGTGCCACCACGAGCCAGAGCAGCTTCAAAACACCGTGGCATGGATTCTACATGAACTCTAGTGCAGGGATGCGACACTGTTCTTTCACAAAAAATTCCATCATTTGGTGTTTTGTTGACGGTGGAGGAAAAAACTCTCTCGGGCGCCGCTCCAGAATCTCCCGTAAGTGTTCAATTGGGTTGAGATCTGGTGACTGAGACACACACACACACACTTTAAACCCCTATGCACCTTTGAGACTCGTTTCAAAGCCACAGATCTCTCCTTCTAGTCATAGGAGCTAAAATAAGGGACAACTGAGCATTTTCACACATGACCCTAAGCATGATGGCATGTTAATTAAGTCAGGAACCAAACCTGTGTGGAAGCACCTGCTTTCAATATACTTTGTATCCCTCATTTACTCAAGTGTTTCCTTTATTTTGTCAGTTACCTGTATTTGTCCCTCTGTCATAGTAACCTCAGGACTGGAGCTGCAGGATCAGTCTTTGCCAGAGTGTGGCCACTGAGCGCAGGGCTGCGTGACAAAGACCCTGTGGCAAGTCCTGTCTCTCTGTGGAGGTGGTAGTCGTGTATGTGTGTAAGTGTATGGAGGGACGATGGGGGTGGGGGGAATGTCAGTCAGACAGCCAGCCGACCAGGAGGGGGGTGCAGGGGGCTCCAAGTTGGTGGAGCGGGCGGGGGCTCCTGGGAGTAAGGGCGGGGCTCGCAGCACGGCTGGTTCTCCACCTTGGCCACACCCCTGCCCTGGCACAGCCGTCGATGTCGAAGCAGCCGGTCCGTCCGCGAGAAGTTCTACAACACAAACATAGAGAAGGATTTATTCAGCATTCATTTAAAAAAACAGATGAGTGTGTGGACACATGCCCAATACAACTAAACCCACTGTGTCTGTTTGGTCAAATGGGACTTTCTCGTGCATGGAGGCTCGTGTGCGCCTGTCAGAGTACGTGCACACATTATCTTACCTGCTGGCACTGCTAGTACGGAGAACACTGACACGGGCAGGCATCTGTTTGTGTTGGTATGTGTCACTGTGTGCATCACCAGTGAGATACGTTATCTTACGTGATGGCACTGCTCGCCCTCAAAAATAACTTTTCTAACCTGGTAGGGCACATCTTTGCTACAAGTGCTGCATAGGTATGATGCGTGCCTGTATCAGTATGTATGTGTGCTTCTGTGATAACAGTCTGCTATGAGCTGGCACTGCTCACCCTGCGACAGATGTTTTGTGACGTAAGAGGACATTTCCATGTGGGTCCACGTGTGCATGCGTTCCTCAGTACCAGCACGTAAGGCGTGTTCTGTTATGTGCTGGTACTGCTCACACTGAGAAGGTATCTTTCCAATGCGGGCGGCCGTGTGTGTGTATGTGTACATGCCTGGGTGTGTGTGTGTGCCTAAGTGTGTGTGTGTGTCTAAGTGTGTGTGTGTGTCTAAGTGTGTGTGCGCGCAAGTTCTCTTACCTGCTGGCAGCGCTCACACTGATAAGGCTTCTCTCCGCTGTGGACACGCTTGTGTCTCTCCAGATGGTAACGCTGGATAAACCTCATGTCACACATGTCACAAGCAAAAGGCTTCTCCCCTAAAAGAGCACACAAACAGATTCATCACATCAAATCCACAGAGTCCAACCACAACAAACTGTATATGATTTGCTCTTACTAAAGTCTCCTGGTTACATTAACTGCATCTACAAATGTTTGTTAAAGTGATGGGAAACTAGGTTTCTTTAGTTCTCATGACAAAACTAAGTCAATTTCTGGACAGGAATTAAGCATGATAGGAAACTACACTTCCGGTAACATTTTAAGATGTTTTGTCATCAACTCATTATGTGTAGATTAGAGTGGAATCTCCATTTTTGTATAAAAAAAAAAGATGATATTCATCATACCAACTCGATTGCCCCTGAAACGTTTTACTTGATAGTTTGAGGCTGGTTCAACATCCCATCAAATGACTTGACAATCCAAACTCGAGTTTGTTGTGGTCGTATTTGTTTTGATTAAAAATAGCCTTTCTTGGGGATAAGGGTATGGTAAATGGGCGCATACCCGTATGAGTGTGGCTGTGTCTCTCCAGGTGGTTACGCTGTATAAACCTCATGTCACACATGGAACAAGCATACGGCTTCACCCCTATACACACACAGAGCAATACATTAGCTCTCATTCTCCAATGTGTACAAACAAAACTTAAAGAGCTCAAGCTAGCTCTACAAACACTATTCGTGGAGAGAAAAGTTGGCTACCATAAGCATGTTACAATTACAGTAAGTGCTTTTTGTCATGTCACAATGTGGACAATCTATTACAAGGATGTGAAGATGCTGCAATCTAACTTGTTTTATCAGCTCAAATGAAGACTACTTTTGATATTTCAATTGTTACATCAAAAAAACACGAGTAGCTAAATATGAACAATCAACACATGCAATTGTGAACTAATTGTGAACTAAGCACCGAATTAAAGTACATAATAAAATCTGGAATTGTGTGTCAATAAAGCCATTGCAGAATGCATTATCCGACCACAAAATAACTGGCTCGAAAGCCAAATATCGTAAAGTAAATATCACTAAATAACGTACCATGTGTGTCAACATCGAAAACGAACCATTTCACAATGTTAGTTGTAGTTACAAGTTAACAGAAATGTACACTAAACGATCATTGTCTAGCTAAGTAGCTAGACAATCTCTCACAAGCCTAAAACGCCACCTTGTTTTAAAATATAAATGATTTAAGCCTACATGGAAGTGCCTGGTCAAGACATGTTGGAAACATTTCATTATTCTAATAAATGATGTATTCATTATCTTGACATCCAAATGATAAATTCGCAATTAGCTGAAGATCTTTAGGGGTCTAGCTTTAAAACGGCATTTCTTAAACAGATAATATGGAACATGTACTAGAATGTATTACAAATAGCATTGCTGCAGTGTTTAAAACTTAAAAAAACAAAATAGTAATTTCTCGTTACAAAATGATGTAGATGAGAAACCGTTCTTTTCTAGAACTCTTCCAATACTTTCATCTGTGAAAGTCCATTACTAACATCCTTTACTAGCTGCTATATGTGTGATGGGTACGGTGAGCGGGCCCATACCCGTGTGAGTGAGGCTGTGTCTTGTCAGGTGGTAGCGCTGAACAAACCTCATGTCACACATGGTACAAGCGTAAGGTTTCACACCTGAATGCACAGAGCATTGAGATATTACTTTTGTTCCTCACACTCCAATTGGAAGTTTAAAGTACAGTATATCCATTTATGCTTCAAATTTAACCACTCATTTCAATCCATGCAATCATTTACAGGGGGATTCAGACGGAAGAATAAGGGAGATGTTTTCTCCAACCATTTTTTTTTTACTATGTATTTTTCAAACGCTTTAGTCCACAGCCACAACACATCACATGAGCTGATGATTGTAGTCTAAACGGTAAAAATATCCCTTCTCATCCAGACTTCTGGAAATCAAACCTAACTTGAAAACAATACTTCACCTATATTTCTTTGTGCATGACGACTAGCATATAGATCCTGAAAACCCTGTATAGTGGGGTTCAGGTGTGGCCTGATCTTGGGCACAGTGGGTACAGTGGGTACGGTGAACGGACCCATACCCAAATGAGTGAGGCTGTGTCTTGAGAGGTGGTATCGCTGGTAAAACCTCTTGTCACACATGGTGCAACCGTACGGCTTCACCCCTACACACACACACACACACACACACACACACACACGCATCAATACACAGCTTTACCTCGTTAGTCTTCCACTATTAGGTTTACCACACATTTCAGACACAAATACAGCACAGACAATATACACCAGGTGCTGTTATCAACCTTCTTCACGCAACAGAACTGGAGTTGCCAACTTTTTGTGGGGAAAGCAAACAGGTATTGGTAGGGCAATATATCACTAGAAATTGTAGACGAAGTAGAACATTGATTTGTGTGATAATGTCAACACAAATTTGTAAGGCATGTGATCATCAGCACAGTGAGTGCGTATGCTGCTGTTCTGAATAGGCAAATTCACTGCAAGCAAGTCGCTGACTTTCTGAACACTCTCAGAGTTAAAACCCAGAACTCCTTAAATGTTGCTGAATTTTCCTTAGTCATGTTTAGGGGGGAAAGGAGAGGGGGATCCAAAAGATCTAGTGCAAAGTGGCTAAGTTCGCAACACTGAGCAGGGTTGGATGTTTTCAGATTGTAGACATCTTTAACCGTTTCTGCAGGTTCCCAATAACAGCAATTCCAAAAACACTCATCATAACTGGTTTGAAAATACACCTAACCTTTTGGAAGACATCTCGACAAACGTGAGTTATTCCAATTTAAAAATGATTGAGGCATGTTTTACTGTGTGGTCAGTGTAGTTATTTTCGCCAATTAAGACTGCATTTATTATGCTTTAGTCCACAACACATGTCATGGCCTGATGACATTTGGTTGTAAAACTAGTCCTTCTCATCCTTAAGATAAATTACATGGATTTCTTGGGGTAATGAAACTGAACATCTAAAACAACATTTCACCTATATATTTATTTTAGCACAACTAGCATATCAATTCTGCCAACCCTGTATACTGGGGTTCAGGTGTAGCCTAATCTTGGGTACGGTGGGTACGGTGAGCGGACCATACCCAAATGAGTGAGGCTGTGTCTTGCCAGGAGGTAACGCTGGTAAAACCTCTTGTCACACATGGTGCAACCGTACGGCTTCACTCCTATACACACACAAGAGCATCAATACATTACTGTTGTGCCTCACACGCCATATTAAAGTCCAATATTTGGTTCACCATAAACTCCAAGCACAAAAACAGCAGGACTGACTATATACCCATGGCTATTATGAACATTCTGCCTTCACACAACAGGACCGGTGTTACCAACTTTTTTTTTTGTGGGGGGGGGGAAGCTATTGGCTGCACAATTTGTCACTAGAAGTTGTTAGATGACAACAAATTGCAAGGAATGTGAACATCACATAGCCGGTTGCTAATTCCTGAAACCTCTCAGAAGCAAACCCTCTGAGAATGCCTTGAATACTGCTGAATTTGTCTTAATCACTTTCAGGGGGTAGAAATGGGAGGAGGGATCCAAAACTTTGCTAGATCTAGTGACTCTAGCGCAAAGTGGCCAAGTTGGCAACACTGAGCAGGATTGGGTGTTTTCAGATTGTAGAAATCTAACAGTTTCCAATGACCTCCATTTACAACAACACATAACTGTCTGGTTTGAAGAAAGAAAAAAAACACATACAAATCCTGGAAGACATCTCCACAACCATCATTTAAAAAAATACATGTTTCTTTAAACTTACTGAGGCATGAGTTACTGAGTGGTCAATGGAGTTTCTAGCCAAAAAATGTAATGCTTTTATCCAGAAGACTGATGCTGATGCCATCTGGAGGTAATATTAGCCCAACAGAGTCATCCTTAAAGGGTAATTAAATTCTGGACTTATTTGGATATTAAAACCTATAATAAAATAAACAATATATTTCACCTGTACATTTCTTTGTGCATGACTAGTTTATAAATCCTGCCAACCCTGTATACTGGGGTTCAGGTGTAGCCTGGTCTTAATGACAGGAGTACAGTGAGCTGACCCATACCCATGTGAGTGACGTTGTGTCTCGCCAGGTGGTGGCGCTGATAAAACCTCTTGTCACACATGGTGCAAGCATACGGCTTCACTCCTACACACACACACACACACACACACACACACACAACATCATTGTATTATTTTTCTGTTTCACAGTCTAGCAATTGAAAATGTTTGAGTCGATTAATATGTGTACGCGTTGATTGTTTATTAACCACTGGTTGTAAATCTATGCAATTATAACAGAGGATTCACACTGAATTATAACAGAGGATTCACACTGAATTATAACAGAGGATTCACACTGAATTATAACAGAGGATTCACACTGAAGAAATGTAAATTACACCGCCACTTCGATAACTCGCGGTGGTTTTGGGAGTCCAACAAAGCACAAGTTAATGATATATTTTTGTATATACGTGAATTGAGGCTGAGCAACAAAATGTTATCTTTATAGAACACCATTTTAATTATGGTAGGAAATATAGGGTTTAGAATGTAGAAATATCACACTTAATGACAAGTTCACCATCTCATACCTAAAACACCACGTCACACAGAATACAGGACAACTAATAATATGTACAGAGTGCCGTTCTGTTATCAACAAGCTGCTTTCATGTAGCAGAACTGACCCGTTTTCAGATGGTAAACCTACTTCTACTTTTTTTTTTTTTAAGAACTTGCTCAATTCAAATATTTTCGGGTTGAAAATAAACAATTAGATAACGCAAGTTATCTGAATCCGCATGCTATTGAGGTGCGAGTTATCGAACAGTCGGTGTAGTTGTTTTTCCCCAAATAACAAAACACATCACATGAGCTGATGACAACATCTGGTAGTAATATTAGCCCTTCTCATCCTCAAGGGAAATGGAATTATGGGCGTTTTGGATATCAAACCTAACATGCAAACATTTCACCAATAGCCTTAATGACATACCCATGTGAGTGACGCTGTGTCTTGCTAGGTGGTGGCGCTGGTAAAACCTCTTGTCACACATGGTGCAAGCGTACGGCTTCACCCCTATACACACAAAACAATATATTACTTAGGTTCTCAAAATTCATCCACTAAAAGTACTCCAATATTGTGTATTAATTTAAGCGCCACTGCTTTCCATCAGAACGTATGGGAGATTGTTATCAAATATCTTATCTGCACATTTCTTTGTGTATGATGACTGGCATTTAAATCCTGCCACCCCTGTAGACCAGGGTTCAGGTGTAGCCTGATCTTAATGACACGGGTACAGTGATCAGCCCCATACCCATATGAGTGATGCTGTGTCTCCGCAGGTGGTGACGCTGATAAAACCTCTTGTCACACATGGTGCAAGCGTACGGCTTCACCCCTACACACACAGAACATCAGATTATTTTTTGTTTCTCACTAAGTCAATATTATTAAGTTCAGTTAAAACTGTATACTAAAATGACTGCATATAAACATCTGATGTGCTTTATTAGCCGGTGGTACACCAACAACTCAAATCTGGCCTTAGTGGGTGTGAACTTACGAAGTGACGTATTTGTAATAGTTTGATCTTAGCAAACCAATTTGAGGCATGGCTCCAAATCAGAGACGTGTGGTGTGTTAGCGAAATATACAAGACCTGCAGGTTATACATCGTCAAAATCTGTGGTCAATGTGTAGCGCTTGTGGGGAAAACCAACTATCCGAAATAAATAAAGGGGGAAAAGGGTCTGGTGCGTGAGTATGTAGACCAGGGTTCAGGTGTAGCCTGATCTTAATGACACGGGCATGGTGAACAGACCCATACCCATATGAGTGATGCTGTGTCTCCGCAGGTGGTGGCGCTCATAAAACCTCTTGTCACACATGGTGCAAGCGAACGGCTTCACCCCTACACACACACAGAACATCAGGTTATTTGTGTGTCTCACTATTCATCGAGTGAAGTCTTCCAATATTAAAAAGTTCAAGTATATACACATTTATACTACATTGATTTCCTATTTTTTTTTTAATTAATAAATAAATCACTGGATGTCAATAATTTACAGGTTATTTACCATGAGGAATCAAAATACTCCGCCACCTCAATAGCTTGCGGTTGTTGGGGTTTTATCAAAAAAAAGTGTTGACAAGATGCGTGAATTAAGGGTAGCCAATAAAATCTGCACTAGGATGACGACAAGTTTGTGATATCTTACCATTAACTTCACACCACATAACAGTATGACCAACAATATGTACCAAGCTGCATTATTGTTATCAACATGCTAATTTCAAGCAGCAGGATTGGGTGTGTTAAGGTGTTTCCGCGAGACAAGAAAACCAATTATGGTAACACTTGATCAATTCAAATATTATTGAGTTGAAAGAAAAGTAAAAATACCACAATATAGCCAACTTTCATCATATACTAGTTACAGTGCCCTGGGAAAGTATTCAGACCCCTTGACTTGTTCAACATTGTTACGTTACAGCCTTACTCAATAAAACATTCTCAATCTACAAACAATACAGCGTAACGACAAAGCAAAAAACAGGTTTAGACATTCCTTTATTTTTTTAGAAATTTGAAGGAAAAAAAGGAAATATTACATTTACATACAGTATCAGTCATAAATGGACACACCCCTTCCAGGGTTTTTATTTTTACAATTTTCTACACTGTAGAATAATACTGAAGACATCAAAACTATGAAATAACACATATGGAATCATGTAGTCAACAAAAAAAAGTTAAACAAATCAAAATATATTTGAGATTCTTCAAAGCAGTCTTTTTGCCTTGACAGCTTTGCACTCTTGGCATTCTCTCAACCAGCTTCATGAGGTATGCACCTGGAATGCACTTCAAGTAACAGGTGTGCCTTGTTAAACGTTCATTTGTAGAATTTCTTTCCTTCTTAATGAGTTTCAGCCAATCAGTTGTGTTGTGACATGGTAGGGGTGGTATACAGAAGATAGCCCTACTTTGTAAAAGACCAAGTCCATACTACAGCAAGAACAGCTCAAATAAGAGAAATGACAGTCCATTACTTTAAGACATGAAGGTCAGTCAACCAGAACATGTCAAGAACTTTGAAAGTTTCTTCAAGTGCAGTTGCAAAAACCATCAAGCGATGTGATGAATCTGGCTCTCATGAGGACCGCCACAGGAGAGGAAGACCCAGAACTACTTCTGCTGCAGAGGATAAGTTCATTACAGTTACCAGCCTCAGAAATTGCAGCCCAAATAAATGCTTCAGAGAGTTCAAGTAACAGACACATCTCAACATCACCTGTTCAGAGGAGACTGCATGAAATCAGGCCTTCATGGTTGAAATGCTGCAAAGAAACCACTAAAAGGACACCAAAAAGAAGGAGACTTCTTTGGGCCAAGAAACACGAGCAATGGACATTAGACCGGTAGAAATCTGTCTTTTGGTCTAATGATTCCAAAATGTTAGATTTTTGGTTCCAACTGCCGTGTCTTTGTGAGATGCAGAGTAGGTGAACGGATGACCTCATGTGTGGTTCCCACCGTGAAGCATGGAGGTGGTGTGATGGTGCTTTGCTGCTGACTGGATGTATTTAGAATTCAAAGTACACTAAACCAGCATGGCTACCACAGCATGCTGCAGCGATACACCATCTCATCTGGTTTGCGCTTAGTGGGACTGTCATTTGTTTTTCAACAGAACAATGACCCAACACATCTCCAGGCTTTGTAAGGGCTATTTGACCAAGAAGGAGATGATGGAGTGCGGAATCAGATGATCTGGCCTCCACAATCACCCAACTTCAACCCAATTGAGATGGTTTGGGATGAGTTGGACCGCAGAGTGAAGGAAAAGCAGACAAGTGCTCATCATATGTGGGAACTCCTTCAAGACTGTTGGAAAAGCATTCCAGGTGAAGCTGGTTGAGAGAATGCCAAGAGCGTGCAAAGCCGTCAAAGGCAAATGGTGGCTACTTTGAAGATTCTAAAATGTGTTTTGATTTGTTTAAAACTGTTTACTACATGATTCCATGTGTTATTTCATAGTTGAGGTCTTCCCTATTATTCTACAATGTAGAAATAGAGAAAATAAAGAAAAACTATTGAATGAGTAGCTGTGTCCAAACTTTTGACAGGTACTGTAAGTATTCAGACGCTTCACTCAGTATTTTGTTGAAGCAAGAGTCTTCTTTGAGTATGACGCTACAAGTTTGGCACACCTTATCTGGGGAATTTCTCCCATTCTTCTCAAGCTCTGTCAGGTTTGGTGGGGAGCGTCGCTGCACAGCTATTTTCAGGTCTCTCCAGAGATATTCGATCGGGTATAAGTATGGGCTCTGGCAGGTCCACAAAAGCATTGAGACTCGTCTCGAAGCCATTCCTGCGTTGTCTTGTCTGTGTGATTAAGGTTGTTGTCCTGTTGGAAGGTATTTTGCTCAGTTCATCAATCCCTTGATCCTGACTAGTCTCCCAGTCCCTGCCACTGAAAAACATGATGCTGCCACCACCATGCTTCAACGTAGGGATGGTGCCAGGTTTCCTCCAGACGTGACGCTTGGCATTCAGACCAAAGAGTTTAATCTTGGTTTCATCAGACCAGACCAATCTTGTGTCTCATGGTCTGAGTCTATAGGTGCCTTTTTTGCAAACTCCAAGCGGGCTATCATGTGCCTTTTATTGAGGAGAGGCTTCCGTCTGGCCACTCAAAGTCCTGATTGGTGGAGTGCTGCAGAGATGGTTGTCCTTCTGGAAAGTTCTCCCATCTCCAGAGGAACTCTAGATCTCTGTTAGAGTGAACATCAAGTTCTCGGTCACCTCCCTGACCAAGGCCCTTCTCCCCCGATTACTCAGTTTAGCCGGGTGACCAGCTCTAGGAAGTCTTGGTGGTTCCAAACTTCTTCCATTTAAGAATGATGGCAGCCACTGTGTTCTTGGGGAGCTTCAGTGCTGCAGAAAAGTTTTTGTACCCATCCCCAGATCTGTGCCTCGACACAATCCTGTCTCGGAGCTCTACAGACAATTCCTTCGACCTCATGGCCTGGTTTTTCCTCTGACATGCACTGTCAACTGTGGGACCTTATCTAGACAGTTGTGTGCCTTTGCAAATCAACGGAATTTACCACAGGTAGACTCCAAGTTGTAGAAACATCAAGGATGATGAATGGAAACAGGATGCACCGGAGGTCAATTTCGAGTCACACAGCAATAGGTCTGAATACTTATGTAAATAAGGTATCTGTATTTTATTTTTAATACATTTGCAAACATCTCTAAAAACCTATTTGTCATAATTTTTAGGATATTGTGTGCAGATTGATGAGGGGAAAAAATATTTAATCCATTTTAGAATAAGGCTGTAACATAAAATGTGGATTTTATTTATTTTACATTTAGGCAAGTCAGTTAAGAGCAAATTCTAATTTTCAATGACGGCCTAGGAACAGTGGGTTAACTGCCTGTTCAGGGGCAGAACGACAGATTTTTACCTTTTCCGCTCGGGGATTTGAACTTGAAACCTTTCGGTTACTAGTCCAACGCTCTAACCACTAGGCTATGCTGCCCTGAACAAATAAAGTCAAAAGGGTCTGAATACTTTCTGAAGGCATTGTATATTTTATTGGCCATCCTTAATATGCACAGTGGTTGGCATTTAAACCCTGCCAACTCTGTATACCAGGGTTCAGGTGTAGCCTGATCTTAATGACACGGGCATGGTGAACAGACCCATACCCATATGAGTGATGCTGTGTCTCCGCAGGTGGTGGCGCTCATAAAACCTCTTGTCACACATGGTGCAAGCGAACGGCTTCACCGCTGTACACAGAGAAAATAGCGTTTTTAAAGTCTCTCTCCATTGACTGAAGTCTTCCAAAATTAAGCTTAGGTGTGTATACATTTACTTCTGATAAACCACTGATATCAAATGGTGATGTGCTGGAATGGTTCTCGTATTGTACAGTTGGTGAAGTCGTAAATATGACACGAGTGCGTACAATGACATTTCAACTTGATGGCAAAGAACCAACGTTGCTAGATTGTCCACGTTAGCAATGTGTCACCCCACATTATGGGCCAAACTAGCTACATTACTGTAAATGGCTTCGCTTTACCATATTTGGTCAAAAAGTGTCAAATACAGGGACGATATGTCGCAACTCAGAAATTCTGGTATTTTTATACTGGCCCAAGTTTCCCACCACTCCAACTTGGAGGGTCGTTCAAGTGGTTATTTCCGAGTTGGGAAGTCATATTATTTTATTTCCAACAGCAATCGAACGCACCATAACTTCCAGGTTATTCACCTTGAAGAATCCGATTACACTACCACCTCAATAGCTTGCGGTTGTTGGGGTATATTTTTTTTTAAAAAGGGTGTTGGTAAGTTGTGTGAATTAATGATGGCCAATAAAAAAAAAATTTTTTTTTAGGATGAGGCAATTTTACTAGGTGTCACCCACAGAGAATGCAAGAAATTGCACAGATGAGAATTGAATTATCTAATACCATAAACTTCACATCACATTGAGTATGATCAACAATAACCAAAGAACACTTATCAACATCCTGATTTCAAGCAGTAAGATTTGGGGGGGGGGGGGGGGGGGGTCAATAAAATTCTACAACGAATTGTTTTTCATCATAAACAAATGATGTTTTCTTAGCCATCCTTGATTCGTGCAGTAGTTAGAATATAGGCAAAAATCGTTCCAACCCTGTATACCAGAATGGACCCATACCCATATGAGTGACGCTGTGTCTCCGTAGATGGTCTCGCTGGAAAAACCTCTTGTCACACATGGTGCAAGCATACGGCTTCACCCCTATACACACACAGAACATCATATTATTTTTATGCCCCACTGTCCGTCAATTAAAGTCCTCCAAAATTAAGATGTATACGTTTACAGTTCAGTCAGAAAGTATTCAGACCCCTCGTCTTTTTCCACATTGTTACATTACAGCCTTATTATAATATATATTTTTTTTTATATCCCTCAATCGACACACAATACCTCAATGACAAATTTTAAAAACGGGTTTTTAGAAATGTTTGCAAATGTGTTAAGAAACAACTGAAATATGACATTTACGTAAGTATTGAGACCCTTTACTCAGTACTTTGTTGAAGCACCTTTGGCAGCGATTACAGCCGAGTCTTCTTAGGAGTGACGCTACAAGCTTGGAACATCTGTATTTGGGGAGTTTCTCCCATTCTTCTCTGCATATCTTCTCAAGTTCTGTCAGGTTGGATGGGGAGCGATGCTGCAGAGCTATTTTCAGGTCTCTACAGATATGTTAGATCGGAGAGACCTGTTAGTCTCCCAGTCCCTGCCACTGAAAAACATCCCCACAGCATGATGCTGCCACCACCATGCTTCACCGTAGGGATGGTGCCAGGTTTCCTCCAGACGTGACACTTGGCATTCAGGACAAAAGGGTTCAATCTTAGTTTCATCAGACTAGTAAATCTTGTTTCTCCTTTAGCTGCCTTTAGGCAAACTCCAAGTGGGCTGTCATGTGCCTTTTACCGAGTGGCTTCGTCTGGCCACTACCATAAAGACCTGATTGGTGGAGTGCTGCAGAGATGGTTGCCCTTCTGGAAGGTTCTCCCATCTGCACAGAGGAAATCTGGAGCTCTGTCAGAGTGACCATTGGGTTCTTGGTCACCTCCCTGATCAAGGCCCTTCTCCCCAGATTGCTCAGTTTGGATGGGCGTCCAGCTCTAGGAAGAGTCTTGGTGGATCCAAACTTCTTCCATTTAAGAATGATGTGTGTTCACTGTGTTCTTGGGGACCTTCAATGCTGCAGAGATGTTTTGGTACCCATCCCCAGATCTGTGCCTTGAAACAATCCTGTCTGGGCTCCATAGACAATTCCTTTGATCTCATGGCTTGGTTTTTGCTTTGACATGCACTGTCAACTGTGGGACCTTATATAGACAGGTGTGCGCCTTTCCAAATCCTGTCCAATTGAACTTACCACAGGTGGACTCCAATCAAGTTGTAGAAACATCAAGGATGATCAATGGAAACAGGATGCACCTGCACTCAATTTCAAGTCTCATAGCAAAAGGTCTGAATACCTATGTAAATAAGAATAATAAATATCTGAAACCTGTTTATACTTTGTCCGTACAGGGTATTGTGTGTAGATTGATGAGAAAATGTTCATATTTAATCCATTTTAGAATGAGCCTGTAACGTAACAAAATGTCAAGGGATCTGAATAGTTTCCGACTGCACTGTATACTTAATAAATATCTTATAAAAACACTGATGTCGATCCACACAATAACTTCCCGGGTATTGGCCGTTTAGAATCTGATTACACTACCACCTCAATAGCTTGCGGTTGTTGGGGTTCATCAAAAAGGTGTTGACAAAGTGTGCAAAATGTAGGTATGGCCACTCGTTTATGATGAACCGCAATTTGACAAGGCATCCATCCACAGAATGTAAGAAATTGCCCTTCATGATCTCATACAACACAGATTAAGGGATTGTATTATCTGGTGGTAGTTCTAGGCCTTCTTAAAGTGCTTCAATTTAGGATGTTGCGAAAATAAAGTCGTTTTCTAGTGGCGGCTTATGACCTAGTTCTACTGGGAACTTCACAAGTACAACATAGCAATGATGCAATACAACACTTTTCATCAAAGGCGTTAACTTGCAAAGGACTGCAAATCACGATAATTATTGATCAAAGTCCTAAATCGTTATTGAATGTGTGCCTGCGATTTTTTTTTATATACTAACATCCTTAACTAGCTTCTATATGTGAGATGGGTACGGTGAGTGGACCCATACCCGTATGTTTGGGGCTGTGTCTCACCAGGTGGGAGCGCTGAACAAACCTCATGTTACACACGGTGCAAGCATAAGGTTTTACACCTAACCCCACAGAGCATCAATATATTATTTTAGTGCCTCTAATTTTTTAGGTTTAGTTATATGTATATACTTGGATGGTAAATCAATTGGTAGTTAACTACTAATTTCAATACTTGCCACAACGTAATAGGTATTCACAAAAATCTTTCAAATGTTACCCCCCCCCCCCCCCTCATGCTTTAGTCCACAACCATAACACATCACATGAGCTGATGATGTCACCCGGTGGCAAAACTAACCCATTCTCATCTTTAACAGAATTAAATTAAGAACTTTCTGGGGATATTAAAACAACATTTTTTTTGTGCATGACTAATTCATAAATCCTGCCAACCCTGTATACTAGGGTTTAATTACAGGGAAAAGGTGAGAGGGTGCATACCCATATGAGTGAGGCTGTGTCTTGCCAGGTGGTAGCGCTGGAAGAACCTCTTGTCACACATGGTGCAACCAAATGGCTTCACCCCTACACACACACACACACACACACACACAGCACCAACTTCAGTATAAAAAAGTTCAACTGCCAAAAATGATCAATCTTAAAGGAATAATCCACTCAAAAATATTTTATTTTTTAAATTTAGTGCACTGATGGTTGTCCAAAAATGTTTTGCATTTCAGCAATCGAGTTCCGATATACGACTTTCAAGAACGAAATGATGACTTTCCACATCATGAAGAAGTGTTTCGCATCACCATGTTGATGTGGCACGTGACAAATAGCTTTTTGAAAGACCTATATCTTGAAAACTTGATCGCTGACAAGCGAAAGATTTTGGGACTATATCAACAGTGGACGAACGAAAAAAAATACCAAAAGATTTGAGTGGATTATTTCTTTACCTTTAGTGCAGCTAAATAAGCTTAGCACAGTTTGTCTTGTTCACCAGACAATTTTCTTTAACAGAAAATCTTGTTACAGCAGTTGGTCAAAAAGGTACAATCTACTAATCCAATTGGGACTCGATTTTAGCGCCCAATGAGTATTAGGCAGTTAATGTTCAAAAGGGCAATGCTAAGAAAAGGCAATGCTTTAATACACCACCATAATGCAAGGAAAAATCACTGTTGTAGCCTAAGCGTGGCTACTAGCTACCAATGATTCCAATGGTTTAGCTAATAACAATTGCAATTTTGCTGAGTTAGGTTAGAATTTGGGGTGAAAATGGCAGTGGACACATGACTTCACATCATGCTGTTCATATGAACATTAGATGTGAACATTTTAAGCAGTTGGTACATATTTAAACACAACACATTGACACAACCATGTGATTTTTGGCATGCTATTGTGACGTCTCAAAGCCTGAAGCGGTCTGGTTCACCTGCTATCCTAAACACCATCAAAGATGGCTTCCATAGGACATTTTTGGAAATACAGTCAGCCTGAAGTTGTGGCTCTTAGCCAGACCTCAAGCTCAATTCCAACATGCGGGTTCAAAGGTTTTAATCGGACCTGGGACATTGATTTACAAATATTGTGCAATGATTTGGGGGTTTGATTCAAATCTATCATAGTCCTCAAAACTGGTTAGCTTGGAAATCTTTTGCCTAAATAAAACAATATTCAAGACCTTTCTCTAAGATCTGACAGGAATCAAGGCTAAGTATTGGTAGTGCTGTGATGGGACAACAGTCTTTGATTTTGAAATAAAATGCCTTTAACAATACAAACTCGAGTTTGATGCAGTCATATGTATGAATTCAATTCCATTATACCCCAACATGACATAGACAACTCATTGCAGTGGGGCTCATGCATGACATTTGCAATGTCAGATTGAAGCGAGAGGGAGATTTAAAGTGAGGACACATACCCGTATGAGTGAGGCTGTGTCTCTCCAGTTGGTAACGCTGAATAAACCTCATGTCACACATGGAACAAGCATATGGCTTCACTCCTAAACACACACACAGAGCAGACAAATATTAGCCATCTTTGTCAGTTTTAAAATATGCATTCCCTGATTTAAAAAAAAAATTCTAGACATTAACATGCTGGATTTCCTGCTATACAACTTAAACAATTGTATAAACAAATCACTTCGAGGGGAACTAGAATGAAAAAACAAAATTGTGCAACTACCCTTAAGAGTACTTGCAATTACATTTCTCATATCATACAATGACTTTCTCTAAAGCTAAAAAAAAAAACAGCACTTAAATTGATCTCATCTGGTGATAAATCACTCCCCGTATTAAAAATATGAGTCAATTATGATAAATTTCGGTAGGAGATCACTGACTAGAAAAAACCCAGATGTATAAAACAACACACCACTAATATTTGATAACATGGATTGAGATCACTCTTTCCAGTGGACAGTAGTTTCCAACAAAGCCTTTTCATTCCATTCACTTTTGAGATTAAGAAGGGGTTACCAACACAAGGACATCCAACACTGAATATCCTGTATAATTGAGTGCTAAAAAAGTGGCCTAACCCTACAAATACGTTTTGTCAGAACATTTGACAATGCATGGGGCTGTTGGGGACTTAACATGTACATTCAACTGAATAATGTTGCGTCACTAGCTCCAGTGAGGCAGCAGTGAGCAGACGCCATACCCGTATGAGTGAGGCTGTGTCTCGATAGGTGGTAACGCTGGTAGAACCTCATGTCACACATGGAGCAAGCGTACGGCTTCACCCCTATACACACACAGATCACCAGTCATGTCAGTATATAAGGCTTGTTAGGAGCATCATGCATATATTAACTGGGTTTGTATTGTGCCAGACAAACATATGGACAAACATTTTTGAAAACTCAGTGGCCTATTTTAAAAGTAGTGGCAGCGGTGAAACGTGTCCATAACATTGCAAAACTAATTAAAGCTGTTCCTATAGAGCTTCTTGGAGTCCATCTGCAATATTTCATTGTTTGTACGAATCCAAACTCGATGGTCTTACGTAAAACTATTTCACTGGAGTACCTAAATATGTGAGATGGGTACGGTGAGCGGACCCATACCCGTATGTTTGAGGCTGTGTCTTGCCAGGTGGTAACGCTGGAAAAATCTTTGATCACACATGGAGCAAGCGTATGGCTTCACCCCTATACACACAGAGCACCAACTTTAGAGAAGTCTGCCTCTTGCCCTATGCTTAAGTAGTCCTTAACACTCATCGAAGAAAGCCTGATGCACCAGAACAAGGGCAGCAATTAAAATGATCTGAGACGTCACAATAGCCATGCAAAGCTTGCACTGAGACATTCCATTATTCAACAGTTGATTCAGGAAAGTATTCAGACCCCTTGACTTCATCCATATTTTGTCAAGTTAGCTTTATTCTAAAATGGATTAAATCGTTTTTTCACCTCATTAAACTACACACAATATCCCACAATATCATAGCAAAAACAGGTTTAGAACATTTTGCTAATTTATTACAAATAAAACACTGAAATATTACATTTACATAAGTAATCAGACCCTTTACTCTGTACTTTGTGGAAGTACCTTCGGCAGCGATTACAGCCTCGAGTCTTCTTGCGTATGTCGCTACAAGCTTGGCACACGTGTATTTGGGGAGTTTCTCCCATCCTTCTCTGCAGATGCTCTCAAACTCAGTCAGGTTGGAAGGGGGGAGAGTTGCTGCCCAGCTATTTTCAGGTCTCTCCATAGATGTTCGATCGGGTTCTGGGCTCTGGCTGGTACCCCCAATGGACATTCAGAGACTTGTCCTAAAGCCACTCCAGCATTGTCTTGGCTATGTGCTTAGGGTCATTGTCCTGTTGGAAGGTGAACCTTCACCCCATTCTGAGGTCCTCTGGAGCAGGTTGTCATCAAATACATGAGAAACTTGGTTAGAGACCACTGACTAGAAAAAAACAGATGTATAAAACACATTAACACACCACTCTAATATTTTATAATTATTGTACTTTGCTCCATTCATCTTTCCCTTGATCCTGACTAGTCTCCCAGTCCCTGCCACTGAAAAACATCCCCAGAGCAGAATGCTGCCACCATGCTTCACAGTAGGGATGGTGCCAGATTACCTCCAGACGTGACTCTTGGTATTCAGGCCAAAAAGTTATTGGTTTCATCAGACCAGAGAATCTTGTTTCTTGGGATCTGAGTCCTTTATGTGCCTTTTGGCAAACTCCAAGCAGGCTGTCACGTGCCTTTTCCTGAGGAGTGGCTTCCGTCTTGTCACTCTACCATAGAGACCTGATTGGTGGAGTGCAGCAGAGATGGGAGAACCTTCCAGAAGACAACCATCTCCACAGAGGAACTCTGGAGCTCTGTCAGAGTGACCATCGGGTTCTTGGTCACCTCCCTGACCAAGGCCCTTCTCGGCCGATTCCGCAGTTTGGCCAGGCAGCCAGCATTAGGAAGAGTCTTGGTGGTTCCAAACTTCTTCCATTTAAGAATAATGGCGGCCACTGTGTTCCTGGGGAGCTTCAATGCTCCAGAAATGTTTTGGTACCCATACCCAGATCTGTACCTCGACACAATCCTGTCTCGGAGGTCAACAGACAATTCCTTTGACATCATGGCCTGTTTTTTCCTCTGACATGCACTGTCAACTGTGGGACCTTATATAGACAGGTGTGCGCCTTTCCAAATCATGTCCAATTGAACTTACCACAGGTGGACTCCAATCAAGTTGTAGAAACATCAAGGATGATCAATGGAAACAAGATACACTGGAGCTCAAATTCAAGTGTCATAGCAAAGGGTATGAATACCTATGTAAATAAGGTATGCCTGTTCTTTCATTTTAATACATTTGCAAAAATGTATAAAAACCTGTTTTCAATTTGTAATTATGGGGTAGTGTGTGTAGATTGACGAGGGAAAAAATATTTGATCAATTTTAGAATAAGGCTGTAGCATAACAAAATGTGGAAAAGTGAAGGGGTCTGAATACTTTCTGAATGCACTCAAAATATTTCAAAAGGGCTATAATAACCCTTTAGTACTATCCTACTAAAGGGTTGGTTTGGCAATTTACCAAGGCAATGAAATTGCCAAGATAGTGAATCCAGAGATATTAACTGAAAGCCACAAATTGTTAAGCGGTTCTAAAACCCTAGTTTGTTGTGGCTTTACGCCACCCTACGCAAGTACAACATAAGGAACCTGTGTATTGGTGCTTAAGTGCAGCATCAGTGTTTATAGCCCATTGTTAAGAGGGGTACGGTGTGCGGACCAGTACCCGTATGAGTGAGGCTGTGTCTCGCCAGGTGGTAACGCTGGAAGAATCTCATGTCACACATGTTGCAAGCAAACGGCTTCACCCCTATGCACACAGAGTATCAATATATTAGCTAGTGTTCCTATTGCATAAAGTGGAACACAAAACACCCAACTCCCAAACTATAACCATATACATTTCACACAAATGTAAGGACTGATTAGTTGTAGTACTAGAGGTAAAATGTTTGTTGCCATGTCTTAACCCCTGGGGACAAACACTTCAGTGTGCATTTAAGGTTAAAACAAGAAAATGTTTTATGCCCAATCAAATTCAATTTGGGTTCAATGGCAACAATTTGGAATTAACTACAGAAATGTTAGCTGGCAAAGTGTAAGAGAGGAAACCCTTCACTGACATCAAAATAAGTTTTTACCTAAAACAAAATTGTCATCAGTAATAATCTGTACCAACTTCAAGCCATTATCAGTTACAATAACTAGCCATGAACTACGACCAGTAAGTAATGTGCAAGGCTTGGACATCAAGAGCATTCCCTCTGTTGGCAAGAGACTGACTTTTGCCCCATGAGTCTGGTAGTTTTAAACCATTTAAAAACATATACAGTGCCTTCAGAAAGTGTTCACAGCCCTGGACTTTTTCCACATTTTGTTGTGTTACAGCTTGAATTTAAGATTGATTAAATAGAGATTGCATTTTACTGGCCTTTTTATATATAAATTAAAATCTGAAATGTCTTGAATCAGTAAGTATTCAACCCCTTTTACGGCAAGCCTAAAGTTCAGGAGTAAAAATGTGCTTAATTAAGAAGTCACATAAGTTGCATGGACTCACTGTGTGCAATAATATTGTTAAACATAATTATTTTAATAAACTGCCTCATCTTTGTAGATAATTGTAAGGTCCCTCAGTCAAGGAGTGAATTTCAAACACAGATTCAACCACAAAGACCAGGGAGGTTTTCCAATGCCTCGCAAAGGGCACCTATCGGCAGATGGGTAAAAAAGAAAAATACATTTTAAAAATTTGAACACATTACATTTCCTGAGTGGCGCAGCAGTCTAAGGCACAGGCATCTCAGTGCTTGAGGCGTCACTAGACACCCCGGTTCGAATCCAGGCTGTATCACAACCGGCTGTGATTGAGAGTCCCATAGGGTGGCGCACAATTGGCCCAGCATCATCCGGACCCATTGTAAATAAGAATTTGTTCTTAAATGACTTGCCTAGTTAAATTAAAACAGTTACACTTTGGATGGTGTAGCAATACACCCAGTCACTATACAAGATAGACGTCCTTCCTAACTCAATTGCTGGAGAGGAAAGAAACCACTCAGGGATTTCACCATGCTGCCAATGGTGACTTTAAAACAGCTTGGAGAAAACTGGGGATGGATCAACATTGTAGCTACTCCACAATGCTAACCTAAATGACAGAGTGAAAAGGAAGCATGTACAGAAAAAAATATTCCAAAACATGCATCCTGTTTGCAATAAGGCACCAAAGTAAAACTGCAAAAAATGTGGCAAAGAAATGTACTTTAAGTCCTGAATAAAAAGTGTTTTGTTAAGGCAAATCCAACAACACATCACTAATTACCACACCCCATATTTTCAAGCATTGCTGCATCATGTTATGGGTATGGTTGTCATCGGCAAGGACTAGGGATTAGGGAGGGTCTGGCCAGTAGGGATATCCTTGTCTCATCGCGCACCAGCAACTCCTGTGGCGGGCCGGGCGCAATGTGCGCTAACCAAGGTTGCCAGGTGCTCCCTCCGACACATTGGTGCGGCTGGCTTGCGGGTTGGATGCGCGCTGTGTTAAGAAGCAGTACGGCTTGGTTGGGTTGTGTATTGGAGGACGCATGACTTTCGACCTTCGTCTCTCCCGAGCCCGTACAGGAGTTGTAGCGATGAGACAAGATAGTAGCTACTAACAATTCGATACCACGAAAAGGGGGAGGAAAAGCAGGTAAAAAAATTAAATAAATAAAACAGTACTGTAGGAATGGCATTTGTGCTGTAGGCTACAGGCCCAAAACATTATCGCCGCATATTAGCTTTGCTTGAATTGCCCTAAATGCATTCTTGTTCTTCTCAGACCACTTTTTAATTATATTTCAACATTTGAGGTAGGCAATATGATCACACCGGTAATAGACCAGTTAATGTATTACTTGTGAGGCACAGCTAAGTGTGATTACTACAGGTGTGATTACAACCTCTGATGGGTTTAGAGCAGGGCTGCGCAACCCTGCTCCTGGAGAGCTACCCTCTTGTAGGTTCACACTCCAACCCCGGGTATAACCAACCTGATACAGCGCATCAACTAGCTAATTATTGGAATCAGGTGCGCTAGATGAGGGAGAGTGAAAACCTACAGGACGGTAGCTCTCCAGGAGCAGGGTTGGACAGCCCTGGTTTAGAGCTGGAGGTAGTCACCCCATACAAGTACTTGGACAGTGTACCGTCTAACCATACTCCCTTCTCTCAGCACATATCAAAGCTGCAGGCTAAAGTTAAATCTAGACTTGGTTTCCTCTATCGTAATCGCTCCTCTTTCACGCCAGCTGCCAAACTAACCCTGATTCAGATGACCATCCTACCCATGCAAGATTATGGATACGTAATTTATAGATCGGCAGGTACGGGTGTTCTCGATCGGCTAGATGTTCTTTACCATTCAGCCATCAGATTTGCCACCAATGCTCCTTCTAAGACACGCCACTTCACTCCTCTGTAAACTGGTCATCTCTGTATACCCGTCACAAGACCCACTGGTTGATGCTTATTTATAAAACCCTCTTAGGCCTCACTCCCCCATATCTGAGATATCTACTGCAGCCCTCATCCTCCACATACAACACCCATTCTGCCAGTCACATTCTGTTAAAGGTCCCTAAAGCGCACACATCCCTGGGTCGCTCCTGTTTTCAGTTCGCTGCAGCTAGCGACTGGAACGTGTTGCAACAAACACTCAAACTGGACAGTTTTATTTCAATCTCTTCTATCAAAGACTCAACCATGGACACTGACAGTTGTGGCTGCTTCAAGTGATGTATTGTTGTCTCTACCTTCTTGCCCTTTGTGCTGTTGTTTGTGCCCAATAATGTTTGTACCATGTTCTGTTGCTACCATGCTGTGTTGCTACCATGCTGTGTTGTCATGTGTTGCTGCCATGCTATGTTATTGTCTTAGGTCTCTCTTTATGTAGTGTTGTGGTCTCTCTTGTTGTGATGTGTGTTCTGTCCTATATTTAATGCCAGCCCCCATTCCCGCAGGCGGCCATTTGCCTTTTGGTAGGCCGTTATTGTAAATACGAATTTGTTCTTAACTGACTTGCCTAGTTAAATAAAGGTTAAATTTAAAAAGTTAAATAACATTTAAATAATTTGCTTTATATTTTTATTTCGCTGGGCTGATGGAGCCAGACTCAGCAGAGGGAGAGGGCAGCAGACTAACGGTCCGGCTTTCAACATCCCTCCACTCTCTCTTTCCTCCCCTGACACTGACCAAAAAACGTTCTTCCAGCTGATGGCGAAACTCGAGCCGCACCGTTTCTACCTCATGCAAAAATGTATGCCGTTACTCCTATGACCAGACAAATGAAATATTCCTCGATATTACAAAAAGGTGCAAGCCGCTAATAAACGCAAGCCTATCGATACACTTTCCTTCTCATTCATTCATTGCAACTGCAGCGCTAGTTGTAGAGCGAGTGGAAGTAGGGAGAACAGCTGATAAGAAAAAAAGTGTAGAATAGAAAGTGTTGACAGTGCTAAGTAAAAACGTAAACATGAACTCACTGATAAACAGCAGCGCTTTAATATAGACATTGACAGTCTCTCTCTAGTCATGGTTTTAAAAGTTTAGAATGGGACATGTCTCCTACTCGGCGTGCAAGGCCGCTGAAATCGGGTGCATCTACTGCCAACAGTGCGAGATGAAGTCAAATAATTGGAAGGCAAGGCTTATCGTACAGAAATGTTTGGCGATCGAACAGTTGGTTTGGCGATCGAACAGTTCCTAGAGGGTGAATGTTCCGGAATGGCCTAGTTACAGCTCTATATAAAATTGTCTTGCAAATCTATGGCAAGACTTAAATGGATGCCTAGCAATGACCAACACCCAATTTGACAAAGATTTAAATGAAGAAATGTGCAAATATTGTACAATCCAGGTGTACAAAGCTCGTAGAGACTTACCCAGAAAGGCTCACAGCTGTAATCACTGCAAAAGGGGATTCTAACATGTATTGACTCAGGGGTGTGAATACTTATGTAAATAAGATATTTCTGTATTTCACATTCAATACATTTGCAAACATTTCTAAAAACATGTTAGAACTGTCGTTATGGGGTATTTTGTGTAGATTGGTGAGAGGGAAAAAAAATGTAATCCATTTTGAATTAGAGGCCGCAACAATGTGGAATAAGTCAACGGGTATGAATACTTTCTGAAGGCACAGTAACTGTATATTAAGTTTGCATTTCTATCTATATGAAGGCCACATGGTTTCTGTCCGAGCATAAAGATCTTTGTCACATCCTGATCTCCTGAAGCCGGCCAACTGCCGTGCTGTCTTTTTGATTTTACACTCAATACATTTCTACTGAGAGGCTGCTCTATGACAAACAGGAGTAAAATGGGTCGCTTGTTTTATGTGAGAAGGGTACGGAAAGAGGACTCATACCCGTATGAGTGAGGCTGTGTCTCTCCAGGTGGTAACGCTGGAAAAACCTCATGTCACACATGGAACAAGCGTACGGCTTCACCCCTATACACACAGAGCATACAAATATTAGCTATTCAATCTGCACAGAATTGAAAAAAAAAAAAAAAAAAAAGGATTTATTCCAAATTGCAAACTGTCCACTCAAATGAACTTGAGTAGGATTATTGGTTATATTTACAAGGATAAACGTATGGCCAAATGATGAACACACCCATAAAACTTGACTATGATCCGAATGCATCTTGCTTTTGGTCAAATGAGAATTTCATAAATATCAGATAACAAAAAAATCTAAATCAAATATTTTTCACTGTAAATTAAAAATGCAAAACGTGTAAAGCAGTGTTTAATTTTCCAATATAGAAGCTATAGACCACTCTTCAAATGGTCTACTTACCAATATTACAAAATGTCTCAGAAAATCAGTCGCTTGATGTCCATGCAGTAAATTCTATTCAAAATCTCATACTGCATACAAAAAGCTACTGCTAAACTAGCAACACCTTCACCTACTAAAAGCAACATTGTCCTAAAATTGTGACCTTTGTGCAGCCTCCTATGGCCAATCTATAAACATTTGTACCAAATAGATGTTTCATTTGTACTCTCATTGGTGTTGGGGGACCCATTTGTACATTTGTGATAACCCTCTCCTTCACATAGTTGAGGTGAAAGGAATGTTGAGCTTTGTTGGAAATTACTGTCCAAATGACAAAAGAACACTGAAAACCCTGTACACTTGGGTTCCGGTGCAGCACTACAGGTGTAGCCTGTTTAGTGAGAGATGGGTACGGTAAGAGGACGCATACCCGTGTGAATGAGGCTGTGTCTCTCCAGGTGGTAACGCTGAATAAACCTCATGTCACATATGCCACAAGCATACGGCTTCTCCCCTAAACCGAAGAGTACCAGTTTTAGTGAAAGGTCCCCACAGAGAACACCAAAAACTGTGAATGAAAATCTGACACTAGACAATATCTTTTTGGAGGCCATCTCAAGATTAAAATCACTGGTCACTTAATTCAAACGGGTGTTTCTGCTGGCCTTATGTATTTTCGTACTGTATTAGCTAAGCATGTTAAACATCTCCCTAACTGGTAATGGAGAACCTCCAGTAGTAGGCCATTGTGGTTGGGACACATACCTGTATGAATGAGGATGTGTCTCTTCAGGTGATATCCACTCCTAAAGGCTCCGTAACAGTGATCACAGATGAAGTTTTTCTGCACTTTGGATATTGGACAGTTACCATTCTCATCCACAACAACCACCTAGGCAGGATATGACAGAATAGTGGCTCAGCATAAAATTGTAGGCCTAAATACACCATACAGAATAAATAAAACTTGCAAATGTACACATCTACTAAATCATCACAAGCATGTTGTATAGAAGGAAACATATGATACAATCATTTTAGTATGAGAAAAGCCAGTGCTGACATAAAGGCTGAATTAAAATAAGGTAGTACAGGATTAAAACAATGTTTTGACCATTTTGGCCATTTAAAGCAAAACCTAGAGAAGGGTTAAACCCCCTCCCACATGTTACTGCTCCCCCCTCAAACACAATAACAGTTATTGTGTTCCCCTCCCCCCTCTTTCCTCTCCAGAGAACCCCACCCCCTCCACATCTCATCTGCACTCCTCCCCCCACACAAAATGTGCAAACTCAAAGGCACCAACTCAGCGAGAGACAAAAAAAAAGTCAGTCACACACACACACACACACACACACAGAAGCACAAAGCGAGCCAAACACCCACAAACACACCTTCAGACCGTTTTTATAACACAATCTCTCCTAAACACACGGAGGCTGTTTTGCTTTAAAATTCAGAGACACTGACCTTCCCTCCCCTCCCGTCTTGCTCTCTCACTTTACAGGGCGTTCCTGACTTCCTGTTCTTCTTTTTCAGCTGCATGTCCTCGTTGGCCCTCATCTCTTTCTCGTCCAGCAGGCGGGGGGCGTGGAAGTCAGCCTCCTTCCGGATAAGCTGGGGAGCACATACAAGAGGGAGAGAGGAGCCTGTGAATCAGCCTTCCTGGTGGAGATTGTATGAAACTTAAAATGAGAAATGACCTTACAGATAAGGCCTACATTTCAAGACAGAAACAAAACAAGAATGGAATGCAAAGAATGTTTTCTAAATGTGTGAAATTTAAACATGAACCACAGGATATTTTAGAATCGTTTAGATGATTATGCTGGGAAAACAAATAATAATGAACAGTAAAAAATAAAAATAAACATTGGCAAAAGAGAGAAATACAGAATGTAACCTATGACTACTTTTAAATGGTGTATATATTCTGGCAGCCTCTTTAAATCATTAATGAAGACTTATTTAGGCATATTAGCAGGCCACAGTAAGTTACTTCTGAGACTTAGCCAATGGGAAATATATCAATTTCTAATTTGTTGTTCTTTCAGTAGGTGACAATGATAAACAACAAAGTTCCCTCCTCCCCCTCTGCATTTCCCTAGCTCCTCCTAACCAGGGGTGGGCAGCTCATTCCAGATGGCAGGATCATGTGGCTCTGAGGACCGCGGTCTAAACCATCCCTCTGGGGTGGTGGACCATGGCCGAGCGGAGCCATCATCTTCTTGGGCGGACCGGCCATGGAGCTGGCCTGCATCAGGGCCATACTGGAGAGAACAGCCTCACAGCCAAGCAACCCCGCCTAGGAACAGAACCGAGCCCGAGTCAGGGAAATCCAGTACCAATCATACATTTAGAAAATATATAAAACAGAACCAGTCTGGGTGTAGAGGAGCTAAACAAATGAGAAGACAAACACTCAAACTGTCAGAGGCCAAGTTACAGTTACACCAGAAACAGTATGAAACCCAATGATAAAAATTAAAATCAAGCACTTTACATTTTATGACGACCACATCCTGAGTGACAAAAGATACTGTATAATGTTGCCTAATAGTAGGCATGTTGTTTGTAGCCATTTTATAATTTTTTTGTTGGAAAACAAACCCATTTCATATGGTCGCGGACTGAGCTGCTGGGCAGGTGTGACATTGCAGTGGGAACGGTGTATGTGAGGGCGGGGATGGGGGCGGGGACAAGGTCATCCAGGAATCCGTCAATCAGGATGGTCAGTCTGACGGGGGGCCACACCCACCACACTCATCTAGCACTAAAACTGAGGAAGAGGAGGATGTGGACAATACATAAAAATACATTCAATAATAATGAAATTATTTTTAAAAACAATAAAACCAGCAATGAGTCACAGATTGTAACTGCACCAACCACACAAAACCCAATTATAACTCAAAAACTAGCATCTCCATAATAACTGTAGACGGTCATTTGGTTTACTCCTTGTTTGTCACTGTCATCAGGTCACTTTGCTAGCTATGAAATATGATCCTGAAAGAGCTGCTCCTACAAGCCCTGAACATGGGTCACATTAATACAACACATCTAGCTAATATCCAAAATGGGATGGTCAAGCCATTCAGTCAGGGACCCAATTCCAATTGTGTACATAATCATATAGCTAATGTTAGCTAGCAAACAAGTGTAAGAACTATATACAGTATAGCTAGCTACCATGAATTTGGGACAAAACGCTGATACTGTAGATAGGTTAACCTAACTGACTACCATTATAAGAATAGCCATACAGCTGAAAAACATTTTACAAATTAAACCAATGGCACCAACATTGGCAAGTTAATGGCTATAGCCAAAGCCATGCATTTAGATATTCCAAATTTAAAAAGTTGACCTAACTCTAGCTAGCTAAATATATGTAATGTAATAACAAGTCAAATAATATGGCTCTGGCTAAATAATGATCCAGGGAAAGTCTAAAGCTATCTTTTAGCAACCCCATAGCTAGCTAACATTATTACATGCAGCCAGCAGCAACATTTTGATACACTAATGTCTAGTTATCGTTGCAAATATGAGCAGTTTTCCCTGGATGCAGCTAGCTACTGACTAACTTCGTAATTGGCGAAGTTAACGAAATAACTAGCTAGTGTGGGAAGGTAATGGACAATCAAGTAGTAATATACAGTGAAACACATTTAATAAAACGTAGCTGGTTAGTTAACGTTTGCTAGTTAGCCTGCAATGGTAGAAATAACCGTTAGCTACTTGAAGTTACATTTAAATGGCTTAACCCAACAATTAAAAGGATTATCTCGTAATCTTATAATCATTTAAAGATTATTGCACTAATCGCTCAGGTTAAGAGTCTGCTAGTTACAAAATTGTTAATGTAATCATAGCCTCTCGATGATTTGTATCGGAGTTAACTAGCCGCTAGCCAAAACAGAAACAGAGAGCTAGCTAATAACGACGTAGCTAACGTTAGCTAGTAGTGGCTTCCACGTACATCATCACATCTTACTAACTTCAGTTGCCACCCATCAACACATCGAAATATAATTTTATCGTTAGGCAATTTCGATATGATTAGATCTGGATAAATACAGCCAGCTATATAAAATCAAGTTTGAGGATTGCGATCAGATTAGCCACAAAACGACTAAGCAGCTAGTACAGCAAGATTTCCCGATAAAGACATTCATTCGTGATGGTCGATGCGTACTCCCCCTCCCCTGTTGTCAAGCTAACAAGTCGTGTCAGTCACTGCTTTTTTGCTTAGAGACGGAGGTCGAATCTGTCAAATATCGCCTGATACACGACTAAACATACAATAAGTGAAACCATTTGTGATATTCAAACGTCGTTTTTTGGTGTTTACCTTTAAATTTTCCTCGTTTGTCGTGTTTCGACGCCCGTGGCCTGAGTTCCAATTTCTTTCAATTTACAAACACAGGAAACGCCACCGGATGTGCTCCCCGAGGAGAACCTTGCCATGTGATTGGAGAAAATGGGTATATACGTCTGCCATGTTGGAAGGTGAAAACGTTACTCCATTTTAGTTCGGATCAATTAGTAGCCTGAACCACGTATAATTTCAGTGTAGAAAGACGTATCTTTGCCCCGACAGTGCCTGTATTCATACACGTAGATTTTCAGCCTTCCCCCTCAAAAAAAAAACACCAGCAACTAGGATTTTGTCTGAATAATCTCTCAATCTGTTGGTCAAATGCACACAGTCTATTCGGGTGTCAGTTGAATTACACGCAGCAAAAACATGACCGCAAAATCTTAAATGTTAGTCCCATGTTTCATGAGCTGAAATATTTTCCATACATACAAAAAGCTTATTTTTCAAAAATGTTGTGCACAAATGGGTTTATATCCCTGTTAGTGAACGTTTCTCCTTTGCCAAGATAATCCATCCACCTGACAGGTGTGGCATACCAAGAGGCTGATTAAAGAGCATGATCATTACACAGGTGCACCTTGTGCTGAGGACAATAAAAAGCCACTTTAAAATGTGCAATTTTGCTGCACAACACAATGCCACAGATGTCTCAAGCATTGAGGGACTGTACAATTGGCATGCTGACCGCAGGAATGTCCACCAGAGTGGTTGCCAGAGAATTTAATATTAGTTTCTCCACCACCAGAGACCTCTAATGTCGCTTTAGAGAATTTGGCAGTACATCCAACAAGCCTCACAACCGCAGATCACGCGTAGCCAGACCAGGAGTTCCACACACGGCTTCTTCACCTGTGGGATCGTCTGGGGGGGGGAACTCATTCTGATTGGCTGGGCCTGGCTCCCCAGTGGGTGGGCCAATGCCCTCCCAAGTCCACCCATGGCTGCATCCCTGCCCAGTCCTGTGAAGAAGAAAAAAACATCAAGCAGTATGATGAAACTGGCTCTCCTGAAGACTGCCACAGGAATGGAAGACCAAGAGTTACCTCTGGTGCAGAGGATGAGTTCATTAGAGTTACCAGCCTCAGAAATTGGAGCCCAAGTAAATGCTTCACAGAGTTCAAGTAACAGACACATCTCAACATCAACTGTCCAGAGGAGACTGTGTGAATCAGGCCTTCATGGTCGAATTGCTGTAAAGAAACCACTACTAAAGGACACCAATAATAATAAGAGACTTGCTTGAGCCAAGAAACACGAGCAATGGACATTAGACTGGTGGAAATGTGTCCTCTGGTCTGGAGTCCAAATTGGTTACAACCGCTGAGTCTTTGTGAGATGCGGTGTGGGTGAATGGATGATCTCCGCTATTTCCCACCGTAAAGCATGGAGGAGGAGGTGTGATGGTGTGGCGGTGCTTTGTTGGTGACACTGTCTGTGATTTATTTAGAATTCATGGCACACTTAACTACCACAGCATTCTGCAGCAATACGCCAACCCATCTGGTTTGGGCTTAGTGGGACTATCATTTGTTTTCAACAGGACAATGACCCAACACACCTCCAGGCTGTTTAAGGTCTATTTTACCAAGAAGGAGAGTGATGGAGTGCTGCATCAGATGACCTGGCCTCCACAGTCACCCAACCTCAACCCAATTGAGATGGTTTTGGATTAGTCGGACCGCAGAGTGAAGGAAACACAGCCAACAAGTGCTCAGCATATGTGGGAACTCCTTCAAGACTGTTGGAAAAGCATTCCAGGTGAGTTGGTTGAGAGAATGCCAAGAATGTGCAAAGATGTCAAAGGCAAAGGGTGGCTATTTGATCAATCTCAAATATAAAATATATTTTGATTTGTTTAACACTTTTTTGGTTACCAAATGATTCCATTTGTGCCATTTCATAGTTTTGATGTCTTCACTATTATTCAAAAATTTAGAAAATAGTAAAAAATAAAGAAAAACCCTTGAATGAGTAGGTGTTCTAAAACATTTGACCGGTAGTGTGTGGGGCGGCAGATACCCTAGCGGTTAAGAACGTTGGACCAGTAACCAAAAAGTCGCTGGTTCGAATGTTGATATGTGCTTTAGCAAGGCACCCTAATCACCCCTGTAAGTCGCTCTGGATAAGAGTGTCTGCCAAATGACTAGAATACGATAAGGGTAGGCTATACCATGTCTCCGAATCAAGGATTGCCAGGTTTTGAATAATTCTCTATCAATAGGCATAGGCCTATGCAAACACTTTTACAAATAGTTATCCAATAACCTTTGTGTTTTTATCAGCGGGATATTTGTAAACAGCGTATTCTCCAGTGTTAAATTTAACACCGGTCCAGTGTCTATACTGGTCCCCACTTTTCAGTGTTAAATTAACACACTGCTAGTAAAGCCTTATCTGCATATTTCCCAGACTGCCTTGCCATCCTGGTGAATTGTAGAGTTTACAACCCATGGTTGTATTTGTTAGTGAAAGAGACATGCCTGCTGCAGTCATTAAGGTTTTTATTTGTGGGCTTTAAACAAGTGAAATCCTTAGTGACTATGTTATCATTAAAATGACATGATTCAACACAATATAACTATTTAATAAGGCATTAATTTGAGGGCCTAGTTTTACCCTATTACAGTGGCCTGAAATTCACGTTTTTCAGGCTTGTAAGTCACATTATGATAGCTTGCAAAGTGATGTGGAATTCCTATTGGAATCATATGTTGTTTGTCACATGCGCCGAATACAACAGGTGTAGTAGACCTTACAGTGAAATGCTTAACCAACAATGCAGCCAACAAGCCCTTAACCAACCATGCAGTTTTAAGATAAATAAGTGTTAAGTAAAAAATAAAGGTAACAAGTAATTAAAGAGCAGCAGTAAAATAACAATAGCAAGGCTATATACAGGGGGTACCGGTACAGAGTAAATGTGCGGGGGCACCAGTTAGTCGAGGTAATTGAGGTAATATGTACATGTAGGTAAAGTTAAAGTGACTATGCATACATAATGGAATGGTCTGCCTATCCATGTGAGTGACGCAGGCTCGGTCTCGACCTTTAAGTCTTTATTGAAGACTCATCTCTTCAGTAGGTTCAGTGTAGTCTGGCCCAGGGGTGTGAAGGTGAACTGAAAGGCACTGGAGCGACGAACCGCACTTGCTGTCTCTGCCTGGCCTGTTCCCCTCTCTCCACTGGGATTCTCTGCCTCTAACCCTATTACTGGGGCTGAGTCACTGGCTTACTGGTGCTCTTTCATGCCGTCACTTGAGTGGGTTGAGTCACTGAAGTGATTTTCCTGTCCTGGTTGGCACCTCCCTCGGGTTCGTGCCGTGGGGGAGGTTTTCGTGGGCTATATTTTTTTACCTTGGCGGGTCAGGTGAGAACAGATTCTTGTTTTCAGTGGCAGCCTAGGAACAGTGGGTTGGCTGCCTTGTTCAGGGGCGGAGGGACAGGTTTTTGCCATGTCAGCTCGGGGATTCGATCTTGCAACCTTTTGGTTGCAGGTCCAATGCTCTAACTACTATGCTACCTGCCGCTCGCTTTACCGCACCTTTTGTCTCTAACTCTGAATGATCGGCTATGAAAAGCCAACTGAAAAGCCAACTGACATTTACTCTTGAGGTGCTGACCTGTTGCACCATCTACAACCATTGTGATAATTATTATCTGACCCTACTGGTCATCTATGAACATTTGAACATCTTGGCCATGTTCTGTTATAATCTCCACCCAGCACAGCCAGAAGAGGACTGGCCACCCCCAGTTACTCTCTAGGTTTCTTCCTAGGTTCCTGCCTTTCTAGGGAGTTTTTCCTAGCCACTGTGCTTCTACATCTGCGTTGCTTGCTGTTTGGGGTTTTAGGCTGGGTTTCTGTACAGCACTTTGTGACATGGGCTGATGTAAACAGGGCTTTATAAATAAATGTGATTGATTGATTGATAATAAACAGAGAGTAGCAGCAGTATAAACAGAGAGTAGCCATTTGATTAGCTGTTCAGGAGTCTTATGGCTTTGGGGTAGAAGCTGTCAAGGAGTCTTTTGGACCTAGACTTGGCGCTCCGGTGCCACTTGCCGTGTGGTAGCAGAGAGAACAGTCTATGACTAGAGTGGCTGGAGTCTTTGATCTTTATACTATATCCTCATTACACTATTGTAAACAGATCAATTTTGCAAATGTCATGTTTGTGATTTGTTCTTTCTTTACTTCATTGTGTTTATTCATTTATTATACCTTTATTTAACAAGGTGAGTCAGTGAAAAACAAATGCATATTTTCAATGACAGCCTGGGTATCATTATATTGAGTAATGATAGAATTCACAGACCAGCCCACATGGATAGTCTCTCATTAAAGCTCCTACACCTCCTGTATTTTCAGCATGTTACATCAAATCAATACTCTCACATCCAATAAATATGTATGACCATAACTGTGTTTTACCACCAGATGGCACTAAATACCACATTTAAACTAAACTAAATCAAATCAAATCTAAATTTATTTGTCACATACACATGGTTAGCAGATGTTAATGCAAGTGTAGCGAAATGCTTGTGCTTCTAGTTCCGACAATGCAGTAATAACCAACAAGTAATCAAGCTAAGAATTCCAAAACTACTACCTTATAGACACAAGTGTAAGGGGATAAAGAATATGTACATAAAGGTATATGAATGAGTGATGGTACAGAGCGGCATAGGCAAGATACAGTAGATGGTATTGAGTGCAGTATATACATATGAGATGAGTATGTAAACAAAGTGGCAGAGTTAAAGTGGCTAGTGATACATGTATTACATAAAGATGCAGTAGATGATATAGAGTACAGTATATACATATACATATGAGATGAATAATGTAGGGTATGTAAACATTACATTAGGTAGCATTGTTTAAAGTGGCTAGTGATATATTTTACATAATTTCCCATCAATTCCCATTATTAAAGTGGCTGGAGTTGAGTCAGTGTGTTGGCAGCAGCCACTCAATGTTAGTGGTGGCTGTTTAACAGTCTGATGGCCTTGAGATAGAAGCTGTTTTTCAGTCTCTCGGTCCCAGCTTTGATGCACCTGTACTGACCTCGCCTTCTGGATGATAGCGGGGTGAACAGGCAGTGGCTTGGGTGGTTGTTGTCCTTGATGATCTTTATGGCCTTCCTGTGACATCGGGTGGTGTAGGTGTCCTGGAGGGCAGGTAGTTTGCCCCCGGTGATGCGTTGTGCAGACCTCACTACCCTCTGGAGAGCCTTACGGTTGTGGGCGGAGCAGTTGCCGTACCAGGCGGTGATACAGCCCGACAGGATGCTCTCGATTGTGCATCTGTAGAAGTTTGTGAGTGCTTTTGGTGACCAGCCGAATTTCTTCAGCCTCCTGAGGTTGAAGAGGCGCTGCTGCGCCTTCTTCACGATGCTGTCTGTGTGGGTGGACCAATTCAGTTTGTCTGTGATGTGTACGCCGAGGAACTTAAAACTTAGTACCCTCTCCACTACTGTTCCATCGATGTGGATAGGGGGGTGTTCCCTCTGCTGTTTCCTGAAGTCCACAATCATCTCCTTAGTTTTGTTGACGTTGAGTGTGAGGTTATTTTCCTGACACCACACTCCGAGGGCCCTCACCTCCTCCCTGTAGGCCGTCTCGTCGTTGTTGGTAATCAAGCCTACCACTGTTGTGTTGTCCGCAAACTTGATGATTGAGTTGGAGGCGTGTGTGGCCACGCAGTCGTGGTTGAACAGGGAGTACAGGAGAGGGCTCAGAACGCACCATTGTGGGGCCCCAGTGTTGAGGATCAGCGGGGTGGAAATGTTGTTGCCTACCCTCACCACCTGGGGGCGGCCCATCAGGAAGTCCAGTACCCAGTTGCACAGGGCGGGGTCGAGACCCAGGGTCTCGAGCTTGATGACGAGCTTGGAGGGCACTATGGTGTTAAATGCTGAGCTGTAGTCGATGAACAGCATTCTCACATAGGTATTCCTCTTGTCCAGATGGGTTAGGGCAGTGTGCAGTGTGGTTGAGATTGCATCGTCTGTTGACCTATTTGGGCGGTAAGCAAATTGGAGTGGGTCTAGGGTGTCAGGTAGGGTGGAGGTGATATGGTCCTTGACTAGTCTCTCAAAGCACGTCATGATGACGGAAGTGAGTGCTACGTAGTAGTAGTCGTTTAGCTCAGTTACCTTAGCTTTCTTGGGAACAGGAACAATGGTGGCCCTCTTGAAGCATGTGGGAACAACAGACTGGGATAGGGATTGATTGAATATGTCCGTAAACACACCAGCCTGCTGGTCTGCGCATGCTCTGAGGGCACGGCTGGGGATGCCGTCTGGGCCTGCAGCCTTGCGCGGGTTGACACGTTTAAATGTTTTCCTCACGTCGGCTGCAGTGAAGGAGAGTCTGCATGTTTCAGTTGCGGGCCATGTCAGTGGCACTGTATTGTCCTCAAAGCGGGCAAAAACGTTATTTAGTCTGCCTGGGAGCAAGACATCCTGGTCCGTGACGGGGCTGGTTTTCTTTTTGTAATCCGTGATTGACTGTAGACCCTGCCACATACCTCTTGTGTCTGAGCCGTTGAATTGAGATTCTACTTTGTCTCTATACTGACGCTTAGCTTGTTTGATTGCCTTGCGGAGGGAATAGTTACACTGTTTGTATTCGGTCATGTTTCCGGTCACCTTGTGCTGATTAAAAGCAGTGGTTCGGGCTTTCAGTTTCACGCAAATGCTGCCATCAATCCACGGTTTCTGGTTTGGGAATGTTTTAACCGTTGCTATGGAAACGACATCAGAATTTTACAAATAATTTTCTGAACAAGTAGCTCCCTTCCTATTTGAAGTCTTTTTAGAGAGTATTAAAAACAATGTTCTCCCTCCTACAATGAGTCAGGGGTTAATAACACTGATACCTAAACCCAAAAAATAAGTGCTGCTCATCGATAACTGGCGTCCAATTTGTCTTCTTAATAATGACCATAAGATATTAGCCTCACTACTTGCAAAAATAATTAAAGAAGTCCTGGATGCAATCATTGATGAAACACAGTCTGGCTTCATGAGGAACAGACATATTTCTAACAATGTCAGACTAGTATAAGACGTACTTGACTACTCAGACCTAATATCTGAGGATAGCTTCATATTATTGTTAGATTTTTATAAAGCATTTGACACAGTAGAGCATCAGCTTCCACTCCCTTGAGAGACTTGGCTTTGGGGATTTTTTCTGTAAGGCTATTAAGACTCTCTATGCAAATGGTAACAGCTCTATCAAATTGAAATATGGCACCTCACCTAGATTTGAGTTAAAGAGAGGAATTAGGCAAGGTTGTCCTATCTCTCCGTACCTGTTTTTATTAATCACCCAACTTCTTGCAAATTCTTTAAATAATAGTCCTGTACAAGGTATCTCCATAGCTGGTAAAGAAATTATTATAAGCCAGCTGGCTGACGATACTACACTTTTTCTGAAAGACGCTAACCAAATTCCCATATCGATCAATGTGATACAATCCTTTTCCAAAGCGTCTGGTCTATATCTTAACATTAATAAATGTGAACTCATGGCTGTCAAAGATTGTGTGACACCTTCATATTATGGTATTCCAGTAAAAGAAGAACTTACATATTTAGGCATAACCATTACAAAGGATCAGAAGTCTAGAGAGGAATCAGATTGGTCGGACCAGCGTTGAACAGACCTCAGCACGGGAGCTTCTTGTTTTAGTTTCTGTCTGTAGGCAGGGATCAACAAAATGGAGTCGTGGTCAGCTTTTCCGAAAGGAGAGCGGGGCAGAGCCTTATATGCGTCGCGGAAGTTAGAATAGCAATGATCCAAGGTTTTTCCAGCCCTAACTATATTATACATGGTTATTGAGCTCACCAACTTGTAGTCCTTAAACCCAGAAATGAGTTACCTCTTGTTCGTTCAGCCTATGGCGAAAATGAATGGGGAAAGAATAGGGACTTGAGAATGAATATAAGGTCTGAGGTTAACACAAGCATAGGAGATCTTATACGTTTTGTTCTATGATATAATATCAGTCAGTTAACATGACCGTTATGAAGTCTTTATGTGCTTTCACATGCTTTTTAAAATTGCATTTATGCTTCAAAATTCACAAAAAGCAATGTTAGCTGAGGAAGATTGAAATGTGGGTGTAAGTGCCTAGCTCAAGGGCAGGCAACAGCATTTAGGATTTGACACACAGACCCAGCTGATCTTTCTTTTCAGACCTTGGATTCGAACTGGAAACTCTCCAGTTGCTGACTCACCTCTTTAACCACCAAGCTACCTGCCGCCTTCTTTCTTCAGCTCTCCTTTTCTATTTTATTACTTAATAGGCATGCATGAACTTGTGTACCAAAACTAGTGAGTAATACAGCCATACTCCCTTTTAATCAGGTCTAGTAGTAGGAGAAAGCTGTGACAGTATAATCTATAGTCTTTCAGGCCACGCCTATCTATTTATCAGACATCAAAGGCAAGAGACCTTTATGGTTGTGTTTACACAGGCAGCCCAATTCTGATATTTTGCAAAATTATTGCCAAAAGAGCTAATCTGATTGGTCAAAAAAACAATTAGTGAAAAAATATAATAATTAGGCTGCCTGTTGCGTTTCGACAGGGAGCCCAATTCCGATCTTTCACTAATTAGTATTTTGACCAATCAGATCATTTCACATCAGCTCTTTTTCAGAGCTGATCTGATTGGTAGCGCCTTACAGTCAGATGTCAAGCAGTTGCCATACCAGGCGGTGATGCAACCGGTCAGGATTCTCTCGATGGTGCAGCTGTGTAACTTTTTGAGAATCTGGGGACCCATGCCAAATCTTTTCAGTCTCCTGGGGGGGAAAAGGTGTTGTCGTGCCCTCTTCACAACTGTCTTGGTGTGTTTGGACATAGCACCCCCCATAGTCTGTGAATCCACAGTTTGGTTTCCCATGGCGGGCAAACTGGACATTGCAACGTGTGACGACTGTGTCAGACACGTCTGGCAGTGACTCCACCTCTCAGTAATCTGAGTAATGATTAACCATGATCAGAAAGTCCTTCCCTGCGTAGGCAAAAAGGTCCATGCTCACTTTTTGGCATGGGCGCTCTGGGATGTCATGTGACATCATGGAATCCTTTTGCTGTGCTTGTGCATATTCATTACAGGCTGAGTAGTTGGTTACATAGTCCTTGATTTCCCCTCTCATGTTCGGACAGAAAATGTGTCCCTTGCCTGTCTATAGCATGCTTCCGTGCCAATGTGTCTAGCAGGTATGAGGCTCAGCATTTCTGCCCTTGGAATATTAAAACATTGTCTTCTGTACAGCACCTTGTTCTTCACGGAGAGTTCTTCACGAAATAACCAATAATCTCTTACTCTCAGAGAGGTGTCGTCTTTCACAACTGGCCATCCTTAGAGAACAACTGACTTTAAGTCCTGTAAGTCTTCATCAACCTCAGTGTACTGTAAAATCTGACAGAACCTCGGGTTTGTAACATTGAGATGCTGTGTCTGGTAAATGTGTGTAAATGCAGCATGCTCAATCTCTACGTTGCACACAGTGTGCCGTGTGTGCGGTGCATCTGTCCTCCTGCCTTGTTGTGTTGTTGCTCTGCTCTGTCACACCCTGACCATAGTTTACTTTGTATGTTTCTATGTTTTGGTTGGTCAGGGTGTGATCTGAGTGGGCATTCTATGTTACATGTCTAGTTTGTCCAGTTCTATGTTCGGCCTGATATGGTTCTCAATCAGAGGCAGGTGTTTGGGAACCATATTTAGGTAGCCTGGGTTTCACTGTGTGTTTGTGGGTGATTGTTCCTGTCTATGTGTTTTCACCAGATAGGCTGTTTAGGTTTTCGTTACGTTTATTACGTCCTTTATTTTTGTAGTGTTTGTATTGATTCGTGTTTTACGTTTGTTTATTAAAACATGGATCGAAATCTACACGCTGCATTTTGGTCCGACTCTCCTTCACATACAGAAAACCGTTACATGCTCAGAGCGTCACTGATGTACATTTCCAGCCCAGGCTTGTAGATGACACCCAAGTTGTAAACTCAGCAAAAAAAGAAACCTCACTTTTTCAGGACCCTGTCTTGCAAAGATAATTCGTAAAAATCCAAATAACTTCACAGATCTTCATTGTAAAGGGTTTAAACACTGTTTCCCATGCTTGTTCAATGAACCATGAATAATTAAGGAACATGCACCTGTGGAACGGTTGTTAAGACACTAAACTTACAGACGGTAGGCAATGAAGGTCACAGTTATGAAAACTTAGGACACTAAAGCTTAGCTGATGAAGTTTATCTCATAGAACTCCCGAGCCTGTTTTTACCAGATACCTTATTTCTGGCATGTATCCAAAAACGCCAATAATTTCAACATAGAATTTGTCCAATGAACCATTCATACAAAATACACCATTACTATTTCTCTCTATGTGAACCATAGCAACATTGACAACTCAAATGTTATTTTTGTAACCTTTAATTAACTAGGCAAATCAGTTAAGAACAAATTCTTATTTACAATGATGGCCTACCGTGGAACAGTGGGTTAACTGCCTTGTATAGGGGCAGAACGACAGATTTGTTTACCTTGCCAGCTTGGTGATTCAATCGGTTGCTAGTCCAACGCTCTAACCACCAGGCTGCCTGCCTCCCCGGGAACATAGATTGTTTTAAGATAAAGATCACTTTATTTGTTAAACAGAAATGTGGGTGTAAGTGCCTAGCTCAAGGGCAGGCAATAGCATTTAGGATTTGACAGACAGACCCAGCTGATCTTTCTTTTCAGACCTTGGATTTGAACTGGAAACTCTCCAGTTGCTGACTCACCTCTTTAACCTTCTTTCTTCAGCTCTCTTTTTCTATCTTTTTCTTTTTCTATTTTATTGCTTAATAGGCATGTATTAACTTGTGTACCAAAACTAGTGAGTAATACAGCCATACTCTCTTTTAATCAGGTCTAGTAGTAGTAGGAGGAAGCTGTGACAGTATAATCTATAGTCTTTCAGGCCACGCCTATCTATTTATCAGACATCAAAGGCAAGAGACCTTTGTGGTTGTGTTTACACAGGCAGCCCAATTCTGATATTTTGCAAAATGATTGCCAAAAGAGCTAATCTGATTGGTCAAAAAAACAATTAGTGAAAAAATATAATAATTAGGCTGCCTGTTGTGTTTAGACAGGGAGCTCAATTCTGATCTTTCACTAATTAGTATTTTGACCGATCAGATCATTTCACATCAGCTCTTTTTCTGAGCTGATCTGATTGGTAGCGCCTTACAGTCAGATGTCGAGCATTTGCCATACCAGGCGGTGATGCAACCGGTCAGGATTCTCTCGATGGTGCAGCTGTGTAACTTTTTGAGAATCTGGGGACCCATGCCAAATCTTTTCAGTCTCCTGGGGGGGAAAAGGTGTTGTCGTGCCCTCTTCACAACTGTCTTGGTGTGTTTGGATATAGCACCCCCCATAGTCAGTGATTACACAGTCTGGTTGCCCATGGCGGACAAACTGGACATTGCAGCGAGTGACGACCGTGTCAGACACGTCTGGCAGTGACTCCACCTCTCAGTAATCTGAGTAATGATTAACCATGATCAGAAAGTCCTTCCCTGCGTAGGCAAAAAGGTCCATGCTCACTTTTTGGCATGGGCGCTCTGGGATGTCATGTGACATCATGGAATCCTTTTGCTGTGCTTGTGCATATTCATTACAGGCTGAGTAGTTGGTTACATAGTCCTTGATTTCCCCTCTCATGTTCGGCCAGAAAATGTGTCCCTTGCCTGTCTATAGCATGCTTCCGTGCCAATGTGTCTAGCAGGTATGAGGCTCAGCATTTCTGCCCTTAGTGCCTTTGGAATATTAACACATTGTCTTCTGTACAGCACCTTGTTCTTGACGTAGAGTTCTTCACAAAATAACCAATAATCTCTTAGTTTCAGAGAGGTGTCCTCTTTCACAACTGGCCATCCTTAGAGAACAACTGACTTTAAGTCCTGTAAGTCTTCATCAATCTCAGTGTACTGTAAAATCTGACAGAACCTCTGGTTTGTAACATTGAGATGCTGTGTCTGGTAAATGTGTGTGAATGCAGCATGCTCAATCTCTACATTGCACACAGTGTGCCATGTGTGTGGTGCATCTGTCCTCCTGCCTTGTTGTGTTGTTGCTCTGCTCAGTGCGTCACTGATGTACATTTCCAGCCCAGGCTTGTAGATGACACCCAAGTTGTAAACTCAGCAAAAAAAGAAACGTCTCTTTTTCAGGACCCTGTCTTTCAAAGATAATTCGTAAAAATCCAAATAACTTCACAGATCTTCATTGTAAAGGATTTAAACACTGTTTCCCATGCTTGTTCAATGAACCATGAATAATTAATGAACATGCACCTGTGGAACGGTTGTTAAGACACTAAACTTACAGACGGTAGGCAATGAAGGTCACAGTTATGAAAACTTAGGACACTAAAGCTTAGCTGATGAAGATTATCTCATAGAACTCCCGAGCCTGTGTTTACCAGATACCTTATTTCTGGTATGTATCCAAAAACCCTCCAAAAACGCCAATAATTTCAACATAGCCTTTGTCCAATGAACCATTCATACAAAATACACCATTACTATTTCTCTCTATGTGAACCATTTTTGTAACCTTTAATTAACTAGGCAAGTCAGTTAAGAACAAATTCTTATTTACAATGACGGCCTACCGTGGAACAGGGGGTTAACTGCCTTGTATAGGGGCAGAATGACAGATTTGTTTTCCTTGCCCGCTTGGGGATTCAATCGGTTGCTAGTCCAACGCTCTAACCACCAGGCTGCCTGCCTCCCCGGGAACATAAATTGTTTTAAGATAAAGATCACTTTATTTGTCAAACAGAAATGTGGGTGTAAGTGCCTAGCTCAAGGGCAGGCAACAGCATTTAGGATTTGTCACACAGACCCAGCTCATCTTTCTTTTCAGACCTTGGATTTGAACTGGAAACTCTCCAGTTGCTGACTCACCTCTTTAACCACCAAGCTACCTGCCGCCTTCTTTCTTCAGCTCTCCTTTTCTATTTTATTACTTAATAGGCATGCATGAACTTGTGTACCAAAACCAGTGAGTAATACAGCCATACTCCCTTTTAATCAGGTCTAGTAGTAGGAGAAAGCTGTGACAGTATAATCTATAGTCTTTCAGGCCACGCCTATCTATTTATCAGACATCAAAGGCAAGAGACCTTTATGGTTGTGTTTACACAGGCAGCCCAATTCTGATATTTTGCAAAATTATTGCCAAAAGAGCTAGTCTGATTGGTCAAAAAAACAATTAGTGAAAAAATATAATAATTAGGCTGCCTGTTGTGTTTCGACAGGGAGCCCAATTCCGATCTTTCACTAATTAGTATTTTGACCAATCAGATCATTTCACATCAGCTCTTTTTCAGAGCTGATCTGATTGGTAGCGCCTTACAGTCAGGTGTCGAGCAGTTACCATACCAGGCGGTGATGCAACCGGTCAGGATTCTCTCGATGGTGCAGCTGTGTAACTTTTTGAGAATCTGGGGACCCATGCCAAATCTTTTCAGTCTCCTGGGGGGGAAAAGGTGTTGTCGTGCCCTCTTCACAACTGTCTTGGTGTAGTAGTCTGTGATTACACAGTCTGGTTGCCCATGGTGGACAAACTGGACATTGCAGCGTGTGACGACCGTGTCAGACACGTCTGGCAGTGACTCCACCTCTCAGTAATCTGAGTAATGATTAACCATGATCAGAAAGTCCTTCCCTGCGTAGGCAAAAAGGTCCATGCTCACTTTTTGGCATGGGCGATCTGGGATGTCATGTGACATCATGGAATCCTTTTGCTGTGCTTGTGCATATTCATTACAGGCTGAGTAGTTGGTTACATAGTCCTTGATTTCCCCTCTCATGTTCGGCCAGAAAATGTGTCCCTTGCCTGTCTATAGCATGCTTCCGTGCCAATGTGTCTAGCAGGTATGAGGCTCAGCATTTCTGCCCTTAGTGCCTTTGGAATATTAACACATTGTCTTCTGTACAGCACCTTGTTCTTCACGTAGAGTTCTTCACAAAATAACCAATAATCTCTTAGTTTCAGAGAGGTGTCCTCTTTCACAACTGGCCATCCTTAGAGAACAACTGACTTTAAGTCCTGTAAGTCTTCATCAACCTCAGTGTACTGTAAAATCTGACAGAACCTCTGGTTTGTAACATTGAGATGCTGTGTCTGGTAAATGTGTGTGAATGCAGCATGCTCAATCTCTACATTGCACACAGTGTGCCATGTGTGTGGTGCATCTGTCCTCCTGCCTTGTTGTGTTGTTGCTCTGCTCAGTGCGTCACTGATGTACATTTCCAGCCCAGGCTTGTAGATGACACCCAAGTTGTAAACTCAGCAAAAAAAGAAACGTCTCTTTTTCAGGACCCTGTCTTTCAAAGATAATTCGTAAAAATCCAAATAACTTCACAGATCTTCATTGTAAAGGATTTAAACACTGTTTCCCATGCTTGTTCAATGAACCATGAATAATTAATGAACATGCACCTGTGGAACGGTTGTTAAGACACTAAACTTACAGACGGTAGGCAATGAAGGTCACAGTTATGAAAACTTAGGACACTAAAGCTTAGCTGATGAAGATTATCTCATAGAACTCCCGAACCTGTGTTTACCAGATACCTTATTTCTGGCATGTATCCAAAAACCCTCCAAAAACGCCAATAATTTCAACATAGCCTTTGTCCAATGAACCATTCATACAAAATACACCATTACTATTTCTCTCTATGTGAACCATTTTTGTAACCTTTAATTAACTAGGCAAGTCAGTTAAGAACAAATTCTTATTTACAATGATGGCCTACCGTGGAACAGTGGGTTAACTGCCTTGTATAGGGGCAGAATGACAGATTTGTTTTCCTTGCCAGCTTGGGGATTCAATCGGTTGCTAGTCCAACGCTCTAACCACCAGGCTGCCTGACACCCTGGGAACATAACTTGTTTTAAGATAAAGATCACTTTATTTGTCAAACAGAAATACAGAAATGTGGGTGTAAGTGCCTAGCTCAAGGGCAGGCAACAGCATTTAGGATTTGTCACACAGACCCAGCTCATCTTTCTTTTCAGACCTTGGATTTGAACTGGAAACTCTCCAGTTGCTGACTCACCGCTTTAACCACCAAGCTACCTGCCGCCTTCTTTCTTCAGCTGTCACGTTCTGACCTTTATTTCCGTTGTTTTGTATTTATTTAGTATGGTCAGGGCGTGAGTTGGGTGGGCAGTCTGTTTGTTTTTCTATGTTTTGGTGTTAGTGGCTTGGGCAGGCACCGTGTTATGCGGTTAAGTGCACGGTGTCGCCAGTACGTGCCCATAGCCCGGTGCGCTATGGGACAGCCCCCCGAGAGTGTCATGCGAGTGCGGGCATCGAGCCAGGGCGTATGGTGCCTGCTCAGCGGGTCTGGTCGCCGGTACGCAGTTTTGGCCCAGGGTATCCTGCGCCGGCTCTGCGTTCTGTGTCTCCGGGGCGCTGGGAGGGTGCAGTGCGTCCTCTGCCCGCGCTCCGCTCGTGCCGGGCGAATGTGGGAATGGAGCCGAAGGGAGAGGTGCGTGTAGTAAGCACTACATCTCCCGTGCTTACCCACAGCCCGGTTCAACCTGTGCCTGCACTCTGGACGGTCCGGGCTAGAGTGGTTATCCAGCCTGGGGAAGTGGTGCCAAGGTTGCGCACCAGAGCTCCAGTGCTCCCCCACAGCCCGGTCTTTCAGGTGCCTCCTCTTAACCCCAAGTCTCCTGAAGGTCTTCCCAGCCTGGTGGTTCCTGTGGCAGCCCCACGCACCAGGCTGTCTCTCTGTCTCCTCCCTGCAGGTGGTCCTGTCTGTCCGGCGCCGCTGCCGGAGTCTCCCGCCTGTCCGGCGCCGCTGCCGGAGTCTCCCGCCTGTCCGGCGCCGCTGCCGGAGTCTCCCGCCTGTCCGGCGCCGCTGCCGGAGTCTCCCGCCTGTCCGGCGCCGCTGCCGGAGTCTCCCGCCTGTCCGGCGCCGCTGCCGGAGTCTCCCGCCTGTCCGGCGCCGCTGCCGGAGTCTCCCGCCTGTCCGGCGCCGCTGCCGGAGCCTCCCGCCTGTCCGGCGCCTCTGCCGGAGCCTCCCGCCTGTCCGGCGCCTCTGCCGGAGCCTCCCGCCTGTCCGGCGCCTCTGCCGGAGCCTCCCGCCTGTCCGGCGCCTCTGCCGGAGCCTCCCGCCTGTCCGGCGCCTCTGCCGGAGCCTCCCGCCTGTCCGGCGCCTCTGCCGGAGCCTCCCGCCTGTCCGGCGCCTCTGCCGGAGCCTCCCGCCTGTCCGGCGCCGCTGCCGGAGCCTCCCGCCTGTCCGGCGCCGCTGCCGGAGCCCCTCTGCCCAGAGCCGCTGCCGCCCCTCTGTCCCGAGCAGCTGTCCCTCTGTCCCGAGCAGCTGCCCCACCTCTGTCCCGAGCTGTCCCTCTGTCCCGAGCAGCTGCCCCACCTCTGTCCCGAGCAGCTGCCCCACCTCTGTCCCGAGCAGCCCCTCTGTCCAGTGGGGTCATTAAGTAGGGTGGCCATGGTGAGGAAGCCACGGAGGCGGACAATAAGGCGGACTAAGACAATGATGAGGTGGGGTCCGCATCCCGCGCCAGAGCCGCCACCGCGGACAGACGCCCACCCAGACCCTCCCCTATAGGTCAAGGTTTTGCGGCCGGAGTCCGCACCTTTGGGGGGGGGGGTACTGTCACGTTCTGACCTTTATTTCCGTTGTTTTGTATTTATTTAGTATGGTCAGGGCGTGAGTTGGGTGGGCAGTCTGTTTGTTTTTCTATGTTTTGGGGCATTTCTATGTTTTCGGCCTAGTATGGTTCTCAATCAGAGGCAGGTGTCATTAGTTGTCTCTGATTGAGAATCATACTTAGGTAGCCTGGGTTGCACTGTTTGTTTGTGGGTGATTGTCTATGTTAGTGGCTTGTTTCAGCACAGGTCTCATTTTGTAGCGTCACGGTCGAATTTGGGTTATTGTTTTTGTTACTCTCTTGTATAGTGTTCAGTCTTTCTTTATTAAAGATTTTACCATGGACACTTACCACGCCGCATATTGGTCCTCTGATCCATCTCGCCTCTCCTCTTCAGACGAAGAGGAGGACGACCGTGACAGAATCACCCACCAACCAAGGACCAAGCGGCGTGGTAGAAAACAGCGACGACAGCAGCAGCAGCAGCAGCAGCAGCAGCAACAACAGCGGCCGGTATCACAGGACTCCTGGACATGGGAGGAGATACTGAACGGAGAGGGACCCTGGGCACAGGCTGGGGAATATCGCCGCCCCAAAGCAGAGCTGGAGGCAGCGAAAGCTGAGCGGCGGCGATATGAGGAGGCAGCACGGCAGTGCGACAGGTACGAGAGACAGCCCCAAATTTTTTTTGGGGGGGGGCACACGAGGGGTGGAGCTAAGCCAGGTAGCAGACCTGCGCTCACTCCTCGTGCTTATTATAAGCAGCGAGATACTGGGCAGGCACCGTGTTATGCGGTTAAGTGCACGGTGTCGCCAGTACGTGCCCATAGCCCGGTGCGCTATGGGACAGCCCCCCGAGAGTGTCATGCGAGTGCGGGCATCGAGCCAGGGCGTATGGTGCCTGCTCAGCGGGTCTGGTCGCCGGTACGCAGTTTTGGCCCAGGGTATCCTGCGCCGGCTCTGCGTTCTGTGTCTCCGGGGCGCTGGGAGGGTGCAGTGCGTCCTCTGCCCGCGCTCCGCTCGTGCCGGGCGAATGTGGGAATGGAGCCGAAGGGAGAGGTGCGTGTAGTAAGCACTACATCTCCCGTGCTTACCCACAGCCCGGTTCAACCTGTGCCTGCACTCTGGACGGTCCGGGCTAGAGTGGTTATCCAGCCTGGGGAAGTGGTGCCAAGGTTGCGCACCAGAGCTCCAGTGCTCCCCCACAGCCCGGTCTTTCAGGTGCCTCCTCTTAACCCCAAGTCTCCTGAAGGTCTTCCCAGCCTGGTGGTTCCTGTGGCAGCCCCACGCACCAGGCTGTCTCTCTGTCTCCTCCCTGCAGGTGGTCCTGTCTGTCCGGCGCCGCTGCCGGAGTCTCCCGCCTGTCCGGCGCCGCTGCCGGAGTCTCCCGCCTGTCCGGCGCCGCTGCCGGAGTCTCCCGCCTGTCCGGCGCCTCTGCCGGAGCCTCCCGCCTGTCCGGCGCCTCTGCCGGAGCCTCCCGCCTGTCCGGCGCCTCTGCCGGAGCCTCCCGCCTGTCCGGCGCCTCTGCCGGAGCCTCCCGCCTGTCCGGCGCCGCTGCCGGAGCCCCTCTGCCCAGAGCCGCTGCCGCCCCTCTGTCCCGAGCAGCTGTCCCTCTGTCCCGAGCAGCTGCCCCACCTCTGTCCCGAGCTGTCCCTCTGTCCCGAGCAGCTGCCCCACCTCTGTCCCGAGCAGCTGCCCCACCTCTGTCCCGAGCAGCCCCTCTGTCCAGTGGGGTCATTAAGTAGGGTGGCCATGGTGAGGAAGCCACGGAGGCGGACAATAAGGCGGACTAAGACAATGATGAGGTGGGGTCCGCGTCCCGCGCCAGAGCCGCCACCGCGGACAGACGCCCACCCAGACCCTCCCCTATAGGTCAAGGTTTTGCGGCCGGAGTCCGCACCTTTGGGGGGGGGGGGTACTGTCACGTTCTGACCTTTATTTCCGTTGTTTTGTATTTATTTAGTATGGTCAGGGCGTGAGTTGGGTGGGCAGTCTGTTTGTTTTTCTATGTTTTGGGGCATTTCTATGTTTTCAGCCTAGTATGGTTCTCAATCAGAGGCAGGTGTCATTAGTTGTCTCTGATTGAGAATCATACTTAGGTAGCCTGGGTTGCACTGTTTGTTTGTGGGTGATTGTCTATGTTAGTGGCTTGTTTCAGCACAGGTCTCATTTTGTAGCGTCACGGTCGAATTTGGGTTATTGTTTTTGTTACTCTCTTGTATAGTGTTCAGTCTTTCTTTATTAAAGATTTTACCATGGACACTTACCACGCCGCATATTGGTCCTCTGATCCATCTCGCCTCTCCTCTTCAGACGAAGAGGAGGACGACCGTGACATCAGCTCTCTTTTTCTATTTTATTGCGTAATAGGCATGCATGAACTTGTGTACCAAAACTAGTGAGTAATACAGCCATACTCCCTTTTAATCAGGTCTAGTAGGAGGAAGCTGTGACAGTATAATCTATAGTATTTCAGGCCATGCCTATCTATTTATCAGACATCAAAGGCAAGATACCTTTATGGTTGTGTTTACACAGGCAGCCCAATTCTGATATTTTGCAAAATTATTGCCAAAAGAGCTAATCTGATTGGTCAAAAAAACAATTAGTGAAAAACAGTTAGGAAAACTTAGGACACTAAAACTTCTTTGGGATAGGGGGCAGTATTTTGACATCCGGATGAAAAGCATGCCCAAAGTAAACTGCCTGTTACTCAGGCCCAGAAGCTATGATATGCATATAATTGGTAGATTTGGATAGAAAACACTCTAAAGTTTCTAAAACTGTTAAGATAATGTCTGTGATTATAACAGAACTGATATGGCAGGCGAAGCCCCGAGGACAAACAATTCCAAAATACCACTATTTTCAATGGCAAGTACTTTAATCATAATGCCAAGTCCTCCCAGATTGCAGTTCCTAGGGCTTCCACTAGATGTCAACAGAGTTTCAGGCTGTTTTTTGGAAAAATGACCCGGAAATTGTAGTTTTTCTAGGTGGCTCCCATTTTGTCTGTAGTGTTTCCAAGCATGTGGATGAAAGCGCGTTCTTTCTTATACTATTCTCCGTCTTAAATTTGATCATTTATTTGCGTATTAGGATACCTAAGGTTTGATTATAAACCGTGTTTGACTTGTTTGGAAAGGTTTATTAGTAACGTTTGGTATTCATTTTGTATGCATTTTAATGGAGGGAAACTGGATGGATTTATGGATATAAAGAAGGACATTATCGACAAAAGGACCATTTGTGATGTAACTGGGACCTTTTGGAGTGCCAACAGAAGAAGATAATCAAAGGTAAGGCATTTTTTAAATTGCTATTTCTGACTTTCGTGTCGCACATGCCTGGTTGAAATATGTTTTCATGTGTTTGTAAGCGGGCGCTGTCCTCAGATAATCGCATGGTTTGCTTTCACCGTAAAGCGTTTTTGAAATCTGACATGGCGGCTGGATTAACAAGAAATTAAGCTTTATTTTGATGTATTACACTTGTGATTTTATGATTTGAATTTCACTTGAATTTGGCGCTCTGCAATTTCACCGGATGTTGTCGAGGTGTCCCGCTAGCGGAACGCCTTTCTCAAACAGGTAAAGAGGCCTTTCTACTGACTCTGAAAAACACCAAAAGAAAGATGCCCAGGCTCCCTGCTCATCTGCGTAATGTGCCTTGCTGCAAGGAGGCATGAGGACTGCAGATGTGGCCAGGGCAATAAATTGCGAGACATCTAAGACAGCACTACAGGGAGACAGGACGGACAACTGATCATCCGCGCAGTGGCAGACCACGTGTAACAACACCTGCACAGGATCGGTACATCCGAACATCACACCTGCGGGAAAGGTACAGGATGGAAACAACAACTGCCCGAGTTACACCAGGAACGCACACTCCCTCCATCAATGGTCTCTCAGCCTGTCCGTAACAGGCTGAGAGAGGCTGGACTGAGGGCTTGTAGGCCTGTTGTAAGGCAAGTCCTCACCAGACATCATCGGCAACAACATCGCCTATGGGCACCAACCCACTGTCGCTGGACCAGACAGGACTGGCAGAAAGTCCTCTTCACTGACGAGTCTTGGTTTTGTCTCACCAGGGGTGATGGTCGGATTTGCGTTTATCGTCGAAGGAATGAGCGTTACACCGAGGCCTGTACTCTGGAGCGGGATCGATTTGGAGGTGGAGGGTCCGTCATGGTCTGGGGCGGTGTGTCACAGCATCATCGGACTGAGCTTGTTGTCATTGCAGGCAATCTCAACGCTGTGCGTTACAGGGAAGACATCCTCCTCTCTCACGTGGTACCCTTCCTGCAGGCTCATTCTAACATGACCCTCCAGCATGACAATGCCACCAGCCATACTGCTCGTTCTGTGAGTGATTTCCTGCAAGACAGGAATGTCAGTGTTCTGCCATGGCCATTGAAGAGCCAGGATCTCAATGCCATTGAGCACGTCTGGGACCTGTTGGATCGGATGGTGAGGGCTAGGGCCATTCTACCCAGAAATTGGAAGAGTGGCTAGGGCCATTCCCCCAAGCTTCAGTAGTGTGTTGCTTGCCTCCTCATGCACTTCTCCGTAACCTACTAGAAATCCCCTAAAATAATTTATTCACACTTAATAGACAATCAACAACAACGTGTTTGGTGACAACAATATCACAGACAAGACAAATTGTAGGCTATAACATGGGACACAACATTACAGTAACATAGATAAATACATTGTCTCAAGTAGGATATTTTATTTATGTTAAACATTTGGTTCACATGCAGGCAGGCAGGCCTATGTAATTAAATCGTAAGGATGTAAGGATGAAGATGTATTTAATATGCTCTAAATAGTCATCCACCTAAAAGAGTAAACATGCATTGATAATAACCAAAGATAGGTGACAAAATCAACCATAACAAAATAATCATAATAAACAGAAAAAAAGTTTTTCTCCCATAATACTTTGGTTCCGACTTCAAGTTGCATTTAGTGAGGAGCAACTGCTGAAATTTCCAGTCGACTGCAGTTGAAAGTTAATGATCTTTAAACACATGGTTGTTGTAAAGGTCATGCAGTCAAAATGTAGTTGAAAGTCAGAAAATGTTTATACCCACAATGTCTTGCACAATACATTCCAACTAGGTGTAGGCATATGGTTCTGGGTGTGACCAGGTGGTGATAGGTCACCCTGATTATGACGACTGTGGTTGCCATGGCCACAACTATTTTTACGGATGTTATGTAGACCTGCATTTCAAGCAGTTTGTTTACATGGCTCCCTACACACAGTGAAACAAAACTATTTTAGGGTTTCAAATGTCTTGGTGTCATTGTACAAACCTATCCATACTAAAGGATTATATGATTTGTTGCACTTCACTGTGAGATATTTTTTCTTGGGCAAAATGAATAGTATTGCAGTAGTTGAAGTTCCAAAAATGTATTCCAAACGGTCCAAAAACAGGGATAGCCTAATGTGTCACAAGTATAAGTTGTGAAAAAGTATTCATAAGAAATAAAAGTGGGTTCGAATTTATAGGAGTGTCGACTAATAACAATGTGGCAACTTTTTACAAGCATAATTGAATCACACTTAATAAGCAATAGTGTAACCATAAACATAGCGCAATGCAACTATAAATACACGCACATGTCATTGCCATGAACAAAACCACGTGTGTCGTTTCTCCCTCAAATTGGCCAATGAGGTACAATCTCTGGGTTTGGTTTGAACTACTTCCTCATATCTGAGCAAGTCTGAGCTCATATAACTTCTGTGCGTCAAGACTGAGCATATCGGACTTCTTCGCTTTGGCTACAGAGAGATACAGTTATTTGGACATTACAGGTTGTCAGCAACAGTGCACTCCTGACCATTTCAGGTGCAAATCATTTGAATCGCCTTTAATGTCAACGGAATAATGTCGATCTTCAGAAATGTAAGTACATACAAAACCTACATAATTGATTATCGAATTTATTATAGCCTATCTGCTGCTCAGAACAAAACATATTATAGCCTGCATTCTGCTGCTCATAACAAACCAAAATAAATCCACAGTTATGATAGGGATAAGTGTCTTATCCCTATCATAACCCAAGATCTAGGGCTGCATTTGGTAATATTGTTGATGTTTTTGTTGTCAATACTATGTAACAATGTAGGCTATAGTTTAAAAAATATGTCAACCTTACATCTATAGCTCTGTCTATGAAATGAAGTTCAGTTACATTTCCCTCTCCTTCTGTTTTAATTATTTTAATAATTGTTGTATTTCATTTGTTCCTCCCATGTTTTGTTACATTCAATCAAAAACCATGTAATTACAGGTCTATAAAATATAGTGTAGGAATTAGTAAAACAGTAGGCTGAATTAGTATTACCAGTTCTATACTATAAGGCTAATAGTGCACATTCAGTGGTTGCAGTAGGTTATCAGCCGATTGTGAGGGCCCTACGCCTAGGTCCTAGTCCCAAATATGTTAATTGCCTAAAGATGCCCCTCTATATTTTACAATGCTGCATGTTGCTGATAGTGGACAGTAAAATGGCTACCTGTAGCCAGGCACACACCTCTTCTACTGCCTGTTACTAAAGCCACTGGTGTAACCCTGTCTTCCCCTTTCTAGATTCTCTTGCATTCTCTGCTGGCCATAGCATATGTAAATCTCTGCACTGGACAGCACTGCCCATCCTGTCCTCTAGGTACATTTCATCTAAGCTTTATTGTCCTACAAATTATGGTTTTATGTTTCAATCATCATTTCAATCTGTTTTGTTCTTCACAGTCCCTCTCATGCTTATGTTTATTCATGATATGTCCTCTCATTTAGGACGATTTACCGTCAAGAACTGCAGCCAGCTGCATGGGGGGTGGACAGGACCTAGCTGTGTTCTATGCAGTGACTGTAAAGGTAAAAACACACAACATCTGTGAAATATTGAAATAACATTATTATTTTGCCGAATGTATAACTTAATGGAGAAAATTAACTGGTATTCTTACTGGCATGCCCAACAGATGTGACTTGAAAAATATCTAAAATGTACGTATATATCTGACACAGTACTGAAGAGCTGGATAATACAGATTACTTGACATTTTTTTATTCCATTCATTCTTTGTTTGCTCACTTCCTTATGTGCTTGCAGACTGGTCAATCTGTTGTTAAGTGTATTTATATGTCTGTTTGACCCATGGCAGGTGAAGGAAAGATTACTTTTAGTTTCTGCTCGACCTTCTCAGACACGGTGTGTGGCTGCAAGGATGGATACCACATGGCCTCAATGGGTGATTGCCAGAAACATGAATCATTGGGTAATTATGCATTGGGTGATTATGCAGTTGTATTTGAAAATAATACATTTTTAAATGTCTTTCCTATCTACAGCCACAAGGACACGGAAATGCAATTTCCAGTTTAATATTGTACCAGACTTTGCAGTTCTGTTGTTTACTTTCAGTTGCCTAAAATTGCTATGGTTACTGAGTAAACAAGACCGGTTGTCAACATGTGTCGTCTGAGATTGTATGTGCTATGACTAGAAATACAGCCCGTACAGTACAAATTCCATTCTTATCCCGAGTCCCGACTCCTTCTGTATTATGCAACACTTGGTTTGTATGCCCACAAATGACATTCATTGGCCACGTACTACTGAGAGATTTCACGTCATGTCTGACAGCTGCCCCACTCTATGTTTATTGGTCATGTTTTGATCCACACTGTCTTTTTTTTTCAGGTTCAACTCAGCTTCCATTGGATTCTGTTGGGTGCATGAGATCTATAGCAATGTAAGACTGCATGCCTCTGATTAATTAGTTGCTAATTGTTTACATGAAATTGCGACTTGAAATGTGTCTGTATTGCATATATGTGGGGAGGTTTGCCCCTTTCGGTCCAATGAGGTCATTTCCGGAGAAAGTTAACTAACTGCAAGTAAAAATGTGGTCACACTTTAGAATAGACAACACATTTTAAGGTACACCCACACTGAGACTGCTTACTGAGAATCTGTTTGTTATGTAACTTGCTTCTTTATCTTTATTATGGCTAACAATAAGGTTATTAAGGATGGTCCAGTAATACATAACTACGTTTAATTGTTTGAATAACAAATCACTGGAGTAAGGCCTAATATTCAGACCCATTGACTTTTTCCCCAAAATGTATGTTGCAGCCTTATTCTAAAATGGATTAAATAACAAAAATTCTTCAGCAATCTAGACACAATACTCAATAATGACAAAGGGAAAACAGTTTTTTTTAGAAATTCTTGCAAATGTATTTAAAAATTTAAAAAACAGAAATACTTTATTTACATAAGTATTCAGACCCTTTGCTATGATACTCGAAATTGAGCTCAGGTGCATTTCCAGTGATCATCCTTAAGATGGCTCTACAACTTGATTGGAGTCCACCTGGGGTAAATTCAATTGATTGGACATGATTTGGGAAGGCAAACGTTGCATGTCAGAGCAAAAACCAAGCCATGAGGTCAAAGGAATATTCCGTAGAGCTCCCCGAAACAGGATTGTGTCGAGGCAAAGATCTGGGGAAGGGAACCAAAACATTTCTGCAGCATTGAAGGTCACCAATAACACACTGGAAATCATTCTTAAATGGAAGAAGTTTGGAACAACCAAGACTCTTCCTAGAACTGTCCGCCTGGCCAAACTGAGCAATCGGGGAAGAAGGGCCTTGGTCAGGGAGATGACCAAGAACCCAATGGTCACTCTGACAGAGCTCTAGAGTTCCTCTGTGGAGATGGGAGAACCTTTCAGAAGGACAACCCAACCATCTCTGCAGCACTCCACCGATCAGGCCTTTATGGTAAAGTGGCCAGACGGAAGCCACTCCTCAGTAAAAGGCATATGACAGCCCACTTGGAGTTACCAAAAGGCAGCTCAAGACTCTCAGACCATGAGAAACAAGATTATCTGGTCTGATGAAACTAAGATTGAACTCTTTGACCTGAATGCCAAGCATCACGTCTGGAGGAAACCTGGCACCATCCCTATGGTGAATTATGGTGGTGGCAGCATCATGCTGTGGTGATGTTTTTCAGCAGCAGGGACTGGGATACTAGTCAGGATTGAGGCAAAGATGAACGGAGCGAAGTACATAGAGATCCTTGATGAAAACCTGCTCCAGAGCACTCAGGACCTCAGACTGGGTCGAAGGTTACATTTTCAACAGGACAACGACCCTAAGCAAACAGGCAAGACAACAAAGGGTAGCTTCGGGACAAATCTCTGAATGTCCTTGAGTGGCCCTGCCAGAGCCCAGATCAAACATATCTGGAGAGACCTGAAAATAGCTGTACAGCAACTCCCCTCATCCAACCTAGCAGAGCTTGAGAGGATCTGCAGAGAAGAATGGGAGAAACTCCCCAAATACAGGTGTGCTAAGCTTGTAGTGTCATACCCAAGAAGACTCGAGGCTGTAATCACTGCCAAAGGTGCTTCAACAAAGTACTGAGTAAAGGGTCTGAATACTTACTGTATGTAAATGTGATATTTCAGTTTTTTTATTTGTAATAAATTAGAAAAAATGTAAAACAAAAAAACAACATTTTTTGCTTTGTCATTATGGGGTATTGTGTGTAGATTGATTAGGGAAGAAAACAATTTAATAATACATTTTAGAATAAGGCTGTAACCTAACAATGTGGAAAAAGTAAACGGGTCTGAATACTTTCCGAAGGCACGTTATATACACACTTATAAACAACTCATTTGTATATATGTGTGTGTGTGTGTGTGTGTGTTTGTTTGTGCGCGCGCGCGTGTGTCTGTACCTTAAAATAAAGTGATTCCAAAAATGCTTAGCTAACTTTCTGTCTTTTTGTGTGCCTGTCTTTCTGTAGTGTCATCGTGGCCCTTGTTTTCATTATCTCAATCCTGTCCATGGCCTTGATTTGCTTACGCAAAAAGGTGTACCAAAAAGGTAAAGAGCTCATTCAACCACATTTATAGTATAATGTATATAGTTGGACTATTTATCTTATCAGGCAATTACTGCAGCACTCATAGGTGCTCAGGTGAGGCACCCCCCTGTCCGGACGTCAAAAGGCAACAATCTATACATTGCACGGGATGCCACAATTGTGTTGTTTTATTTGGCACATTATCTCACTCTCACAAAATAATTTACTTAAAAGCAATACTGCATGTTTCCTCTCTCAGGAGCACACCAAAAGCTGCCACAGAGTGTGTGATGTCACATGAACGAGGCTGGAAGTTGGAGCCAGGATTCCGAGCAACTTTGGAAAAAACAAAACACCCTTGGGATAGCAAAGATAATCCGAATTAGAACACAGAGGATACTTTTGTTACCTGAGGTCTCTCTCTTCCAGCCTGTACTTTGGTGCTTCACACCTTTTTAGGTATTTATTTTTATTTTACAAAAGCAAAATGATAGAACTCCTCTGTCAACAACATAAAACACCCTCATACAAGAAGCAGGGTAAACACACCAACAGCATATCACTTAAAAAAAATATGTTTTTATATCTGGCAGTGTAGAGTTGTCCACTTTTTTCAAATGAATTGTATTCCTTCCTATTCTAATATCTTAGAACATCAAGGGCCAATTGCATGTGGGAATTGTATACTATTTAATATGAGTTTTACGTACATGTTTGTATCCAATCTGTGTTTATCAAGCGTGTATGGGTGTGGGAAAGTATTTTAGTTCTGCTTCCTAAGACAAGGGGGAGGATGACCTTTTTTTATTAAATAGTTTTTTTTGTCATGCCTTGCAATGGCATATGCCTTCCAAACAGTTGCTTGACCACTTTTAAGGTCTCTGGTATGGGAAAGAGGGTAATGATGCATTCTCCTTCCATTCTTCAGTTGTTCTGTCCAGTACAATGAAGGAATGGTTTGGAAAATAGTGTTGAGTGCAATTCACAAGTAGCCTCTCGTAGAATCTGTGTCTCAACTTTACAGTAGTGAGCTGAAGCACTCAAATGTGAATTAAGTTTTAAAGTATTAGAATGAAAATACTTCAACAGTATTACATTTTTTAAAGTAAACCTAGTTAGGCGAGAGGTAGATTACATATATTTGTAAAAAATATATATTGCAACATATTCCTGTAGTTTAAGCATCAGATGTTTTGATGAATTGGAGTATATATCTATGTCTATGACATATTGTATTGCAACTGTTATGTTGTTCAAGGTATAGGCCTATTTTAAAAGTAGTCATTGTTAAACTACATTGGCCTAATAGGGATAGCGTACTCCCAAAGTAGCATCCGCTTTTACTAAGATTGTGTATTTGTCAGTACGACACTTTGTTTTTGCAAGGGTTAGAGTTCAAGTTATAGTCCTATATGAATTGTAGTAATTGTTTTACTATAGCCTACTGCCATAGCCTACTACATCATCAAAGATGGGATACAATTTGGTTTGTCTTTCAAGTTATTTATTTTTAATTCTAATTTTATAATTTATTATTAATTTTACTCTTTCGAAGTGTGTTTGTTTATTTCTCTGTTTGTCTGAAAACTGTTGAAATAAATATCTCTGTCAATCTTTATAACTGCCAAGCTTTATTGTCTTTATTAAATGGATAGTTCACCCAAACTATAGTTCACCCAAATTACAAAAGGATTTACATTGGTTTCCTTTCATGTAAGCAGTCTATGGGCAAGGTATGACAGCAATTCATGTTTTGGTCTTTCCCTGGTACTGTTTCCAAATGCTAAACTTTTAGCAAATGTGGCACAAATGTGGTATAAGTCATGGGAATGATATTAGCATTTTTCAAATAATCTATAAGTTACTTTTTTGAGCTTCGCAATACATTTTAGATACCCTTGGATGATTTGGACATGATGTGAGAAAAATGCTAATATCAGTCCCATGACTGGAATGGGATTTGGGCAGCATTTGCTAAAAACGTTAGCAGTGCCAGGGAAACTAAACCAAAGCATGAATTGCTGCCATACCTTGTCCAAAGCATGACATTACAGGGTAAGGAATGTGTCATTTGGATGAACTATCAATTTAAGTTTTCACCACTAGATGGTACTAAGAACCTTTCCAAGATCTTTTTTGCCTGAGAGTTTGGGATTGAGGTGGTTTGATTAATCTCGCACGGGTGCCCGTGTAGGTGTGTTTTGCACTGGCTGAAAGTTGATTGCATTTGATTTGGAACCAGGCTGCCACTCAGGTGTGAGGGAGTGAGGCCTAAGAGGGTTTTATAAATAAGCAACAACCAGTGGGTTTTGTGACGGGTAAACAGAGATGATCAGTTTACAGAAGAGTATAGAGTGCAGTGATTTGTCTTATAAGGAGCATTGGTGGCAAATCTGATGACCGAATGGCAAAGAACATCTAGCCGCTCGAGAGCACCCTTACCTGCCGATCTATAAATTATGTCTCTGTAATCTAGCATGGGTCGGATGGTCATCTGAATCATGGTTAGTTTGGCAGCTGGGGTGAAAGAGGAGCGATTACGACAAGTCTAGTTTTAACTTTAGCCTGTAGCTTTGATATGTGCTGAGATAAGGACAGTGTACCATCTAGCCTTTCTCCCAAGTACTTGTATGAGGTGACTGCCTCAAGCTTTAAACCCTCAGAGGGGTGCATTCTTCTTACCAAACCACATTACCTTTGTTTTGGAGGTGTTCAGAACAAGGTTGAGGGCAGAGAAAGCTTGTTGGACACTATGAAAGCTTTGTTGTAGAGCGTTTAACACAAAACCCGTGGTGGGGCCAGTTGAGTATAAGACTGTATCATCTGTATATAAATGCACAATAGAGCTTCCTACTGCCTGAGCTATGTTGTTGATGTAAATTGAGAAGAGGGCCTCTCGAGTGGCACAGTGGTCTAAGGCACTGCATTGCAGTGCTAGCTGTGCCACTAGAGATCCTGGTTTGAGTCCAGGCTCTGCCGCAGCCAGCCGCGACCAGGGAGGGTTAGGGGAGGGTTTGGCCGGCCGGGATGTCCTTGTCCCATCGCGCTGTAGCGACCCCTGTGGCGGGCCGGGCGCATGCACGCTGATACGGTCACCAGCTGTACGGTGTTTCCTTCCGGGTTAAGCGGGCATTGTGTCAAGAAGCAGTGCGGCTTGGCTGGGTCCTGTTTCAGAGGACGCACAGCTTTTGACCTTCGCCTCTCCCTGGTCCGTAAGGGAGTTGCAGCGATGGGACAAAACTGTAACTACAAATTGAGGAGAAATAGGGTTAAAACATTTTTTAAAGGAAATTGAGAAGAGTGTGGGGCCTAGGATCGAGCCGTAGGGTACACCATTGGTGACAGGCAGTGGCTGAGACAGCAGATGTTCTGACTTCATACACTGCACTCTGAGAGAGGTAGTTAGCAAACCAGGCCAAAAACACCTCGGAGACACCAATACTCCTTAGCTGGCACACAAGAATGGAATGGTCTACCATATCAAAAGCTTTGGCCAAGTCAATAAAAATAGCAGCACAGGGGCCTCCTGGGTGGCGCAGTGGTTAAGGGTGCTGTACTGCAGCGCCAGCTGTGCCATCAGAGACTCTGGGTTCGCGCCCAGACTCTGTCGTAACCGGCCGCGAACGGGAGGTCCGTGGGGCGATGCACAATTGGTCTAGCGTCGTCCGGGTTAGGGATGTCCTTGTCTCATCTCGCACCAGCGACTCCTGTGGCGGGCCGGGCGCAGTGCACGCTAACCAAGGTTGCACAGTGTTTCCTCCAACACATTGGTGCGGCTGGCTTCCGGGTTGGATGCACGCTGTGTTAAGAAGCAGTGCAGCTTGGTTGGGTTGTGTATCGGACGCATGACTTTCAACCTTTGTCTCTCCCGAGCCCGTTTGGGAGTTGTAGCGATGAAGTAGCTACTAAAACAATTGGATACCATGAAATTGGGGAGAAAAAGGGCTAAAATAAATAAATAAAAATAGCAGCACAGAATCAAGGGCAATGGTGACATCATTGAGGACCTTTAAGGTTGCAGTGACACATCCATAACCTGAGCGGAAACCAGATTGCATATCAGATAAAATACTATAGACATCAAGAAAGCCAGTCAGTTGATATTGTCAAGTTTTTCCAACACTTTTGATAAACGGGGCAAAATAGAAATGTGCCCATAACAGTTAGGATCAGCTTGATCTTCCCCTTTAAATAAAGGACTAAACGTGGCTGCCTTCCAAGCAATGGGAACCTCCCCAGAGAGGAGAGACAGATTGAAAAGGTCAGAGATGGGCTTGTCGATTATAGGGGCAGTAAACTTAAAAAAAAAAGGGTCTAAACCATCTGACCCAGATGTTTTTTGGGGATCAAGTTTAAGGAGCTCCTTTAGCACCTTGGACTTGGACACCTTGAAACTTTGTAGTGTGGCAGGGGGAAAAGAAGGAGGCGCATTGGGGCAAGTCGCATTAGAAGGGGTGGGAGATGAGGCTATGTTGGACAGGCAAGAAAGCATGGCTGTCCAACGGCAAAATCAAAACAAAAGTGACATAATTAAGCATGTAGTAATCAGTAGGATTCTGTGTTTTCCCATGGAAAAGTGATTGCTTTTGCTAAAAATGCTTTTTCTGCCTTTCTAACGAAAACTAGTTTGAAAATTCGAACAATTATTTTATGGAAAAGAGATGTTGTATGTTTCTGGACAATGCACCATTCTGCCTTGTTGACAACATGACAGAGCAGCTCAGATTTTTAACTACAGAGAGTTTTCATCTATATTTTTCATAGCTGTCTATTTACCACCACAAACTGATGCTGGCACTAAAACCGTACTCAAAGAGTTGCATAGGGCTGCTGATATTAATGCAGAAAAACTGAAATCCTTAACCTAATTTCTACCAACATGTCACCTGTGTCCACACACAGAAACGCATACAAAGCTCTCCCTCGCCCTCCAAGTAAAAGCTCAAACAGGAAGTACCAATATGGAAGTGGTTCGATGAAGCGGATGCTAAGCTACAGGACTGTTTTGCTAGAAGAGACTGGAATATGTTCCGGGATTCATCCGATGACACTGAGGTCTTTACTACATCAGTCACTGGCTTCATTAATAAGTGCATTGACAGTGTTGTCCCCACAGTGACTGAACATACAGTTGAAGTCGTAAGTTGACATACACTTAGGTTGGAGTCATTAAAACTAGTTTTTCAACCACTCCTCAAATTTCTTGCTAACAAACTATAGTTTTGGCAAGTCGGTTAGGACATCTACTTTGTGCATGACACAAGTAATTTTTCCAACAATTGTTTACAAACAGATTATTTCACTTATAATTCACTGTATCACAATTCCAGTGGGTCAGAAGTTTATATATATAAGTTGACGGTGCCTTTAAACAGCTTGGAAAATTCCAGAAAATTATGTCATGGCTTTAAAAGCTTCTGATGGGCTGATTGACATAATTTGAGTCAATTTGAGGTGTACCTGTGGGTGTATTTCAAGGCCTACCTTCAAACTCAGTGCCTCTTTGCTTGACATAGGAAAATCAAAATAAATCAGCCAAGACTTCAGATTTTTTTTTTGTAGACTTCCACAAGTCTGGTTCATCCTTGGGAGCAATTTCCAAACACCTGGAGGTTCCACGTTCATCTGTACAAACAATAGTACGCAAGTATAAACACCATGGGACCACGCAGCCGTCATTTTGCTCAAGAAGGAGACGCGTTCTGTCTCCTAGAGAAGAAGGTACTTTGGTGCGAAAAGTGCAAATCAATCCCAGAACAACAGCAAATGACCTTGTGAAGATGCTGGAGGAAACAGGTACAAAAGTATCTATATCCACAGTAAAACAAGGCCTATATCGACATAACCCGAAATGCCGCTCAGCAAGGCACAAGACACTGCTCCAAAACCCCCATAAAAAAGCCAGACTACGGTTTGCAACTGCACATAGGGACAAAGATCGTACTTTTTGGTCTGATGAAACAAATATAGAACTGTTTGTCCATAATGACCATCGTTATTTTTGGAGGAAAAAGGGGGAGGCTTGCAAGCCGAAGAACACCATCCCAATCGTGAAGCACGGGGTGGCAGTATCATGTTGTGGGTGCTTTGCTGAAGGAGGGACTGGTGTACTTCAAAAATAGATGGCATCATGAGGGAGGGAAAATTATGTGGATATATTGAAGCAACATCTCAAAACATCAGTCAGGAAGTTAAAGCTTGGTCGCAAATGGGACTTCCAAATGGACAATGACCCCAAGCATACTTCCAAAGTTGTGGTAAAATGGCTTAAGGACAACAAAGTCAAGGTATTGGAGTGGCCATCACAAAGCCCTGACCTCAATCATATAGAAAATGTGTGGGCAGAACTGAAAAAACGTGTGCGAGCAAGGGGCCTACAAAACCTGACTCAGTTACAGCAGCTCTTTCAGGTAGGTATGGGCCAAAATTCACCCAACTTATTGTGGGAAGCTTGTGGAAGGCTATCCAAAAAGTTTGACAAAAGTTAAACAATTTAAAGGCAATGCTACCAAATACTAATTGAGTGCATGCAAACTTCTGACCCACTGGGAATGTGATGAAAAAAATTAATGCTGAAATAAATACTTTTCTCTACTATTATTCTGACATTCAACATTCTTAAAACAAAGTGGTGATCCTAACTGACCTTAGAGAAGGTAATTTTTACTTGGATTAAATGTCAGGAATTGTGAAAAACTGAGTTTAAATGTATTTGGCTATGGTTATGTAAACTTCCGACTTCAATTGTACATATCCCAACCAGAAGCCATAGATTACAGGCAACATCTGCAGCATGCTAAAGGCTAGAGCTGCCGCTTTCAAGGAGTGGGACACTAATCCGGACGCTTATAAGAAGTCCCACTGCGAACTCTGACGGCCATCAAACAGACAAAAGATTGAATCCTACAACGCTGTCTCTGATGCTCATCGCATGTGGCAGGGCTTGCAAACTATCACGGATTACAAAAGGAAACCCAGCCGTGAATTGCCCAGTGACGTGAGCCTACCAGACGAGCTAAACGTCTTCTATGCTCGTTTTGAGGCAAGCAACACTGAACCATGCATGAGAACACCAGCAGTTCTGGACAACTGTGTGATCACACTATCTGTAGCCGATGTGATTAAGACTTTGAAACAGGTTAATATTCACAAATTCACAGGGTCAGACAGATTACCAGGATGCGTACTCAGAGCAGGCAAGTGTCTTCACTGACATTTTCAACCTTGCCCTGACCCAATCTGTAATGCTCACATGTTTCAAGCAAACCACCATAGTCCCTGTGCCCATGAATGCCAAGGTAACCTGCCTAAATGAGTATCGCCCCATAGCATTCACATCTGTTTTCATGAAAAGCTTTCAAAGACTGGTCATGACTCACATCAACACCATCATCCCAGACAACCTGGACCCACTTCAATTTGCAAACCGCCCTAATAGATCCACAGATGACACAATCTCTATTGAATTCCACACTGCCCTCTCCCACCTGGACTAGAGGAACACCTATGTGAGAATGCTGTTCATTGAATACAGCTCAGTGTTTAACACCACAATGCCATCAAAGCTCATCACTGAGCTAAAGACCCTGGGACTGAACACCTCCCTCTGCAACTGGATCCTGGACTTCCTGACGGGTCACCCCTAGGTGGTGAGGGTAGGCAACAACATATCCGCCACGCTGACCCTCAACACGGGGATCCCTCAGGGGTGCAGGCTTAGTCCCCTCCTGTACTCCCTGTTCACCCACGACTGCCTGGCCAAACACAACTCCAACACCATCAAATTTGCTGACGACACAACGACAATGAGACAGCCTACAGGGAGGGGGTCAGAGACCTGGCAGTGTGGTGCCAGGACAACAACTTCTCCCTCAACATCAGCAAGACAAAGGAGCTGATTGTGGACTACCGGAAACGGAGGTCCGAGCACCCTCCCATTCACATCGATGTGGCTGTGGTGGACTGTGCTACCGCACAGCAAGTCTGCAACCAACAGGACCCTCAACAGCTTCTATGCCAAAATACTGCTAAACAGTTAGTTAAGTAGTTAACCAAATAGCTATCTACATTGCCTCTTTTCGCACTAACTTTTTTTATTATTACTTTTCTTACTTTTCTATTATTTCTATCTCTCTGCATTGTAGGGAAGGGCCCGTAAGTAAGCATGTCACTGTTTGTCAACACCCGCTTTTTTTTACCCCCCCTATTCTCCTCAATTTCGTAGTATCCAATTGGTAGTTACAGTCTTGTCTCATTGCTGCAACTCCCGTACGGACTCGGGAGAGGCGAAGGTCGAGAGCCGTGCGTCCTCCGAAACACACCCCAACCAAGCCGCACTGCTTCTCAACACAATGCCCACTTAACCCAGAAGCCAGCCGCACCAATATGTCGGAGGAAACACCGTACACCTGGCGACCGTGTCAGCATGTATTGCGCCAGGAGTCGCTAGTGCGCGATGGGTCATGGACATCCCTGCCGGCCAAATTCTCCCCTAACCCGGACGACGCTGGGCCAATTGTGCACCTCCCCATGGGTCTCCCGGTCGTGGCCGGCTGTGTCAGAGCCTGGACTTGAACCCAGAATCTCTAGTGGCACAGCTCACACCTCGATGCAGTGCCTTAGACCACCGTGCCAGGACGCATGTGACAAATTAAATTTGATTTGATTTGCGATTACTGTTGGATTTGAGAAGGTGCTCCTCCCTCCCGGCTTTAGCTCGATTATGTGTTACCCGGTGCAACAAGGGCCAACATAAAATAACACTCTCATTGCAAGGCTCGGGGATGCAGATGGAAATCTTTTCTACATCTGTAGTGTAGACTCACTACTAGATATACACTGAGTGTACAAAACATTCAGGACACCTGCTCTTTCAAATAAAATAAAATAAAATAAAATTGTATTTGTCACATGCGCTGAATACAACAGGTGAAAGACTTACTTACAAGCCCTTAACCATAAATTCAGAAAAATAAGTGTTAAGTAAAACATAAAAATAAAGAATGATTAAAGAGCAGCAGTAAAATCACAGTACCAAGGCTATATACAGGGGGTACCGGTACAGAGTCAATGTGCGGGGGCACAGGTTAGTCGAGGTAATTGAGCTAATATGTACATGCAGGTAGAGTTAAAGTGACTATGCATAGATAATAAACAGAAAGTAGCAGCAGTGTAAAAGTAAGCATGTCAGTAAGGGGGGACGACAATGCAAGTAGTCTGAGTAGCCATTTGATTAGCTGTTTAGCAGTCTTATTTATTTATCCGTTATTTTACCAGGTAAGTTGACTGAGAACACGTTCTCATTTGCAGCAACGACCTGGGGAATAGTTACAGGGGAGAGGAGGGGGATGAATGAGCCAATTGTAAACTGGGGATTATTAGGTGACCGTGATGGTTAGAGGGCCAGATTGGGAATTTAGCCAGGACACCGGGGTTAACAACCCTACTCTTACGATAAGTGCCATGGGATCTTTAATGACATCAGAGAGTCAGGACACCCGTTTCACGTCCCATCCGAAAGACGGCACCCTACATAGGGCAGTGTCCCCAATCACTGACCTGGGGCATTGGGATATTTTTTTTTGACTTTTTAATATTTTTTTAGACCATGGCTTGGGGGTAGAAGCTGTTAAGAAGCCTTTTAGACCTAGACTTGGTGCTCCGGTACCGCTTGTCGTGCGGTAGCAGAGAGAACAGTCCATAACTAGGGTGGCTGGAGTCTGACCATTTTTAGGTCCTTCCTCTGACACCGCCTGTTATAGAGGTCCTGGATGGCAGGAAGCTTGGCCCCAGTGATGTACTGGGCTGTACGTACTACCCTCTGTAGTGCCTTGCGGTCGGAGGCCGAGCAGTTGCCATACCAGGCAGTGAGGCAACCTGTCAGGATGCTCTCGATGGTGCCCCTGTTACTGACCAGATGAATCCTGGTGAAAGCTATGATCCCTTATTGATGTCACTTGTTAAATGCACTTCAATCAGTGTAGATGAAGGGGAGGAGACAGATTAAAGAAGGATTTTAAAGCCATGAGACAATTGAGACATTGTGTATGTGTGCCATTCAGAGGATGAAAGGGCAAGACCAAATATTTAAATGCCTTCGATCAGGATATGCTAGTAGGTGCCAGGCACACCGGTTTGTATCAAGAATTGCAATGCTGCTGTGTTCTTCATGCTCAACAGTTTCCATTGTGTATCAAGAATGGTCCACCACCCAAAGAACATCCAGCTAACTTCATGTGTCAGCGGAGTACATGCCCCGACGAATTGAGGCTGTTCTAAGGGGCAAAGGGGGGGAGGGGGGGGGGGGGGTCACGAAGGTGTCCTTAATGTTTTATACACTCAGTGTATGTCTGTGATGTTGAGCGGAGACATTTTTTTGGAAGAAGAATAAAAGTATTTTATGTTTATTCCCTGCGAACTGCAACTTTAAGAGATGGAAAAGAACTCTTGATTTGGTGACAGATTTGTCCCGCCCCGTGAGATGCACATACTTTGAGGAGCGCACGAAGACGAAAAACTCATTGCTGTGAGTGTAATTACCAAAGCCATTTACATTAGCTATAGAAAACGTATCTGGTTTAGCAGCAAGAGATTAAAACAAGTCAAGTATGTTCGTTTAACAATGTAATTAAAATCTCAGATACTAGCAGATTAATCGACTCAAACCAACGTCTCTCTTTCTATTGTGCACCTGTGGGACTGTCGGGGGAACTGCGGTAGGCAACATCATAAACGTAAGGCCAAAGCAAGGTTACAGGAGTTTTGTCATAAACTTGTGTTGATATGTACAGTTATTATAATGCTATGTTAATTTCTAGCCTTAATGTGTGCGTTTTAGTATGCTAGTTTAGGCTCTGGTGTGAGTGTGCACATGGTGAATTTGCTCTAGCCAAGGCTAAATCAAATGTTTGCTGGTTAATGTTGCCAATTTGACAGGTACTTCCAATCTTGCACCATTATTACTGGTGGTGGAGGTTGCATGGGAAGTTATGGCAGTTGGCCAACCTATTTCAGGGTATGAAGGACTGGAGTGAGATGCAGTGCATTCATTTTGATAGTACAGCAGGTTTATAGGCTACTTGTTTATTGTTATAATAATCCATCTACCAAGGAAGATGTCTTCCTGCTTATGACACTTTTTATGAGTAGGCCTGCATGACCATATGTTACAAAATGATTCCAAAGTTTGTAAATATTTTCAAAACTCAAAAGTGGAGCATTTTCAAAATAAGTGTACTCCCCACAATCCCATCTGTTGTGTAGATCCAGCTATCACAAACCCAAATTAAGGGGAAAGATAGACACCATCTAATTTAATCATTTTAAATGGTGCTTAGGCTTTCTTTCCTATGGGGTTGAGGAATATAGTTAGATCTGCACAACAGATGGCGTGCGAGACATGGACTCATCTTGACATTAGACCACTTTTGAAAACATCTGAACAAATGGGCATTTTGGTGTGAACTATTACTTTAAAACTCAGCTGATACCACCACAGCCATTTTGGTGACTTGGGCTACTCAAAGTAGGTTACTTGTTGTTGGCTTGATAGCCAGGATATATTCTATTCAAACTCCTGCTGAGTATTACGAGCTAGGTATTCAGTGGCTGTCCCTGGAGAAATGAGTAGTCTACTTTGGTATTCACCTCAGTGCCAGCAGTTGTCACACAATGCCGACTGTCCAGCTTTGTACCTTAACCGCACCGTGTGGCCATTTGAACAGGCCATTTGAATGCAGCTCCATGCTTATTTAACGGTGCTATTTATGCAGTTCTCTGTCTTGGAAGTTGCACAGCTGAGACTTAGAAAACGCTGCCAAACCATGTCGCCTTTTCATCCTCTCTCTGTGAAAAGAAAAGGATAGCCCACAGAGGAGGCAGGTGGTGATGTCCCAGTGAAGATGACTCAGTGGAATGCGTTGATGATGCCACCCATGTCAGATCATTTGGTTCGTCAGCCATTTTCACAATGCCAATTAGGGGACTTTCCTGTGTAAATAAAATAGAAAATATGCTACACTGGTTCAGATGCTGGGCAGAAAAAAAACCATGACAGAAACTATACATTTTCTCAACTCTGACATGCTCCTAAAGTTGATTTATTAATGAGACACAGACAGAAATGGGCAACATTTTGATTCAGTTGTCAATTTCTCTGCCAAGCCAATGGATTGCTACAGAAATTGATATAGGTAAACTGCTCTTGTGAAAAATGTGTACAATTGTATGGGTATTGAAGTCTTGGTGCAGACAAAGCTGTGTAAGGCGCGACTGCGTGTGTGTGTGCGCGCGACTGCGTGTGAGTGCACACCTCCGCGTGTGAGTGCACACCTCCAGGTGTGAGGCAAGGATTGGTACTGGTTAGACAGGGCCTGTGAAGTCGCAATGGGTTGAGTGTATTGAGAGCCAGGGTTTTCTCTCCCTGCCGCAGCACCACGCAGGCCCAACCACACGCTTCAACCTTTCAAACAGGGCAGAGAAACCTGAGCTTCTCGCTCTGTTCGTCTCCTCTCCCCTCTGTCCCCCCTCCTCCTTTCTCTTCACCTCTCTCCTCTAGCTGTCCTTTGCCGCAACCACCCACCTCCCCTTCTTTACCACTCTCATGAAGGGGATCAAGTTGTGCCATAGAATCACACAATTTAGATCAGTTGAGTTCTTCACCAGGTTGTTAAAACACTTAACTGTAGAGCAGTTGTATAGACTATTTCCTAGAAATTCTGCTGAAGACACACAAACACACCCTATGTACCTGGCAGGTGGAATCCAATCTCTAAGGTCATTGGTACAGGAAATCATGTGACCTGCTTCCTCCACTCTCATGACACCTTTCTCCTCACTCCGCCCCTTACACTCTTACACACTAGAGACCTGCACATACGCATTGTGTCGGGTGTCGCAAGGTTTCACCAGGGGAGTGTGACAAACCGGAAGTGCTTAAAGTAAAGGCTGGACCGAAACTGGAGTGCTATAAAATAATATAGATAAGACAGTAACTTTATATCGAGAAGAAAACAGAAAAATAATCCTTTCAAAAAAGGTACGTTTAAGGTGTGTCACGGTTAACTTGAACTCTTTGGGGAGAAGTGAAGTTACCGCTTCCCTTGTGCCATTGTTTTTGTAACTGTGTGTGTGTATATAGCGTTTCAAAAATCATTATCGCTGTTCTCACTGAGAGTATTGACCATAACTCCCAGTGTTACTGTAGTAAGGCTAGTCCAACAGTATCCATGTCATGGATGTGACTTTTTCCTACCAATTGTCTGATCACGGGTTAAACCAAGGATGGCGGCTTTGTGACATCTGATCAGTCCCATGAGCTGAGTGGTGCCAAGTCAGGGAGAGTCTGAGGGAGAGTCCTGCGTTTCAGTTTCTGACTCAATCTGCTAGTTTAGCTTGAATGATTTTGTGTTTAATGATTCTTTGTTCAGAGCCAGGCAGAATTGACTATTGATTTTTATTTTTTCAAAGTCTGTTTTAGAGACGGACTTCAAGTAGCTTTTAACCCACATGGTACTTGTTTTGCTATGGTTCAATTTAATTACATAGTGTCATTACCTGCAAATCAAATTGTAGAGTAACAAGCAAATCGAGTTTGTCACAAGTGTTACCAGTCTCATATGGTTGGTAATGGTATGACGTAAAGAGCACAGTTTAAATTAGGCTACCGTGCCAATAGAATTTCTGCACCCCCTTAAATGATCTAAAAAGGGATTCAAATAGATTTTTGACAAGTATACCCATAACATGATGCTGCCACCACAATACTTGAAAATAGAGAGGGTTTTACTTTGGGATTTGACCCAACCCTGTAGTTTAATTTACTCCAAAAAGTCTGTTTATTTGTTGTGTTGTCTTTGCAGTATTATTTAACAGCCTTGTTGAAAACAGAATATATGATTTGGAGTGGAATTTTTAACATGGGCTTCTTTCTTTTCACTTTGTCATACAGGCCAGTAATTTGGGAGTAAAAACTATGTTGTTGATCCCTTTTATATTATGGTGGCAGCATCATGCTATGGGTATGCTTGTCACCACCAGGGACTGAGGAGTTTAAGATCCAAATAAATATGAAAGGAGCAAAGCCCAGGTAAAAGGTTAGAGAGAAATCCACCACATTCTTCTGAAAACCTAACCCTGTGATAGTTGTATTTTTTTCCAAGCGCAAATTATAAACCCCTTCCTACATTTGAGCTGTTCAGGACTGATGTACCTCCATGTCACTCAAGGCACTGATGATGATAAAATGGCTATATTTCGCAATACAGACTGATCCTGTGTTGTGTTCCATATCTGGGTTTGTTGTGGATACAGCATTGCAATGAGATGAAAGTGAAGGTTCAAAGGCTGTTCCGCTTTGTGCTTTAGTGAAATTGACACAGCGGCCTCGTTGACTGAAACACGATAATGATTGCCTCAGGAAAGGCGCGTCCGCAGGATCTGGCAATGTCACTTATTTTCAAAAGTTATTCCCAACATCCGGTCCCCACATCATGTCAAGTTTACAGTCACAATCAAGTATGTTGAAGTGAAGATTTGATTTCTTATCAATATACTTGCTCACCATACAGGTAGGGCTGGGAATTACTAGGGAACTCGCGCTAAGATATTATCACGATACTTATGTATCGCGATTTGATACTGTGATTTTTTTTTTATTGCGATTCGATGTTCCAAACATATTGCTCACCAAATGTCTGCTGCAGAGGAACAAGAGAGCCATGAGAAAACAAGTTTTGATCAGTCATATAAATAAAAGTGCTGAAAACAAATTAGCTCCCTATTTAAAAATAAGTAAATAAGTAAATAAAATAAAAAGTGCAGTAAAAGTAGTACAAATAGAGGAGTTTTGGTGCAGGCATAGCAAACTAGCGCCAAAAATAATATTACGATATTGTCAATATGATATATCATCTGAAATAATATCCCCCATCACTACATACAAGTGCTATTCAGATATGGTGAGAGAGTAGACTAGACTGGGCCAGATCAACTAAACTTGTTCTGTTGCAGTTTGCTTCCATGAAGTGGAATGCCAAATGAAAAGGAAGCCTCGTCTCTGTTTGGTTCGGCTACTTGTTCCTCTACATATCATGACCACTTACTACAGCTAGGCTGCTACCTCCACTACTTCTGCAAGCTTAGAGGAAGATGATTCCTTTTTATTGTCCAATATGCACACATGTCCATCAGCAATTTGTCTGTTCTATCCCAACCCCTCAGAAGGACAGATAAAACATGCCCTGGATGGGGTAGAGTGCAGCGTCCCTGGAGAAATTATAGGGGTTAAGCAACTTGCTCAAAGGCACAACTGCAGGAGATGGCTGAGCTTGCAGGTGATAAGAGTACAATGGAAGTTGAATAGACAAGCACTCCAAATAAAGTGTTTTATATTCAACTTCCATTCTCCTCCAAGAGGGACTGATTTTTATTTCCTGCTCATCCAGTTTGTTCTTCAATCCCTGCATCTTGGTTTCTACTATGAGGTAGTTTCTTTCCCCTGTGCTTAGCTTGGAGAAGCAGCTTGGAGGAAAGGCTGAGGATGATTTTTTTTGAGGAATTCCACTGGATTTCTGCCTTTTGGCTTCCTGATCTGGCCTGCTGTGCTGATGCACATGAATATGATGCGTTGCCTCTGACACACACGCATTACACTTTATCCCTTTTCCACTGAACACATACCTCCAGGGTTGCACAGGCTTTCAACCAATATGCACTTCTTAAGCTAAGGTTTAAGCTTTGACCTATTTTCCAAAGTTTTTCTCATGAAATATGACAGAGATGCAAGGCCCGAGTTTTAAACCACCCCTGTGGCCATGCTAAACACGGTCTTTATGAGAAGTCCATGTGATGTCTCTCTCTGTGGATTAGATTATTATTTTCCTGGATCCCATGGTTTGTAGACAGGAAGTGTTGGAGATTCTTTTGGAATTGGTCATTTGTTATGGTTGTCGTCGTGGTCACACTCGTAGTGCTGGTTTGCTTGTGTAGCTTATGAGCAATTCCATGGTAGTGGAATTACGCTGAGACAGATTTTTCACTTTAAAATGTATGCCAAACAAAATCATTGATTTCAAAGTTTAACTCTATGCACAGTGGCTACTTTGAATAATTTACACCAAAAAAATATATATAAAAATGTACTTGAAAAACTGTGCAGATGCTAAGTTTGGTCAGGAATTATGGTAAAATCTCCCTCAATTTTATTGTTACTGAACTTCATCTGCACAGTTCTTCCTGTAAATGTGTTTTTGTAAATTTGTCAGTGGAAATGGTTAAAACTAGTACCTGTGCATAGAGTTCTGTGGTTTGTTAAGCTTTGAAATGGATGTTTTTTGTTTGGTCTACATTATAAAGTGAAAAATCTGAGTCTAATTCCATTATCATGGAATTGCCTCTACTATGTTTATGCGTGTGCTTGGTCATGTCTGAGTCAACACAAAACCAGCTGCTCTGACAATGCTTAATTCAATTCAGTCTCTTTGTCGGGTAATGATGTAATACCTGCAAAGCACACCTTAATGAAAATGACCAGATGAAAGGGCATGGTCCATACACCCTTCCGGCTGGCCCAAGACAGCCTATTGATATGAATTTATCTGAAAATGACTACAAATACACACCTTGCAGTATACCAAAGGTGGGTCCATGTATAAACTGATAAATGCTTTTGTCGATTCTCATCATTCCCTCCCTTCCAGACAAATGACTATTTTACTGGCTTATCAGCTGTGTTATGAGACCGTTTTTTTTGTTAGTGTACGTGTCTATCGGAAAACACAGTAACTATAGTAACTAACTTCCTGTGTGCATTTAGGCATGTGGGTGTATGTTATACTCTGGCCCTCTATAATTGTTGATTATGAAGATCAGGCTGAGATAAGTGGCAGTCGGAGTGCTGTTTTTCTCCTCCGAACGGAACAGGCCTCCTGAATGTCTCGGAACAGGCCTCCTGAATGTCTCGGAACAGGCCTCCTGACTGTCTCGGAACAGGCCTCCTGACTGTCTCGGAACAGGCCTCCTGACTGTCTCGGAACAGGCCTCCTGAATGTCTCGGAACAGGCCTCCTGAATGTCTCGGAACAGGCCTCCTGACTGTCTCGGAACAGGCCTCCTGACTGTCTCGGAACAGGCCTCCTGACTGTCTCGGAACAGATTATGATATGTTCGGATTCGCACAATGACAACATTGCTGCTGATCTCAGTTGTGTACCTGTCCCACAGTCAAGTGTCTGAACTTTCCCGCTCAATCATGATGGCAGAATTTTGTCTGCTTGCTCCTGTAACCATGCAATGTTTGAGTGTGTGAGCTCATAGCAGCAGGGGAGGGTATGTGCTGTAGATGATATCTCGGGGGCGGACCGACTCCTAGACAAAGAGCAGAGCAGGTGATTGACATACAGATCAATGACCTCACCATTGGGGAAGCTGAGGGATAGACAGTACCTCTTTGTACAGAGACAGTGCTGCATTGATCCCCCCTGTCTGTCAACACTCTGCTATTATTCTGGGGGTTCTGGGTGAAATAGACTATGAACCTATTAAAGAGAACACTTTACTGGCATAACTTTAGTGTATATATGAAGCAATAAAAGCATACAAAATGCCTATATTGGTAATAATCAATGGGCTGTAGGCTACCTGGTAGGGTAATGTTTTAATGGGATAACTCCTGGGCCATTACACCCCAAACAAAAATACAAATGTGTTTGTTTCAATTTACACAAGTTGTCATTGTTATTAACATGTTATTCATTACCCTTCAATTAAGGTGTCACCCTGTATTGTCTATGTCGTGGTTTGATTGATTCATGATGAATGAGCGGTGAGGTAGTGCACTGTGCACACCATGGACAAACAGCTGGATGATGTCACCCAACAGTGCCAGTGTTGGTTGTTGAATCCAAGCTCTACAGGCTGTGTGTATTATACACTGTATTAGGTCATTTCTATAAGATGGGTGTTGGAGAATTTTGGGACTTGTATTTCATGTAAAACAGGTAATGTAGTTTAAAAAAGTAAACATTTTGATTCTGTCATTAATTAGTGTGTGTGTGTGTGTGTGTTAGTTAGGAGGTGGAGATGGAAGGCGGAAGTTCGTTCAGCAGAAAGTCGTGGGCGTCGCAGTCTTTACGGGTCACCGCCAGGGAGCTCTCATTGGTCAGCACGCGAGGCAAGACCAACGCCATTGCAGAGCGCTTCTCCAAGTGAGTGACACGCACAGCTCTCTACTAGACACTTCTGTCTGTATGAGTGTACTACCGTGGACACTTCTCTTCCAAATGCATCATACCAAACACGCATCTATCTGTAGGGAATCCTCCATATCGCCCAGCTCTACTTACATACTGTACCAATCACACTTATCCCTTTGGTGCTCCAGTATGTACATACAGTCAGTCAAGTCTGTGTCAGTGGGGAGCCAAAATGAAAGTCAACCCAAACACTTCAGGCTTAAAGGCTTTATACAAGAGCTCCCATCCCAAATGTACATCATTGAGGGAGGGAGGTAACAGAGATGTTGGCTGTATATCAATCCTGTTCTGCAGGTCATTGGGTTACCCTCGTGTCTGCCTACAGAGGTTGCAGCAGAACTGGAAAGAGATCATTCTGACTGTTAATAGTTACCACTCTTTAAGAAGCGCTGTGGGTCTGAAAATTCTGGTTGAAAAGTCACCTCTTCATCACATTGTCGTAACTGTAATCTTAGGCAGTATCAACCGTGACCTATTTCCTCATACACCTTGCATGTACAGGTCATTTTCTTCTGTTGCTATGTAAAGTAGCTGTTACCTTACAACAATCCTGACCTACCGTGCCGCTAGTACATTTCAGCTGGCATTTACATAGCTATGACTAACTGTGAACTTTAACACCTCACAAAGCAACTGTTTTGACTATGCAGAGGTTGTTGATTCTGCTCTTCACAAGTCCTCTCTGCCAGCCCTAGCTATGGAATCACAATTTCCCTAGTATAACACAAGGGTGTATAAAACCAGTGTAACAGTGGTGTTAGTCGAAAAGCAGCGTAGTGTCTGCAGATCCAGAGGAAACCAGATCGGTGTCAGAAATAGCCCCAAACCCTTTTTTTATATTGCTTACACTTCCCTGATCTCTTCAGACCTTCAAAACATGTTCAGATATTATTGATTTAATAGCAGTGCAAACTTCCATTCCCAGTGTAATGCTTTGGTCTACTTTACTGCGTGCACCTCTGTTCTTGATCAGCAGAGGTCAGTGTTGCTTCTCTGTTCCATAGGTACCAGAGAGCTGCTGAGGAGGCCAATGCTGAGAAGAAGAAAGCAGTGAGTATCTCCATTCAGCTCCCCAACAGGAGACCCACTCATGGAACTATAGGACGTGACATCACCTCAGACACAGTCACCAGTTCAATGATACGTTTGTGAAGCTGCCCTCTTGGTCAAGTCTTTGACTCTGTCACCATTGAACTATATCAAATCAAATTGTATTAGTCACATACACATGGTTAGCAGATGTTAATGCGAGTGTAGCGAAATGCTTGTGCTTCTAGTTCCGACAATGCAGTAATATCTAACAAGTAATCTAACAAATTTACAACGACTATCTTATACACAAATATAAAGGGATGAATAAGAATATGTACACATAAATATATGGATGAGCGATGGCTGTGTGCCATAGGCGAGATGCAGTAGATGGTTTGAAATACAGTGTATACATATGAGTTGAGTAATGTAGGATATGTAGACATTATTAAAGTGCCGTTATTTAAAGTGACTAGTGATAGCTTTATTAAAGTGGCCAGATATTTTAGTCTGTATGTTGGCAGCAGCCACTCTGTTAGTGATGGCTGTTTAACAGTCTGATGGCCTTGAGATTGAAGCTGTTTTTCAGTATCTCGGTCCCAGCTTTGATGCAGCTGTACTGACCGCGCCTTCTGGATGATAATGGGGTGAACAGGCAGTGATATCGGGTGCTGTAGGTATCCTGGAGGGCAGGTAGTTTGCCCCCGGTGATGCGTTGTGCAGACCGCACTACCATCTAGAGAGCCATGCGGTTGTGGGCGGAGCAGTTGCCGTACCAGGCGGTGATGCAGTCCAACAGGATGCTCTCGATTGTGCATCTGTAAAAGTTTGAGTGTTTTAGGTGACAAGCCAAATTTCTTCAGCCGCCTGAGGTTGAGAGTGGCGAAGATGGGACAACAGCGCCTCTTATCTGTGTGGGTGAACCATTTCAGTTTGCCAGTGATATGTACGCCGCGGAACTTAAAACTGTCCACCTTCTCCACTACTGTCCCATCGATGTGAATGGGAGGGGTGCTCCCTCTGCTATTTCCTGAAGCCATGATCATCTCCTTTTGTTTCGTTGATGTCTTGTGAGAGGTTACTTTCCTGACACCACACTCCGAGGGCCCTCACCTCCTCCCTGTAGGCCGTCTCGTCGTTGTTGGTAATCAAGCCTACCACTGTAGTGTTGTCTGCAAACTTGATGATTGAGTTGGAGACGTGCATGGCCACACAGTCATGGGTGAACAGGGAGTACAGGAGGGGGCTGAGAACGCCCCAGTGTTGAGGATCAGCGGGGTGGAGATGTTGTTTCCTACCCTCACCAACTGGGGGCGGCCTGTCAGAAAGTCCAGGACCCAGTCGCACAGGGCGGGGTCGAGACCCAGGGTCTCGAGCTTAATGACCACTTTGGAGGGTACTATGGTGTTAAATGATGAGCAGTAGTCAATGAACAGCATTCTTACATAGGTATTCCTCTTGTCCAGATAGGATAGAGCAGTGTGATGATGATTGGGTTGTCTGTGGACCTATTGGGGCGGTAAGCAAATTGGAGTGAGTCTAGGGTATCAGGTAGGGTAGAGGTGATATGATCCTTGACTAGTCTCTCAAAGTTCTTCATGATGACAGAAGTGAGTGCTACTGGGTGATAGTCATTTAGCTCAGTTTCCTTAGCTTTCATGGGAGCAGGAACAATGGTGGCCATTTTGAAGCATGTGGGAACAGCAGACTGGGATAGGGATTGATTGAATATGTCCGTAAACACACCAGCCAGCTGGTCTGCGCATGCTCTGAGGATGCGGCTGGGGATGCCGTCTGGTCCTGCAGCCTTGCGAGGGTTAACATGTTTAAATGTTTTACTCACGTTGGCCACGGTGAAGGAGAGCCCACAGGCTTTTGTAGCGGGCCGTGTAAGTGGCACTGTATTGTCCTCAAAGCGGGCAAAAAATGTATTTTAATTTGTCTGGGAGCAAGATGTCGATGTCCGCGACGGGGCTGGTTTTCTTTTTGTAGTCAGTGATTGACTGTAGATCCTGCCACATACGTCTCGTGTTTGAGCCGATGAATTGTGACTCTATCTGGTCTCTATACTAACGCTTAGCTTGTTTGATTGCCTTGCGGAGGGAATAGCTACGCTGTTTGTATTCAGTCATGTTTCCAGTTGCCTTGCCACGATTAAAAGCGCTTTCAGTTTTGCGCGAATGCTGCCATCAATCCACGGTTTCTGATGAGGGAAGTTTTTAATAGTCACAGTGGGTACAACATCACTGATGCACTTGCTAATAATATACATGGCTAAGACTATAATCAAAGAGAATTCTCTTGGTAGATAATGCGGTCGGCATTTGATTCTAGGTCAGGTGAACAAAACGGACTTAAGTTCCTGTATGTTGTTATGATCACACCAGGAGTCGTTAATCATAAGGCATACAACCACACCCTCCTTACCAGAGAGTCGTTTGTTTCTGTCGGCGCGATGCGTGAAGAAACCGGGTGGCTGTACCGACTCTGACAACATATCTCGAGTGAGCCATGTTTCCGTAAAACAGAGAATGTTCCAATCTCTGATGTCTCTCTGGAAGGCAACTCGTTCCCTAATTTCGTCCACCTTGTTATCTAGAGATTGGACATTGGCGAGTAATATGCTCGGAAGCGGTGTCTGGTGTGCTCGCCTTCGAAGTCTGACCAGTAGGCCGCTCCGTCTGTATGCCTAAGTGGTTTTGTGCTCTCTTCTCTGCTCAGGCTACTAATTTTTGACAGTGACTAGATGAGATAAAGCATTTTGTCATTCACATGGTAAAATGACAGCCTTTCGAAAACTTCCACCTCCCACACACCCATTATAATCCTCATCTCGTCTGAGGAGCACACCGAACAATTCCATGCCTTGTTCTGCCTGCCACTTATTGTGATGGGCAGGCGGTCAGCCCCATAATCCTGACTCAGTCGACTAATCCCAAAGTAATTCCCTCTGTTGGGATAGTTGTCTCTGTCTGTTGGGATAGTTGTCTTCTCTGTTGGTTATGGTCTTTGTTTGTTGGGAAGTGCTGGAGAAGTGGACAAGGGAATAGGGAATAAGTGATCGGCCGATGTCATGCAGGAGTACAAGGTAACTACCTAACATTTCCAATGGCTCATCGATGGGGAATGTATTTTGATCATTGGGTACCTTGCTGCCAGTGAATCTGGACCGAGATTGTAGCACAATACTTGCTCTGCGTGACTTGACATTGTGGAATTATGGAGAGGCTCAAGTAGTTGTAGACAAACATTGTTTACACACAAGGTCCTTAAGGTCATTCAGAGCGAGGAGAAGACGTGCGCACACACACACACACACACACACACACGCTGGTTGTATTTGTGTGTGGTGCATGCTGTTCCTCCAGTCTTCCTGTTTGTGCTGAGTTAAACAGTCGGCACAATGTCTAGTCAGCGCAATGCTGTGTGTATGCGTGGATCCACAGGCAGCACTAGTCCTAAAGGGTGGGCTGTAAATTTGGGTCATAGGAGGAAAAGAGGTCTCAGCTTTCTGAGATGCAATCCTCTGTGTTGCGGTATGAGAATCAGGGCCAGGAGTTTTAACTAGGTTTTTTTTCAGGTTTATTTTGGTCCCTGATTTTTTCCTGGTCAGGTTAACCAGCAGCATTGTCATAATGAATGATTACATGATGGTCCACAAATGAGCGCTAAGGAGGCTCCTGCAGTCTTACTTAACATTGTGTTGATTGTGTGGAATCTACACTGAACAAGAATATAAATGGAACATGTAAAGTGTTGGTCCCATGTTTCCTGAGCTGAAATAAAAGATCCCAGAAATGTTCCATATGCACAAAAATATTATTTTACATCCCTGTTAGTGAGCATTTCTTCTTTGTCAAGGTAATCCATCCACCTGTCACGTGTGGAATATCAAGAAACTGATTCAACAGCATGGCCATTACACAGGTACACCTTGTGCTGGGGACAATAAAAAGGCCACTCTACAATGTGAAGTTTTGTCACACAACACAATGCCACATATGTCTCAAGTTTTGAGGGAGTATGCAATTGGCATGCTGAATGCAGGAATGACCATCAGAGCTGTTGCCAGAGAATGTAATGTTCATTTACAGTGCCTTGCGAAAGTATTCGGCCCCCTTGAACTTTGCGACCTTTTGCCACATTTCAGGCTTCAAACATAAAGATATAAAACTGTATTTTTTTGTGAAGAATCAACAACAAGTGGGACACAATCATGAAGTGCAACAACATTTATTGGATATTTCAAACTTTTTTAACAATTCAAAAACTGAAAAATTGGGCGTGCAAAATTATTCAGCCCCTTTACTTTCAGTGCAGCAAACTCTCTCCAGAAGTTCAGTGAGGATCTCTGAATGATCCAATGTTGACCTAAATGACTAATGATGATAAATACAATCCACCTGTGTGTAATCAAGTCTCCGTATAAATGCACCTGCACTGTGATAGTCTCAGAGGTCCGTTAAAAGCGCAGAGAGCATCATGAAGAACAAGGTACACACCAGGCAGGTCCGAGATACTGTTGTGAAGAAGTTTAAAGCCGGATTTGGATACAAAAAGATTTCCCAAGCTTTAAACATCCCAAGGAGCACTGTGCAAGCGATAATATTGAAATGGAAGGAGTATCAGACCACTGCAAATCTACCAAGACCTGGCCGTCCCTATAAACTTTCAGCTCATACAAGGAGAAGACTGATCAGAGATGCAGCCAAGAGGCCCATGATCACTCTGGATGAACTGCAGAGATCTACAGCTGAGGTGGGAGACTCTGTCCATAGGACAACAATCAGTCGTATATAGCACAAATCTGGCCTTTATGGAAGAGTGGCAAGAAGAAAGCCATTTCTTAAAGATATCCATAAAAAGTGTTGTTTAAAGTTTGCCAAAAGCCACCTGGGAGACACACCAAACATGTGGAAGAAGGTGCTCTGGTCAGATGAAACCAAAATGGAACTTTTTGGCAACAATGCAAAACGTTATGTTTGGCGTAAAAGCAACACAGCTGAACACACCATCCCCACTGTCAAACATGGTGGTGGCAGCATCATGGTTTGGGCCTGCTTTTCTTCAGCAGGGACAGGGAAGATGGCTCAAATTGATGGGAAGATGGATGGAGCCAAATACAGGACCATTCTGGAAGAAAACCTGATGGAGTCTGCAAAAGACCTGAGACTGGGACGGAGATTTGTCTTCCAACAAGACAATGATCCAAAACATAAAGCAAAATCTACAATGGAATGGTTCAATAATAAACATATCCAGGTGTTAGAATGGCCAAGTCAAAGTCCAGACCTGAATCCAATCGAGAATCTGTGGAAAGAACTGAAAACTGCTGTTCACATATGCTCTCCATCCAACCTCACTGAGCTCGAGCTGTTTTGCAAGGAGGAATGGGAAAAAATGTCAGTCTCTCGATGTGCAAAACTGATAAAGACATACCCCAAGCGACTTACAGCTGTAATCGCAGCAAAAGGTGACGCTACAAAGTATTAACTTAAGGGGGCTGAATAATTTTGCACGCCCAATTTTTCAGTTTTTGATTTGTTCAAAAAGTTTGAAATATCCAATAAATGTCGTTCCACTTCATGATTGTGTCCCACTTGTTGTTGATTCTTCACAAAAAAATACAGTTTTATATCTTTATGTTTGCAGCCTGAAATGTGGGAAAAGGTCGCAAAGTTCAAGGGGGCCGAATACTTTCGCAAGGCACTGTATATATCATAATCCGCCTCCAATGTCGTTATAGAGAATATGGCAATACTTCCAACCGGCCTCACAACCGCAGACCACGTGTATGGCATTGTGTAGGCAAGCAGTTTGCTGATGTCAACGTTGTGAAGAGAGGGCCACATGGTGGGGTTATGATATGGCCAGAAATAAGCTACGGACAACAAACAAAATTGCATTTTATTGATTGGCAATTTGAATGCACAGCGATAACGTGACGAGAACCTGAGGCCCATTGTCGTGCCATTCATTCACCACCATCACCTCATGTTTCATCATCATTTTCATCATAATGTTTCAGGATGATAATGCACAGCCCCATGTCGCAAGGATCTGTACACAATTCCTGGAAGCTGAACATTTCCCAGCTCTTCCATGGCCTGCATACTCACCAGACATGTCACCCATTGAGCATGTTTGGGATGCTCTGGATCGACGTGTAAGGCAGCGTGTTCCGGTTTCTGCCAACATCCAGCTACTCTGCACAACCATCGAAGAGGAGTGGGACAACATTCCACAGGCCATAATCAACAGCCTGATCAACTCTATGCGAAGGAGATGTCGTGCTGCATGAGGGATATTGTGGTCACACCAGATACTGACTGGTTTTCTGATGCATTTGTTTTTTTAATATATATATTTTTTGAAGGTATCTGTGACCAACAGATGCATATCTGTATTCCCAGTCAGGTGAAATCCACAGATTAGGGCCTAATGTATTTATTTCAATTGACTGATTTCCTTATGAACTGTAACTCTTTGAAATTGGTGCATGTTGCGTTTATATTTTTGTTCAGTATAATTCCCCCTTCAACTGTGACCATTATCAGTAATGGTTCTGTATATAATTACAGGTATGAGTATTCCTACTTAATCACATCTATTATGTTCTCTAACCGCAAAAGACATGCAAAAGTTAATGACAGTTTTTATAGGGGAATAAATGGCCACTCCTTAACTTTCAACATGAGGTCCTCCCTCTTACTGCTGCTGAGTCACCTTCAGTGTTCTAATCAGGAATCTAATCAAATTTGATTTGTCACATGCGCCGAATACAACAGGTGTAGACTTTACAAGCCCATAACCAACAGTGCGGTTCAAGAAGAAAATATTTACGAAGTAGACTAAAATATAAAAAGTAATAATAAAAGAAACACTAACAATGACGAGGCTATATACAGGGGTCACCGGTACCAAGTCAGTGTGTGGGGGTACAGGCTAGTTGAGGTAGTGTGTACATGTAGGTGGGGGGGAAGTAAAAAACGAGCAGCGAGTGTACAAAAAAAGGGGGTGGGGTCAATGTAAATTGTCCGGTGGCGATTTTCTGAATTTCTCAGTAGTCTTATTGCTTGGTGGTAGAAGCTAGAAGTGTTCTGTGTGTGTGTGTGTGTTCTCGTTCAATAGTGGTGAATGGCTGAGATGTCTCAATAGGTTAAACGGGACTTCATGTGTTGTAGGTTACGCTGTGTCTTGAGGACATAGGGTAAAATGGGAGGAGCAGTGACATTGTCGATTTGACTCCTTACTTTTAATAATCCAGTTTTCAAGGGAAATAACTTTAAAAGGGAGTTTGGTTTTGTACAACACTGTCTGCAATTTGAATGTCATGATGTGATTGGCGATCACAGATCTCAACACTGACAGCATGAGGCTCCGTAACATGACACATGGTACATGTTAGGTGATGCCATGACTTCAGTGCATTGGTATGGCTCTGACATTGGCTCACACAACAACGGAATACTTGAAACTTCAGCCATGTGTCTGCTAGATTCACACACACAAATAACCACATATTTACAATATTTATTTGGGGATAAACTTTGAGAAGTGACAAGTAAAGAACCCCAGACTCAGTCAGCGAAGAGTTAAACATTTCCCAAATGTATCATTTCCTGCTTTCTTGTTTCCTGGGATGTTTTTTTTTCCCCCCTCTGCCTCCATCTCTCTCTCTTTCTCCTGGTCTTGATGGGGGGTGGGCTGGTTCTTACTTCCAGAGTTTTTCTAACTGCTAACATCTGGGAGAGCTTGATCACCCTTACTCAGCACAGAGACCAGAGGGAAGGACGGCAGACTGATTCCAGCTACAGGACTCTCCCTGTCTACAACCTAGACTCCCCACTACGCCTCGCCTCGCTCTCACAGGTTTCACCACTTCTTTTAGAAAAACAGGGAACCAACTTTTCATTGCCTGTTGCTCGTTTTTCCTTGTACTTCTTGAACATACTTCTTGTACTCCAGCTGCTTTCATACAGATAACTATTTTTTTTTCTTTTTTTCTACTGTCTGAGTTCTTTCAGCTTTGGGTTTCTCTTCCTCCTTTCTCTTTGTTTGTTCCTCCCATATTCTGATCTCCTCCTTTTCCATGTGTGTTTCCATCTTGTTTCTGTCACATATTTTGTTGGTGAAGCACGGCTTGATGTGCAGGCTAGGTTTTTCTGAGTTGCTGCTTGGTTGAAGTGTGGTCAATGTGATGACAGTAGGAAGTGGAGTCAGTTTTTTTATTTTTATTGCTGTGTTAAGTTTGCATGGATGTCCACTGCTATATGGTTGACCACCTCATTATCACGTTGAAGGGAAAAATCAGGTTTGTTCTTCGTTAGGGGCGTTGTGAATGTTGATGGTTACCTACTGATTGGAGCTCGTCTCATGGATGTCGTTTTGACCATATAGATGACATATTGTTACTCTTCTTCATGGGTGTGACTAGATACTTTTTACTGAGTTGAGCTCTGTGTACCATAGCCCAGTGCGGTTCCTTGAAAGGAACATTGAGTACCCCATGTAAACTAATTTCATTAGTTGTCTCTGTTCTGCTTTCAAAGGGCCGTATTGTTTCATATACCTTTCAGAAGTTCCCCATATTAAACAGTCCATTTTACATTCATTTCCATATCTTCTAATGAAGATCAGCGAATGACATCACATAGTGGAGTATTGTTGTCCCACAGTAGTTCAGCTAGCTGCTCGCCGTAAGTTACGAGTTGGGAGCTTAATGGACGGTTAAGCCTAGCAGAGCAGAGAACACTTCCTGTACTTTCAGGAAAAGTTGAGGTAGGTTTCCACAGAATGGAATATGGTTGAGAACGAGATCTCGTGTTCAGTCCTGCTCTGTCTCCATCTTGAGCCAAGACTTTGTATGCCACTGTGGAGTGGACTGTGCAGCAGCTGATAGTTGCCTGCTCTGACTTCAGCCACCAGCCAGCTACTCTCGTGGCTGGTTGAACAGCTGCTCATCTAATCTCGCTTTCCTTCCACGTCAGTAACTACCACTGTCCGCAGTCTTTTCCCACTGTGGCCTCGGGAAGAAAACTCTGACAGAGTTATGAACTTGAGATTTTTCCTATATTTTTTTCCCTGTTTAATTTGGTTGCAGTCTGGGTGCTTGAAGTTGGGTGACATAATACTGGACATGATTGACTGGTAGAAGTAGAATGTTGGAAGCAACTGGTGATGACTATTTTGTTGATAATAGTTTCATTCCACACGGTTGAAAGATTAGACTGTGACTATTTGTATTATTGCGAACTGTTAGAAATGGTACTGTATTTTGGTATTCTTCCAGTTTCTCATACAAGGCTACTCTTACACACACTTACCTCGGTACAGGTTACATGGTGGTTAACTTTTCGGTCGATGTAACCAATTTCAGGACGTTGCATCAGTCAGTCAGTCAGTAACTTCAAGACATTCTTCCAGTTGACCGTTCTCTAATCTTCTCTTGTCTTCCTGGCAGTCGGTGGAGAGCCTGCCTCCCACTCTGCGTTCAGGGAACCTGAGTGTTCTGAAGAAGCGCTGGGAGCAGCCGGCACCTCGCCAAGACAAACCCTCCCTGCTACCAGCCGGCCCACCCCGCGCCCGCCTTATCCCCCCAGCTGTACCCAAACCAGTGCCACCGACTGAGCACCGCCCCCCAGCCAAATCCCCAGGATCCCCGGGCACTCAGGGTAGTCAAGACAGTATCCAGTATCCTTCAGCAGCTATAGCCAAGGAAGGAGCGGAGAGAAGGATGGAGAGAAAAGATCAGCGGCCAAGTGAGGGAGAGGAGGAGGAGGAAGGGCTGATGCAGGTGGAAGATAAGGTGGCGCCAACCAGCCCCTGCAGCCCCGTTGAGAAACCCAGCGTGCCTCTCAACAGCCTGAAGATGATGTTTGAGAAGGGAGAGGGCGCCAAGAGAAGGGTAAGACTGATAGAGACTCACACACACATTTTACTCAAAAACGTTCTCATTCAGGCAGACACACACTGTGGGTATGTATCCCTCTACAAAAGTGGTTCCCAAACTGTGGGGTGTTTCTCCTGGGTTGGGGGGTAATAGTAGAATGCACAAGGTGCAACCTCGAAATTGGCTAGTACATCGGCAGTTTTCCTCAATGATGGAAGGGGGAGAGCCCTGAGTGTGAATGTTTGGGAACCACTGCTCTACACAGTATCTCTCCCTCTCTGCTCTATGGATTCTCTCTCACCCCATCTCTTGGCATCTTCCTCAACATGTAGCTAGCTGCTCATTATGCTTGTGGGGTCAGGTCAGTCATCTGACTGTGTGTGATTGGTTAGCTCCCCCGTCCCCCCCATATCCAGCTGGGATGCAGCTGAACTCCTGGTCTGTTGCACAGCCAGACAGTTTCATGGTACCTTCCTTTGGAGTGTAGTCATGCTAGCAGTCACATGCCTTGGTACCTGATGCATTCGTGCCTTTCAACAAGCCCCGTCTGACTTCATAAAGGCACCCCGAGGACTACTGTGTGTCTCAGTGCGCATCACTAAGTACAGACAGAACACCCATTCACTCAGACACACACATGTGTAGAGGATACTTGCTAAAACTAGCTTACCTACTCATATTAGAGGCCAAGAAACTCAAAACATGCATACATGCACTGAACTGACGAAGACGCCGCCCCAGTTGAGAAGTGAAATACTTTGCACCAGACACTGAGGGAGGGTCTCCTGTGGCTCCTCCGATATTAGCAGAGAGAAGTCAGCCATTAAGTGGCCATATTAACGACCCGGCTCTCTGTCCCATTACTGTCTAATTAACTCAACCCTTCAGTCACACTCTTTCTGTCCCCTCAAAAAGTTTCTATGTTTCAGTTCTCCACACTGCCCTTATCTGCTCTTAAACAACCTTCTCCTCTTTAGTGTACACACATACCATAATACCCCAGGGTCACGAATGTACCCGCATTCCTCGTCTCTCTTCAAAGACCCACCTTAGGAATTATCCCTCCCACTCTGTCCTGTCATTCTCCTTCAGTTAGATATTCACCCCTCATGGCCCCCACCCCACCTCTTCAGTTAGGTATTCACCCCTCGTGGCCCCCACCCCACCTCTTCTCTCAGCATCACACAAGATTGCTCTCCTCTGTGCACTTCTGCTTCTCCTATTTTTCAGTTTCCTCAGTTTTCTCATCTGGTAAAAGTTGAGTAAAAATGTGTGACTCTGAGACCATAATACTTTATATATTCCTGGTGGTCTCTGGTGTAGGCTACCTTAGCCAGCCCGGTGTTGATGCATGGTCCAGGTGGAAAAGCAAGACTGGAGTCCGACTCAGACTGGAGTGAGTTTGCCACCACGCCTTGGTGTTCATCTCTTTGTTAAGTGTGTTCATGATGACCACTAGCAATACTTAGTTCTACATGTTGGAAATTCCCCCAGTGTCTCCTCAGGGAGACTGGTCTGAGAACAGTGGTAGTGTTGTAGTCTTTGTCCTCTTTGTCCTCAGACGAGGCCTGCCACAATGGCCATGCTTCTGGACTTCTGCTGAATTTACTGACAGGGTTTTAAGAGGGGAGTGACAGACAGTAGGAGGTCGACCTCGATTCGTCTTGGTCTGAGAGCTGTGCTCACTACTCGGTGTGTTTCCTCTATACATGCTCACAAAAGCCCTTATCGCTACGCCAGTGCATTTCAGCTGACTAGAGCGGAGGTGGGGCTGTGCGTGGGTGGAGGAGCTGCGTCTCCAGGTGTACACACACACATGCTCCATCTCTCACTCACACACACACACACACACACACATTAGTGTGTCCCCCCTGCCCTGCCCCAGCTTTAGCTCAGTGCATGCTCTGGGCTGATACCATCTTACAGCAGTGATGTCATGGAAGTGGTATGCACCCCCCCCCCCCCCCCCCCCCCCCCCCCCCAACCAAATCACTAGAGGCCAACAAACCCTGCTCCTACAGAACACAAACTCCTTTCTCTCTCCAATCAAAAGACTCGTAGTACGTTCTCTCTCTCTCTCTCCTTCCCTCTCCCTTAGTTCTACGCCTCTTTTTCTGTCGTTCTTTCTCTTTATAACCTCTCACACACTCCTTGTTTCTGTCTCTTTATAACCTCTCACACACTCCTTGTTTCTGTCTCTTTATAACCTCTCACACACTCCTTGTTTCTGTCTCTTTATAACCTCTCACACACTCCTTGTTTCTGTCTCTTTATAACCTCTCACACACTCCTTGTTTCTGTCTCTTTATAACCTCTCACACACTCCTTGTTTCTATGTCTCTTTTACTCTCTGTATTCCACCTTTTCTCTGTCTCTCCTGTTTTTCGATAGCCCTCGTTTGTAACTGTATGAGCTGTAATGGGTCCTGGGCACAAAAGGTTTAGATGGGGCAGATAAGGCTCTGTTTCTCTACCTGGCTGTCACCCAAATCAACTACACCCTGTACTGCTTGTCACTGGCATTAGCCTTCTCTACTACCACAATATTCAAAACATGGCTTGGTGTTTTTTTTAAATTATTCTAGTTACCATAGTTACTTGGTTAGACGCAGACCATTTGCACATGCAAAGAACAGTTTGAGACTACAGCACATTGTGTAGACTACACATTCAATTCACGCTTGCTTGAAAAAGGTAGGAGCTTTAGCCTGTTTGATCAATTGTGTATATTACATGCTTGTCCTCTCTTTAAAATGAGTCATGCCTCTCTGCTTGGCTGCTGTTTTGGTCGATTTAGCCCAACATTTAGCTGCTGGCACACAGTTAGATTTGCAGTGGAATCAGTTGGTCCTGTCTCAACCTGTCCTCGGTGAACTACAGGCAGTATCGCTGTCCTCTGCTCTAACATAACATCAAACTCTCTTGTAAAACATTTTGTATGAGCAATATTTTGAGTGAACTAGGAAATGGCCTTTCAATACAAAACATTATGGACACCTTGTAGCTTCAATCCGCAAGTACAATGTAAAAAGTTATTGACTTGGGCTATGGCTGACTCCAGAAGGCCCCGTCTGTTTTAATTGGCCAGATCCCTCCTCCACTCATCTGTATCCAGGATTACTGCTTAAGCCTGACCATCTGGTTTACACATCAGTGGGCTGTAATAAACACACACACACGCTCGTGTTTGTTAATTCTGTAGAGTGTAAGGGGGGGGGGGGGGGGGGGGGGGGCTAAACTGACAGATGGAGTTGGTTTAAGATGGATCTTTTAGATGTTTTATTTAGAATTTTAGTACCCTTTTTAGGTATCAAAAAACAATACAAATGATTTTGACCTAAAGCCCATGGAAACGCATTGAATAACATCCATAAATGTCAAAAAACAAATCATAAGAAACAAGATTTTGAAGTGCCTGTCCGAAATCTAGGCGATAATTAAAAAACACATTTTTTTTTTTTTTTACACATTTAACCACTTTTTTGGGGGTAGGCACAAAACAACCTTCTACTTTAAAAATGTAATCCAATACCGGTTATCTTCAGACGAGTCCCGTGACACTTGTGGGGGTCGTAGAGCAAAACGGAGAACATCATTGTGAGAGCCTCCCCTTTCCATAGAGTAGAGTAGTAGTTAGTCCATAGAGTAGTAGTTTGTACGTTAAACCGTTCGGACGCTACAGACGTTTGTGTTAGATGGATTTTCGGGATGTCTCATGGTCTGACAAACACCGCTCTAGTTCTGCCACCTTTCACCTCGGATGCAGAAGTGCAACACAGGTGGGTGGATGTGGTGGATTGAGATGCATCCAATGCAACAAAAAACATCTCTACCTTAAACTGACGGATTTGGATGGGGTTTTGTTGTGTAACTTCGACTCTAAGGGATACTTCGGGATTTTAGCAATGAGGCCCCTTATCTACTTCCCCAGAGTCAGATGAACTCGTGGATACCATTTGAATGTCTCTGTGTCCAGTATGAAGGAAGTTAGAGGTAGTTTCACAAGCCGATGCTAACTAGCGTTAATGCAATGACTGGAATATGTATCCACAAGTTCATCTGATTCTGGGGAAGTTGAGAAAGGACATCATTGCCAAAATCCTGAAGTATCCCTTTAACCTTGATCCCCTCACTGGGCCGTTTGTCTGTGTTTGAACAGTGTCCCTTCTCCCCTGTGGTGACTAGCCTGTACATTATAATAGGGCATCTTCAGTGTTTTGTAGGTTAAGGTGAGAGGGGAGTGTGTTAAGTATGTGTATAGCCTACTTGTTATGTGTTTTCAGTTGTGTGTATGTGTATTGATGAGTAAAATGGCTGTGTCATGGTGGAGTTGGTGGGGGGACAGACGGTCCTGTCTGACAATGGCTCTGCCTCTTGAGCTTATTAGGGGATTAATGCTGTGTACATGTGTCCGCACGCTAATGTGTACATACAGTAGTGCAGGGTTCCCCAACTGGCAGGCTGCGGTCTGAATTTGGCCCATATGGGATTTTATTTGGCCCCCCAAGTTTTCTGTGCAACTGTTTATTTAAAAAATATATTTGTTGATGGACGCAAGACTGTAAAAACACCAGCAAATTAGCTTCAATCTGTTCCAAAGTATTCTCACACATATTAGAGAGATACTATATGTGTGATCCTATACAAATATAAGCAAGGTTTGAAATGATGACGTTTTAGTCTAATGGATCCGTTTTGGGCTTCCTGCAGTCAATTTGCAGTCTACAAATGAAGTGTAATTATGTTCCGGCACCCTGACCATCCGCTCAAGAAAAAAATTGGCCCGCGGCTGAATCTAGTTGATGATCCCTGCAGTAGTGTGTAGGGTTGTGTGTCTCCCTTTACCATATGGTGAGTCATGATGTGGTTGGTTACATGGTTAACAGACCCGTTGGGTGGTGCTGGAAGTATTTCAGCTGGAATACATCTGAAGTTGTTTTTTCTTGTCATATTTGTTTTTTTTTCCATGATGAACTACGTATTTTGCTTAATGCTTTCTTTAAAACAGACGGGTTGATTTTAGCTGTAGGATTTCATTGCATCTGCTGTCCAAGATTATCCGACTGCAGTAAATTCACCATCTTGTTCAAGTTAGAAACGTTTCAGCAACTTGAGACAATTGAGCTTCTTCTGAAACCTGGACACCAGAGATATATTTGGTGAATTTGTTTTGGTGTTTAACAGTAAAGTGTTCCTTACTGCTTTCAGAGTCTCTCTGGGCAAATTACATTCATCACTGATGGGAATGCTTGTTATTTGATTAGGTCTAGAGTAAGGTGTCGGCGGAAATGGCAGATGCCCCAATGGGTGTGTTTGTGCCCGTGTGAATAGGGTGTGTGTGTAAGCAACCATCAATGGCTCATTGTAATGTAAAGGATATGCAGGAACTGGTTTTGATGTCGATGAGCCAAACCATTGTGAAATAGGGGGAAGTTGTGATGAGTCGTGGGGGTGGTCAAATGTGACCAATGATGGGGTTGTCTGAGTGTAGAGATGGGCTAAAAAAAATAAAAGCAGAGGCTGACTAACTACAAAGGCATAGAGAGGCAGTTGTAGAGAAAGCAGGAGGAGAGGTTGTTGGGGTGGCGGTGAGGACATTGGACAGTCCTTGTCTGAGGTTGTGTAATAAACTGAACCCTGACCCTTGACCCCTGTGTTATCATCCAGGTGAGCACGGGACTACACAGCAGCTCCTCCGAGGACATGGACCAGAGAATAGGAGGTAATACATGAGCACGGGCACACACACACACACACACACATTTGCACTAGACCCATATAGTGCAATCACATTCTGAGGGCACAGTGTCTATCACTACTAGGCACTAAACTGACAAAAGGATCCCATGCAGAGAGGTGCCCACTGCAGTTGTAATAGCCACGAAGGTTACAGATGAGAACACAATGTGTACATTCACGGGTGCATGATAACGGCCGTGCTTGAATTGAGGCAGAACAGTGTGTCAATTCATAGTGCCTACACTGCTTCATCTAAAAAGACCAGCTTTATTTACTCAAGTCAACTTTTGGCAGCGTTTATATATCGTACCCCTGTTTTTCTTCTTCATAGCAGCTAATGATTTGATTTGATTTGATTTTGATTTAATGTAGGCTAGTGACTTCTGACATTGCAGCAGAGCTAGGTGGAGGATCCGGATCAAGAAACCTTCTAGATGCTAACCTGTGTGTGTGTGTGTGATTTTTGTTTTGTTTTCCCCCGCAGTGTTATCCCCTGACCGAGTTCTGGAGACCACCTCCCTGAAGGAAAGAATGGCCAAGTACCAGTCAGCCGTTACCAAAAAGGGCCCACTAGCACGCACTGTGAGTTTGTGTGTGTTTGTATTTATTATACCCATTTCGTACAGAAGATGTGGTATATTACCTGTAAAAAATATATATATGGCAATGTTTTATATGGCCCCCTTTCAAACAGCCTTATTTACCACTTTTCCCTTTTAAACATACCAGTGGGTAACTGGCACATTGGAAGGTGTGGGGAGTGTTAAACCTTAAATGGAGGCTGTTTAGATGTCAAATTAGGGAGGTGTTAAACAATTGCATTGTTAAACAAGTGCAAAAAAGCAGAGAACCATTCACACAGACCCAATATCTGTACTTTGGTTACAGGGTCTGTGCAAATGCAGGAATCATGACTAGGTCTTTAGGTGGGTGTTAATTGACTGTTTTTGACCCTTACCCCTTTCAGATGTATACCAGAAAGCTGGTATAAAAAAGCAGGCATGGTAAAATAGTGTGATTTTGGTCGGTTGTCTTTTAAACACTCCTCTCTCCTTACATTGTCTAGTCTCCTTTGTTTAGGAGAAGCTAGAGACACTGTGGACTCAGTCACCAGACCTAAAAATTATTTTTTAGAAAGTGATCCTCTTGTTTAATAGTCCAGAAGTTTTGGTCTCACCACATCAAAGGCTAATGTAAGGATAGTGTACATGGGAAAAGTGTAATGTCAAAGAAAGACAGATCTTAGTTCACATATTTTGCTAAATATGTTTTCTATATCCTAAAACATCATTTTGTCACTGTTCTTTTACTGATCGACCTCTGTTCGTCTGCAGGCCAGTCAGTCAGAGGGAGAGGACGGCAGCCTCAAGGAGAATGTGCCCCCTAGTGGTGTGGCTGTGGTCAGTACCTACGCGCGTGTCTGTGTGTGTGTGTGTGCGTGCGGCGCGTCTGAGAAATTTGGTGTTGAGGTGTGTAGCGAGAGAGCGACAGAGGGGACATGCAGTGTGAGTCTGTGAAATAAATGATACACTGTGTGTGAAGATTAGTTAATTGGATAAGGGAGCAGCGTTTAAACTGATAAAAACTGTAAACCAATGAAACCTGGTGTGCAGTAAGTAAATAAACTCCTAGAAGTGCCCTAAAGATCCTGCTTTAAAACATGAATACACAGTGGCAGTAAACTCTTTCATATAGCTTTTTATGTACAATTGTACATGGGTGAACAAGCTATGTACTGTATATTTGATTTGCTGATGGGTTTTCTCTCTTTTTCTCTCAGAGCCAGGCTTTAGAGTCCTACAGCAGAAAGGTTGCTGTAGAAGAGACCAATGGTGAGTCAGCTTTAATCTCCCATGATGTCATCCCCCACAGCTCTCGGCTGGGGATGCTGAGGACAGAACCGCACCCAGCTGCTCTGATTGGTCCTCTGTGTTAAAGGGCAGAGCGGAGTGGAACCCCGACTGGCTTGTTACCCTGAGTTACTGCTCTCTGTCTAGGCATCTCGCTCGTCTCAATAATTTTTTTGTGAAAAGCCAGGCTCCCTTTTTTTGTTATATTGCTCTGCCCAACTGTGATACTGACTTCCTCTGCAGCCAAGATGGAGTCCCTGTAGTCTCACTGGTATGTTGTGTGTTTGGTCTTTTTCAGGTGATGGCATGGACACACCTACCTCTAAGGATAGTACCTCTTCTCCATCCTCAGCCCACAGTGACCCACCCAAGGCAGCCAGGGTGAGTCCCCTCCATCACCTCCATCACAATGACACGTACAACATGTCTTCCATCAAGGAAATCGATAGGACCGCTATAAAATCTGACGACAAGACTCGTTACTGACAAACACAATGCAGTGTATGAAAGGTACATTCTTAAAGTGTCTGTGTGTAGAAGTTCTGCCTGCCCGTGAGGGAGACGTGCATTGCATGCCTGAAGACGGTGTACCCGTTGGAGAGGCTGGTGGCTAACACCCAGATCTTCCACACCTCCTGCTTCCGCTGTCTGCACTGCAACACCAAGCTCAGGTACTTGTGACACTCTCACCCCACGGGACACTTCAAATAACATTATATAATAACATTATACAAATGTCATAAAACATTTAGAAACCATAGGAGAAAGAACATGCAAAAACAGTATTGTGTATCATGCATCATAATACAGTATATTTACAAAATGCTATTTAATAAAAATTATCACAAGCCGTATCAATTGGAGGAACATGACATTTCATACAAATGTACATTCAAAAGTAAAGTAAATCCAGTACTGCTTTCAGTAACCGGTGTCTTGTCTGCATGTATCTAAAGTATATTTGTCTGGTTCTTTGCTGCCCTCTGCTGTTCAGTCTGGGAAACTACGCCTCTCTGCACGGCAATGTCTACTGCAAGCCCCACTTCAGCCAGCTGTTCAAGGCCAAAGGCAACTACGACGAAGGCTTCGGCCACCGGCCCCACAAGGAACTGTGGACACCCCGTGCCGAGGGAGAGGAGGAGGAGGAAGAGGGAGTAGACCGGGAGGTGGAGAAGAAGCCAAAGGAGCAGGCAGAAAGAGTGGCGGTGGTGTCCCGTCCAGCCTCGTCAGACAAGCAGCCCTGCCCCACAGTGGAGGAGTCTCCCCTGGCCAAGGTGACAGACCTGACTGCCTCTCTGGAGACACGCAGCCACACCACCTCCACTGAGAAACTCTCCAGCGCAGAGAAAGTCCCAGAGGCCCGCAAGCTGAGGGTTGCCTGGCCCCCTCCTGCTGACAGCGATGCTGGTACCTCTCAAATTCTGGAGGCTGGTAGTGGTGTGAGCCGGCCCTGGAGAGCCAAGTGGCCCCCAGAGGGCGAGGCGTCATCGTCCACCCTGAGCCACGACCGGTCCGAGCTGAAGAGCCTGAGGAGGAGCTCGTCTCTGAAGGAGCGAAGTCGGCCTTTCTCGGTGGCCCCCAGCCTCACCACCAATGCCCTCGGGCCACGGGAGCCCCGCCGGCCCCTCAAATCCCTGCTGGATAGGAGGGGGTCACTGGAGGACAGCCACTCCATGCCTAAGGAACCAGAACCCAAACCCCAGAGGGAGCGAGAAGTAAGGCAGGAGGACAAAAAAGAGTGCAAGCCCGCCCCGCCCAGCGGCAGTGTGGTGAATGGAGAGACCAGCTCCGAGGAGGAGGTAGAGAGTCTGCCGGCGGCACAGGAGGAGAGAGAAGAGCCGATGGAGAGAGGAAAGGAAATAGAAGGGGCTTCTCTGAAATGCCAAAGTGCCTCTCCGGATATCTCAGCATCTCCCTCTCCGTCCCCGCAGCCCAAACACAACCGCAGCTCCCAGGACGTGGGCTTCTGGGAGGGCGAGGAGGAGGGGGGCGAGGGGGAGCAGCTCACCGTAGAGGAGATGATCAAGAGGAACCGCTACTATGAGGAAGAGGAGGAGGAAGATGATGTCTGAACAGACACTCCACTCTGAATCTGGCTGGATTTAGACTGGATACACACCAACGCATTCTGTCCCCAGTACTCCCCGTCCACCATATATAACCCAGGGAGTTTTTAAAAGTGCAGGGATAAAAACATGGGGACCCACTTGTTGAATTTTTCTCTGCTTGGGTGCAATCTGTGATCATTTTGATTTGTTTGTTTGTTTCATTCACAATAGGAAAGTTAGCAATAAATCAGTCTTACTACACTACATAAAACCAAATAGCCTGATTCTTTTGTTTTCTGAGGGAGCCTGATAGAAGGGAGCGGTAGATTGTAGCCATTTTTTTTTTACACTGGTTCAGGCTGGTCTGTCTTTTTTAAAACTGGAAGTAAGTACAGTTACGATATATATATGACATCTTTTATATAATCTAGGAAAGGTTACATCGGCCATATCATTCTCTAAACTGGAAATGATCATTTGTCAACATTTAATTTTTTTTGTTGATGAAGAAAGACTAAGGACCTTTGACAGGAAAGCCTGTCAAATAAATATACATGTTTGTATTTGCAAATCAGATGCTTATATAGCCTTTGCTTCACAGGTACTTAAGTGGACTAGTCCATACCACTGCCAGATGGAGAAGAGACGTTCTAAAATGATCACAAGCAGTCGCTTCATCTCTTTGATAATACTTGAGAATCAAAAAAGGCTTGTGATAGAATGTGGTAAATTGATCTTGGCCGAGTAAACCAACAGTGTACTTTGAGTCTTTGGGTCCTTTACCTTTCTGGATTTATGTTTTTAGTTGTCCTTTTGACACAGTGCATGTTTTATAATGAATTTTGAAAATTGGATAAATGCACAATTGTTAAACTTACATTATGTTTTATACCTTACTTTAAGGAGGACCAAACCTTTTTCGTATCTTGGAATTTTAAATCAAAGTATGTTTGAAATAAATGGTCTATCATACATCTGTTGTCTTGTTTCAGTACATGACCTAAGGCTGGGATTCAATCCGATATACCTTGTAGACGGTGCAGCTTTTTAAAGGCCCAGTGCAGTTGTCAACTTGATTTTCCTGTTTTTTTTTTATATACATTACCAATCAAAAGTTTGGACACCCCTCATTCAAGAGTTTTTTTTACATTTTTAATTTTGACTATCTATATTGTAGAATAACAGTGAAGACATCAAAAAACAAATCTAAATATATTTTATATTCTTCAAAGTAGCCACTCTTTGCCTTGACGCGAGATTTGCACACTCTTTGCATTCTCTCAACCAGCTCCACCAACAGTCTTGAAGGAGTTCCCATGTATGCTGAGCACTTGTTGGCTGCTTTTCCTTCACTCTGCTGTCCAACTCATCCCAAACCATCTCAATTGGGTTGAGTTCGGGTCATTGTGGCGGCCAGGTCATCTGATGCATCACTGTCCTTGGTCAAATTGCCCTTACACAGCCAGGAGGTGTGTTGGGTCATTGTCCTGTTGAAAAACATATGATAGTCCCAGTAAGCGCAAACCAGCTGGGATGGCGTATCACTGCGCTAGACGGCGTCACCAGCAAAGCACCACCACCTCCATGCTTCAAACTGGGAACCACACATGCGGAGATCATCCGTTCACCTACTTTGTGTCACAGACATGGCGGTTGGAACCAAAAATCTGGACTCGTCAGACCAAAGGACAGATTTCCACCGGTCTAATGTCCTCGTGTTTCTTGGCCCAAGCAAGTCTCTTCTTATTGGTGTCCTTTTCGTGGTTTCTTTGCAGCAATTCGACCATGAAGGCCTGATTTCATGCAGTCTCCTCTGAACAGTTGAAATGTGTCTGTTTACTTGAACTCTGTAAAGCATTTATTTGAGCTGCAATTTCTGAGGCTGGTAACTAATGAACTTATCCTCTGCAGCAGCGGTAACTCTGGGTCTTCCTTTCCTGTGGCGGTCCTCATGATAGCACTTGAATAAACATTCAAGGTTCTTGACATTTTCCAGATTGACTGACCTTTGTGTCTTAAAGTATTGGACTGTCATTTCTCTGCTTATTTGAGCTGTTCTTGCCATAATATGGACTTGGTCTTTTACCAAATAGGGCCATCTTCTGTATACCACCCCTACCTTGTCACAACACAACTGATTGGCTGAAACAACTTCATCAAGGCACACCTGTTAATTGAAATGCATTCAAGGTGACTACCTCATGAAGCTGGTTGAGAGAATGCCAAGAGTGTGCAAAGCTGTCAACCATGCAAAGGGTGGCTACTTTGAAGTATCTCAAATATAAAATATATTTTGATTTAACACTTTTTCAGTTACTACATGATTCCATGTGTGTTCTCATAGTTTTGATGTCTTAACTATTATTCTACAATGTTGAAAATAGTTTTAAAAAATAAAGAAAAACCCAAACAGTACCAGTCCAAACTTTTGAAATAATATTGTGAAAATGATAATGCTCTTTCAGTGTAAGAGCTGTTTGAAAAGACTGCTTGACGTTTTGGTGGGATGGAGTTTTGGCCTGCCTGGGGACATCATCGGGCGGTAAATTAGTTAATAGACCAATAAGATAGAGTTCCAAACCTTTCTACCAATAACAGCTAGTTTTCAGTTTTACCCTGACCACTCCGACAGTCCTAGCAAAATTCTTGCTTGAGAAATTGCTCTTTGCTTAGAAGCGACATATTTGTTTGTTTTCAATTGAAATAGTCAAACATAATCACAGTAAGGATCTAACAGTCCCGATTCAATCCCGATTCAAACTTTCTTGAGGCTCAATTAGCCAAATTACATGTTATAAAAATCACACAAAGCGGGCCGTTGTATAGAAATAGATTCTCATCTTTAGTTAGGTATTTAAACATTGCATTCAATTGCACAATTTCTAGGTGACGCATTCATATCTATGATCTGTAAGATTAAATGAACCTAATTGGTGATTAATACGAAATGAAATGGTACTCTAAGGAACAGTTGTGAGAACAGTGCATGGTCTTCCCTTTTGCAATCATTTAGCATATTGCTTTCTTGAGTACAGTTCTGTTATTACAGATGATGAATCAAAACAAATACAAAATGTTGTTGATCAAGTATTTCATTTAACCTGTCATTAGTCAATAAAATAACCCAAAAGCGAAAGAACAGAGAAATGCCAAACAAAAAGTAGTGCATCATAATCCACTATATCTAGAATAAAGTGCTTTTGATAAAAGGATATGGCATCATGAGTCTTAGAAAAAAATAAACATAACACAGCGTCATAGTCGTTACAGTCATTTGGATTTTGGCATACCTGAGAGTTGCATTTCTTGGCTGCGGATTTTATGCTACAGCATTTTGAATGAATTCCTCTAATAATCTCAAAATAGAGTTAAGATAATAAGATTTGACTGATTGCTGCTTAAAGACCTGGGATTGGTCCAATTATCTCCCTTTGAACCATTTATAATATGTTCTATTGCCATGATAACAGTAAGCACTTTCTTGAGGCACCCATGCAGTATTATATTATAATATCCATCTTCCTACCATATAGTAGCATGAGTTTCATTTTATGTTAGGAGTCAACCAGAGTAAACTAAACCGAGGTAGGACATCCCAGGCAACATGCTGGATCCAGGAGTGATGTGAAGCGAAGGGATACTGCACTGGAGTGATAACTCCAAACACTCCCCTACAGCAGACTTGGGATTGGTCGATCATCATCATGTCGCTACCCTCTCTCAGCCGCTGAGGGGGTGCAGGTCAACCCTGATTTTCTCCCCGGTGCTCATCATGCCGATGGTAGGGTAGAACCCTCCTGCTGGCACTGCCACCTCCCTACGGCCCACCACCTTCCCATTCCTAGTGAAGAACACCTGGCACAACACAAGGGGGCGACAGTGAGTTAATATTCACACCAGGGTCGGGCTACATTTCAATCAATTGAGGAGTGCAACACAAATCGCCAATTTCCACTTCAGTGCCTACTGTTTGACAACTCCCATATCAAACCAAGTATCACATTAAAACCCCATAACTAATTTGTCATAACTCCTCTCCCCTGCTTCCCACTGAGCTAATGACCTGGCCCTGTTTGAAGGTTTGCTAATGTAGACAAAATATACGTCTCTCACCATGACTTTACTCCCCTCCTGCTCTTCCCCATCCTCCTCCTCGTCTTCATCGTTCATGTAGAGTTCGTTCTGGACACGCCGCTGCTTGGGCCAGACCTCCAAGTCCCCGTCGTCACTGTCATCTGAGGGAACCACACCGATATGGTCAGACAGACACAGACAGATTGATAGACTTGGAGATGAGGAGACACAACTTAGGAGACAGACAACCATGAAAAAAAACAATGTCTTTGGAGAATAAAAGAAAGCAGCAAATGTGAGTGTGGAGTTTTTACGGTATAAGATGGCAGCAGCCTATTGTTCAACTCACCTCCACTGTCCAGGATGTAGTCCCGCGGGAACATGATGCCACAGCCCATGACGTCCCCCTCAAAACAGCGAGGGCCAAAGGCGTCTCCCACCCCACTACCCTGGAAAAGCTTCCCATCATCTGAGAGAGAGGAAGGAATGAGAGATCTATGAGCAAAGGGTGAGCGTGTGTGTGTGAATGAGAGAGCATGTGTGTGAGTGAGCCGTCATTCTGCATTTCCATGCCAATTCAGTCAGTTCAGGGCAAAAAGAAAAGTCCTATTTCTATGAATCACCTGCATTGACAAGGAAGTGAGTCCAACCCAGAACTTGACAATGAGTGAGACTCCTGTGTTCATGAATTTTAACCACTTTTAAATGGACATACACTGAGTATACCAAACGTTAGTGTAACGGATGTGAAACGGCTAGCTTAGTTAGCGTGGGCGCTAAATAGCGTTTCAATCAGTGACGTCACTTGCTCTGAGACCTTGAAGTAGTAGTTCCCCTTGCTCTGCAAGGGCCGCGGCTTTTGTGGCGCGATGGGTAACGACGCTTCGTAGGTGTCAGTTGTTGATGTGTGCGCGCCCGGATATGGGCGAGGGGACGGTTTAAATTTGTACTGTTACATTGATGCTGTTGACCCGGATTACTGGTTGCTGCGGAAAAAGGAGGAAGGTCAAAAGGGGGGTGAGTGTAACGGATGTGAAACGGCTAGCTTAGTTAGCGTGGGCGCTAAATAGCGTTTCAATCAGTGACGTCACTTGCTCTGAGACCTTGAAGTAGTAGTTCCCCTTGCTCTGCAAGGGCCGCGGCTTTTGTGGAGCGATGGGTAACGATGCTTCGAGGGTGACTGTTGATGTGTGCAGAAGGTCCCTGGTTCGCGCCCGGGTATGGGCGAGGGGCGGTCTAAACTTGTACTGTTACATTGGGAACACCTTTTGCTCTCAGAACAGCCTCAATTCGTTGGTTGGGGCATGGACTCTACAAGGTGTCGAAAGCGTTCCACAGGGATGTCGGCCCATGTTGACTCCAATGCTTCCCACAGTTGTGTCAAGTTGGCTGGATGTCCTTTGGATCTTGGACCATTCTTGATACACATGAGAAACTGTTAAGTGTGAAAAACCCAGCAGCGTTGCAGTTCTTGACACAAACCGGTATGCCTGGCACCTACTACCATACCCCGTTAAATATTTTGTCTTGCCTATTGACCCTGAATGGCACATATACACAATCCATGTCTCAAGGCTTCAAAATCCTTCTTTAATTATCTCCATTTCTGATTGAAATGGATTTCACAAGTGAAATCAATAAGGGATCATAGCTTTCAGCTGGATTCACCTGGTCAGTCTGTGTCATTGAAAGAGTTGGTGTTTTTAATATTTTGTATAATCAGTATAACACATCCATAATTTCACACATAATTGTAAAGCCCATTTAATAGAGAATGTTACAAACTGGACTATATTTAGTAACTTACTTTGAAAATATGGTTTTGGGTCAAAACAGATGTTTGATGATTGGTAGGCTAAATTCAGTGTACTTGTCTTTAACTGCCATTTCCCGAAAATCACTCTTCCCACATGCCAACAAAAACTTCAGAAGCATTTACACATTGACAAAAGTTTGTGTGTTATCCTTAGATATGTTCTCCATAATTATTCAAAGGGAATTGTTGATATGTTGTTCTCCAAAGATTATAGAGCAATTGTTCTTGTAGAATGTGCCAAAAAAGTATTTTACAGATAAAGATTTTAAAAGTATTTATCCATAATCTTTTCTGAGTAAGTCCGGTCATGGAGTTTCTTAACCAAATTTATACCCAAATATTTAAGGCTGACTTCATCCAGTGTCGAGAAACATTATTTGAAACACGTATTTGTGGTGTATGCAAATACAGTATGTGCATTATTAATGAGATATGACCGTATTTGCATATTTTATACAATATTTCAGAACAATTTTAATACAAAAAAGTATTATATTTGTGTGTACATTCAACTGGTAAAAGTTGATTGTGATATGATTAAGAGAAAAAAATGACTTATTAGGGTGGTGTGCCTGGCCTCAAAACATGTACTTAAACTCCACTTGTCCTCATCTCAACCTCCCTGGCCAGTGGAATGGATGACTATCAACCAGAGGTCAGGGGGAATGTGTCTCATCCTTAGGGTGGATTATAGGAAGAGAAAGGGCGTATCCCCATGGAAACAATGACATGGAACACATGAAACATGAAGAGATCACTAGGTGGGGTTTCACCTAATCACCACTTTGGCAGAGAAGCAGTGATAAACACACAGGCTTATCATAAGAGAAACACACTGATCGGGGTATCCTACCATACATGCTGAACAACTCCTCTCTCAGCTTCTCTCTCAGTCTCTGGCTGAGCCACACATGGCACCTTATTCCCTTCATAGGGCTCTGGTCAAAAGTAGTGCACTATGTACTGTAGGATATATTTTGTCTCTTTGTCTTTCCGCCTCCCTCTATAGGTTAGCCAAGGGATACACCACACAGGCCTTTCATACAGTTTGGGAAGGATACATTCTGTTCTATACAGTATGAGGTTGACTGCTTCCTCCCTATAAACTGAAAGATTTCCTACTACTATGGCACTGTGGGCCGAATTCTAACTTGAGATAAACCAGGATAAGATAGCTTTAGAGACGACATACATTGACATCAATGGGAGATTTGTGTCACAATTTGGTTTATGGGATATTTGTATGACAGTTTGACTTATGTGCACATGTCTCAAGGCAGGAGTCTGTCAGACCAATAATTAGAATCATGCTAAACTACAGTAGTCACATGTTTAGTGTATGGCAAGCAGGTACAGAGACAGACGCATTCAAACAAACAACCAACCAAGCCATCATGCAGGAACACTTGCAGAAGGACAGACAAATACACGCTACATGACTCAGGACACTCACCTGCATGATAGGCTATGGAACCCCTGCTCCAGCCAGGGTGTCTGTTTTTGGGATAATTCTGTGAAATTAATATAACACGTCAATACAAAGTCAAGGAGGTCTCATTTTACTCATGAATCGTCATTTCAGCAAGCCATGACACTCAACTATTTCTAACTACAGAAACAATTTCAGAACAATCTGAGATGGTAAGACTGGCATTCATTTTATCTCTGGGAAATTAAGCTAATTGATTGCACCCAAAATGGGCATTTTAATTGATAGGATTCAGATAATATTAAATAAATATCGTACCCAAGAGCTGATGTGGACCAAACTTTTTCCTACCAATGAGTAAAACAAGAGGAACCCTGGAAAATGGTAAAAAGCCAGCCACGGACCCTCCATACACCCATGCCAAACCCAGCCCAACAACCAGTGGAGGCTCCTCAGAGAAGGAAGGGGAGGACCATCCTCCTCAGGGAATTTCATAAAAAATAAAAATAGTGAAACATTAAAAAAGCTATGTTTTGATAAAACTATACTAAATATATTCACGTCACCAAATAATTGATTAAAACACACTGTTTTGCAATGAAGGTCTACAGTAGCCTCAACAGCACTCTGTAGGGTAGCACCATGGTGTAGCCGGAGGACAGCTTGTTTCCGTCCTCCTCTGGATGCATTGACTTCAATACAAATCAGAGCTCTCGAACTGACATTTTGTCCACCCAATCAAAGGATCAGATAATTATTATAGTACTGAAAGCATAAGCTACAGCTAGCTAGCACTACAGTGCATAAAATGTTGTGGGTAGTTGACTCAAAGAGATAAAGACAATAGTTGAACAGTTTTGAACAACTAAACTCAGCAAAAAAAGAACCCAGGACCCTGTCTTTCAAAGGTAATTCGTAAAAATCCCAAAAACTTCACAGATGTTCATTGTAAAGAGTTTAAACACTGTTTCCCATGCTTGTTCAATGAACCATAAACAATTAATGAACATGCACCTGTGGAACGGTCGTTAACCAGTTGCATCTCTAGGGGCGCTATTTCATTTTTGGATAAAAAACGTTCCCGTTTTAAGCGCGATATTTTGTCACGAAAAGATGCTCGACTATGAATATTCTTGACAGTTTTGGAAAGAAAACACTCTGAAGTTTCAGAATCTGCAAAGATTTTGTCTGTAAGTGCCCAAGAACTCATTCTACAGGCGAAACCAAGATGATACGTTAAACAGGAAATGAGCAGAATTTCTGAAGCTCTGTTTTCTAATGTCTCCTTATATGGCTGTGAATGCGACAGGAATAAGCTTAGACCTTCTGCCGTTTCCCCAAGATGTCGGCAGCATTGTGATGTATTTGTAGGCATATCATTGGAAGATTGACCATAAGAGACTACATTTTCCAAGTGCCTGGTGTCCTTCGTCGAAACTGGTGCGTAAAGCCATGTGCAAGTATTTTTCCATTTGATTGAGAGGGGAAACCATACTTCCACGAACGATATATCATCGAAGAGATATGTGAAAAACACCTTGAGGATTGATTCTAAACAACGTTTGCCATGTTTTCAGTCGATATTATGGAGTTAATTTGGAAAAAAGTTCGCGTTTTGAGGACTGAATTTTCGGGTTTTTTTGGTAGCCAAATGTGATGTACAAAACGGAGCTATTTCTAATACACAAATAATCTTTTTGGAAAAACGGAGCATCTGCTATCTAACTGAGAGTCTCCTCATTGAAAACATCTGAAGTTCTTCAAAGGTAAATGATTTTATTTGAAGGCTTTTATGTTTATGTTGAAATGTTGCGTGCTGGATGCTAACACTAATGCTAACGCTAAATGCTACGCTAGCTAGCTACTTTTACACAAATGATTGTTTTCCTATGGCTGAGAAGCATATTTTGAAAATCTGAGATGACAGTGTTGTTTACAAAAGGCTAAGCTTGAGAGATGGCATATTTATTTCATTTCATTTGCGATTTTCATGAATAGTTAACGTTGTGTTATGCTAATGAGCTTGCTGATAGATTTACACAATCCTGGATACAGGGGTTTTTTCATAGCTAGACGTGACGCAGAAAACGGAGCGATTTGTCCTAAACAAATAATCTTTCAGGAAAAACTGAACATTTGCTATCTGAGAGTCTCCTCATTGAAAACATCTGAAGTTCTTCAAAGGTAAATTATTTTATTTGAATGCTTTTCTGTTTTTTTGTGTAAATGTTGCCAGCTGAATGCTAATGCTAAATGCTACGCTAAATGCTACGTTAGCCATCAATACTGTTACACAAATGCTTGTTTTGCAATGGTTGAGAAGCATATTTTGAAAATCTGAGATGACAGTGTTGTTAACAAAAGGCTAAGCTTGAGAGCTAGCATATTTATTTCATTTCATTTGCGATTTTCATGAATAGTTAACGTTGCGTTATGGTAATGAGCTTGAGTCTGTATTCACGATCCCGGATCCGGGATGGGGAGATCAGAAAGGTTAAGACACTAACAGCTTACAGGCAATTAAGGTCACAGTTATGAAAACTTTGGACACTAAAGAGGACTTTCTACTGACTCTGAAAAACACCAAAAGAAAGATGCCCAGGGTCCCTGCTCCTGAACGTGCCTTAGGCATACTGCAAGGAGGCATGAGGACTGCAGATGTGGCCAGGGCAATAAATTGCAATGTCCATACTGTGAGACAACTAAGACAACGCTACAGGGAGGCAGGACGGACAGCTGATCATCCTCGCAGTGGCAGACCATGTGTAACAACACCTGCACAGGATCGGTACATCCGAGCATCACACCTACGGGACAGGTACTGGATGGCAACAACAACTGCCCGAATTACACAAGGAACGCACAATCCCTCCATCAGTGCTCAGACTGTCCGCAATAGGCTGTGAGAGGCTTGACAGTTTTGGAAAGAAAACACTCTGAAGTTTCAGAATCTGCAAAGATTTTGTCTGTAAGTGCCCAAGAACTCATTCTACAGGCGAAACCAAGATGATACGTTAAACAGGAAATGAGCAGAATTTCTGAAGCTCTGTTTTCTAATGTCTCCTTATATGGCTGTGAATGCGACAGGAATAAGCTTAGACCTTCTGCCGTTTCCCCAAGATGTCGGCAGCATTGTGATGTATTTGTAGGCATATCATTGGAAGATTGACCATAAGAGACTACATTTTCCAAGTGCCTGGTGTCCTGCGTCGAAACTGGTGCGTAAAGCCATGTGCAAGTATTTTTCCATTTGATTGAGAAGGGAAACCATGCTTCCACGAACGATATATCATCGAAGAGATATGTGAAAAACACCTTGAGGATTGATTCTAAACAACGTTTGCCATGTTTTCAGTCGATATTATGGAGTTAATTTGGAAAAAAGTTCGCGTTTTGAGGACTGAATTTTCGGGTTTTTTTGGTAGCCAAATGTGATGTACAAAACGGAGCTATTTCTAATACACAAATAATCTTTTTGGAAAAACGGAGCATCTGCTATCTAACTGAGAGTCTCCTCATTGAAAACATCTGAAGTTCTTCAAAGGTAAATGATTTTATTTGAAGGCTTTTATGTTTATGTTGAAATGTTGCGTGCTGGATGCTAACGCTAATGCTAAATGCTACGCTAGCTAGCTACTTTTACACAAATGATTGTTTTCCTATGGCTGAGAAGCATATTTTGAAAATCTGAGATGACAGTGTTGTTTACAAAAGGCTAAGCTTGAGAGATGGCATATTTATTTCATTTCATTTGCGATTTTCATGAATAGTTAACGTTGTGTTATGCTAATGAGCTTGCTGATAGATTTACACAATCCTGGATACAGGGGTTTTTTCATAGCTAGACTTGACGCAGAAAACGGAGCGATTTGTCCTAAACAAATAATCTTTCAGGAAAAACTGAACATTTGCTATCTGAGAGTCTCCTCATTGAAAACATCTGAAGTTCTTCAAAGGTAAATTATTTTATTTGAATGCTTTTCTGTTTTTTTGTGTAAATGTTGCCAGCTGAATGCTAATGCTAAATGCTACGCTAAATGCTACGTTAGCCATCAATACTGTTACACAAATGCTTGTTTTGCAATGGTTGAGAAGCATATTTTGAAAATCTGAGATGACAGTGTTGTTAACAAAAGGCTAAGCTTGAGAGCTAGCATATTTATTTCATTTCATTTGCGATTTTCATGAATAGTTAACGTTGCGTTATGGTAATGAGCTTGAGTCTGTATTCACGATCCCGGATCCGGGATGGGGAGATCAGAAAGGTTAAGACACTAACAGCTTACAGGCAATTAAGGTCACAGTTATGAAAACTTTGGACACTAAAGAGGACTTTCTACTGACTCTGAAAAACACCAAAAGAAAGATGCCCAGGGTCCCTGCTCCTGAACGTGCCTTAGGCATACTGCAAGGAGGCATGAGGACTGCAGATGTGGCCAGGGCAATAAATTGCAATGTCCATACTGTGAGACAACTAAGACAACGCTACAGGGAGGCAGGACGGACAGCTGATCATCCTCGCAGTGGCAGACCATGTGTAACGACACCTGCACAGGATCGGTACATCCGAGCATCACACCTACGGGACAGGTACTGGATGGCAACAACAACTGCCCGAATTACACAAGGAACGCACAATCCCTCCATCAGTGCTCAGACTGTCCGCAATAGGCTGTGAGAGGCTGGACTGAGGGGTTGTAGGCCTGTTCTAAGGCAGGTCCTCACCGGACATCACCGGCGACAGGACGAAAGTGCTCTTCACTGATGAATCGCGGTTTTGTCTCACCAGGGGTGATGGTCGGATTGGCATTTATTGTCGAAGGAATGAGCGTTACACCGAGGCATGTACTCTGGAGCGGGATCGATTTGGAGGTGGAGGGTCTGTCATATCTGGAGCGGTGTGTCACAGCATCATCGGACTGAGCTGTGCGTTACAGGGAAGACATCCTCCTCTCTCACGTGGTACCCTTCCTGCAGGCTCATCCTGACGACTCTCCAGCATGACAATGCCACCAGGCATACTGCTCGTTCTATGCGTGATTTCCTGCAAGACAGGAATGTCAGTGTTCTGCCATGGCCAGCGAAGAACCCGGATCTCAATCCCATTGAGCACGTCTGGGACCTGTTGGATCGGATGGTGAGGGCTAGGGCCATTCCCCCAGAAATGTCCAGGAACTTGCAGGTGCCTTGGTGGAAGAGTGGGGTAACATCTCACAGCAATAACTGGCAAATCTAGTGCAGTCCATGAGGAGGATGCACTGCAGTACTTAATGTAGCTGGCAGCCACACCAGATACTGACTGTTACTTTTGATTTTGACCCCCCCTTTGTTCAAGGACCATTATTCCATTTCTGTAAGTCACATTTCTGTGGAACTTGTTCAGTTTATGTCTCAGCTGTTGTATCTTGCTATGGTCATAGAAATATTTACACATGTTAAGTTTGCTGAAAATAAATGCAGTAGACAGTGAGATTACATTTCTTAAAAAATGAAGGAGAATCAAGAGAGAGGGAGAGAGAAAAGAGAGAGCTAGCTATATTTCATAGTATTTTTTCACTTGTACTTAATTAGCTAGCTAGCTAGTTTAGCCTACTCAAACAGAGATGGCTGCTAAGTTAGCTAGCTGACTACGGCTATCAAACTGACTTCGGCCGAAGTCGATGCCTCACCTTGTTCAGGTGGTGTTCGGCGGTCGACGTCACCGGTCTTCTAGCCATTGCTGATCCATTAGTCATATTCCATTTGTTTTGTCTCGTTTTCCCACACACCTGGTTTTCATTTCCCAATTACTGGTCATGTATTTAACCCTCTGTTTCCCCCATGTCTTTGTGTGTGATTGTTATTTGTTCAGGTCGGGTTGTTCCGGCTGGTTTGTACAGGGTGCTGTTTATCACCCATGCTTTGTGGCACAGTTCTTTTTTGCACTTTGTAAATTGTTTACCTTCTGCTGTCGAGTAAAGTGTGTTGTTTCACTCATCTCTGCTCTCCTGCGCCTCTCATTGAGGGAGAGGTTGTTGTCCTGACACCACATTGCCAGTTCTGACCTCCTCCCTATAGGCTGTATCATCATTGTCGGTGATCAGGCCTACCACTGTTGTGTTGTCACCATGCTTTGAGTACACGTCCTGGTAATCCGTTTGTGAATGTTAACCTGTTTAGAGGTCTTGCTCACATCGGTTACCGAGAGCGTTATCACACAGTCATCCAGAACAGCTGGTGCTCTCGTGCATGAACCAGTGTTGCTTTCCTCGAAGCGAGCATATAAGGCATTTAGCTCATCTGGTAGGCTCGCGTCACTGGGCAGCTCACATCTGGGTTTCCCTTTGTAGTCCGTAATAGTTTAAGCCCTGCCACATCAAACGAGCATCAGTGCCGGTGTAGTAGGATTCAATCGTAATCCTGTATTGACGCCTTGCTTGTTTGATGGTTTGTCTGAGGGCATAGCGGGATTTCTTGTAAGCATCCGGATTAGTGTCCCGCTCCTTGAAAGCGGCAGCTCTAGCCTTTAGCTCGATGCAGATGTTGCCTGTAATCCATGGCTTCTGGTTGGGGACGTCGTTGATGCACTTATTGATGAAGCCGATGACTGAGGTGGTATACACCTCAATGCCATTGGATGAATCCTGGAACATATTCCAGTCTGTGCTAGCAAAACACTCCTGTACTGTTTCATCCTAACAATGCATCATAACGATGCAAAAACACTAACAAAATAGCACAGTTGGTTAGGAGCATGTAAAACATCAGCCATCCTCTTCGGCGCCAGCTTAAATACAGCTTTTGGTTTAATGAATTTATTGCCACCAGGAACCGTCGGTGTAACTTCTAAAGTGCTCGTCTGTACACTGTACTACATGATTGTAGCTGGTTTACTAATCCATTAGTTATATTAGCTATGTTGACTATGATGTAAGATATGATGAAAACGATGTAGGCTGTGTGTAGCGGTTATGATATGAAGGTTTGGCTTGGAAAGGTTTATTTGTTGATGTGTTCTGCACTGAAGCCCACAAGCAAAGAGAGAAGGAGAGCACGTAGATGCAAGAAGGAATTACAACAAGCAAAGGGATTGTGCTGTTTGTATGTGGCTGCTATGAAAGTGAACTGTGTTTGCATGTGATCAGGGGTGTATTCTGTTATAAACTAAACACACCCAAGGGGCCATTTCCTGGACACAGATAAAGCGTAAAAGAAAGACAAACTGATTTGCTTGAATGGAAGACTGGCTTGAATTGTGAGGATGACCACAAGTTCTTTCAATAATTAGACAAATCTATTGGTTTTCTGCCCAAGTTGCAAAGGAAATGTTGTGATCTATTTCATAAACATAAGAGACCAGCAAAATGGATAAAAGAGTGTGGCGGTATAGTAAGATCAGTGGCATTTAGTGGTCAAAACCTGGTACATTCACACTACTTTATGGTAAATAATGCAAGTGACTTCAATTACTAATTTCTCTGAGCTGGGGAAAAACATTTCTCCAGATTCATAGGGGATACATGACATAGTATGGCGAAGCAATACTCCAAGCCACAGCTTCATACTACTTGTCAAAACAGAGAACTGATATTATATATTGTTTGTTGGGGTGGGATTGGCATGGGGTGTGGGGATTCCGTAGGTGGATTTTGAATTGTTGGGGGGATTCCTTATGTCCTATTCATTGGTAGGATCTTGGGTACTATATTTATTGAATATTGTCACGCTCGTCGTTGCATGAAGAAGGAGTGGACCAAAGAGCCGCGTGGTATGTGTTCATAATTTAAACTGAACACAGACAAAATGGAACAAAAACGAAACAGTTCTGTCTGGTGCAGACACAAAACTACCCACAAAACACAGGTGGGAAAAGGCTACCTAAGTATGGTTCCCAATCAGAGACAACGATAGACAGCTGTCCCTGATGGAGAACCATACCCGGCAAAAACATAGAAAAATGAACATAGAATGCCCACCCAAATCACACCCTGACCAAATCAAAATAAACATAAAAAGCCCTCTAAGGTCAGGGAGTAACAATTATCTGTATCCAATATATTAAAATGGATGCCATTGATTAGCTTAATTTCTCAGAAAATAAAATGTAAACAAAATGTTTCAAGAATGCTAATCATATGTTACTAACTACAGAAACAATTTCAGAACAATCTGAGATGGTGGGTGTTGAAATCTGTGCTTTTTGAGGTGGAACGACCCTCATACGATGTATGCGTACTGTATGTCTAATGACACCTTCCTGATACTGATTAATAGTGTGTGTGTGTGATTCATTGATTCAGTTTCCTGCAAATGCTCCATTGAGCCCCCAGGTGATATAACAGAAATCCCTACAGAGGCTAAGTGTTGTTTCTGATAAGATCTGAGGATGAGTCACACTTAATGGGGCAGTCTTTCCCAGTCCCAGGGTGCACCCTGTCCATCAGCCCATACAAAGGATGTCCTCATACAGGACCGATAAGAACATTAAGATTACGTTGAAACACTTCATTCTTTATAGTTTTTCCCCCATCCCACTCTACTCCACCTCTATCTCTGCAATATATTTTGATACAGATAGCCATTAAAAGGGTCTGGATTTGCAGCCATAAAACACTTTGATGAGTCACTGCGACTCTGAAGACACTTTTTTTTTGTATAAGCGTTAATAGAAACCACTATCCATTGATAAAACAGCTTTCTCAAAACACTCAGATGCTAATCTTTAACACAGTGGGTAACCTCACCTGGGGATGGCGACACCGGAGCTAACAGCCTTATCCTCTATGCTGGTATTGTTCACTGTAACACACACTAACAAAGACGTACTGTGGAGCCACTAGGTAATGACTAATGCTAACTCTTATTGCGAAGAATGAGAAGAGAGCTGCTTTTGTGCCAAGGGCTTTACTGGTAGAGATGGAAAGATAGAGACACAGGGGGGAGAGGACAGTTGATAAAGAGAGGGTAAAATAGTGGAGACGTATGGAGATGGACAGGTGAGGCAATGGAAGGTTGAGGGAAAAAGAGAGAAATGGAGAGATGGGAGGAAGAGAAGATTGAGTGAGATTATGATCAAGGGATTAAAAAATATATATTTTTTAGCTAGCAGACACTCTTATCCTTGCTCAAGTGCAAATCAACAGAATTTTCACAGAGAATCAGAGGGACAGAGAGAGTGACACAGGAATGCGTATCACACCATCCCGTCATTCTCTAATAAAAAGAGGCGGCAAAGTTGTAAATGATCTGCCTTTACCACAAGTGGTCCCATATGACTCAGTTGACAAAGAATGGTGCTTGCAACGCCAGGGTTGTGGGTTCGATTACTACAGGGGACCAATATTTAAAAAAAATGTACAATTCTTCCACATTTTCTTACATTACAGCCTTATTCTAAAACGTATTAAATTGTTTTTTCCCCCTCATCAAGCTACACACAGTACTCCATAATGACAAAGCAAAAACTGGTTTTTAGACATGTTGGCTAATTTATTACAAATACAGTACCAGTCAAAGTTTGGACACGCCTACTCATTCTGTCACGGTTGTCAAAAAGGTCAGACCAAGGCGCAGCGTGTGTTGAGTTCCATAGCTTTAATTTAAGTGACACTTTCAAACAAAAACCATAAACAAGCAACAAAACGTGACTTACGTAGTGCCACAAGCACAAACAATATCCCACAACCCAGGTGGGAACAATGGAGAACTTAAGTATGATCCCCAATTAGAGACAAAGATAATCAGCTGCCTCTAATTGGGAACCATACAAGTACACCAACATAGAAATAGGAAAACTAGAACTCCCCCCTAGTCACGCCTTGACCTACAACACCAAGGGCTCTCTATGGTCAGGGCGTGACACATTCAAGGGTTTTTATTTGTTTTTACTATTTTCTAAATTGTAGAATAATAGTGAAGACTTCAAAACTATGAAATAGCACATATGGAACCATGTGGTTAACAAAAAAAATTGTTAAACAAATCAAAATATATTTTAGATTTTAGATTCTTCAAAGTAGCCACCATTTGCCTTGATGACAGCTTTGTACACTCTTGGCATTCTCTCAACCAGCTTCACCTGGAATACTTTTCCAACAGTCTTGAAGGAGTTCCCACATATGCTGAGCACTTGTTGGAAGCTTTTCCTTCACTCTGCAGTCCAACTCATCCCAAACCATCTCAACTGGGTTGAGGTCGGGTGATTGTAGAGGCCAGGTAATGTGATTCAGCACTCCATCAGTCTCCTTCTCGTTCAAATAGCCCTTACACAGTCTGGAGGTGTGTTGGGTCATTGTCAAGTTGAAAATCAAATGATAGTCCCACTAAGTGCAAAGCAGATGGGATGGCGTATCGCTGCAGAAAACTTTGGTAGCCATGCTGGTTAAGTGTGCATTGAATTCTAAATAAATCAATGATAATGTCACCAGCAAAGAACCCCCACACCATCACACCTCCTTTAGGTGCCTTTTGGCAAACTCCAAGTGGGATTTCATGTGCCTTTTACTGAGGAGTGGCCTGATTGGTGGAGTGATACAGAGATGGGAGAAACTTCCAGAAGGACAACCATCTCCACAGAGGAACTCTAGATCTCTGTCAGAGCCTTGGTCACCTCCCTGACCAAGGCCCTTCTCCCCCTATTGCTCAGTTTGGCCAAGCGGCCAACTCTAGGAAGAGTCGTGGTGGTTCCAAACATTCAATGCTGCAGAAATGTTTTAGTACCCTTCCCCAGATCTGTGTCTCGACACAATCCTGTCTCTGAGCTCTACGGACAATTCCTTCGGCTTGGTTTTGCTCTGACATGCACTGTCAACTGTGGGACCTTATATAGACGTGTGTGTGCCTTTCCAAATCATGTCCAATCAATTGAATTTACCAATGCTGGACTCTCCAATCGAGTTCTAGAATCATCTCAAGGATGATCAATGGAAACAGGATGCTTCCGAGCTCAATTTCGAGTCTCATAGCAAAGGGTCTGAATACTTACTGTATTTAAATAAGGTATTTCTGTTTTTAGTAAATTTGCAAAAATGTGTAAAAACCTGTTTTCACTATGTCATTATGGGGTTTGTGTGTATATTGATGAGGATTTTTGATTTATTTAATCAATTGTAGAATAAAGCTATAATGTATCCAAATGTGGAAAAAGTCAAGGGGTCTGAATACTTTCCGAATGCACTACCGCAAGTTGTCCTGGAAATGAAAGTCTGCTAAATTACTAAAATGTAAATGGTTTCTGAACGGGGATGACGTCCACCTCTGTCAGACTGATAGATTTAAGATCCCCCACCAGAACAGCAAACTGCGGCAGAAAACATTTCCTAGGAAAACTAATCAGTGACATCACAGAGTTCTATTCTTTTGCCCTCGTCCACATGAACATTGCTCTGGCATTTCTCAGGGTGTGGACTTGATCAAAGGTAGATGAGATGCCAAACGTAACATCAGGATGGTTTTGCCGCAACACCCAATGGATGATTTACAGTCATTGTCTGGGTACAACACATCCTTACAACACACATGGAACAAACTTCCCAAAAAACTAATTCATGACAAACAGGAGTTGGAGCACTCAAAAAAACAGGCTGAGATTTACTTCTTACCCTCAGGCTTTGTTCCATATTCTGATGAAGCACAGATACCCTGACGTTTCTACTCTGAGTAAGTCATTTGTGTTTTTTCCTGGGTAGGCCCTATTATGGAATTCCTGACATTTGTTGTTGAGCAGCCCTACTCTCCTTCGTTTTCTGAAACGGGGAGGGATATTTGAACTGTGACGTATTTGAAACTCTTCATGATGTTGCAAGAATGGGAGCTCCAGATGCAGTCAAAAAAGTTCCACAAGAATCCAGCAGTATCTAAGGGCTCTTATTTCCAGGTTCTCTTATCTGATCAAATAACTGACATATCTGAAGTAGGAGGACATTAATTTACATTAAACAGGATGTGAAGATTCCATGTTGATTAAATCTCTGATGTCATAACAAGTTCAGGTATCTCTGTGTTGAGCAGACAGCCATTACACAAGACCACTCTTAACGGCCTGGCAGATGATATTTCCACAATATGGAGATAAACGCTGTAATAAAATTACAAAGAGAGACACACCGTTGGAAAGGGACCGAATTAATTAATTTAGGATATTAACTTTAGAATTTTCTATGATATTATCAACTTGATCTTTCTAACCCAGAGGACGCAAACACTTGCTGCATACTTTGCTTTTTATGGTGAAACTCTGTGGTAACCACCTCAACAGACAAAAATGCCCAGCTACCTAGCGGCTAACTAGCCATGGTTAGAAAACTGTCACACCGTGAAAGTTGTCATTCAGTTGGAAATAGTGAAATAAACAATGCATGCCTTGAGTAACAGAAGAAGAAAAAAGCTAAGATACATGGACAATTAGAGAGAACAGAGAAAAAGAGAAAGAAAAAAGAAAAAGAAGGGTAGATAAGTGTCTAATCTTGTGAGGTGGAGACCTGGTCCGATACAGCACATTTCCCACACTCCACTTCAATCAGTGTTGCTGTCATGTTAGCACGGTGGGTTAGCATGTAAATGGAACAGCCTGTGTTTTCTGTGGAAAACCAAATGAGGGGTTCAAATGACACATTATTTGTTTGTTGTTCACTTTTCCCCTTTCCATCATCCATCACTCGGAATGGGGTGGAAGTACAGTGGGGCAAAAAAAAGTATTTAGTCAGCCACCAATTGTGCAAGTTCTCCCACTTAAAAAGATGAGAGAGGCCTGTAATTTTCATCATAGGTACACTTTATGACAGACAAAATGAGAAAAAAAATCCAGAAAATCACATTGTAGGATTTTTTTATGAATTTATTTACAAATTATGGTGGAAAATAAGTATTTGGTCACCTACAAACAAGCAAGATTTCTGGCTCTCACAGACCTGTAACTTCTTCTTTAAGAGGCTCCTCTGTCCTCCACTCGTTACCTGTATTAATGGCACCTGTTTGAACTTGTTATCAGTATAAAAGACACCTGTCCACAACCTCAAACAGTCACACTCCAAACTCCACTATGGCCAAGACCAAAGAGCTGTCAAAGGACACCAGAAACAAAATTGTAGACCTGCACCAGGCTGGGAAGACTGAATCTTCAAAAGGTAAGCAGCTTGTTTTTTAAAATATTTTAAAAATATTTTATTTTTGCATTTTCCAATTAAGAACATTCAAAACAAAAGTGAAAAGATATTAGACAACGATAGGACGAAGTGACAGTAACAGATGAGCGTAACAAAAATAAATAATAATTATAATTATATAAACAAACATACAAAAAGAAAATAACGAGACATTGGATCACCTGCCGTAGGCTACATATTATACATTACGTGTGAAACATTATGTGAGGATTATATATAGATTCAATCAATGAGATGTGGGGGGAGATTCTCCATATAGTCAATAAAAGTTTGCCAAATTCTGTAAAATGTCTTTAACTTATTCCTCAAGCAGTAACTGATTTTCTCCAAAGGGATACAACTATTAACTTCCGATAGCCACATTGCAACTGGCAGGGAGGAATCCAATTTCCATTTCAAGGCAATACATTTCTTGGCGATCGCTAGCAATATTTCTGTTAGCTTTATAGTATGGCTTTGCCTAAGATTGGTGTTAGTAAAGTTACCCAGTAGACAGACCTCCGGGTCTAAAGGGAATGCAACCCCGTGAATTGAGGATATGGTATCGCATACCCCCTGCCAGAAACCGTGTAGTTTTGAACACTGCCAAGTGGGATGGAGGAATGTTCCTTCATCTGAGCCACATCTAAAACATAGGGAGGAGATATCTGGGTTGAACTTGTGCAGTCTAGATGGGGTGATATAGAGCTGATGGGGGAAATTAAACTGGATCAGTCTGTATCTGGAGTTCAATGTGGATGTAACACCATCCCTGCATAGGTCACGCCATAGATCCTCATCAAGATCAATACCCAGATCTTTTTCCCATATAAGTCGGGGTTTATCTAGCCCAGGCAGTGTTAGTCCTGACATAAGAGCATCGTATACACAGGAAATGGTCTTGAACAGTGGTTGGTCTGCGTGGCAGAGTTGTTCAATAGGTGACATCTTAGGTAGGTTCCATTGTCCCTTGAGAGTCACCCTAATAAAGTTTTGTAGTTGTAGGTAGCTAAAGAAGTCCCTGTTAGGCAAGTGGTATTTCTGTTTCAGCTGATCAAAAGACATAAGAACTCCCTCCTCGTAACAATGTTCCAGAAGAGTGATCCCCTTATCAGACCATGGTCTAAAGTTACTATTCTGGAAAAACACAGGGATCAATCTATTGTTCCATAAAGGGGTTTATGGGGAAAGGAATCCCCCTCGTCCAAACAGCTCATGCAGTTTGCACCATGCCAGGACAGAATGTATGATTAAAGGGTTGTCTGTGATGGTTTTTATAGATTTTCTGTCCCATTTGTAAAACAAATCTGCCCCAGTGTCATCATTTACCTCAAGCTTTTCAATGTTCAACCATGAGGGAGAGGGACCATTGTCAAACCTCTTAGCCAGAAACCTAGACTGTGCAGCCCAGTAGTACATTCTAAAATTGGGGAGGTTTAAGCCCCCATTGACTGTAATCAAGGGTCAGTTTATCCAGACCAACCCTAGGGGTTTTGCCGTGCCAGATAAACCGTCTGGTCAGCTTGTCGAGAGAGGAAAAAAAAATGCTGCGGGAACAGGGATAGGGAGAGATTGAAACAGATATAGAAATCTGGGCAGGACATTCATTTTAATTACATTGATTCTACCCAGTAGATTGAGAGGTAAGTCCATCCATTTACAAAGGTCAACCTCCACCTTTTGCAACAAACTGGCCAGATTGAGTTTATAGAGGTTGTTCAGATTACCATCCACCATCCACCACCCAAATATGTGAAGCCCATAGGCGACCATCTAAAAGGAAACTTGTGCTTGATGGTATGATGGTCAAAGACAGACAACGGTAAGATTTCGCTTTTATCAAAATTGACCTTATATCCAGAGAAAGAACTATAAACACTGTAGTAGGATCTGCAAGTGAGAGAGGGAGTGTTCTGGGTTTGTTAGAAATAAGATAAGGTCGTCCGCAAAGAGTGATAATTTATGGGTATGGGGGCCCACCTCAAAGCCATGTATATCAGGGCATGTTCTAATAGCCTCAGCCAACGGTTCGATGGCGAGGGCAAAGAGGTGGGGGCTAATTGGGCAACCTTGTCTGTTCCCCCTATAAAGAGGAGGAAGTAATCCCATTGGTAGCAATCCTAGCTTTAGGAGATTTGTAGAGTGATTTTATCAAATTTACAAACACGGTACCTAAACCGAACTTTTCCAAGACGCGAAAGAGGTATGGCCATTCAACCCTATCAAAGGCCTTTTCAGCATCGAGGGAGACTGCGACACTAGGTATTTTATTTTTGTTAGCAAGGTGAATTATATCAAAGAACATTCTGAGATTATTGGAGGACAATCTATTAATTATGAAGCCAGTCTGATCTGGGTTGACCAACAGGGGAAGACATGACTCCAGTCTCTTAGATAGCATCTTGGTGACCAGTTTACAATCTGTGTTAAGGAGAGAGATTGGTCTATAGGAGGCGCACTTTAGCAGGTTTTTCCCTTTCTTGTGGATTACAATAATCACTGCTTGAGAGAAGGACTCTGGAAAGCAGTTGTCTTCTCTGGCTTTTTTAAGTACCTCCATAAGGTAGGGGACCAACAGCTCTAAATTCTTTATAGAACTCTGGAGGGAAGCCATCCTCCCCAGGAGATTTATTAGAAGGTAAGGCTTTAATGGCTTCCAACAATTCAGGAACTGAGAAGTGTTCACTCAGGCGCTCGCTGTCTTCCCCTGACAGGCATGGGAGGTTGAGAGAGGAGAGAAAGGAGTCGATCTCTGATAGATCATCGCTTGATTGGGAAGTGTAGAGGTCTTCATAGTATTTCTTAAAAGTATTATTCATTTCAGTAGGGTCGAAAGATATCTCATTAGTAAGAGTTTCTATGGCATTAATTGTCCTCTTACTTTCCTCTGCTTTCAGTTGCCATGCCAATACTTTGTGAGCTTTCTCTCCAAGCTCGTAATAACGCTGTTTTGATTTAGTGATGGCCCTCTCAGCTTGATATGTTTTTAGAATATTATATTTCAGTTTTTTATTTACCAAAAGCCTGTATAGATCTTTAGTCGGGCCTCTTTGGTAGGTTCTCTCTAGCTCGGAGATTTCAGATTCAAGTGCACTCAGTTCCGCACTGTGTTTTTTCTTCAGCCCTTTAGTATAGGAAATAATCTGTCCCCTCAGATAGACCTTCAATGTGTCCCAAAGAACGAAGCTGTCAGGAGCAGAGGGTTTGTTTGTCAAAGTAAAAATATTGATCTGCTCTTTGATGAATGCACAAAATGCAGGTTGCTTTAGGAGTGTAGAATTTAGTCTCCATCTATATGCTCCATTTACCTTGGTAGGAATGGAGATTGATAATACCAGAGGAGAATGGTCACTAAGCAATCTGGGGAGATGCTCGACATCTAACACTCTATAATACAGTTGTGTCGAAAGTAAAAAGTTATCTATGCGTGTGTGTCTTGTGTGGGTGTGAATAAAAAGAGTAGTCCCTATCCTGTGGGTGCAACTGTCTCCAGATGTCTAGTAAATTGAGATCTTTCATGAATGACATGGTGAGCTTGCCGGGTTTGGTAAGAAGTGAGGGTTTATCAGAAGACCTATCAAGAACTGTATCTAAGCAAAAATAAAAATCTCCTCCAACCAGTAGCCATCCTGGTGGTGCTTGAGCAACCTGAAGGAAGACATTCTGAATAAACATATGGTCATCGAAGTTAGGAGCATAAATATTCAATAGGGTCCAAGACTCTGAAAACATATGCCCCTGCACCAAAACAAACCTGCCAGAGGGATCAGAGATGGTGTTGTTGACGCAGAAGGGGATGTGTCTACTTATCAAAATTGCAGTTCCTCTTGCTTTGGAGTTAAAAGAGGATGCAAAAACTTGTCCTACCCATTCCCTCTTCAATTTCTTGTGTTCACTGGCTGTAAGATGTGTTTCTTGTAAAAACACAATGTCAGCCTTTAATTTCTTAAGGTATGTATAGACTCTTTTCCTTTTAATCGGGCTGTTAAGACCTTTTACGTTGAATGTGACATATTTTAGTGGATTAAGCATAGGTTGGGTTTCAAATATGTAACTGAATAGAAATCTATCATATGCAGATAATTAGGAAGTGTTTCAACTTTGGTTTGAGCACAAAAGTGACCTGTGTGTCTCTTTAGGAAGGAAACAATAAACAGAAAAAAATAAGAAAAATCCCACCCACCCCGATTGTCAGACTAAAACAACAATCCCAACAATCAAACATCAATACACTTGTAGAGATACGTTGCTGCTCGCTTTCCATCTTGCTCTTACTAGCTAAACCTTGCCGTAAACTAAAACCTGCGAGCTCTCTAAATTGAAAACAAATGTTGCGAATAGATATTTATGGCTGAATATTTACTGCCCACGGTAAGGGATGCTTGAGTCTCTTTTCGAAAGATTAACATAAATGAGGGGGAAAGCAGTGGGCCTAAGCCCACTTATTGCTTCGCCCAGTAGATATGGACTAAACCAAAATATACTCTCCTGTAAATGTAATAGAACTCACCCCGGGAAGATACGGTTAGTTGAAAATGTACAAATCAATTATAGTGACCGGGAGATACCAGCAGTTCAATCCGGATAAGAGAAAACAAACGAACGGCATTTTATCCCCCAGAGAGACCGTCCTGGCTCAGACGTTGCTCAGTTCTTTGAGAAAAGTGTGCACTTCTCCCGGTGTGTTGAAGAGATGGCTTCGGCCTTTGTACTGAACTTTCATCCGCACAGGGTGGATGAGGTAGCCGGTGATGTTCTTCTCCTTCAGTGCTTTGGCGGCAGGTCTGAACTGCTTGCGACGTCTGGCGAGATCCGCGCTCATATCTGGGAAAAGGCTGACCCTCTTTCCATTGATGGTGATGTCCCCTTTGGCTCTTGCGAGTTGCAGTATCTTCTCTCTGTCTTGGAAACGGAGGAACCTGATCAGGACGGCTCGTGGGGGCTCATCTGGCCGGGGTTTCGGCGCTGATGTTCTGTGGGCGCGTTCGATTTCCAGCGGCTTGGTGAAGTTGATTATGCCTAGGACCTCCGGGATCCATTGAGTGAAGAAACGGACCGGGTCACGGCCCTCGCTGTCCTCTTTCAATCCCACCACACGGATATTACTACGTCTACTCTGGTTCTCCATCTGATCTACCTTGTTTTTGAGGTAGGCATTGTCCTTTTGCAGGTGTATCAAGACCTGGTCATGTCTAGCGACGGTATCTTCAACTGTGCTAATGTGCAACTCTGCCTCAGTCGTTCTCAAAAGGAGATCATTCATGGAGGATTTCAGGTCGTCAATGGAAGAATGGAGTTCAGCCGATTTCTTATCAATTTTCAGAGAAAGACCTCTGTTATCATCCTGAATTTCCCAAGGGAGAGTAGCCAGTATGTTGGCAGGCTCGCAAGAGGCTGCTGAGAGCAACAGTCTGGAACTGTCGTCTGAGTTATGAGGGCTAATGCTAATCTTGCTAGCTGTAGGGCTATCGTTATCTTGGGAATCAACGACGTTTTGGTCGTCCTTCTTGCTTCTCGGTCGGAGGTCCATGGCTCTTTGGGAAGGTAAGTACTTGACAATTTATCAGCCGATGTTAGAATATTGTTTCAACGTTGTTATTTAGGTAAAAATAGAATAACTTGGAAGAGCTCGGTTTGTCAACGTCTGCTCAGCTCCACGGCATCACGTGCTCCCTCAGCAGCTTGGTTTGAAGAAATCAACTGTGGGAGCAATTATTAGGAAATGGAAGACATACAAGACTACTGATAATCTCCCTCGATCTGGGGCTCCACGCAAGATCTCACCCCGTGGGGTCAAAATGATCACAAGAACGGTGAGCAAAAATCCCCTGCTTAAGCCAGTACATGTCCAGGACCGTCTGAAGTTTGCTAGAGAGCATTTGGATGTTTCAGATTCAGGTCTGTGAGAGCCAGAAATCTTGCTTGTTTGTAGGTGACCAAATGTTTATTTTCCACCATAATTTGCAAATAAATTCAAAAATCCTACAATGTGATTTTCTGGATTTTTTTTCTTGTCATTTTGTCTGTCATAGTTGAAGTGTACCTATGATAAATTACAGGCCTCATCTTTTTAAGTGGGAGAACTTGCACAATTGGTGGCTGACTAAATACTTTTTTGCCCCACTGTAGGTACTGAAGCGGAGGAGAAATAGTTGAAAGAGGATAGGATCATCATGGCTGGGCTAACGAGATAAGCAACATGACAGCAACATTTGACCAAAGACACTGACTGGTTAAACAACTAGCCTACCTCAGTTTCCTTTAACCTCATTTTCACTCCAAAATTAAGGTTTAATTGGCATCTAGCCTAATTCCATCTTTTCCGTTGGTACCCATTCCTTCGGGATTGAGGCCTGCAAATATCTTCAAATGCACATCCAGAATTTGTACAACAGATGGGGGGGGCTCACACAGTGCCTTAAGGACTTTCTCCACATTTTGTTTGAATTTAGATTTTGTGTCACTGGCCTACACACAATACCCCATGATGTCAAAGTGGAATTCTGTTTTATAAATGTTCACAAATTTATTAAAAATGAAAGGCTGAAATGTCAATAAGTATTCAACCCCTTTTTCATGGCAAGCCTAAATAAGAAGTAAAAATGTGCCTAATAAGTCACATAATAAATTGCATGGACTCTGTGTGCAATTATAGTGTCTAACATGACTTTTTGAATGACTACCTTATCTCTCTGTACCCCACACATACAATTATCTATAAGTTCCCTCAGTCGAGCAGTACTTTTCAAACACAGCTTCAACCACAAAGACCAGGGAGGTGTTCCAATGCCTCGCAAAGAAGGTCACCTATCGGTAGATAGATTGGTAGACAAAAAAGCAGACATTGAATATCCCTTTGAGCATGGTAAAGTTATTAATTAAGCCTTGGATGGTACACCCAGTCACTACACATATACAGGTGTCCTTCCTAACTCAGTTGCCGGCGAGGAAGGAAACCGCTAAAGGATTTCACCATGAAGCCAATGGTGACTTTAAAACAGTTAAGAGTTTAATGGCTGTTATAGGAGAAAACTGATGATGTCTCAACACCATTGTAGGTACTCCACAATACTAACCTAATAGAGTAAAAAAAAAGGAAGCCTATACAGAATAAAAAATATTCCAAGGCATCCTGTTTGCAACAAGCACTAAAGTAATACTGCAAATAATGTTGCAAAACAATTCACTTTTTGTTCTGAATACAAAGTGTTATGTTTGTTTTTCAGGATAAAAAAGAAACTGAATGGAACTAAGCACAGGCAAAATCCTAGAGGAAAACCTAGTTCAGTCTACATTCCACCAGACACTGAGAGATGAATTTACCTTTCAGCAGGACAATAAACTCAAATACAAGACCAAATATACACTGGAGTTGTTTACCAAGAAAACATTGAATGTTCTTGAGAGGCCTAGTTACAGTTCTGACTTAAATCGACTTCAAAATCTATGGCAAGACTTGAAAATGACTGATCAAAAAACAACTTGACAGAGCTTGAAGAGTTTTTGTATAAATATTGTACAATCCTGGTGTGCAAAGCTCTTAGACTTACCCAGAAAGCTGTAATCGCTGCCAAAGGTGATTTTAACATGTATTGACTCAAGGGTGTGAATACTTACGTAAAGTAGATATTTCTGTATTAAGAACCGTAGAATGCTATGGAAGTATAACATGTTTCACAAACTCTGATAGACTCATTATAGGCTGGATAATGATGATAATAATAGTGTTCTTGATGTTCATTATGCTGGAGATAATGACTAGTGATAATAGCAATGAATGATGACGATGATGATAATGTATGAGGAAGTGGCCTGAGGTGATCTAGCGGTTACTGCCGCTGCCTTCAGAGCACACATGTATGCCAGTACTCTGGAATGGGTTCGAATCCAGATGATGTCCGCCGTTCTAGCACACCATTTCTCTTCCTTACTTCCCTTTTGCTCTTTACTGCCGAAAAAAAGACATAAATAAAACTATGATAAGGATACATACCCTGCGCGCCAGTCCCAGGGCGATGTAGCACTTCTCTCCTGCATCGGTGATCTCCAGTTCGTAGTAGTGGCAGCGTGTGTTGAGGGGTAGACGGGATTGGGCCAAACCCACATCCACAATGCTCTTCCCTTTACCCACGTACTCCAGCAACTGAGGAGGAGGATGGCATCGCACATCACAATAAGGCAAATACTGTATCTACAAATAAATAAACTCATTGAAATTAACATTGCACAAACCCACTAGCTCAACAAAGTACACTCAGTACCATTTAACATAATTAATGATACAAGGCCCGGGATGAAGAGAATAAGCACGTTCTCCTCAACACACAAAACCCCAGGACAAGAACAATATACAATTTATGATATTTTAATTTTAAAAAGTTTTAATTGAACCTTTATTTAACAAAGTCTGTTAAGAAAAAAAATCTTATTGACAGTGACGGCCTAGGAACAGTGGGTTAACTGCCTTGTTCAGGGACAGAACGACAGATTTTTACCTTACAGCTCGGGGATTCGATCTAGAAACCTTTCGGTTACTGGCCCAACCTGCCGCCCTGGTATGGGTATGTGTGTGTGTGTGATTTGTGCCAGGATGCAGTGTGTGTGACCCTTTCCCTCTGTCCTTTCCTGCTGAAAGGTAAAAACACACTCTTGACTCAGCATCAAAACTACACACTTCTAAATATTGGTCTGCAATCTGTGTTTATTCTCATTTAATCTGAGGAAGAAAGAAAAACAACCAGGATATAGAGTTGTAATAATTACCTTAAACTATGCTCAGTTATAATGAAGACAATACATCAAAACAGTTTTCAGGGTGAATGTAACATTTGTACCTTGGCCGAGTTTAGGATTTAGGTAACAATAGATCTTCTCTCTGTGGTGCTTATAAAACCACAGAATCAGACAGACATGTACAGACACACTCACACATATACCCTCACATATGCCCTCGACTAACCGGTCGTTAGTTAGCACATTGACTCTGTACCGGTACACATTGACTCTGATTGCTGCTCTTGAATTTTTTTAAACTTGTATTTTTTATTTCTCTATTTTTTACTTCACACTTATTTTTCTTAAAACTGAATTGTTTGTTAAGGACTTGTAAGTAAACAAACACCACTGTAAGGTCTACACCGGTTGTATTCGGCGCATGTGACAAATAACATTTGATTTAATTTTATCACATAGGAATATTTCAGCAGGAGAGGTTGATGGGGCCATGGGCTCTTGAAGGCTTTTAGTAGGGGCCAGGTCATGAGGGTGAGAGACATGAGAATCTTTTCGACTGTCTACTAAATTTAACAGTTCCGCTTGACTCATCCTAAAGTGCTTTTTATAACCATTTATCATAAAGACAATCCAATTGGAACAGGCATAAGGCCCACCAGGTAAAACCCTCTCAAACATAAGAAAGACTCTCTGATTGCAACCAGACTTGTGGGCCTGGAGCCCTCTGGCGTGACTTGATCAGAATCTGTAGGGCTGACAGGAACACATCAGCGTAGAAAGTAGAGTACTGTAATTGTCCAGGAAAGTGTTCGCAGGTTAAAGCTAATGTGACGAATTAAATGGTCGACTAGCGAACATGTGGTGGCCATAAAGAAAACAACCACTTACCAGTCCAGATGACAAAACAGAGGAGCTATGAGGTCAAAGGTGACCGAGGTACTCATCTCATTGATAGAGTACAAAACAAGCATAAACAAACATTTATCCGAGGTCACACTGAGGTCCCGGTCATGTCAACACAATTCAATCAGGTAGTCTATCTGCTTCATGACCTCATATCCTGTCATAGCTTAGTTTCCTTGTCATTCGCTAACTACATTCAGCATATATAACTGATAATTACTCCAATGTGACCTGAATCAGTCATGGGTAGGCCCGACTCTCTAGACATGCTTTAGGTCTGCCAGAGAACCATGGTTCCCACCTCAAACAAATACTTCATATCAAGAGGGAGGAAAAATAACAATTTGACAAGAACAGCCGTGACATGTGTGCTTGTGAGGTGTAAAAGGATTAACGTACATGGTGTGTGTGTGTGTGTGTGTGTGATTTGTGCCAGGAAACACTGTGTGACCCTTTCCCTCTGCCCTGACTAGCAAAGAGAGCAGACAAGCACTGTAAATAAAACGCAGGGAAAAAATAATTATCATTATTATTACTTTACGACAATCTGTCAACGCCACCCTTTTCTCTTTCCTCTCTGTAGAGCAATTACCGGCTTACCAGATAGCTCTCTTTCGGCCTTTCACTTCTCTTCCTATTCCTCCCACTTTCACCTTGACCTCCTGAACTTTAAATAAAAAAGAAAAATACAATATTGATGGTTGTGATGGTTTTTTCCATCTATCATGCCTGCGTCTTTGAAGACCAAATAGGGCTCCTAGGTACAGTCTAATGACACCTTCCTGATGCTGAGTAATAGAGTGTGTGTGGTCACTGATTTACCGTAGCTGGCCCTCCCTGTGGCAGTCAGCAGGATCCGGTGGGTGTGATGACATCCCTAAATCTCTCTCTCTCTCTCTCTCTGATCCTCATGATGTGTGTGTGCGTGTGTGTATATAAAGGGATGTCGGTAAGGCAAGGTAAAGTGATTCTTTTTTGGACCTGCTCGCTGCCCCAGCAACAGGTGCAGTGAGACGGCCGTTTACTCATCTATCTGTGTCATTTTGTCTGCAGTGGCAGGGCTGACCTTGGTAAACTTTAATCATGACTCACTGCAAATAGCTTATCCAACATTTTGTGTAATTTCAATAGTTATTCCAATGCACATTTAAATTGAACCAACCACACATGTATAAAAAAATAAGAATAAAGCACTATGAACCTGGTACGGGCACAGCTTTCAGATTACATTTTTTTATGGAAAATAACATTGCTGTTGAAACAATGAGCAAAGATTAGAGCAGTTTACAATCCTTTAGATCCCCCTAAGGCCATAGGCATCATGACGGGTAGAAGCATCTCTAACATTAGAGAATGACCAAGAAATGCTGCAAGTTTACCCATGGCTCTGCAGAGTGGAATCTGATTTTTGTTTTCCTCCATGCTATTTCTCTCTCTCTCTCTCGCCGAGTGTAGGTACATGTCGTGCCTGTAACACCTGCTCTGTCCAGGTTTCTAAGGAGTTCCCATAAATATGTCTCTTAGCACGTCAGCTTGACTGATCACTCCAGTCCGTAGTGAACACCCAGTCATTACCAGAGCAAATAAGCTCATCCTGAGGGTAGGTGTGGGGTTGGAGACAATGAAGAGATGGAGATGGAGATGGCAGGCAGGACTCGACATTAACGCATGTCCGCTTGCCCAGGGAAAAGAAAGAAAATTGGCGGACAAGCAGATTATAGATTTAAGTTGTCCGAATGGACAATCACACAATCAAACAATTCGGCTCAGAACCTGATCAGAAATTGATCCGTTTCCACTGTGCAATGTGTTACACACAGTCTTCCCAATATCTTATTGTAGGCCTGCATTGACAGGCACAATCCGTCTTTCAATCATGCAGTCGCGAAATGCGTTTTTTTTTTTAGATCAACGCGAGCCTAGCTGCATGTACACATTTCTGGATATTGATGTCTAATTGAGTTATTTGCCCAGTTATAGCCAGTGTGAGTGGGCAGTTGTCAGAGGAGAGAGAGAGGCATTGCGCAGCAGGTAAAATAATGATATAGCCTACAACAGATTAACTAGATTGCCAATCCAAAACAGTGTAGTTTGGCAGGTTATCTCGCTAGTTAACTGTTTACCTAATAGCATGTATTAATGCATTGTCAAGTACGATTTTCTAAAATAACTTTCCACCGGCACTCGTGTAAAACTGCAAATAGCCGACACTGAGTTGATAGGGGTGCGCAGTTGATGAAACCGATGCTACATACTCCGGTTGTAAAACCGTATCTCAACCACTCAAAATTGGGTGTTGAGAAATAATTCTAACACAGTTGGAAAGCTGAGATTCTCCTCTATTCAATACTAATTGTTTTACATTTTAGTCATTTAGCAGAGTGACTTACAGGATGTTAGGGTTAAGTGGCTTGCTCAAGGACACAGATCTGTCACATAGTTGTCTTGGGGATTCGAACCAGCGACCTTTCAGTTACTGGCCCAACACCCTGAACCGCTAGGTTACCTGCCGTGAAGTGGTTCCTTGAATCATACAACACAATTTACAGTCACCTTTTTGGCCCATGGTGTTACACACCTTTTCTTTTATAGGACAAGTACAAAATTGATCCTACTTGTCCAAAGGACGAGTAGCTAAAAAAAAGTTCATGTCAAGCCACCATCTAGCCTACCTTTGCAGGCTGCCACAGCAGAAATGTTACGCGGGAGACGGTTTCATCATCTGAGCAAAACATAACCATGCAGCCCTGTGTCGACACCTTCATTCCTCGGGTAAGTCAACACCTCTTAATACAATAATTGTTTTAAAACGCTCTAGGCAGGTTTTAGCCTTAACCCCAGTACTTTGCTACGCTGGAGCCAACACGTACACACATATGCAATACACATTACACATAGGCTTGATGCAGAATAGGCAGCCATCCAGCCAAATACCCACAGTCACACGGGCAAGTACTGCAAACAGTCACAGAGTTCCAACCCTAGCATGAATATGGCTAGAATATTTCCAGAAAAATCTAATCATGGTCTCCACTATACTTCACAAGGTGTGAGATCCTGCTTTAAGATCAGATGCCAGGATCAATTTTTAGAGCGATTCCACACCAGGATAGCCTTAAATATTTTTGGTATCACAGATTGTTCTGTCAGTTATCATATCGAAACTTAATTGGAAGGAAGGACGTTTGACATGCTTTTTACATTTGTATCACCCATTTCCTTTTTTACCATGATGAAAATTGTATTTTTAGGCTATTTTTATACCTATACAGTGGAGCCAGAAATGATTGACATCCTTAATAAAGATTAGCAAAAATGACTGTATAAAATAAATTTATCCATATAGTGAGTTATTAGGGACGTAACGATTCAAATGCTTGAGATATAAGTTCATCGGACCACAGGGCCCGATCCAACTTTAGAACGCATCGTTTAGGAAATTGATTCAAACGTTACGAATCGCCTGTTAAACGTTTTATTGTTGCTCAAATTACTTTCTTCCTACATTCCGAAAATACCTCTCATCTTTTGTGACAACTCACCTTCAGTGTCAAACTAAGCATGTAATTGTGTTGACAGTCATTGATCTAATTTTGAATGCCGAACAGTGGCGTGTATTTATGGATGCCAAGGGAAGCCAGCCCCCCCCCCAAAATACATATAAATAAAACAACGCATAAAATAATGTATCTTTCGTCTCTCTGTTTCATAATTATCCTTCAATTCGCAAGTGGCTGAATGTATCTCACCGGAGAAAGCATCCGAGTGAGCGCAACAGAACCCCCTGTCTCAGTATGTGTAGCCCATCTATCTGATGCTGTCTGGACAAAAAGAGTATGACATTGTTGCCACCCGAAGCATTGAATTCAATAGCCAAAAAGTCTTGCCAAAAATAGTTTTGTTGTTGCTCAAATTTCTTTCTACCTTACGAAAATACCTCATATTTTGTGACAACTACGTCCTCTCCTTCAATGTCAAACTAAGCATGTAATTGTGTTGACAGTCATTGATCTAATGTTGCATGCCGAACAGTGCCGTGTACTTATGAATGCCAAGGGAAGCCAGGCTTCCCCAAAAATATTGTTGCCACCCGAAAACATTGAATTCGCAAGTGTTATGATGATGCTTTGCAAATGAGCAAGCAAGATAGCTACTTGAGCTACTAAAGTACGCAACATCTGACTGCCTCCTGGAAGTTCTGTTTACAAAACGATTACAAGCATATCCATAACATGATGCAGCCTCCACTATGCTTGAAAATATGGAGCATGGTACTGAGTAATGTGTTGTATTGGATTTGTCATAACCTAACACTTTGTATTCAAGACAAAAAATGTATTGACAACTTTAAATTTTTTACCCATCTACCAATAGGTGAAAACCTCCCTGGTCTTTGTGGTTGAATCTGTTTTAAATGTATTGCTTGACTAAAGGACCTTACAGATAATTGTATGTGTGGGGTACGGAGATGAGGTAGTCCTTCAAAAATCATGTTTAACACTATTATTGCACACATTGGGTCCATGCAACTTATTTTGTGACTTGTTACGCCCATTTTTACTCCTGAACTTATTTAGGTTTGCCATAAGAAAGGGGTTGAATACTTATTGACTCAAGACATTTCAACTTGTAATTCAAATGTTGACATTATGGAGTATTGTGTGTAGGCCAGTGACAAATACATCTCAATGTAATCCATTTTAAATTCAGGCTGTAACACAACTAAATGTGGAAAAAGTCAAGGGGTGTGAATAATTTCTGAAGGCACTTTAATTGCTCAGTATTTGTATTATTTATTTTATACAGTATTTTTTGCTCAAAATTTGTACCTGACTGTACATAACATTACCAGAGTGGGCTCTCTGACAATTATGAAGTTACAGTGACGTCCAAATAGAGTGGGGAGAACAAGTATTTGATACACTGCCGATTTTGCAGGTTTTCCTACTTACAAAGCATGTAGAGGTCTGTAATTTTTATCATAGGTACACTTCATCTGTCATCTGTGAGAGACAAAATCTAAAACAAAAATCCAGAAAATCACATTGTATGATTTGTAAGTAATTCATTTGCATTTTATTGCATGACATAAGTATTTGATCACCTACCAACCAGTAAGAATTCCGGCTCTCACAGACCTGTTAGTTTTTCTTTAAGAATCCCTCCTGTTCTCCACTCATTACCTGTATTAACTGCACCTGTTTGAACTCGTTACCTGTATAAAAGACACCTGTCCACACACTCAATCAAACAGACTCCAACCTCTCCACAATGGCCAAGACCAGAGAGCTGTGTAAGGACATAGGCATAAAATTGTAGACCTGCACAAGGCTGGGATGGGCTACAGGACAATAGGCAAGCAGCTTGGTGAGAAGGCAACTGTTGGCGCAATTATTAGAAAATGGAAGAAGTTCAAGATGACGGTCAATCACCCTCGGTCTGGGGCTCCATGCAAGATCTCACCTCGTGGGGCATCATTGATGTGAGGGATCAGCCCAGAACTACACGGCAGGACCTGGTCAATGACCTGAAGAAAGCTGGGACCACAGTTTCAAAGAAAACCATTAGTAACACACTATGGATTAAAATCCTGCAGCGCACGCAAGGTCCCCCTGCTCAAGCCAGCGCATGTCCAGGCCCGTCTGAAGTTTGCCAATGACCATTTGGATGATCCAGAGGAGGAATGGGAGAAGATCATGTGGTCTGATGAGACAAAAATAGAGCTTTTTGGTCTAATCTCTACTCGCCGTGTTTGGAGGAAGAAGAAGGATGAGTACAACCCGAAGAACACCATCCCAACCGTGAAGCATGGAGGTGGAAACATCATTATTTGGGGATGCTTTTCTGCAAAGGGGACAGGTCGACTGCACCGTATTGAGGGGAGGATGGATGGGGCAATGTATCGCGAGATCTTGGCCAACAACCACCTTCTCTCAGTAAGAGCATTGAAGATGGGTCGTGGCTGGGTCTTTCAGCATGACAATGACCCAAAACACACAGCCAAGGCAACTAAGGAGTGGCTTCGTAAGATGCATCTCAAGGTCCTGGAGTGGCCTAGCCAGTCTCCAGACCCGAACCCAATAGAAAATCTTTGGAGGGAGCTGAAAGTCCGTATTGCCCAGCGACAGCCCCGAAACCTGAAGAATCTGGAGAAGGTCTGTATGGAGGAGTGGGCCAAAATCCCTGCTGCAGTGTGTGCAAACATGGTCAAGAACTACAGGAAACGTATGAAAAACATATTAGGCCTGCATGCCCAGTTATGCGATCTCCTCAACAACTGCAAACGCATAGTTTTCATTACCATTGTTATGAATCAATCCCGTCAACAAACACCTCCATTTCCACAAAATAACCATATTTGCTTGCAATACCATTCTTCAACCACTACAAGGTGTGTGTACGCATGGTCAGAGACGTGTGTGGAGATACTCACACTTTCCCGTCAAGTTCAAATTTGTTAAATACCAAACGTTGTGGGAAATCTGGCACATGCCAGGTTTAGAGGCTTTTAAAAAACATGTTTAAAGAGTATATTGTTCCAAAAAATATGTCTGAAAACAGGCCAAATCAAAAAGGGTACTTCTGAGATATTCATATTGTTTATGTATGTGAAAAATTGTATTTCAGAATCTAGATATACTTCATATGTTTGAGCACACAATAAGGAGTATAATGATATAATATGTTGTCTGTATCATGTACTGTTCATGGATCAAAGGGCCTGTATTAAAAAAGGGCCTAAAATGGCCACTTTCATAATGATTATCTCACAAATTTTTTGTGATCCAAATGTAAAAAGTATGTAAAACCTCCTTCCTCCCAATTCATTTTCTATGTGAGAATTGCCAGAACAATCTGAGTTACCCAAAATGTTTTGGGCTATACTGGCATGGAATCACCCTTTTCCTGTCCTGGCTTTGGATTTAGCCTGCCAAAAAAGGCCCTGGCTGCTGTCTCCACATTTTTGAAGTGTGTGAGTGGTGTGGCTGGGATTGCCCCTTGCCAGGGTCAATGTGGAGTGGATAAGGGGTTTGGGACAGCAACTGGATGCACGGATGGTTTTTGGGGTGTTGCTGTGACACGTAGTGTTGGGTTAATACCTGTATTGCGATATGCGTTAGTATTGTGGCAAGGAAACAAAACACAAAGCGGATTTGACTTCTTTAGGAAAACGGCCCTAATGTTGGAAACAAACATCATTATGATGTCATGTCATCCAGAGTCACATTTATTTACTTTCCAAGCTATAGCACACAATATTTAACAGCAGGATTTTAAAAGACCAAAGAGTTTGATCTGCTTCGTGTTTTCATTTTTGCCATGGAAAAAAAATGTGCAATACTGGTATTGTCACAGCCCGAGTGATGCAGTATTGGGGCGTATTTGGGGATGTGGGTTATAATTAAAAGTGAAAGAGGTATGTAGGTTTGCCTTGCCTGTCCCAGGGCCTTTCAGCTGCACGCCCTAACCCTGCACAACCACCCCTACCCATGCTAAAGCAGGTATGGTGTGTCTCCCTACTGAGTCAGACACCAACCCTACAGCCTGCCTCACGACGGATACTGCCAGACAGACAACCCCCAACATAAATCTCCATCAGAACAAAAGACAAAGAGACCTAAAGAGGGTGAGAGATCAAGACAGGAAAGGGAGAGCGGGAGAGAGACAGACAGACAGACAGACAGACAGACAGACAGACAGACAGACAGACAGACAGACAGAAAAAGGGGAGAAACAGGGCTGCCGAGAGAAGTAGCTTGTTGAGTGTGTATGAGACATGAAAAATTACCACGAAGCGAAAATCACACCCCCATGGCATCCCTTCTTTCTTATACCAACAGTATCCAAAAACAACAGAAATTCACACCATTAAACATTACAGTATTTCTGACACAGTCTTACTCACTCAAGTACTGTACAGTTAATATACAGTAGGCTGGCTACATGCTCCAACTTATACAGGTGTCTGTCCCTACTACGTGACTCCTGCCATGTCCGTCTCTTAGCTAGGACAGGCACAATTACGTATTACCATGTTACCTAAGGTTATGGATGAAGCCAGCCATGAAAATGAAATAATAAAAAATAACCATATATATATATATATATACAGTGCATTCGAAAAGTACTCAGACCTCTTGACTTTTAGTTACGTTACAGCCTTATTCTAAAATGGATAAATAAAACATCCTCATCAATCTACACACAATACCCCATAATGACAAAGCGAAAACAGGTTTTTAGAAATGTTTACAAAAGTATTCAGACCCTTTGCTATGAGACTCGAAATTGAGCTCAGATGCATCCTGTTTCTATTGATCATCCTTGAGATGTTTCTACAACTTCATTGGAGTCCACATGTGGTAAATTAAATTGATTGGACATGATTTGGAAAGACACACCTGTCTATATAAGATCCCACAGTTGACAGTGCACGTCAGAGCAAAAACCAAGCCATGGGTTGTCGAAGGAATTGTCCTTAGAGCTCTGACACAGGATTGCGTCTAGGCACAGATCTGGGGAAGGGTAACCAAAACATTACTACAGCATTACAGTGGCTTCCATCATTCTTAAATGGAAGAAGTTTGGAACCACCAAGATTCTTCCTAGAGCTGGCCGCCCGGGCAAACTGAGGAATCGTGGGAGAAGGGCCTTGGTCAGGGAGGTGACCAAGAACCCGAAGGTCACTCTGACAGAGCTCCAGAGATCCTCTGTGGAGATGGGAGAACCTTCCAGAAGGACAACCATCTCTGCAGCACTCCACCAATCAGGCCTTTATGGTAGAGTAGTCAGACGGAAGCCACTCCTAAGTAAAAAGCATGTGACAGCCCACTTGGAGTTTGTCAAAAGGCACCTAAAGGACTCAGACCACGATGAAACCAAGATTGAGCACTTTGGCCTGAATGCCAAGCCTCACGTATAGAGGAACCCTGGCACCATCCCAACGGCGAAGCCTGGTCGTGGTATCATCATGCTGTGGGGGTATTTTTTAGCAGCAGGGACTGGGAGACTAGTCCCATTCAACTTTGAGGCAAAGTTGAATGGAGCAAAGTACTGAGAGATCCTTGATGAAAACCTACTCCAGAGCGCTCAGGTCCTCAGACTTGGGCAAAGTTCACCTTCCAACAGGACAATGACCCTAAGCACACAGCCAAGACAACGCAGGAGTGGCTTCGGGACAAGTCTCGGAATGTCCTAGAGTGGCTGAGACATAGCCCGGACTTGAACCCGATCGGACATCTCTGGAGAGACCTGAAATAGCTGGGCAGCGACGCTCCCCATCCAACTTGACAGAGCTTGAGAGGATCAAATCAAATTGTATTTGTCACATGCGTGAAATACAACCGGTGTAGACCTGACCATGAAATGCTTACTTACAAGCCCTTAACCAACAATGCAGTTAAGAAAATATAGTTATGAAAATATTTACTAAATGAATTTAAAAAAAAAAGTTTTTTTTGTAACACAATAAAATTACAATAATGAGGCTATATACAGGGGGTAGCGGTACCGAGTCAATGTGCGGGGTTAAATGTTAGCCGAGGTAGAGATGAAGGGGAAAAACTCCCAAAATACAGGTGTCCCAAGCTTGTAGCGTCATACCCAAGAATACCCAAGGCTGTAATCGCTGCAGAAGGTGCTTCAAAGTACTGAGTAAATATGCAGAATTTCACACAAACGATTTAATAAATTTTAGAATAAGGCTGTGGCGTAACAAAAATTTGGAAGATGTCAAGGGGTCTGAATAGTTTCCGAAGGCACTGTATATATACAGTACCAGTCAAAAGTTTGGACACACTTACTCATTCAAGGGTTTTTCTTTATTTTTACTATTTTCTACATTGTGGAATAATACTGAAGACATCAAAACTATGAAATAAATCATATGAAATCATGTAACAAAAAAAAGTGTTAAATCAAAATGTATTTTAAATTTGAGATCATTCAATGTAGCCACCCTTTGCCTTGATGACAGCTTTGCACACTCTTGGCATTCTCTCAACCAGCTTCATGAGGTATGCACCTGGAATGCATTTCAATTAACGCATGTGCCCTGTAAAAAGTTAATTTGTGGAATTTATTTCCTTCTTAATGCGTTTGAGCCAATCAGTGTTGTGACAAGGTAGGGGTGGTATACAGAAGATGGTCCTATTTGGTAAAAGATCAAGTCCATATTATGGTAAGAAAAGTTCAAATAAGCAAAAAGAAGCGACAGTCCATCATTACTTTAAGACATTAAGGTTAGTCAATCTGGAAAATGTCAAGAACTTTAAACGTTTCTTCAAGCGCTATGATGAAACTGGCTCTCATGAGCACCGCCACAGGAAAGGAAGACCCAGAGTTACCTCTGCTACAGAGGATAAGTTCAATAGAGTTACCAGCCTCAGAAATCACAGCCCAAAGTAATGTTTCACAGAGTTAAAGTAATAGACATATCTCAACATCAACTGTTCCGAGGAGACTGTGCGTTTTAGGCCTTCATGGTCGAATTGCTGCAAAGAAACCAGTACTAAAGTACACCAATAAGAAGAGACCTGCTTGGGCCAAGAAACACAAGCAATGGACATTAGACCGGTGGAAATATGTCCTTTCATCTGATGAGTGCAAATTTGAGATTTCTGGTTCCAACTGTCGTGTCTTTGTGAGACGCAGAGTAGGTGAACTGATGATCTCCGCATGTGTGGTTCCCACCGTAAAGCATGGAGGAGGAGGTGCTTGCTGGTGACACCGTCTGTGATTTATTTAGAATTCAAGGCATGGCCTTTATTTAGAATTAACCAGCATGGCCACCACAGCATTCTGCAGCAATATACCATCCCATCTGGTTTGCGCTTAGTGGGACTATCTTTTTTCTTTCGACAGGACAATGACCCAACACACCTCCAGGCTGTGTAAGGGCTATTTGACCAAGAAGGAGAGTGATGGAGTGCTGCATCAGATGACCTGGCCTCCACAATCACCTGACCATAACCCAATTGAGATGGTTTGGGATGAGTTGGACAGCAGAGTGAAGGAAAAGCCTACAACAAGTGCTCAGTATATGTGGGAACTCCTTCAAGAATGTTGGAAAAAAATGCCAAGCTGGTTGAGAGAATGCCAAGAGTGTTCAAAGCTGTCAGCACATAAAGGGTGGCTAATTTGAAGAATCTAAAATATTAAATGTATTTACATTTTTTGGTTACTACATGATTCCATATGTGTTATTTCATAGTTTTTATGTCTTCACTATTATTCTACAATGTAGAAATGTAAAAAAATAAGAAAAACCCTTGATTGTGTCCAAACTTTTGACTGGTAGCTTTTACGTGTAGTTGCCTAAAGACGGGACGGCGTGCATTCGTGTGGTTGAGTCCGTTTCTGCGGTAACATGGACTCTTAACAATGTGATGACACTTTGTTGTTCCTTGCTGAAATGTAGAATGTTCATTCAAATGATGTTAACTGATGTGGCTTGTAATGTCAGTTGTGTTGAATCCACAAATCACAGCACTTATTGATGGTTACACTTCTTGCTTTTACTTCCTACTTTAGTCCTATGGGTACACTCGCAATGGCTGCCAATCCACCAAATATACCATCACTGACTTCAATGGGGTCTTTTCGTTTGATTTTTTATGGCAGCACATGCAGTCAGGAGCGGAGAAGAGGAGAACATGTGACAAAAGTATTCAAATCAAATCAAATTTTGTCGCATACACATGGTTAGCAGATGTTAATGCGAGTGTTGCGAAATGCTTGTGCTTCTAGTCCCGACAATGCAGTAATAACCAACGAGTAATCTAACCTAACAATTCCACAACAACTACCTTATACACAGAAGTGTAAAGGGATGAAGAATATGTACATAAAAAATACAGTGGGGCAAAAAAGTATTTAGTCAGTCACCAATTGTGCAAGTTCTCCCACTTAAAAAGATGAGAGAGGCCTGTAATTTTCATCATAGGTACACTTCAACTATGACAGACAAAATTAGGAGAAAAAAATCCAGAAAATCACATTGTAGGATTTTTTTAATGAATTTATTTGCAAATTATGGTGGAAAATGAGTATTTGGTCACCTACAAACAAGCAAGGTTTCTGGCTCTCACAGACCTGTAACTTCTTCTTTAAGAGGCTCCTCTGTCCTCCACTCGTTACCTGTATTAATGGCACCTGTTTGAACTTGTTATCAGTATAAAATACACTTGTCCACAACCTCAAACAGTTACACTCCAAACTCCACTATGGCCAAGACCAAAGAGCTGTCAAAGGACACCAGAAACAAAATTGTAGACCTGCACCAGGCTGGGAAGACCGAATCTGCAATAGGTAAGCAGCTTGGTTTGAAGAAATCAACTGTGGGAGCAATTATTAGGAAATGGAAGACATACAAGACCACTGATAATCTCCCTCGATCTGGGGCTCCACGCAAGATCTCACCCCGTGGGGTCAAAATGATCACAAGAACGGTGAGCAAAAATCCCAGAACCACACAGGGGGACCTAGTGAATGACCTGCAGAGAGCTGGGACCAAAGTAACAAAGCCTACCATCAGTAACACACTACTCCGCCAGGGACTCAAATCCTGCAGTGCCAGACGTGTCCCCTTGCTTAAGCCAGTACATGTCCAGGCCCGTCTGAAGTTTGCTAGAGAGCATTTGGATGATCCAGAAGAAGATTAGGAGAATGGCATATGGTCAGATGAAACCAAAATATAACTTTTTGGTATAAACTCAACTCGTCGTGTTTGGAGGACAAAGAATGCTGAGTTGCATCCAAAGAACACCATACCTACTGTGAAGCATGGGGGTGGAAACATCATGCTTTGGGGCTGTTTTTCTGCAAAGGGACCAGGACGACTGATCCGTGTAAAGGAAATAATGAATGGGGCCATGTATCGTGAGATTTTGAGTGAAAACCTCCTTCCATCAGCAAGGGCATTGAAGATGAAACGTGGCTGGGTCTTTCAGCATGACAATGATCCCAAACACACCGCCCGAGCAACGAAGGAGTGGCTTCGTAAGAAGCATTTCAAGGTCCTGGGGTGGCCTAGCCAGTCTCCAGATCTCAACCCCATAGAAAATCTTTGGAGGGAGTTGAAAGTCCGTGTTGCCCAGCAACAGCCCCAAAGCAACACTGCTCTAGAGGAGATCTGCATGGAGGAATGGGACAAAATACCAGCAACAGTGTGTGAAAACCTTTACTTTGACTTACAGAAAATGTTTGACCTCTGTCAATGCCAAAAAAGGGTATATAACAAAGTATTGAGAAACTTTTGTTATTGACCAAATACTTATTTTCCACCATAATTTGCAAATAAATTCATTCATCTGTCATAGTTAGGCAGTACCTATGATGAAAATTACAGGCCTCATCTTTTTAAGTGGGAGAACTTGCACAATTGGTGGCTGACTAAATACTTTTATTTTTTATTTTCCTCACTCTGTAGTAAAACTTAGCGAAAAAAACAACAGCAAACCCCTATTGTTCGTCAACAGGTAATCCTCAGATCTTTTTGTCTATTTATAGACTGTGTTGAATGAGGGCATCTTTTCCAGCCCTGCGTTCTATCAACACACTGAATCTGCAGTGAATGGCCCCCCTGTACTGTTACTGTATCCCTGCATGCTCTGTTGCATTGGTGTCAGATTTACTGATTCCTGGAACCCTGTCCGACATGGCAGGAAAAGAGTAAGGTAGAGAGAGAATGAGAGAGGAAAGGATAGGGAAGGCCAATTCAGAGAACTGATATACGTTTCACCAAATTAGAATGACTCCCCTTGAACTAGTGTGCTAAAGAAATCAGTCTTGTTTAACCCATTACAATCTAAGCCAGGGGTGGTGGTTCCACTAAGCTATATGGAATTGTTTTAAGAAGGTCATACCAAGGATAAATGCTATTTAATTTGGAATTTTAAGACTCCTTGAAGTATCAAACAACTTTTTTGAAATGTATTATTTGATGAAAATGTGTATTTGGCCTTACTGCTATTAGCTCATACAAATGCATTGAATAACATATTCACTACATGGAACAACAGATAGTCCCCCCAAAAAAATCTAAAGGAAGTGTCTAAACTATCTCCATATATACAGTTGAAGTTGGAAGTTTACATACATCTCAGTTTTTCACGATTCCTGACATTTAATCCTAGTAAAAATGTCCTTTCTTAGGTCAGTTAGGATCACCTCCAGCATCTTCACAAGGTCCTTTGCTGTTGTTCTGGGGTTGATTTGCACTTTTCGCACCAAAGTACATTCATCTCTAGGAGACAGAACGCATCTCCTTCCTGAGCGGTATGGCGGCTGCGTGGTCCCATGGTGTTTATACTTGCGTATTATTGTTTATACAGATGAACGTGGTACCTTTGGAAATTGCTCCCGAGGATGAACCAGACTTGTGGAGGTCTACAAAAAAAAATTCTGAGGTCTTGGCTGATTTCTTTTGATTTTCCATGATGTCAAGCAAAGAGGCACTGAGTTTGAAGGTAGGCCTTGAAATACATCCACAGGTACACCTCCAATTGACTCAAATTATGTCAATTAGCCCATCAGAAGCTTCTAAAGCCATGACATAATTTTCTGGAATTTTCCAAACTGTTTAAAGGCCCCATAAACTTAGTGTATGTAAACTTCTGACTAATTGGAATTGTGATAAGTTAAATAATCTGTATGGAAACAATTGTTGGAAAAAAGTTAGATGTCCTAACCGACTTGCTAAAACTATAGTTGTTTACAATAAATTTGTGGAGCGGTTGAAAAACGAGTTTTAAGGACTCCAACCTACCTAAGTGTATGTAAACTTCCAACTTCAACTGTACTTCCATTCATTCTTTCAACTGGTACCGGGGACCTTCAGACGAGTCTTGTGAGACCTGTGGGCGCACTAGACCACAAAACAACTGACATGTACGTGTTCGTGAGAATCTCGATTTTTGGCATGTCTCATAGTTTGACACCGCTCTGTCGCATTTCACCGCAAATGCGGAAGTGCGACATTGGCAGATACAGTGGATTGTGACGCATCCAATGCAGAATCTCTCTATTTTGTTATTATGCTAATTAGATTTCCACTGACTTGTTTTACATTCTTATTCTGGTCATAGAGCTTCAAGTTCATTTTCTGACATTTTCAAACCACAAAATGTGGAGTCCACGCTGATTTTGGAGTGAACTATCCCTTTACGTGAGTTAAGGGAAAATACCTATTGCCAGCCACTCCACTTCTTCTCAAAAAGCAAAGTAACCATCCCAATGATATGAGGAAGACATCCTAATGATATGAGAAAATGTTGTGGTTTTCCAGGGAAATCTTTAACAGTCTGTCAACCTAACCACAAAACTTCCAGCCCTGCTGTTACCAGGCAACCAAAGTGAACACTAAACAACCACGCTAAACACCATTAATCACTTATTAGTGTCAACGATAAGAAAACAATGATGAAACAATGTGAACAATTAGGTGACACCTTGACAACCCATGACGTTTCTCTTGGTTCTGAAGGACATGGTAAAGGGTTCAGTCAACAGAGGAAAACTCCTTGCTCTCATGTCAAAGTTCCTTCTGAAGCAGCAAGCATTCCAGGCCTCCCACATCAGTTTTCTATTTAAACAGACTGTGGTAATCTACAGGTGTGTTAACATAATCCCAGGTGTAGCTACAGTATGAAGGCTGCTTTCACAGAACCAGAGGGGCCAGACAGATGAGACGCTGCAGCCTCCAGCAAGCATGCCATTGCCAACACCACCAGGCAGGTCTCCACTCAGCAGTTACCAACACACACATAAACACTCAAACACACAGAGACACACAGACTGAAACAGAGACAGATACAAACACATAAGGAAAATCTTCCGATATCAACAATGGCATACTACTTGAATAAAGCAATGAACTAGGCATGCTTTCTAAGTAGTGTTGTAAGTTAAACCGAAACTTCTGTACTTTTTAGATACTGAAAAAAACGGTTCAGTGCTATAATTTTTTTAAACTTTTGGTACTTCTTTCATACAGTATGTGTCTCAGATCTTTACTGATTGAGCGGATCGAGTCTGTCTGCCAGAGCAGCTGATGTCCCCTTATAGCATGAGAGCACCGAGCATGTTCCACTTACTCATTGCTAGCTCTAGCCTAGAGGTCTTCACAGGTTCAAAAAGTTGGACCCGTTCCGAAATGGACCTGGGTCTTTCCCACCCGGACCCAATACGCATAAATACTATTTTAAAATCTAATCTCCAATGTGGAGGCGATTCAAATAATTGAGAAAATAAGTGATGCTAGTGAAGATATGGTAGTGGATACGCCACAGCCTGTAGTAAATGTTTGCTGCCAGACAAAAGATACCCTGTGTGTTAAAAAGATGGATTTTGTTGCGTTCATTGTCACAGTTATAAACTGTACGGCACAAGTCTCAAAGAAGTCGAAAAGGAAGACCCACACTCCAAGGTTCCTCTTGAGCCTGTGTAGGGATCAGATGTCTTGTTAGTTTTTATTTTTTTAACAGAAAAGTTGTTTGATTGATTTTTTGGTCGTTTTCCTTTCCATTAACATATATATCATATACCGAGGTATTTGAAAACAGCCACAAAATGTTTTTTCAATGTCATCAAAACTATTTTTTTCCCCCCCAAGTTTTTCCAATACATTTGAATATTGATTGCAAATGTTTTAGTTATTCCCTGCAGTCAACTTGTGTAATACCTTAGCAGATTGTGTTTTTCATTTCACCTGTCACATCATTTACGCCAGTCACGTGTTTGTTCGTAAATAGCACAACCGGAGCTGGTGAGTCCATGGCGTTCTATTATCTATCGGTGAGTCTCTGTTGTGTGGCGCACATGAGGCGATGAAGTTACACTTATATACAATTCACTACTAAATGTTTGCCATCAGTTATCTTATAATGGCTTTCCGCCAGAAGTCAAAGCTCTGGATGAGTTATTTTCCCCCTGCGCTTTCTACTAACGTTTTTTTTCTCTGTTCGTTTCCCATGTACACATGATGCTCTTCCTTCAGAAAAGCATGCATGACAACTTTGTTCATTTGCACAATTTCTCTCATTCACTTTCATTTATAAATATCCACACTCACAGAACATTACATTCGGTAGCTACTAGCTATGCTTCTAAAACTTTATGAGCTGGATTTTCCTGTTTTTGCAATTCATTTATGTTAATTTTTGCTCATTGGCATTTAGCTAAAAGCGTCTATGTGATTCACTATTAGTTTGTGCAAATTCTATAATGTCGGTAAAACTGTAAATCCCATATGGCAATATGAAAATCTGGATACCGCCCAAGCCTAATACCCATAACATGATGCAGCCACCACTATGCTTGAAAATATGGCGAGTGGTACTCAGCAATATGTTGTATTGGATTTGCCCCAAACATAACACTTTGTATTCAGGACATCAAGTTAACTGCTTTGACACATTTTTTTTGCAATATTACTTTAATGCCTTTTTGCAAACAGGTTCCATGTTTTGGAATATTTATATTCTGTAGAGGCTTACTTATTTTCACTCTGTCAATTAAGTTAGTATTGGGGAGTAACTACAATGTTGTTGATCCATCCTCAGTTTTCTCCTATCACAGCCATTAAACTCTGTTTTAAAGTCACCATTGGCCGTCATGGTGAAATCCCTGAGCGGTTTCCTTCCTCTCTGCAACTAAGTTAGGAAGGACGCCTGTATCTTTGTTGTAACTGGGTGTATTTATACACCCAAGGCTTAATTAATCACTTTACCATGCTCAAAGGGGTATTCAATGTCTGCTTTTTTTTATCCATTTACCATTAGGTGCCCTTCTTTGCGAGGCATTGGAAAACATCCCTGGTCTTTGTGGTTGAATCTGTGTTTGAAATGCACTGCTTGACTAAGGGACCTTACAAATAATTGTGTGGGGTACAGAGATGAGGTAGTTATTCAAAAATCATGTTAAACACTATAATTGCACATAACTTATGTGACTTGTTAAACACATTTTTACTCCTGAATGTATTAGGCTTGCCATAACAAAGGGCTTAAATACTTATTGACCCAAGACTTTTCAGCTTTTATCAATTTGCAAATATGTTGAAAAACATATTTCCACTTTGACATTATGGGGTATTGTGTATAGGCCAGTGATACAACAAACTTAATCCATTTTAAATTCAGGCTGTAACATACCAAAATGTGACTCGTTTCAGGACAAGGCGTATGTTGCACGTCACTACTTCACAGGAGAGGCATTTGAACGTAAACACAAATGCCTTCTGGAACATGTGAACTTTCATGTACCTTAATGACACACTTGTATGCCATCTGTAAATATGACAAAAATTGTTAAATTATTTGGTTAGCCATGGAAAAAGACGGACTTCCCGCTAGCCGTGATTGGCTGAGATAATGGATGGGCTGGACATGCTGAAAGATGAGTTCGGATTGGTCTGCCATGCAGTATGTTTCTGTATACAACATGAGCTGCTCAGTATGTTTAGGTAATAATTTCTACCGCATCTTTTTTGAAAGATGAAGAACTCCAAAAGTGTTGCTAATGCTCTCCACTTTCTGGAGGACGATCGTGCCATGCTGACTCTCTCCGACTCCAAAAATGAATCAGACAATGGGGAAATTCCTGATTTAGGTCAAAACATCTTAATTGAACCAGACATTGTAGAGTCTTCAGAAATAGCGATCAACAGTGTTGTTGTCACGGAAGAAGTTGACCATGCTTTGAAATCAGTGGAATGCCCGATGAAAGCAGAGTATGAAAGTGAAGGAGGGATACAATTCTGGCATTTGATGGCAAATACGCATAGGGAGTCAAAGAGAACACATAGAAAGAAGGCTGTTGTATAAAACACGTATCTACGGATTACATCTTCAAACTAAGGGCAACCTTGGCATCTGTGAAAGAGAGGGAGAAGCGTCCATCCATGTATACAGGTAAGAGAGTCTAGCTAGCTACATTTTCAGATATTAAACATTTTGAATTCTGTCAGAATGTTGTTTTCATTGTAAGATATGGCAGACATATGCCCCCTTTGGAGGGATTGGGTACCCCTAGTAAACTGGAAAAAAATCTGTCAAAAATTGCTAATATATGCATATAATAATTATTATTGGATAGAAAATACTCTAAAGCTTCTAAAACCGTTGGAATTATGTCTGTAAGTATAGCAGAACTCACAGGGCAGGCATTCTTCCAAACTAGTTTTTGTGGTCATGAAAGTTGGAGCAACTTTGACGTCATCGCTTCCCAACCAGTTATGATTCTGGGGAGACTTTCTATGTCTTCCACTAGATGTCCTCATTCAGTAGAGCTTTTAATCGTTCAAATCCCGCGAGAATTGGCCCTATGGGAGTGAAATTAGTGCGTGCCATGAGAAAATATGTTGTGCGTTGTGGCGCGAATTGGTCCCAGCCATTCCTTTGTTCCAGCACTCAAGAGAAGGACAGACGATGACCGATTGAATTGAAATTTGTTTTGTGTGTTTAAAACATCATAAAGCTTGCTTCTGCACTTAGTTTGACCTGTTTAGTCGACATATAATATGTAATTTTGAAGTTTTGATGCGCAACTTTTCCGGACCAGAGGACATTTTGGGTGCATTTCAGCTGATGTTATTAGCAGTAGCTAATACAAAGACGCAAGACTTGAAACCAAACGATGTATTGGGTAAGTATGAAGCCTTCCAGAACATTCTGAACGAAGACCATCGAAGGTAAGGGAATATTTATGCTGAAATCTGTGTTTCTGTTGACTCCAACATTACGGAGAAATGTAGCTTGTATCTGAGCGCCGTCTCAGAATATTGAATAGTGTGCGATTTCTGTAACGTTAAAAAGAAATGTAACAAAGCGACTGCATAAAGAAGCAGTGTATCTTTCTAACTATATGTAGAACATGTATATTTAGTCAAAGTTTATGATGTCTATTTACGTTATCTTGCCGCGCTACCTAGATTTCCTGCGGACATTTTTGAGTAATTTCTGAACATGAACTCAATGTAAATGGACATTTATGGATATAAATGGCATATTATTGAAAATAAAAAAATGTACTGTGTAACATGTCCTATTACTGTCATCTGATGAAGATTTTCAAAAGGTTAGTGAATTATTTATTTTTTAATCCTGCGTTTGTTGATAGCATGTTTTGGCTATTCAAATGAGCTGTGTCTGGTGGTGGTTTGACATAAATATGTACTATGTTTTCGCCGTAAAACATTTTAGAAATCTGACTTGCTGGCTAGATGAACAAGGTGTTTATCTTTCATTTGAGCTATTGGACTTGTTAATGTGTGGAGGTTAAATATTTCTAAGAATATTTTTGCGTTCCATGCGCCACCGTTTCAGCTGAACGTGGGAGGGTTGAGTCCCAAATGGGAACCAATATCTTTAACAAGTTAAAGCGTAGTGTTAGCTAGCTAGCTAACTAGCTGGCTCGCTAGTTAAATTTCTGTGTATGAAATGTGTAGTAATATTATTTGTATCTCAGAAATCATTGCTAGTTATTGCCTAATGTTAGCTAGCTAACATTGAACCTAGTTGGTTAGCTTTAGCTACCTACAGATTCATGCATGATGGCCAGCTATGACAGTCACTTTGTATTGCTAGTAGTATGGGTTGGGATTATTGCCACATTCAAAACAACTGGGAACTGACTTCCAACTCCAGTGCTTTTAAGACAACTGGAAACTTGAGAAAAAAAACTATCTCCAACTGAAAAATCATTTTGAACAGTCAAACAACTCAGAATTCCAATTTGGGAGCCCCGACTTTCTGACCCGAAGACCACTGATTTCACGATTTGACCTTGTATTTTTCCAAGTTCCCAGTTGTCTTGAAAGCACCATTAGGTTCATTGTTTAGCTAGCTAGCTAGCTACAGGTCTAAACAAAATACTATTTGACAGATGATTACAAAACCCACCAAGTTAGCCGGGTGTGATTACAGTCATCAATTGTATTTCATGAACATGTGTACATGGTGACCCATCCACAATAATGACCCACCCACTTAGTTAGATGTGGCTGGGAGGTGGTTATAGCATTTCTTTCACATGACCCATCAATTTAGACAACTAATATTTATAAAATATTTATAAAATATTTATCTGGACACTTTCAATTTGTGATATTGCTACTATGCAAGTAACCATTTCACTGTACCATTTACATCTTCTGTATCCTGCATCTGACAAATAAACTTTGATTTTATTTCATATAGTGTGTGTTTACCAGAGACGGTAATGTGATGAACAACATGACCTGCACCAAAGTCAGATTAGGATATAGGCCAAAGACTAGATAACGTGTGTTTTTGCTTCTACTTTCACCACTTTTAGTCTTGACATCTTTGGTTGTTTACTACACTACCTTACTCCGTTTAGCGCATGGCCTCACATGTGAATCGTTAAAAAGATGGGTCGGGCTTAAGAGGGTGTGAACGATGCTGAATGGGTGTAGAAGAGCTCTCCAGTAGGTGTACCAAAACATTCAAGGGCCAATTCAATTTTCTCAAAAGTGGGGTTACAAGTTTAGCAACTTTCAAAGCAGAATTACTTTCCCGTTGTTCCTCAACTGCAGTGTATGATATACCATTTTCTAGCTCGGAGTCTCTACTTTTATCCAATGTCAAAAACACCATTGAAAACGTTGCTACATAGGACCGAATCGAGATGGTCGTTCACAGATGTGGAAAAAGAGGTGTGAATACTTTCTGAAGGCACTGTAGTTAGATTGCTAAAAGCAAAGTCAAATTGATTGCATGATTGTATAATTTAATCATTAATGCATACATGGCTGTCTCTGAAAAATGGACTTCAAACATTTAAAATGTCATGATATTGAACTCAAAAGATCCGTCTGGATCAAGTGCCATTTTGAAGTGATATCGTTATGATATCGGGTACCGTGATGGTAGCGAGTATCATGATACTAAACCTTGTTACCAGTAAATATTCTGGTACCGTGACAACACTAATTCTAAGTGGTATGCTAGTATGGACATTGGAACGTAATCATACCCTCTCTTTCTTCATACAAAGGTTGTTTATTCATAGTCATACACAATTTAAATAATATGTATGTTGAGAAGATGAGGTGTAACATAATCACTACAAGAAGATCATGTGAATAACATTAATTCAGTATGTAGCCTAGAAGACAACAGGCAAGACCAGGTCCTTACCGTCCCGGTGACCCTGACGTCATGGAGACGCCCCCACTCGTCCTCGTGGCTGTCAACCATCATTAGTCCGTCCTCCTCCATCCCCCACTCAGCCTGCAGATCCAGCTGCACCTCCTCCCCCAAGGAGTGCATCCCCACGGCCGGGTAGAGTGCCTCTGGAGACCCTGGGACCACGACCGTGCCCACCTGGACGCAAATACAATGTTACTATGTCCGATGGGTGACAGATAGATGGCGTCTGGACCAGTCCAGGACCATTGAGTACTAGACCCAGTCTAAGACCAAAGCATTGATCCTGACTGCACACGAGGTCTCACGAGTAAGACTACGAAATTAAGACTCAATCTCTGTGGCCCAATCTGCATTCATGGCATATGGAGGCGTTACATATCATAGAAAATATAAATACCAGACGAAAGTAGGGTAATCTTTCTCCAATTACAGCAATATCTTGATTGTATGTTGTAGGCCTACAGGTGTGTGGAAAAGAATAAGACTAAGAGCTTACTTCTTTTCCGTTCTTGGTGAAGAGGACTGTTGTTCGTCCATCCTCCAACGACTCTAGGTAGATCCCACAGCCGATACGATCGCCACGGTTACATTTGGGCCCAAATTGCTGTCCAACAGTGTTCCCATTGTACAGCCTGTTGAATGGCAGAGAGGTGAGATGTGAGCGTGCTGGCTGAGCAACAGCTGGCAGACTACTAAAGGAAACACCAACATAAAGTGTCTAGGGGGTTGGCCCACCACGGGCCGCCAGAACAGCTTCAATGTGCCTTGGCATGAATTCTACAAGTATCTGATGCTCTACTGGAGGTACTTGACACCATTCTTCCACAAGAAATTCCATAATTTTGTGTTTTGTTGATGGCAGTGGAAAATGCTGTCTCAGGCGCCATTCCAGAATCTCCCATAAGTGTTCAATTGGGTTGAGATCTGGTGACTGAGACAGAAACACACACACACACACACACTTTAAACTTCCTATGCTCCTTTGAACCCATCTTTCAATGTCACTGAAATCTCTTCTTCTAGCCATGGTAGCCAAAATAATTGTCAACTGGCATTTTATACATGACCCTAAGCACGATGGGATGTTTTATTGCTTAATTAACTCAGGAACCATACCTGTGTGGATGCACCTGCTTTCAATATACTTTGTATCCATGATTTGTTTCCTTCCTTTATTTTGGCAGTTACCTGTAGGTCTCACATACTTCAACCTTCACAACAGTAGACAAAGTAGTAGAACTGAGACGATAAACCAAAAATGATCGACACCGACCATACCAATCACTTATCGCAGGCATTTTGCTGATATTGTCATCACCATAAGTAGCCTACACTAGAGAAATGTGAAGTTTGAAATGAAATAAGTTAGCTAAATGTGTGATTGTTAATGGGACAATTGATAGTTATAACCATAATTAATAGTATTAGTAGTTTAAAGGATAAAAAAAAGTGGTGCACATTAATGTTACAAACGTTTTGTTCTATTTATCGTTATCGCATCAATTCAAGCAATTTATCACGATTTGGATTTTTGTCTGTATTGCCGCCCAGCTCTACCAAGCAGTGTTTCTCAACTTAGGTTGAATGTTCGTAAAGTGGTGCTGTGGACCGTTCAAAATAAATCTGTTGAGGAACATTAGGCCTATTTCTCTATTCCCTTCTAGAACATACCATTGAAATTATCTCTATGCATTCTAAAGCAAACTGATGCTAGAATGTTAAGGTAGGCCTTAATTCAAAACTTTACAAATAAGAGATTTTAGAGTATGTACGGGATACACATGGTATACACCGTCCAATGAATTCCTTACTTGTAGGTTCCTTCTCGACAACGCAATAACAATAAGAAACAAGGCAAAAGTAAACATTTTGTCCCCAATTAGTTATGCAGAACCCCCACTTGGGCCAATTGAGATCGCGTGTAACTAACACATTTCAGTTAATTACTATAGCTCCCGGCTTGGACCAATCAGTAAAAACTTGCAAGACACATCATTCCCCCAAGGTTTCATCTAACTCTGACCTTCAAACTCGACCCAGTGCTGTCTGAAATATTGAGTGTGACTAACGGACAAATGAACGGACAGACGAAGACAGATCCACAGTCCCTTCCCCGGTTTCATAATGGGGGACAATAATACAAGATAGGAATACAAACATAAAGTAAATGGCTCAGTAGAATAGAATAAACATGTTAGTATAATACAGGAAGGTACAATTTATAGCCCAATATTTACACGTGTTTTGGGGAAGGGGGTTTGGGGAAAGGTGTTGAAATTGTGCAGTATTTACCAATCATAATAAGAGTCTGGTAGCTGCAGTAGTGATGCGTGTGTAGGTTGAATGTGTGTGTGTGTGTGTGTGGGGGGGGGGGGGGGGGGGGGGTGAGTGAGTGAGTGCATGTTTGCTAAGGTGCGGAGAAGCAGAGCAGGTGGTCAGTCCAGTTCAAGTGTTCAGCAGTCTGATGGCTTGTAGATAAAAACTGTCTCTGAGCCTGTTGATATCAGACCTCATGCTCTGATACCATCTGCCCAACGGTAAGGTAGAAATCAGCTCGTGGCGGGGGTGTGTGGGGTCCTTGATGATGCTGCGGGCCTTCCTCAGGCACCGTTTCGGGTAGATGTCCTGGATTATTTATTTATTTAACTAGGCAAGTCAGTTAAGAACAAATTCTTATTTAGAATGACGACCTACCCCAGCCAAACCCGGACGACACAGGGCCAATTGTACGCAGCCCTATGGGACTCCCAATCACGGTCGGATGTGATGCAGCCTGGATTCGAACCAGGTACTGCAGTGACGCCTCTTGCACTGAGATGCAGTGTCTTAGACCACTGTGCAACTTGGGAGCCCGGGAGCACAGTGGGTGGGAACAGGGCCCCAGTGATGTACTGTGTCGTCTTCACCACCCGCAAGAGGGTCTTGCAGTCGTGGACAATGCAATTCCCATATCAGGCCGTGATGCAACCAGTCAGGACGCTCTCGATGCTGCAGAGTTAGTATTTGGAGAGGACCCAGGGTGACATTCCAAATTTCTTCAGCCGCCGTAGGAAGTAGAGACGCTGTTGTACCCTCTTGACAAGACTGGTGGTGTTGTTGGTCCATGACAAGTCCTCGGTGATGTGGACGCCGAGGAACTTAACTGTTAACTCTCTCTACTGCAGTCCCGTTGTTGTGGATTGGAGCATGTTCCCTCCTCTGCTTCCTGAAGTCAACAATCAGCTCCTTTGTTTTGATGCCATTGGGGGAGAGGTACCACAATGCCAGTTCATTTTGCTCATTTTAAATATTTATTGGAGCATTTATTTTTGTATTGCTTGTAACTGTTTCGGGTAATGCAAGTTCTTGTGCTGTTAGTAGAATAACCTGTGTGTAAATGAAAACTGTTGCTGTATTTTTTTATTGTCTGTGATCGTTTTGTTTGTCTTGTTTTAGTTTTTTTATCATTGTAACTAAACTGTATGTGTAAACATGTATACGCAGGGCCCAGCTGTAAAAGAGACATTGGTCTCAGTCTGTGTTTCTTGTTGAAATAAAGGTATAATAATAATAATAATAATAATAATAATAATAATAGAAGAGGCCTGAGGACACACCCCTGGGGGGCCCCTCTGTTAAGAGTCAGTGTGGAGGAGGTGGTATCGAGGGTAGAATATGTTAAGCTCGTCTGGTAGGGAGGCTTCGATGGGCACCACACAGCTGGATTTGCCTTTGTAGTCTGTGATAGTCTCTTGTTCGTGCCACATGCATCGTGAGTCTGATTTGTCGAACATCAATTAAAGTTAAATTCAATTAACTTACTTGCCATCATCAGCGTGGTAGGCCACTGAGTGCGGGAGCCAGCCAGGCTGATGGTCCAGCTTGTAGTATTGAGGCACCAGGCCAACAGCAATCATCCCCCTCACCCCTGTGTCAACGATGGTCACCTGAAAACATCACAGACCACTTCACTTAAAAACCATAGCATGAGCAAGAGGTCCTAACATGCTCAAAAGTTCATATTTCCCTGTGGGGGTGGCAGTCAGACAGCTGTTCACGAGCAACCTGCAACTACACACTTTCCTACCAACAGCAATTAATTATGACATCATACCTGAGGGCCGCTTAAGTAGAAGAAGTGCAATCAGAACACTGAAAGATCGAGAGGGCTGAAAAGGGGAAACCATTAAGTCCTTCCCCATGACCTCACTAGCACGGCCCCTGGAATACGCAGCAGTCTGTTTCTCTGTATCACATTCTTAATCCCTTTCAGAGCTCCTTAATCCTCAGTCATACTGGTATGGGCTGCGTCACAAATGGCACCTATGGGCCCTAGTCAAAAGTAGTGCACTCTAAAAGGAATAGGGTGCCATTTGGGACATAAAGACACTTGAACTGAGATGGACACAGGTCTGCTGATGATCGACTGAGGTGACAACTGACTGATAGGTGGTTGGGAAAGCACCCCCTGCCCACTGCTAAATGGTCTTGCAGTTACATGATTGATTAATAAAATCTGTGTTTTGGCAATGATCATCCTGAAAACGGGAATATTTCAGTGCATGTGTCAAAAAGTAGATAAGACAATAAGAAAAATAATTACATGGCTTCAGTCTTCTGTTTCCATAAACAAGGTTGTGTTTAATTCACTCTAAGGTGTGTCCGTTAATGAAAAGCGGGATATGATTTCCCTTCCATGAAAGTTAAAGCAGGAGCGGGCGTTCAGTCAGACACTCATTATGTCTGCCCAGTCAATCCTCCAACGCCATAGTGTGCATCCCAAATGGCACGCTATTCCCCTATATAGTGGACTACTATGGGCACTAGTCAAGAGTAGTGCATTATAAAGGGAATAGTGTGCCATTTGGGACTCACATATGGACACCAGCAGGACTCCTTCAGGAATCACTCTACTTACCCACTCACTGCCCTGGCATAGCATACAGTAGGCTCAGGAAGCCAACACTAAACACCAGAACCAGACCTCTCCCTATCCCAGAATGTACAGCCAAGTCCTCCTTTCCTGAGCTTTACCAAAACCCAGGATGCTTTTTTACGAGTCTGCTGTCTTTATGATTTAGTCTGGAGGGACTCCTATTAAAAAAAGGTACTGGTGAATAACTGGGGAGTTATGTTACACACTGCATACTTTTACACTGGAAAAACGACCATGTTTGATCCATTTGTCAGATCATTTGTTTAAAAAAAAAAGAAGGGTCCAAAAATAACAGTTTGGGTTGGTCTGAAAACTATTTTTACTTAAATGTGTCAGCTAAATTTAGCAGCTGTGCAGTTCTCTGAGGGCAGACAGCAGTTAATCTACAGGGTGTGACTGGCGATGGGCTCAGAATTACGATGCTCTTGACTTGAACTGTCAAAAGACTCGCCTATACAACAGTAGGCAACAGTGTGGGAACAACAGGGTACAACAGTGTGGGAACATAATAGAGGCAAGAGACATCTTGACTTGACAACTTGTGTGATATGTCTGTCAAATTTGATTAATAGCTTGGTAATGTTAAATAAATGGACGAAAATTAACTACAAGACCACCAGTGCCTGAGTCAGGGATACCTAACTAAATCTGTATTGGAGCTTACCTCAAAGTAGCAGTTTCCTTTGGATAATGGCCTTGGAGCCACGTAGCAGCCAACCTCATCCGAGTTCCCTTGGTAACTGTAAAAGAATTTCAGAAATGACTTTATATTAATCGTATCGTATTTGCAAAAGTATTTGAAAGTATGCAACGAACATACAAGCGTATGCTACACAGCATACAGTAGTTTTTTAACTTGTGGATGGTACTGGTCATCCAAGACAGTGAGAGGCTAGGAGGACAGTGTGAAAGACAGTATGAGTCTAAAAGTAAACAATCTAGGGGTCGTATCCACAAAGCAAGTAGAAAATGAGTCATAAGTGCTGAGAATATACATTTTACTCTTACTCTTATGGGTAAAAATTGAAAACTATTGCCAAAGCCTCTTTAGTCCCTCCTAGTCAACATATATTTAGGAGACCTCATGAGCTGTCCTAACCAGTTAAGAATTACCAGCAGGTGTCTTGATAATAGAAAAATGCAGTGAGTCAGTGGTTCCTGCACCACATGAAATTGCAGTTGTTAAAGTTGCACTATGCAAAAATCGCTCTGCCATTTCCTGTTTGCTAATACTCTAATAGTTCGCCTAATTTCAGTTTATGTGACAAAAGAAGCTAGTATACCATTATACCATCTAAACAGCTCTGAAATATATTTTCCATAACCAAAAATATTGTTGTTTCTGCTGTTTGAAGCTGGTGTACAAAACCGAAAGTAAAAGACTCAAAAACAAATCTTAAATGGGAAGCATAGAAATAGCTCGCATAGAACAGATCTATTCTGCACGCATATAAATTTGGCAATTGAAAGCATCTAGGGTTTTAGCCAGCTGATCCGACACCCTATGCTTGGCTACAGTTAACCCAAAAAATGTATTAAGAAACTGCGGGCCGGCGCAAGATATGGCTTGGAAAACGTACCTCAATCCAGGGATGAGAAATGTGTAGGGATGAGAAATGTGTAGTGCAGCTGTAAGCAAGTGTAAGGTGTTGGAAGAGCTGGCTTATGTTAACTTTGATTGTTTTCAATGAAAATGATAGACTTTTCAAAAGTATACAATGTTGTATGCAACATTATCGTCGAGTGACTTGATACCTACTTTGCAAAAGCTATTTAGAGATGTTAAACGGGATTGCGAGTGTGTTGATATAACGATTATATTGTTAAAATTCTGCTTTTAACAACCATCAGGATTGGTTAAAAAAAAATATATATATATATATATATATATATATATTAAGCAATAATTAATAGTAGGCCTAGGCAAAGTGATCGTGTCAGGCGAAAATGATATCAAACGTTTTACCATTTCAACATTTGATGTACAGTCCCATTCACAGCTGGCGATGCCTCATGGTTATTCCCCATCATTTGCAACCATGTCAATAAGTGTCATCACTATCTTTCCTTTGCGGTACCTCAAACTGTCGTGATTGTGATTACCAGCTGAGATAAACTTTTATGAGTGGATTTTACTCCTGGTTAAGAGTATGTCTGAGCAGTGTCTTAACATCAACCTAAGCTGGGAGCTTTTTAAGTCTTAAAATAGGTTTTAACAGGATTCCTAGGACATTTTATGAGATGCTTTGAGGATACAGCCTAGGACCCAGGACAAACAAACACACCTGAGTCAGCTCATCGAGGACTTGAATCCGGTGTTACTACTTGGCTGCAACAAAAGACTTCACTCACAGTGGGCTTGTTTGGCTTCGACTGCCTTGCAGTCATCGACTGCCTGATCTACAATTCACCTTGAATAATAACTACCTATTATTATTTGCAGATCAGTCAGTCACAATTTACCCACATTGCATCAAAGATTTGATGTTCTCGAAGAAGGCCACCATGCCTGTGGGTCCCCAGAACCAAGAATAGAGATATTATGACGCATCTGACTGTTCTTTCTCTTTACATTCCTTGGTTCTGTGGACAGGGCCACAGGGTGGCTGTGTTTGAGAATATTAGGGTCGTGATTCATTGTGGGTAAATTGTGTCTGACTGACTGATCTGGGCCCGGTTTCCAAAAAGCATCTTCAGGATAAGTTAATCGTTAGAACCTTCGTAGGAGCATTGTTAAATCTCTGAGCTTATTCCCAAAACCATCGTTATTAACGTTGCACTTGAAATAACTCTTAATCTAAAGCCTGCCTCAGACCCCTCGTAGAACAGCTAAGTGCGTCGCTACATGCTTTTTTGCCTTTATACACAGACGATCTCCGCTAAACATTGATACACCATGTGATTCTATCTCTCTTTGACCGCTGCTAACGTCAGAACAAAGTTGACAATAAATAAACAGCTGCCAAGGTCTTTGCAAATGATACAAACAAGGGACGTATAAAAAGATGCTTCAAATGAAAACCAAGATGACTGCATTTAAACAGTAGGCTATAGGCCTATTTCAATCATATTGAAATACGTTTCATGTTCAATCGAATTATATTTACTACTTGTAGGATACAGTCTGTAATTCCTCTCTCTCTCTCTCTCTATATATATATAGATATATATATAGATATATATATATATATATATATATATATATATATATATATATATATATATATGTATTTGTCTCAATATATATGCTGTAATACCAACTGAATTTCGCTCTGGTAAAAGTAGCCTCTCATGTGCATTTTACCAGTAAGCCTATAGTCACGAGTCTTCTCATGTACCCCCAGGGGTCCTAGTACCTCTGGTTGGGAATCACTGGCCTAACGTGTGCAATGATGTGCCAAATCAGTGATTTTGTGAATTTGCATTGGTTAAGCATTAGAATAAGCTGCCTCAATATTTGCAGCTGTAAGTTGTAATAGGAGCTGATCCGTTTTCAGTATTGTGAATGTTAAGGTAAGATTTTAATGGATAAAGCTGATCCGAGAGCAGCGCTCCCTTTCTTTCGATTCTATCAGTATCAACACATGCTCCAACAACGCACTTAGCGACCGTTCTCTCTGTGTGGTGTTTTTGGAAATGCATTTTACATCTTCTGCCATTGTTGGGAAGCCAGGCTCTGACTGTTCCGTCTCTTTACATTCCCTGCCCAGAACCAGGATAGAGGAACACTGTTTTGGCTAGTGTCATTATATATTATTATGTATGAATGTTGCTGTTTATATGTTTATACACTAGGTATATTGATCTTATCTGACTTACCACAACTGATATTTCTTCTGGAAAATAAATAAAATTCAACCCCTCATTCATCATCCTACATTTGACGGTTTTCATCCCCACCTTAGCACGTCTCCGTCTCTCAGCATCCTCTTGAACCGCTCACGGTACCGCACAGCCCCTACCTCGCGAATCTCCCGGATCCTCCGTCTCCAGTTCAGAAAACGGTAATGGAGGTTGATGTCGTCCATCGCTTACCTGAGGACAGAAACAGGAACCTTGAGGTGTTGATCCTCTACCCTACTCTCATATAATTTTTTGAAATGGCAGCTGCATATGAATAGCAGGCTGAATAGTTATGGACTAGGATGTCGGTTTTGCATTTGTTTGGTTCAGTTGGGTCGAACTAAAAAATATTTAAAATGCCCAAAGTAGCTTGTACGAGGGTGTCAAATAATAGCATGTAATGTACGGCGTATTACCTAATTAATACACAATATACCTAGTTAGTTAGCAATTTAAGAACATATCAAATGTTAATAGTCTAGAGCGAACTAGCCAGCTATCTAGCTCCAGCTGCCAACACCTGTAGGGAAATAAAAACTGTTAGCTACTGTAGCTGTAGGTTAACGTTAGCTAGCTATCCACATCAAGCACTTCTCAACCACACATACAGTGAGGAAGAGTTCTGTCCGTACGCAGGACATCCTCTCACACGCCCGGTAACTTTTTGTTTATTTATAAAACACACACCGACTAAAAGTTGCACACCTTATTGTTAAGCTACTGTCTTTCATCTGTGGCCAAATTCCTTGTTGTTTACAAATTTCCCGTACGTGCTCTCCAGCTCCATCAAAACAAATTCCACTGAGTGCAAATGGCGCGTTCTAATGACATCATGACACAAATAACATTGTTTCCGGCAATCTATAAAGTACTCTACTGTAGCTGTTTATTTTAGGCTATAGGCTATTTTCCAAAGAGCATTATTATTTAAATTGAGTTGGCTACACTTGACAGGATTTAAATTAAACTTGTGTGTGAGTGAGCAAGATAGAATTTGAGATGACAGTAAAATAATAAAGGAGCCTAATTATGGGGCGGAGCCGTGTCTTTTTTTTTAGAAGGATGAATCCTGAGTTTTGGGGTGGGTTACTAATTGTTAGGTGTGGAAAGGGAGGGCTTCCATAGCTAAAAAAAAAACATAAAAATACATCTTGATTGTGAAACATTTGAACCGAACAGCGTTCGGATCGTGAACTGGGAATACAGGACTGACAGCAAATGTTTCTTGCTTTTACATATTCGTTGCCAGATTGGCTTCAGCATTAAACAGCAGTGTTTTTCCCCTTAATTTTTCTAAAATAAGTCATTTTTAAAGAGGTGGTCCTCCTACAAAATTCTTCACTAGTCCATTATCATGACACACACACACACACACACAGAGGAATGCATTTCCTGTCATGGAAGAATTAATCATGTTTGGCTTAGTCAGCCAAAGTCCCCTATGTTAAGTGGCACTCCGGCACCCTCTCCGTCAATGTCTGTCTGATCAAAGTCTGAACGTGCACTTTTACGTCATCAAGCTACTCTTTTGTGTTCATTATTTGTTATTTTTAACTAAGCCATGGCAACTGCAAATGCAAACATTCCATTTAATGGGGTCATTAAACTTTGGATGTGAGTGACTAATGCCTTGATTAGAATTCCTTTGGTGTTTGACTGTACATTCCAAAGTTTCAAAGACGTTAGCCCACGTTTTAAACAGCTCAGGTGTTCAGTCGTAAAGGAATAGGATTTAGACCAGTGCCTGATGCAACGGTTTAACAAGATTGCTGTTGGAACCTGTCCAAATTCATTATCAGGCTTCTTCATCAATAACCATCAAAGCACAGGTGAAGTATGTACAAGGGTTATTCTCAGTTTGTATACACAGAAGAGGACACTTAATCAAACATATATGTTTTCTATAAACAAATGTTCTCATCACCAGCCTGTCATTTTAAATGTGTCAGTAATGCTTACTTGTAAAACACATAAATCAAATATATTCCCGGTGGAAAAACAATAATGCCGAATTTGAAACAGCAATAATGACACATTCATGATGGGGTTACGGCTATCCCTATTTCACCAGCAGGCACTGGTAAAGGAAAGGTGTGTGTGTCAGAGACAAGGGGAAGTGGGGGTGTGCTCAGCAATCTGGAAATGAGAGGGGAGACTAATATTCCTCTCTCCCTCTTTCCTTCCCCCTCCCTCTCCCTCCACCTTTTGGCTCTTTAAAAGCCGCTGTCCGTGGTGTGTGTCTGCTTCATTATCGCTCTGTTGTAGCTGGAGGGGATTCCTATCCACTCTGCCTCGCTTCTCCCAACCAACAACTGGAACTGAGCTGAATAAGAACAAACCTCAGAGAACAGCCTACCCTGACATTGAATATCTGGCATTGAAACAAATAGGAACCTCCTGGACTATTACTTAACTTTTGTTGGTGGACCACGTGTATTTTAAGGGAAACATGCTTCTGTACCCTGACCTTCTGGCCCTGCTCTTCCTCCAGCTTGCCCTCTCCAGCCCGTGGACGCTAGCCTCCCGGCTGCCCCCTCTCAGAGGAAGGAGTCCCTCCAGTAAGGGCTTACAGGGGGCTAGGGCCCCCAACCAGAGGCAACAGTCTGGGGAGCTCAGCACCACTGTCCTGTTCCTGGGGGAGCCCTGTGGGGTCTACACCCTGAGCTGTGCTCGAGGACTCCGCTGCGCCCCACCACTGGGAGACCCCAGCCCCCTCCAGGCCCTTCTGCAGGGCAGGGGAGTCTGCGGCAACGCCAGTGAACCCAGCCCTTCTGAGAGTCCCCAGCCAAAAGGTAAGACACCTACTACAGCACAGAGGGAGAAGCCACTCAGTTACATCTGGTGGGGTGGAGGAGGAGGTACTGTAAACTATAACTAAAATCAATGCTAAATTGAGCTTTTGCAGATAGCTCACTTGACCTAGTTATGGGCTGTATAACAAGGGCCCAGAGTTGATCCTTGTCAGGATATGGATATGACGCCAGCGCTGTATATCTTAGATAATTAAATAAACGTTGCTCTGATGACTTTGTTGTGATAAGAAAGGTCCCGATTGTGAGATTGTATTGGCCTGTGGAAGTGGAAAATGTGTAGCTTCATCAGAAGTAAGAAATACAGCTAGGTCGTAATGGAGCACACAATTGGCACTGACAGTAGTTTACATTGGAGACAGAGCCAAGATCAGTATGCAGTGCTCCAAACTCAGCCACAAGACTTAGGATTTCTTTCAAATAAATCTATGCTCAGACTCCACCAGGAATTAAATTGTTTTGTGTGTGGGAAATGTTCTTCTCTTAAATAATCCCAATTATGTCATGTTGACCTCAAATCACCAGCAGCTGGAAATTTTACTCAACAACCTGTTAATGCCAATCTGTGAACATGATATGTGACTCTACCTACTGGTTTGTCTCTGCCACTGCATTCATCAGATATTTCAGTAATCAGTTACTGTGGTAATGTAATCCATTACTATGCTAAAGCTGTTGTCATGTATTTTTTCCAGCCACACACCCGACACTGACTGAAGACCTGGAGAAGGTAAAATCCTTTACTTAAGACATGTCATAATGAGGACATGTTGTACTTCCAAATGTGTGGAGGACTGTGTTGAGCGATAGAATTGAAAGACAATAAAACATGCACCTGAAATAGTGGCGGGGGTTTTAATAATGAAAACCCGCTCTCTCTCTCCTTCTCTTTCTCTCCTTCTCTCTCTAGGCTCCGTGTCGTAGGCTGCTGAACACTGTACTTAAAGGTCTTGAGCCCGTGGTCTTCCAGTCAGACCGTGGCGATATCTATATGCCCAACTGTGACAAGCGTGGTTTCTTCAGAAAGAAACAGGTATGTTTAGAAGCAGACTGGTTTATGCATGTATAGCAGAGGTGGTTCGCCAAACTATGCTTGCATGATGAGTAACCTTGCCTAAGTAGGAGTTCAGTGGACCAACTCAATCTTGAGTTGCAGGCTGGACTCGATAGTCAATGCCTGGTCAGAAATGTTTGTGTGTATGTGTTTGAGTGTCGTTGTTGTGTCCTATACAAAACTGCACATCTCTAATAGGCTTTATCTCTGTGTGGCAGTGTCGGTCGTCTCGGGGCATGCACCGCGGTCACTGCTGGTGTGTGAATGAGAGTGGCATGTCAACATCATCACACACAAGTCCAGAGGGCACCCTGATCTGTGACAATGTATGAGAGGGCACTGCCCAGTCCAACACACCCTGAAGTCTGGAATATTGACCAATGGGTGAGGATCGAGAGGAAAAGCAAGATGAGGAGAAAAGAGGGGGATAGAAGAAGAACAGAAGAGCTGCCCAAAGTGCTGGACACTAAATGGCCAATAAATGCAAAATTCACCCAACTGCATCCCAAATGGCACCCTTTTGTAGGGAATAGGGTGCCATTTCAGATGCATTCCCTACTACACTACTACCTACAAGCACATTTTTCCAATTGTATTTCTCGGGCAGGTCATTCGCTTTATCCATCCCTGTTAGTTTGGTCTCACAGCGCCCTCTAGTGATGAGTTGTGATACAGTTCAAACCAGAGATTTTTACTAAGTAGGCTTCACCTGAGTTTAGACTGGATGGGTATGGAATTATTGCACTTTTTAATATCTGTACTCTGTGTTATAAATATGCAGAGTTGTGAGTTAATTTTATAACCTAACTCAAAGTGGGTAGACCTGTAGTAGACTACACCCCCAATCCCATTTACCCGCTGCGTGCCATGACAGTCTAGGCCAGGGTACTCAACTCTTACCCTACGAGGTCGACAGCCTGCTGGTTTTCTGTTCTACCTGATAATTAATTGCACACACCTGGTGTCCCAGGTCTAAATCAATCCTTGATTATAGGGGAACAATAAAAAAATGCAGTGGAACTTGCTTCGAAGTCCAGAGTTGAGTTTGAGGGGTCTAGGCCTAGTGATGACGATTGTCTCTGATGATGTTACCACTGTCGCTCTTATAGTTCTGAAACTATGCACTTAAATCTGACATTCTGATGTTCAAACTCCAGGACCAAGAACTACTGGAGCACCTCCAATCTTTTTACTGACATTATAGCTGAGCAGACATGTTTTTAGAGTATAAGATATAGTCTTTTTATATACATATATAAATTAAAACCTGATGTATTATTTAATTCTCAGTATGTATTTTTTATAACAAATTGTACATTTTATTTAAGTGCTTTTTTGTCTTCTATTGGGCATGACAAAACATTGTATTTTGTACTGTACCTGCTGAACCTATTTTATTGATGTAATTATTTATGTTGACAATCTTTTATACTTAAGTAAATGTGACATTTTATCAATAAAAGCCTCTGAGTGGAAACACACTGGAAGCAAATTTATGTTGATGGGTATCTTTCCCAGATGTCTGGTGAAGATACTTACCTGCTGTATAATATATGTTTTAGAGGTTTCATGTGAGCCTCATAACAGCCTGGAATAACAGCATGTGGTCTACGGTTTAACAAAAACCTGTTTGTGATTGAAAATAACCTTGCTATGGCTGTAATGGCTGGCCAGTGTGCCCTTAATCCAGAAATCGTTCTCATATGACCAGGAAGATTTAGAACAGGACTGGCTCTCAGTTACCATGACAATATCTAAAGCCAAGGAGCTTTGGAGTTAGTTTGCTCTTAAAAGTTTAAAGCGTGTTTTTTTTATTTTTACGTTCTTCACCTTCCAAAAGCACAATCTGAGTCTTATAAAAAGATACACAATACACATTTTTCAAACAGCAGGAGACAAGAATGTTAAGTGAATTAGTTGGCATTTGTGACTTTACATACAAATGGAACACACACACAAACACACGTACACACAAAGACTGCTTTGTTTTAGTCATTTAAATGTTATTAGGAGATTGAAAAAGGACGACCTGAACTCATGTAACTCTACTCCATTCCGGAATAAAGGGGAAATTAGAATTAAATGTCACAAAACAAATGTTTATATTTTTGGGAATCTACTGTATATAAGTCTCATTGGAGTAATTACATTTGAACCATATTCTAGTATTTTATGATAATCTAAAAATAGGTCAACAATATCAAACAATTGTTACGGACTCATTATGTAGAAATCTAAGGTAGTTGAATGAGAAGTTGATTGTTTTGATATTCAATGGCGCTGGAATGTATAGAGGCCGTTTTTCGGGATCCTGACCAATTCTGCGGTTTTGTGTGTTTTGTTTGCGCTGATCTTAACACTTCTTGTACATAATGTTTCTGCCCATTGTTTCCTATAACCTTAAAAAGCTTCTGGACATCAGAACAGCGATCACTAACCTCAATTTGTATGAAGATTTATATTTCAACAAGTCGGCGGCACACCCCAGACCAGGGCCTAATCCCCGACAGGTGGAAGAGAAATAGAGGCCAACGTGCGGGTACCCTGATGAAACTACGCAGAGGAGAAAATAAACAGCCACAACCATCTGTTCTATTGGCAAATATACAAATCACTGGAGACCTGAAGATGGGACCTAAAGAACTGTAATATCCTATGCTTCTCGGAAACTTGGTCATATTCTAGCTGGTTTTTCTATACATCGGCAGGACAGAACTGCAGCGTCGGGTAAGCTCAAGGGGGAGGTGTGTGTCTCTTTTGTTAACAACAGCTGGTTCGCAATCTCTAATATTAAGGAAGTCTTGAGGTTCTGCCCGCCTGCGTTAGAATACCTCATGATAATCTGTAGACCATACTATTTATCAAGAGAGTATCTATAATATATCTATAATTTTCTTAGCTGTCTATTTACTGCCACAAACCGATGCTGGCACTAAGACCACACTCAACGAGCTGTATAGGGCCATAACTAAATAAGAAATAGCTCACCCAGAGGCGGCACTCCTGGTGGCCAGGGATTTTAATGCAGGAGAACTAAAAATCAGTTTTAACTGATTTCTACCAGCATGTCACCTGTGCAACTAGAGGCAAAAAAGTGAGATCACCATTACTCCACACACAGAGTCGCATACAAAGCTCTCCCTCGCCATCCTTTTGGCAAATCTGACCATACTCTATCCTCCTGATTCCACCTTACAAGCAAAAACTCAAACAGGAAGTACCAGTGGCACGCTCAATATGGAAGTGGTCCGATGAAGCAGATGCTAAGCTGCAGGACTGTTTCGCTAGCACAGACTCATATATTCTTGGACGCATCGAGGAATTTACCACATCAGTCACCGGCTTCATTAATAAGTGCATCGTTGACGACGTCCCCACAGTGATCGTACGTACAGTGGGGAGAACAAGTATTTGATACACTGCCGATTCTGCAGGTTTTCCTACTTATAAAGCATGTAGAGGTCTGTAATTTTTCAACTGTGAGAGACGGAATACAATGTGATTTTCTGGATTTTTGTTTTAGATTCTGTCTCTCACAGTTGAAGTGTACATATGATACAAATTACAGACCTCTACATGCTTTGTAAGTAGGAAAACCTGCAAAATCGGCAGTGTATCAAATACATGTTCTCCCCACTGTATATACCCCAAACAGAAGTCATGGATTACAGCCAACATCCACGCTGAGCGGGACACCAGTGGAGGCTGCTGAGGGGAGGGCGGCTCATAATAATGGCTGGGATGGAGTGTATGGAATGGCATGTAACACACGTAAACCATGTTTTTGCTGTATTTGGTACAATGCCACTCCAGCTATTACCACGAGCTTATCCTACCCAATTAAGGTGCCACCAACCTCCTGTGCGGGACACCCTCTGTCAAACATTCAAACAGGAAAAGCTTCAATAGAGGACTGAGATCGAATCCTACTACACCGGCTCATTCACAAAGCCACAGGGCCATACGGATTACCAGGACACGTACTCAGAGCACGTGCTGACCAGGTGGCAAGTGCCTTTACTGACATTTTCCTCCTCTCCCTTACCCAGTCTGTTTCAAGCAGACCACCAGTCGCTGTGCCCAAGAACGCAAAGGTAACTTCGCCCTGTAGCACCCACATCTGTAGCCCGGAAATGCTTTCAAATTCTGGTCATGGCTCACATCAACACCATCATCCCAGACACCCTGGAGCCACTCCAATTTGCATAGAGCACCAACAGATCCACAGATGGCGCAATCTCTATTGCACTCCACACGGCCCTTTCCCACTTGGACAAAAGGAAAACCTATGTGAGAATGCTGTTCATTGACTACAGCTCAGCGTTAAACAACAATGGTGCCCTCCAAGCTCATCACTAAGCTAAGGAACTTGGGACTGAACACCTCCCTCTACAACTGGATCCTGGACAGGAAGCCACCAGGTGGTGAGGGTAGCCAACAACACATCTGCCACACTGACCTTCAACAAGGGGGCCCCTCAGGGGTGCCTGCTTGGTCTCATCCTGTATTCCCTGTTCACAGTTGATGATGAGAAAGCATATAGGGAGGAGGGCAGTGTGGTGCCAGGACAAATCAAATCAAATCAAATGTATTCATATAGCCCTTCGTACATCATCTGATATCTCAAAGTGCTGTACAGAAACCCAGCCTAAAACCCCAAACAGCAAGCAATGCAGGTGAGAAGCACGGTGGCTAGGAAAAACTCCCTAGAAAGGCCAAAACCTAGGAAGAAACCTAGATAGGAACCAGGCTATGTGGGGTGGCCAGTCCTCTTCTGGCTGTGCCAGGTGGAGATTATAACAGAACATGGCCAAGATGTTCAACAACCTCTCCCTCAACGTCAGCAAGACAAAGGAGCTGATTGTGGACTACAGGAAATGGAGGTCCGAGCACGCCCCAATTCACATCATCGGGGCTGCAGTGGAGCGGGTTGAGAGCTTCAAGTTCCTCGGTGTCCACATCACTAAGGCTCTATAATGGTCCAAACACACCAACACAGTCGCGAAGAGGGCACAACAACTCCTCATCCTCCTCAGGAGGCTCAAAAGATTTGGCATGTACCATCAGATCCTCAAAAAAGAAAGTCAAACAATTAAATAATGGATAAAAAAAGCAAAATAAAAGTTATATAGCTGTACCATGACTGGCTGCATCACCGCTTGGTATGGCAACTACTTGGCATCACTGGGAAGGAGCTCCCTGCCAGTCGGTGTCAGAGGAAGACCCAAAATTAAAAATAAAATAAAAACTCCAGCGCCCAAGTCATACACTGCACCAAGTATGGAACCAACAGGACCCTGAACAGCTTCAACCCCCAAGCAATAAGACTGCTAAATAGTTAGCCAAATAGCTACTCGGACTATCTGTAGTGAACCTTTTTGCAATAACTTGTTTTGACACATCAACTCGGTACAGCTACCCCTTGTATCCAAGTTGTTGTTACTCATGGTGTATCTATTATTACATGTATTATTGCTTGTTTTCCTTTCTCTAGTTTCCTTCTCTCTGCATGGTTGGGAAGTTCCCGTAAAACAAACTTTTCACTGTTAGTCCACACCTGTTGTTTACGAGGCATGTGACGAATAATAAAATTAGATTTGATGTTGCTGCATTTGTGGGCGGAGTGCGCGAGCGCTGAAATCGTTGCGCACCTGTCAACTGGGCACTGGGTAGGTGATGCCAGATGATGGCGAGTGTCTTTAATGTGATCTGAGTTTGTTTTTCGGCGACTATTGGGGCAACAGAGTCACTTAAGAAGGCAAAAGGAAATAATAAAACCAGGGAGTCATTGAAGGAGTTTATCGTGGCAGCGTCACAAACTTGGGACCGAATAACAACACCAAACCAAAGGTGAATTCATGTAAACAAAATCAACAACTTTTTTTTTTTGTCCGCTGCTCTTCATTGCAGCCAACTCAGACTATTGTTTATTGTACTTTAAGCGAGCAATGGCTTCTCCGGGTGCCAGTTCGAGCCCTTTGAGTATCCTGGCTCCCAAAACGAAGACAAAGAAGAAACATTTTGTACAGCAGAAAGTGGAGGTGTTCCGAGCCAGTGACCCTATTCTAAGCGTCCTTATGTGGGGAGTCAATCACTCGGTACGTCGATTAAATCAATGTTTTTGTTGATGTTATTATTATTATTATTATTGTGTGTGTTCTAACAGTGTAACGTATCCACTATCTGCAGATTAATGACCTGGTCCAGGTGCCTGTCCCCGTCATGCTGCTTCCTGATGACTTCAAAGCCAATACCAAGATCAAAGTCAACAACCATCTCTTCAACAAGTAGGCTACTTTACTAGACTCCATACAACTCCGTAAAAAATAGATATATTGATCCTTGCTCAAGTGGAGAGTTAATCATGTAATCTGATTTATAAATCCCCTTCTTGACTCAATTGTTCCAAATTTGTCACACAATCTCTGCCAGGGCAGGCTCTAGCCTTTCGGGGGCCCTAAGCAAGATTTGGTGTCCCTTTTAGTTTTAAAGTTCATTTCCTTGAATTGTACACATTTTTCCATGGGGCGTAGAGTGAATGGTGTTGTTTTAAAGGCCTACCTCAATCAAAAACTTTATTTTACACACTGAGGTTGGAATAACACTGTGTAACTGAGAACATAATGATAATGGCCTATTAGTGTAACAGCTGTTTGAAAAGACCAGCTGAAATTTCAGCCTGTTTTGGTGGGATGGATTATTGGCCTTCCATTATGACAGCACCATGCGGTAAATTAGTTAATAGACCAATAAGAGTTCCAAACCTCTCTGACAACAATAGCTAATTTTCAGTTTTCCCCTCCCCATGCAGACCACTCCCAGACAGTCCTAGCAAAATTCATGCTTAAGAAATTCAAATCAAATCAAATTGTATTTGTGACATGTGCCAAATACAACAGGTGGAGGAGACTTTACAGTGAAATGCTTACTTACAAGCCCTAAACCAACAATGCAGTTTTAAGAAAATACCCCCCAAAAGCAAGAGATGAGAATAACAAATAAAGAGCAGCAGTAAATAACAATAGTGGGGCTATATACAGGGTGCACCGTTACAGTGTCAATATGCAGGGGCCCCGGGGTCGAGGTAATATGAACATGTAGGTAGAATCAAATTGTATTTGTCACATGCGCCAAATACAACAGGTGGAGGGAGACCTTACAGTGAAATGCTTACTTACAGGCTCTAAACAATAGTGCAAAAAAGGTGTTAGGTGAACAATAGGTAAGTAAAGAAATAAAATAACAGTAAAAAGACAGACTATATACAGTAGCGAAGCTATAAAAGTAGTGAGGCTACATACAGACACTGGTTAGTCAGGCTGATTGAGGTAGTATGTACATGTAGATATGGTTAAAGTGACTATGCATATATGATGAACAGTAGCAGTAGCGTAAAAGAGGGGTTGACGGTGGTGGGACACAATGCAGATAGCCCGGTTAGCTAATGTGCGGGAGCACTGGTTGGTAGGCCCAATTGAGGTAGTATATACATGAATGTATAGTTAAAGTGACTATGCATATATGATAAAAAAAAGTAGCAGCAGCGTAAAAAGAGGGGTTGGGGGGAGGCACACAATGCAAATAGTCCGGGTAGCCATTTGATTACCTGTTCAGGAGTCTTATGGCTTGGGGGTAGAAACTGTTGAGAAGCCTTTTTGTCCTAGACTTGGCACTCCGGTACCGTTTGCCATGCAGTAGTAGAGAGCACAGTCTATGACTGGGGTGGCTGTGATATTTCACAATATTTAGGGCCGTCCTCTGACACCGCATGGTGTAGAGGTCCTGGATGCCAGGCAGCTTAGCCCCAGTGATGTACTGGGCCGTACGCACTACCCTCTGTAGTGTCTTGCGGTACCAGGCAGTGATGCTCTCGATGTTGCAACTGTAGAACCTTTTGAGGATCTCGGGACCCATGCCAAATCTTTTTAATTTCCTGAGGGGGAATAGGCTTTGTTGTGACCTCTTCACGACTGTCTTGGTGTGTTTGGACCATTCTAGTTTGTTGTTGATGTGGACACCAAGGGACTTGACGCTCTCAACCTGCTCCACTACAGCCCCGTCGATGAGAATGGGGGCATGCGCGGTCCTCCTTTTCCTGTAGTCCACAATCATCTCCTTAGTCTTAGTTACGTTGAGGGACAGATTCTGGCACCACCTGGCCAGGTCTCTGACCTCCTCCTTATAGGCTGTCTCGTCGTTGTCGGTGATCAGGCCTACCACTGTTGTGTCGTCTGCAAACTTAATGATGGTTTTGGAGTCGTGCCTGGCTATGCAGTCGTGGGTGAACAGGGAGTACAGGAGGGGACTGAGCACGCACCTCTGTGGAGCTCCAGTGTTAAGGATCAGCATGGCAGATGTGTTGCTACCTACCCTCACCAGCTGGGGGCGGACGGTCAGGAAGTCCAGGATCCAGTTGCAGAGGGAGGTGTTTAGTCCCAGGATCCTTAGCTTAGTGATGAGCTTTGAGGGCACTATGGTGTTGAACGCTGAACTGTAGTCAATGAATAGCATTCTCACATAAGTGTTCCTTTTGTCCAGGTGAGAAAGGGCAGTGTTGAGCGCAATAGAGATTGCATCATCTGTGGATCTGTTTGGGCGGTATGCAAATTGGAGTGTGTCTAGCGTTTCTGGGATAATGGTGTTGATGTGAGCCATGACCAACCTTTCAAAGCACTTCATGGCTACGGACGTGAGTGCTATAGGTCTGTAGTCATTTAGGCAGGTTGCCTTTGTGTTCTTGTGCACAGGGACTATGGTGGTCTGCCTGAAACATGTTGGTATTACAGACTCAATCAGAGACTCTGGGATCGCGCCCAGGCTCTGTCGTAACCGGCTGCGACCGGGAGGTCCGTGGGGCGACGCACAATTGGCATAGCGTCGTCCGGGTTAGGGAGGGTTTGGCCGGTAGGGATACCCTTGTCTCATCACGCACCAGCGACTCCTGTGGCATGCTGGGCGCAGTGCACGATAACCAAGGTTGCCAGATGCACGGTGTTTCCTCTGACACATTGGTGCGGCTGGCTTCCGGGTTGGATGAGCGCTCTGTTAAGAAGCTGTGCGGCTTGGTTGGGTTGTGTATCAGAGGACGCATGACTTTCAACCTTCGTCTCTCCCGAGCCCGTACGGGAGTTGCAGCGATGAGACAAGATAGTAGCTACTAACAGTTGTATACCACGAAATTGGGGAGAAAAAGGGGGTAAAAATTCACACACACAAAGAAAATTAAAAATGTCAGTTGGTCAGCACATGCCCGGAGTACACGTCCTGGTAATCCTTCTGGCCCCGCGGCCTTGTGTAACCTGTTTTAAAGGTCTTAGTCACGTTGGCTACGGAGAGAGTGATCACACAGTCGTCCGGAACAGCTGATGCTCTCATGCATGCCTCAGTGTTGCTTGCCTCGAAGCGAGCATAGAAGTGATTTAGCTCGTCTGGTAGGCTCATGTCACTGGGCAGCTCGCGGCTTCCCTTTGTCGTCTTTGTGGCCTTTGTAGTCTGTAATAGTTTGCAAGCCCTGCCACATAAGACGAGCGTTGGAGCCGGTGTAGTATGATTCAGTCTTAGCCCTGTATTGACGCTTTGCCTGTTTGATGGTTCGTCGCAGGGCATAGCAGGATTTCTTGTAAGCTTCCGGGTTAGAGTCCCGCACCTTGAAAGCAGAAGCTCTATACATGGCTCAGTGTGAATGTTGCCTGTAATCCATGGCTTCTGGTTGGGGTATGTACGTACAGTCACTGTGGGGACAATGTCCTCGATGCACTTATTGATAAAGCCAGTGACTGATGTTGTGTACTCCTCAATGCCATCGGAAGAATCCCGGAACATGTTCCAGTCTGTGATAGCAAAACAGTCCTGTAGTTTAGCGTCTGCTTCATCTGACCACTTTTTTTATAGACCGAGTCACTGGTGCTTAATATTTGCTTGTAAACAGGAATCAGGAGGATAGAATTGTGGTCGGATTTACCAAATGGAGGGCGAGGGAGAGCTTTGTACGCATCTCTGTGTGTGGAGTACAGGTGATCTAGATTTTTTTTATTCTGGTTGCACATTTAACATGTTGATAGAAATTTGGTAGAACTGATTTTAAGTTTCCCTGCATTATGTCTCCGGCCACTAGGAGCGCCGCCTCTGGGTGAGTGGTTTCCTGTTGGCTTATTTCCTTATACAGCTGACTGAGTGTGGTCTTAGTCCCAGCAGCTGTCTGTGGTGGTAAAGTATGTGTAGCCATTTGATTAGATGTTCAGGAGTCTTATGGCTTAGCTGTTTAGAAGCCTCTTGGACAATGACTTGGCGCTCCGGTACCGCTTTCCGTGCGTTAGCAGAGAAAACAGTCTATGATTAGGGTGGCTGGAGTCTTTGACAATTTTTAGGACCTTCAAATGACACCGCCTGGTATAGAGGTCCTGGATGGGAGGAAGCTTGGCTCCAGTGATGTACTTGGCTGTACGCACTACCCTCTGTAGAGTCTTGCGGGTCAGAGGCTGAGCAGTTGCCATACCAGGCAGTGATGCAACAATCAGGATGCTCTCAATGACTTTTACTAAGCTATTTTCAATGTTTTAAATTAAAATGGTAAAAAAAATCACAGTAAGGTACTTAATTGTTACCCTGAAATGAGTTGATAGTGAGATAAAAAAATTAAAACAGAAGCATTGGACCTCAAGTTTTTACCCAATTATACACATTTTGCCAAGGGGCAGAGAGCATACAATTGCAGTTACTGCTAATTTCCTGCAAATATACCAATTTTGCCATGATGTGGGATACATTTTTGCATTTCTAAAGCTAATTTCCTGCAATTCTACAGAGAGTCTTGTGCCATGTTATTATGATATCTGAGTGAAAATGACGAACAAAATCAATTGGAGCCCCCGGAGCACGTGTGCTGCTTGTCCAGTCGGTTTTCGGTCATATTTACTACAAATGTAGATAACTACCAGTCTAAACATTGTTTGCTGACATGGCTAATTGAGTGACAGTTAGTGACTGACATAACAAGAGAGAAACTGCTGATGCACAACCAAATTTTGGAATTTCACACGGCTTATTCTACTATTCTTAGTAAGATGAGACCCCGACTGAGTTCCTAAAAAAAAAAACATGTTTAAAAAAAATTACATTTACATAAACATTAAGAGATCGTTTATGTTGCTTATGCCTGGAACCGGCCCTGATCTTTGCCACAAACCAACTTTCTGTTCTAGCAATAATTGCATATTAGAAGATAAACATAGGTTTGTCTATCTGAATGTCAAAGGCGAGCACTACCTATGAAGCTGCATTCTGTGCAGAGATGTGAGAGGGAGTGTTTGTGGGAAACACTGCTACCTAAAGCATTATTGAGAGATTTGGAGTCTTGCAGGTTTTTAAGAAGGACGATTTACAGTAAAGTGCTCATACTATTCTAAAAGAGAAAGAAATGTCCTGTGTGTGGACCAGAGCAGGGATTGTTTAATCTCTCGGTGCAGCTCAGCTCACACAAACACCATGACGCTCAATGGCTAAGTAGACAGCGCAATTAGACTCACGATGACATGTCCACTGAAAGGAATGTGAAAGGAATCGGACACAGAGAGAGAGAGAGAGAGAGAGTGTGTGTGTGTGTGTGTGAGAGACACACAAGTGACAGTGATGAGTCTAATAAAAATAAAGTGTATTCTTGTATTTGTCAAATGCCAGAGATTGGCTGCTCTGATGTCTCATTTTGTGTTGTTATTGTACAGTGGGGTCCTGCATGTTTCTTAGGCAGAGACCGTAAACTGTATTAACCTCAATGAGATTTGGTAGAGTTTTCCAATCCTTTAATCTGGTCAGGAATTCAGGCCCTGGTGAAGGATTGCTCCCACTTTACTTTGTTTGGATTCTTTTTAATTTGCACAAGAATGAGAAAGTCCTTTGAAATAATTTTGGAATGATAGGCACAGTGGTTCAGATATCGTAATATCAATCAGATGTCTTCAGAAATGCCATCCTCTTATTAATCCAATTATTATTCCAATGCTATTTTTACAGTAGCCCGTGGACTGCAAAACCTACTCATCCAAAATTGTTATTGCACGGTGGTGGTTGCAACAATATAATTGATTTGAGCTTGTCCTCAGATTATTCTTCAATACACTATTCATAATATTAATCAGTTATTGAGCTCAGTTGTACAAGTTGCTCATTCCGATCCTTGTATTTACAGTCTGTTCTCTTCTCTGCTTTCCTCCCTAAGTTGTAGTACACAGCTGAAAGCACTTGGGAGAATGATTAGAAGCGTGTTGTCCCGTTTCTGAACAATGAAGTGTGAAATTCCTGCCTCGAGTAGGGAGAGGAGAGGGAAAGAGGGAGATGCAAAACAACATGCAGAATAGAGAATGATACCCATGTCCTCGTGGTTAATAGGTGTAATGCATCAGGTCATTAAGTTGAAGTCTGGTTCTGGTGTTTCTCATGTTTGTCTACAAGATGTATAATTATAGTCCTTATGTTTGTGAATGTTGAATTCATATAGGCCTAACCTTATAAAACCCTTAGAATTAGAATGAGTAGAAGAGGCATCCCCATTCGTTCTACTTGTATGATCGGAAATCGCCAAAAATAATATAAAGCTGTAATAAACATCAATAATTACACTTTTGATCTCTATTATTTGTTTCTCTACAGAGAGAATCTTCCAGGACATTTCAAGTTCAAAGAGTATTGTCCACAGGTGTTCCGCAATCTCCGAGAGCGCTTTGGAATCGAGGATCTGGATTATCAGGTATGAATACTCACACACAGGCCAACATGGTGAGTCTTTATAAGCTCTGTGGCTTTGATGGCCTACTAGAAAGGGGGTAGGATTGAATGGGGCAGTTTTAAATTTGCATGAGGTTGGCATAATATTTGCATGGATTGGTTGGTAGGTAAGGTCTGTGTGTTCACTGCATGTTCTCACATAGTGGTGTCTGTCGATTTTCATTGTCACAGGTTATGTGGCATTAATAGGGACTCGTGTGATTTGGGGGAGAGTTGCAATTCAAAGGTGATGGAATTTTACTGGTCCGATGTCCGTTTAATCAGTCATATCCCAATTTTCTTCTAAGAGATGCATCTACCATCTGTTTTGATGCTGTGTTAGAAAAACATAAACTCCACATTAATTTATGTTTCAGTCATGAAAACATCTGTCAAAGTTAGATTTTGTGGTTAACCATACCCTTTATGTACCGAGATTTAAAATGTTTTCCATAACAAAAACAAAGGAAAGGTTTTTAGATATTATTGGTGGCTGTTGCACTTCTCTTAACTCCATATCCCCTCTGATACCAAGGGTTCTCTGGCACGCAGCCCTCCGGTGAAGGACGGGGATGGTCACGGAGTGGGGCTGCTGCTGACATCATATGATCGCACCCTGAAACTCAAACAGATCTCCAGTGAGGAAGTGGAGGACATGCACAACATCCTATCTGAATATCACCAGGTAACAACACTGACACCCTATTCCCATCTGGCAACCTATTCCCTTTAGTACACAACTGTGCAACAGTGAGAGTGCAAAGCTGGTCCTGGAGACGGGTGTTTTTAAGCTTTTGTTCCAACTCAGCATTAAAAGTGATACTTCGGGATTTCAGCAATGAGGCCCTTTATCTACTCCCCCGGTTAGATGAACTCGTGGATACCATTTTTTCCTAGAACCTAGGAAGAAACCTAGAGAGGAACCAGGCTATAAGGGGTGGCCAGTCCTCTTCTGGCTGTGCCGGGTGGAGATTATAACAGAACATGACCAAGATGTTCATAGATGGCCAGCATGGTGAAATAATAATAATCACAGTAGTTGTCAAGGGTGCAACAGGTCAGCACCTCAGGAGTAAATGTCAGTTGTCTTTTCATAGCTGATCATTCAGAGTATCTCTACCGCTCCTGCTGTCTCTAGAGAGTTGAAAACAGCAGGTCTGGGACAGGTAGCAAGTCCGGTGAACAGGTCAGGGTTCCAAAGCCGCAGGCAGAACAGTTGAAACTGGAGCAGCAGCACGGCCAGCTGGACTGGGGAAAGCAAGGAGTCATCAGGCAAGGTAGTCCTGGAACAATGCTCTGCACGTCCTGTACTGGAGTTGAGAAGCAATCTCATATACAGATGCAGCATCACACTTAAATAAAATAACTGCATACTTTATTAAGCTCTTGATCACCTCACCCACATCGTCCCTGCTTCTCCCTCTCTGCCAGCACATAGTGACGTGTCACGGCAGCACGCTGCTGCCTCAGTTTCTGGCCATGTACCGGGTGACCGTGGAGAGTGAGGACACCTACCTCATCGTTATGAGGAACATGTTCAGCCACAGGCTCAACGTTCACAGGAAGTACGACCTTAAGGTATCAATCAATCAATCACATTATTTTATAAAATACCTTTTTGCATCAGCAGTAGTCATAAAGAAAGCCCTATACACTTTTTCAATACAACATGTTTAGGATATTTTGAGTGCAACCACATTTGGGTTTTTTCAAATGATGTAACAACATTTAGCCCATATATTCAGGTCACTCATCATCAGTTCTATGATGTTCCATGTAGTGGATATGAGGTATGTTACTGGTTTGGGCTCAGGATAAAGTTAGTCTAATTACAATAATGTGGTTATATTGAGATTATGCTCTCACACAGACGGACCACTAGATGGTATACTGGTGTCGTTACCCATTCTGTCCACAGTAGTTTTGCTCAGTTCCACCATAGATGTAATTACTTGCAGTGAAAGAAAGCAACCCGGCTCTCCGCCCCTGGTTAGAGAATAAGGCAGCCTCACAAAGTTACACACACACACACACACACACAGGGAAACTTAATTTACACACAATAGAACATAGGTACATGGGGTTGGTTCTGAAAGGTACAGAAAGGGAATAATGAATATAAACATATTGCAGAGTAACAAATGGGTATGAATGAGCTTCAACACTGTAATGGCATAGAACTGGAATAGCTCAATATGAAGGACTGTATATGATAATACATTGCAGTGATGAGCAATAGCAACCATAGCTAATAACTGTACATGATAATAGATATAGTAGGCTATTACAAAGTAAGGCACAACAACGACTGTAATCGACCAGTAGATGGTGAAGGTTATAACACAGTAACAAGTATCAAATAGATAGTAAATATGAAACAAGTAAATAGCCACTAATAATTGCAGCGAGCCAGTCTCTGCGGTGTCAGCCAGACATAAACAAGTAACACAAGCTGGAAAATAGTCCTACAGCGCCCTCTGCAGGATAATTGGTAACAGGCAGGTTTGTAAACAGAATGTGTTCTTTTATCAGGGGTCTCTGGTGTCCCGTGAAGCGAGTTTAAAGGAAAAGGTAAGATCATAGCAAATGGATTTATTTTCAAAAGTGAGTTGTGGGATATTTTGAAATTGATCAACATGTAGATCCAAATTGGTTCTCTTATTGACTTGCTCCCTCTCCCCTCTTTCTCGTTGTGTTTTCAGGAGAAAGAGTTGCCCACGTACAAAGATGTGGACTTCAGGAATAACATGCAGAAGGTTTATGTGAGTGAGGAGGAGAAGGAGAGGATCATGGACAAGCTCAATAGAGACGTGGAGGTGAGTGTCCGAGACATGGCACAGCATCAGTTGCACTACAGTACAATATGCATCAGTGCAGAGTGGCTGGCTGAGAGGGATGCCCCAGTGTGGGTTGAGAGGGAGGAAAGATGAACAGATGTGACTGAGCTGTTGTAATTGGCTAACTGTACTATGTTTGTCTTTTCTTCTGTGTGTGTCTGTCTCCCTTTCTCTCTCGCTCTTTTTCTCTCTCCAGTTCCTGGTGCATCTGAGGATCATGGACTACAGCCTGCTGCTGGGGATCCACGATGTGGGCCGGGTGGAGGAGGAGGAGATGGAGGAGGAGTCGTATGATGATTATGATGCTGAGGACGAGGAGGACGAGGAGAACAGCCTGACTCCTGCTCCTGCTGTGGGCTCCTATGGCACCTCCCCTGAGGGCATAGCTGGCTACATGAACTCCTTTAAACCCCTGGGGCCCGGGGAGTTTGACCCTTATGTAGACGTCTACGCCATTCAGAGTGCTGTGGGTGAGTCCCCATAGAGATCCTATAATTAACTTCTAGAATTAAAGTTTTCCTGACCAAGATGGCAGATTTTTAGGCATATTGCTAGGATGACAAATTACGTTCTATTTAGTTCTGAGCCCCAACAAGTTTTTTAATTTTTTTAAAAATTTTTTTATTTCACCTTTATTTAACCAGGTAGGCTAGTTGAGAACAAGTTCTCATTTGCAACTGCGACCTGGCCAAGATAAGGCATAGCAGTGTGAACAGACAACACAGAGTTACACATGGAGTAAACAATTAACAAGTCAATAACACAGTAGAAAAAAGGGGAGTCTATATATACATTGTGTGCAAAAGGCATGAGAAGGTAGGCAAATAATTACAATTATGCAGATTAACACTGGAGTGATAAATGATCAGATGGTTATGTAAAGGTAGAGATAGAGATATTGGTGTGCAAAAGAGCAGAAAAATAAATAAATAAAAACAGTATGGGGATGAGGTAGGTGAAAATGGGTGGGCTATTTACCAATAGACTATGTACAGCTGCAGCGATCGGTTAGCTGCTCAGATAGCAGATGTTTGAAGTTGGTGAGGGAGATAAAAGTCTCCAACTTCAGCGATTTTTGCAATTCGTTCCAATCACAGGCAGCAGAGAACTGGAACGAAAGGCGGCCAAATGAGGTGTTGGCTTTAGGGATGAAGTGAATTTTGTAGCTGATCAGAACAATGATTCAAAGAGGAATGGTTTCTTTTTTGATGTCTTGGATGTTTTGTATGGTCATTGATGATCTAACTATTGGATACATTGATATAAACCATGGCATTGTTGAATACTTGTTTCTGATTGGCTTGAAAGGCATTATTTCCTTTTATACAAATAGTGGGTCTAATGCTGATTGGTTAACCTTATTCTAGCCGGTGTCTATACCATGAGTTACCACTGGCTACATCTATGACATTAAATGCCTATTTATTCTGTTCCATCTGACTGCGCAATCCATTGTCTCATCAGCCCAGCCAGACAATTTCTAAACTAGATCATCACTTTAAAACGCATCTAGACATTATCTCACATTTCTTTTAGACTAACATTTAGTTTTCAACAGTGGACATTTGTATAAACCTTGCTGTCTGTCTCTCTGACATTTGCAACATTGTTTCAGTAATCAAATTCGATCTCTAGCCATCCCATAGTAATGAACGTGTTGGGAAGATACAGACAGGCAGGCACCGTTTCTGAGCCAGTTGAAATAATGAATCAGCTAGCATCATTTTTATGGATGTATACAAAGAAATATCAATTGAAAAAAGGTAAAAATAAACAAAGTTTGCAGTCTTTCCTGCTTCAGTTTGAAGTGATTGGGTTAACTGTGTTGTTGGCTAGCTCCTCTGAACAACAGTGTCCTGATGAGAGAGCACATGTTCTATGCCAGGTGAAATCAGACCTCATTAGCTCATTGTTATGGATGTATCCAAATAAATGTCACTAGAAAACAGCTTAAACAAATGCAAATGCAGCTACTGTTGTTATTCTGGCTGCACTGTTTGACGTGACTGTAAGTTAGCCGTAGTTAGCCGTAGTTAACAAGTGAGCAAGCATGGGATAAGAACGTTGCCAGCCAGTATGACAATAGAACATTTAGAACGAACGACTGGGTCGCATCCGTAGATGGAGAACAAAAAGACTGAACGACTGGGTCGCGTCTCTGGAAACCGAACTGATAAAACAAACGACCAGCTGGCTTGGGTAGCAACCCTAGATTTGTGTTGGGACTATATCTTGTGGAAGGATGAAAGAGTATGAATAAATTAATCTAAATAATGAAAATATGGCAATCATTATTTGAATATGTTGGTAATTCGTTGAATAAAAGTGATAATGCCCTCGAAGCTGGTGTTTGGAGGATATATTGCCAATTTTTGTCTCGGGCCTAACAAAACCTGTGCCAATATATCCTAAAAACACCGGCTTCTCGGGCATTATCACTTAAATAACACACAGTATATTTGCACGGTAGAATTCAGTGACTGTAGTTCATTCTTATGTTCAATGTTTGAGGTGCTTTTGAAAGCAAAAGTCAAATTGAAAACATTACTGGCCTTGTTGATTTAGATTTTAATAATAGCAAACTAGGAGTGATGGTTCGGTTAGCTAAACTAGCAAGTCTGTTTGGTTACTAACTACTGTCGCTAACTAGTAAACTTGCTAGCTACTTCACATTTCTAGCGGCAGGGTCATTCCTAATATGTGGCTCCTTTTCTGTCCCCAGGAAATATCAGTTCTTATTTAGTATAAAATTTGGATTCCAAAAGGCTTTAAATATAAGATCAGGTGTCCTTTACCTTAACACCAAAATATGGATCCTGAAAGGCAATTTTCTGCATTTGAAACACTTTTTGTCAGTGAATGTAGGCATTTTTGCCATGTCTCCAGATGTTATTTACTTCCACAAGAAAAATGTTTCAAATCTTTCTTCATTATTTTATAGTCCTAGTTAGTCTTCTTCGTCATTAGTGTTTTTTCATGATTATTGTATTTATTATTTTATTTAAGATTTTCTGTGTGTCTGATATCACTTATCACCCTGTAAGTTTGTTGTAATTTTCCATTTAAGAAAACGACCTCTTCCTACAATGGCACCACATTCAAGAAGTGTCATAATTTATTGGGTGGGAAAACTATGGTGCAAAGCTAGATAACTAGTCTGTATGTCCCACTCATAAATGTCCACCCTGTTAGGCTAAATTATAGACAAAATATGTTTGATAGAGAAGTTAAAATCCTGTTCAAATGTTCACCGTTAAGTGCCTGAGCTTGACCAATATGTTTTTCTGATAAAATATACATATTTTTGTATTCTTTCTTCCTAAAGTTGAGGTCCAAATGCCACCGCATTGTAGGAATTGCCCGGCAAATGTGTTATATTATAGCCATAGTATAATCAACTTTTTTATTTTACCAGGTAAGTTGACTGAGAACACGTTCTCATTTACAGCAATGACCTGGGGAATAGTTACAGGGGACATGAGGGGGATGAATTAAACAATTGTAAGCTGGGGATGATTAGATGACCATGATGGACAGCTTGGGAATTTAACCAGGACGCTGGGGTTAACACCCCTACTCTTACAATAAGTGCCATGGGTTCTTTAATGACCTCAGAGAGTCAGGACACCCGTTTAACGTCCCATCCGAAAGACAGCACCCTACAAAGGGCAGTCAATGCCAAGGGGCATTTTTTTGACCAGAGGAAAGAGTGCCTACTGGCTCCCCAACACCACTTCCAGCAGCAGCTGGTCTCCCATCCAGGGACTGACCAGGACTAACCCTGCTTAGCTTCAGAAGCAAGCCAGCAGTAGGATTCAGGGTGGTATGCTGCTAGCTAACTTGTGGCTCTATGCAGCTCCTTCTACATCGTTCATTATTTTCCATAGAACGCATAGACTCCTGTTGATTATCCTTTAGACATAGTGATGATGAGAAATAATGAACTTGTGTGCACAATCCTAACCTGAGATACCCATGACTTACTTACTTGATACTGCATCAATGTGTCAATGAGAGATTTGTGTGAAAATGTATCATATGCATCCAAATACAGTTAGGATTTGTCTCATACTATATTAAGCCATATACAATACAGTACATGTATACCTCGCAGTCGGTGGGGGAGTGATGATTGTCTATCCACTGTGTGATAGCCGTGTGTCTTGCTTCTGTAGGTGCACCCCAGAGGGAGGTGTACTTCATGGGTCTGATTGACGTCCTGACTCACTATGACACCAAGAAGAAAGCCGCTCATGCTGCCAAGACCGTCAAACATGGGGTGAGTGACACACGGATGTGTGCATGCTTGCAATAGAGTTGAGTATAAATTCTGAACTCTACTTTAGAACCTTTTAGGGGGTAGGAAATACCCACATTTTTCAATTGTTTTTCAAGATGTTTTCTATCTGAAAAGTTAGTTGTTGATTTATCAATATCTGTATTTGACATGTTGTGTTTTTGTGATTCCTAGTCTGGAGCAGAAATCTCCACCGTTCACCCTGAGCAGTATGCAAAGAGGTTCCGTGAGTTCATTGCTAAGATCTTTGCCTAGCTTACCAGAAAACAGCTACATCTACAGTACCATGGCCGACTCAATACGAAAAAACTCCCCATTTAGTACCTTGTTACAATTCATTATCTAACAGACACTGTATTTGATTCTAATATTTAACGACACTGCTTTTTGATTTCATGAATCAATTCAAGTAGATGATTTTGTATATAGATAACTACAGAGCAAATATACAGTATATTAACTAAGAAATATACCGTTTTTTAAAGCTATTTATTTAATTGAAGTTAAAAAAGACTCTTGGTACTAGCTTTGCCACCTGTGGAACACGAGAGAAACTACAACGTCACATGCCTCGAGTTCTGGTTGACTGGAATTTTGGAGACCTGGCAGAGTTCTATTCGCTGTGGAAGTCTGACAACAGAGTGCGTTTGAATGGCTTCGGTGACGATGGGAAGAGAGAGAACATTGTCTTTGTGTCATGCTCTTCCAGCTGATTATGACTGGATGGAGGCACAAAAGGAAGGAGTGACCGTAGCGATGGCTATTAATTTATGGCCACACACACTGGACTGGTATTTTAGAAAGACTGATCGATGTCCTTCTTTGCCTAGATTTCCTTAAATCAAAACAAGGTGGAGAAATGCCTTTAAGTCTTTTGAAATCACTGATGTATTTTAATATATTGGGAGTGGCTCCTAATCCATGAGCGGATCTTTTATTTCTGAGGCTCCGTATCCGTGAGTGCGCAAATTCTCGCAGTATGTCTCATTCATTTTCTCATGCCGAACCCAGATTAGATACATGGCTAGTTAAATCAGAATTAAATTGCAAAAATATGATATTCGCAATGTCACTAAGGAAAAACAAAACCACTACAATGTCAATGATTTTGTCATGAGTTCAGTACCATTTGCTTGATTTGCGGACCCATGACGAAGGTTTATCGTCATTAGCTAGCTAACGTTAGCATGCTAGTGTTAGCTAGCAAGCTGTATTCACGTCCATTGGAAACCGATGCAACCCTGGTGGCTACATGGCTAGCTAGATGACCGGTAGTGACAGTGAGGTTCATATGAGAGTCAAGGCTCTAATGCCATCGTGCACATAAAATACTGTTTGAAGAGCTAGCTAAGTTAGCTAAGACGGTATACCAGTTATTATGTTAACTAGCTTTGCCTGCATGGCAGGACCAGTGTTGTCCAAGATGGTAGATCGTCTCTGGTGATGTGTCAACATTACAACCAAATTACAACCTATGGGACGCAAACATTCCTGCACATACACAGGTATCGGATAACAATAAGAAATATTTCTCAATATATTGCATATTTAGTCCACAATTTTTCTGACATTTGGCTTGTAGTTCTTGCACAACAAAGTAGTAGAGACCGTTTTCAGGGACCTACCCAATCAAAACAAACAGTGAAATTATAGTTAGGGAGAAATTAACCATACGACCGCTACTAGGTGTCAATGTATCCCCACAGATCAAATGGATTTCAACAGTACTTAATAGAGTCCACTAACTTGCTGCACTGGTGTAAAATATCACTATTGCACATGATTTGTATATTGACATATCTGGGACATTTTGGAGGACACTTATGGATCTGTTAGACATACATACATCTATGTATTTTCTCTGTAAACGGATTTGTATTTCTTGGGTGAGGTGGGGCTAACTAAATAAGAAATTACAATCCAGGACAAATGGAAATACAGCCTGCTTTGTGATATCAAATGCCTTTTAACATTTTAAGATGGGGTATGCAACCAAGCACACATGAAACCATTCATGAAGACAAATGATTTGAAGTAAGCCCCTGCTGAGTATAAACAATTAAAAATTATTATAGATGCCCCAAAATAGATTGAATGGACTTGTAATTCACACAGTACTGATGAAAAAATCAAGTGCATTTGATGTAAATATAGGTATACAAGGACATCTCGTGGTCAGCAGGTTTTTCATCCTCAGTCACTAGCTATCATAATTGTGTATCCCTCCTTCACAAGCTTGATGTTTCCTATGCAAAAAAGTAAAACATTGATGCACTAGCATGCAATGACGCAGGTATTTACATTGCAACATATATTGTCATTGACTAAAACAAAAATATAATTGTATGAGAAACCATAAAACTTCAATTAATAGCCGGGGTGTTTATTTTCTTAAATCACTGAACACACGTGCCTTTTATTAGAACATGCTTCTATTTGAGCCAGGCATCTATCTCCATAATGCACACAGTTTTTGCAAATTTGCATAGTTAATTGTCTAATTCCAGCATTCACTTCCAGTGTTATCTTTACAAACGGTGTCTTGTTTATTTTGTGTTAGTATTCCACTATAAATACAACTTTTTAAAAAACTTGACAATCATTTTTCTCCACTTTGCTGTGCATTTTCGGCAGTTCTTACTTTAGCCACTAGAGACGATTTCTAGGGGTCTATGTTCCCAAAGGTTTTGTGTTTCCCAAAGTGTTTTTGTGCTTGCCAGTTAGCTAGCCGTTCTCAGCTGTTAGCAACCAATGGCTAGCAGTTTCTTTCTGGTTATAAAACAGATGATTACCATAATTTCTTCGAGACATTACTGAATTATTTAACGTAACAAATCAAACGTTAAACCTCAAACAATTCATGGTAATCTCAAACAGGCAGTGGTGGAAAAAGTACCCAATTGTCAAACTTGGGTAAAAGTCAAGATACATTTTTAATAGAAAATGACTCAGGTGAAAGTCACCCAGTAAAATATTACTTCAGTATAAAAGCCTAATAGTATTTGGTTTTAAATATACTTATATATCAAAAGTAAATATACATAAGTATCAAAAGTTAAAGTATAAATAATTTCAAAATTCCTTCCTTACATTTTTTTTATGCACACTCACGGATATGGAGCCATCGATCTGGTCACGGATTAGGAACCACTCGCTAATATAATTTGTACAAATGACATTAAATGTTTCTTTAAATCTATGTTTGAGTTGATATCTACTAAATTATCTGTGTTACATTTTCGGAAGTTCTGTCTCTCCCATAAATCCAGATATCCTAATAGGCCTACAGTAAGGTGAGTCACAGTATTCCCAAAGTTCTTATCATATTTTATTAGTAATGTAATTTTGAAGCATAGACCTAGCAAATTCTCCAGTGTTAAATCAACACTGACAGTGTTAAATCAACACTGACAGTGTTAAATTTAACACTGGGCCCGTGCCTACACGGGTCCATGCTTTTCAGTGTTAAATTAACATTCATAGACATTTAGCTATCTTGCTGTTGCTAGCTAATTTGTCCTGGGAGAAACACTGGGTGTTTTTTTTATTTTTATTTTTTTTACCTAAAATGCATAGGGTGCGTTGTAATTTTGAGTCATAGAAAAATTGTGTGTTCTCCACTTTGACAATTAATCCACAGATAAAAAGGGAAACCTAGTTTGTTTTCTTTGGTTAATCTCTTGTTCATCTTCTTTGGATTTTATATGGCGGTTGGCAACCAAATTTAAGGTGCATTACCGCTACCAACTGGACTGGAGTGTGGACCTCGTTCATCTTTCAATCACCCCCATAGGTATATCCTCGTAAAAACGAATGAGTATATAAGAGAGGTAGTACTTACAGCGAGTCAAACGTCTAAAATAGAACGGGCTCATATAACCAAGTTCTATTTTAGCACCTGGCTACGCAGTTGCCCGCGAGCAGTTTGGATGAAATTATTGAATATGTGTAAATCACAGGAGGTTGGTGGCACCTTAATTGGGGAGAATGGGCTCATGGTAATGACTAGAGTGGAATGGTATCAAATACATCAGGTGTTTTGATTCCATTTCCTCCGTTCCAACCATTATTATGAGCCGTTCTTCTCTCAGCAGCCTCCTACAGTGTATATTTATTTTGCAACGCTCGCGCACGTAACGTGGCCGGTTTGGTCAGCATGTAACACAGTGGCGTTAGGAATATTCTGGTTTACAGGCCACATCAGGCTTACAAGCCACATTATGCTGGCTTGCAAAGTCATGTATACTGAACAAAAATGTAAATGCAACCATTTCAAATATTTTACTGAGTTACAGTTCATGTAAGGAAATCAATCAATTGAAATGAATTCATTCGGTCCTAATCTATCTTTCACATGACTGGGCTGGGGTGCAGCCATGGGTGCACCCACTGGGGAGGCAGGCCCAGAAAAGGGCTTTATTACAGAAAGAAATACTACTCAGTTTCATCAGCTGTCCGAGTGACTGGTTTCAGACAATCCTGCAGGTGTAGAAGCCGGATGTGGAGGTCCTAGGTGGTACCACGTGGTCTGCGGTTGTGATAAGATAATTATGTTCTCCAGGTACATAACCCAATTCAGTTGTAATTACTCAGTCTGCTATATCAGGATTTGTAAGATACTGCTAGAAATGAAAACAGACGGAGGCCCAGTCTACCACAGTCAAATGTTTATTCACGGGAACGTTCTAAAGTTAAGAATACAAAACAATTCATTTTATACTGACTTCTCACGCCCACACATACATACGCACACATATACACACAACCATACGCACACACATGTCCTGCTACGCACACACTGTCTCACTACCCAGCCAACAGAGATTAGTGACCTTGTCCTTGAGACGTACTCCCCGTTCTCTCACAAATCTCTAGTCAGGTCGGCACCGAGCTCAGACAGTCTGTGTTTAAAATACCATAAAGACATGGTTTTACCCTAATTCTGACTAGGACTACACATATATTGATTATGATTTATACATTCTAATCAATTCCATACAATTATATGTTTCAGGGCGGAATATTCTAATCATTCAATTAACAGACAATTTTCACCTATCAGGTTGTGAGGCAGGTTGAACGTACTGGCAAATTCTCTAAAACGACATTGGAGGCGGATTATGGTATATAAATGAACATTAAATTCTCAGGCAACAGCTCTGGTGGACATTCCTGCAGTCAGCATGCCAATTGCACGCTCCCTCAAAACTGTGGCATTGGGTTTTGTGACAAAACTGCACATTTTTGTCCTTTTATTGTCCTGAGCACAAGGTGCACCTGTGTAATGATGTTGTTTAATCAGCTTCTTGATATGCCACACCTGTCAGGTGGATGGAATATCTTGGCAAAGGAGTAATGTTCACTAACAGGGATGTAAACAAATTTGTGCACAATAAGAGAAATAAGCTTTTTGTGCATATGGAAGAATTCTGGTATCTTTTATTTCAACTCATGAAACATGGGACCAAGACTTTATATGTTGCGTTTATATTTTTGTTCTGTATGTAATTCCTTTTGGAATCCAGCCAGCGTTAGGACATCCGACAGTTGGAATTGTTTAATCACCTGCAATAAATCTAACTGATTGGATTAGTTTAGAAAAATAGCGTAAGATTAATCAATCAATCAATGTCCATTCAAAAACACAAATATAAGAACAATCCTTAACATTTCCACCTGCAGTAGAGCATGCTGATAATGGTGGACGTGGTTTTGATGGGAACGTTATACTCTCCACAGAGTAAAACTGACACTCTCACACTCAACACTGGTTATTAACACCAACACTGGGGTTATTTTACACCACTGAGTGTTAATTTCATATTTACAAAGTTGATTTAACTCCGGAGTCAACAATAGAAATGTTATACTGAAAAATAAACACTAGGTAACACTGGACAATATTCTGTTTGGAGGAAAATAATGGTATTGAACGTCTAGGGATGTCATTAACATGTTAATGCCTTCCAGTAAACCACCAAATCCCACATGGCAGGCAATCACAGTGCAATCTGATTAACAGTGTAACAGTCTGATTTACTACAGGGATAGTAAGGATGGACAGACATTTCCTACCCAAAGCATTAACCACCCACGCATAGTGTTGAATGGGGAGGCACCACATGGATGGAATACACACATTGAGCCATAAAAGCTTGCTTGGACAGAGAGTCAAACTGACTCACCATGTCTTTTCCCCAGATACCCCTCCCCTCTCAAGCTTCCTAGAATGATTTCATTGTGTATTTGTGTGTGCATGTAACCAGCGTCCCAGTGCTTTCTCGCTCAACTTGCCTCTCGACTGGGCTTGAACTAAGGTCATCTGTCTCACAAACACTTTCCATTACATGTACATTGTTTTTGTGTGCTTTGACAGACATCACACAAACGCCTTCATGGTTTTTAGTCCTTCAGTGTAACATCCTTTTAGAGGGGGTAGTTCCTTTAACATTCTCCTCGGAACAGCAGGCCTAGGGTCAGAGGTCACAGCTTTTATTGTCCTCACCTTGTATATCATAAATCTGCTGACACGTTTTCCTGTTGCAATAAGGAAGATCAACTAAATAAGTTGGTACGGGAAACAAAGGGAATTGCTGAGTAAACACAGAGAGGTACACAGGGGTTTGAAAAGGTGAGGCGCTCTTTTCTAAGAGAGAGATTGAAACAAATCCAAGATAAACATCTGTTTGACCTGAGAGAGATATGGGATGAGAACTAGCTTTGTTACTTTCTAACAAGCACTGTTTTAATTTATTCGCACCAAAGAAAACAAGTGAAAGACAAAACCGTACAGATAAACTGGTTAAAATGGTGTGCAGGTGAGGTTGGAAACCCAAAAGGGCTTACATGAAAACCACACCACAAAAAACAATATACAAATAAAGCTTGTTCAATCAGTCAAACAGAGAATGCCAATTATAAATATACATGATATACTCAGTATACTTTACAAGAAACAAGCACTGGTGTCTCATTGTGCAAGCTATATTGGAATGTAAAAAATCAAGTTGCAGCAGAAACTTGTGCTTGAAAAAAAATGGGTATACTCTTTACGGTTGCTGTCAGTTTAAACTGAAAATAAAATGCTGTTTTGAAACTACAGAATGCACTCTGTAAAACTGACAATTTAATTGTTATAGATGTTTAGGTGGCATCATTATTTCAGGGGTTATAGAAGACAACAATAGAGGGCAGCAGTATTTGAACTGGGTATGGCAGGATCTGAAATAGCCTAACGTAGCTGTGGAATAATAGTAAGATGAGAAGTCTTAGAGAATCTTGTGGTTTTGGGCGGGACATACTGTAGCTACTATGTACTGGATAAATTGGTTTGTGGATGTAAAACTTCCATAGCACTATGTCTTTCCTGATGCAGACACCAGTAATGACTCTGTAGAATTTCAAGATGCTTCTTCCATTATTTTCTAAAACTCAGTTGCAGTCTTGGTTAGGGTGACAGTCTTTTGAAAACGCTAAGTATCTCCTCAATCCCTGATTCTGCCCTCTCAGCACAGTTCTCTTCTGAAAGCACTGTTAAAGGTCAACCTCCCCTTAGAACCAACTTCTGATTTTGTGGCATCGATAAGAGTCAGAAACATAAATTCCAGTGTAAGAATTGACGACAAAGTCAGTCTCGTCCAAAGCTGAGCTTTGTGAGTTTGTCATGACTTGCTGAAGGGTTGGGTATGGATTAGGATCATGCCCACTGGCACAGTGCCAACTAACACGAGAGAAGCAGCTGTGCTGATTGTGCTCTATTCAATCATAGCAGTCAGATCCTCCAGACAGTGAGACAGACCTGCCCATTACGCAGTGCCTCAGACTTGGTTACATAAGACCAAGTCTGTTATATGTTAAAATAATAATAAAATAAGCCCTTTATTGAATGGCCACTTGCTGATTTGTGTGATAGCGTCAATCACTCGAGTCTGCCACTCTTTGGGGCAAAATTTGAATTGTGACGATCAGAGCAACTTGTCAGAATTGAGATATTCCAAAACCTATTCATGAGTATCTTGTGTGTGTGTCCCGACCTGTTTTGTAACAATTCCCTATGAAACATAGCCAGACAGATGCACACACTGGTAATAGATAGTTGGAAAACTAAAACGGCACTGAAGCACACACGTCGCCACTCGCCAGTGTCTTGATAAGCTGATCGTGACCTGGCTGGTCAATGTCCCTGCTACCTATTACTTGCCATCTTTATTGACAAACACAGTGTAGCAGCAAGCAGGCATGTATTCAGTGATGACAGATGAACAGTACAACTTTGTATATTGTGATTGACAATCAATCGTAGTAGTTGGATGGATGAGTTTAAGTGCAAATGATTTATGTGACTGAGGACTTATTTAATGACACAACGCTTAAGGGCCAAATTATTCATGTTTATATATACAGTGAGCTCCTAAAGTATTGGGCCAGTGACACATTTTCTGTTTTGGCTCTGTACTCCAGCACTTTGGATTTGAAATGATACAATGACTATGGGGTTAAAGTGCAGACTGTCAGCTTTAATCTGAGGGTATTTTCATCCATATCGGGTGAACCATTTTAGAAATTACAGCACTTTTTGTACATCGTCCCCCCATTTTAGGGGACTAAAAGTATTGGGACAAATTCACTTATGTGTATTAAAGTAGTCAGAAGTTTAGTATTTGGTCCCATATTCCAACACGCAATGATTATATCAAGCTTGTGATTTTACAAACTTGTTGGATGTTTGTTTTGGTTGTGTTTCAGATTATTTTGTGCCCAATAGAAATTAATGTAAAGTATTGTCATTTTGGAGTCACTTTTATTGTAAATAAGAATATCATGTTTCTAAACACTTCTACATTAATGTGGATGCTACCAACAGAGCTAAAGGACCACAGTGATTTGTGTTGTTTTACAGGGTCAGCCATAGTAGTACGACGCCCCTGGAGCAAATTAGGGTTAAGTTCCTTGCTTATGGGAGTGGTTGAGTGGAGCTGAAGGATGGTACTACAAAACAAACTAAATATAACTATTGTAGAATGTATATAGTACAGTATGTATACGCTGGATGTAGAAGTCTAAATGTTGTTTTCCATTAGTTTATTCCAATTAGGGGGGGTAGGGGAAAATAAAGGTATATATATATATATATATATATATATATATATATATTTGTTTAAATGCATCTATTTGATGTATTTCCCATAAATATGGAGTATTGGAAATGCAGACAATTACATTGATGGAAGCCACAATCTATCTGCAATGCTAAAGCTGACCTACCCCCTTAAAAAAAGGAACAAAAGGTGCCTTGCTCAAGGGCACGTCGGCTCTGGTATTTAAACAAGCAACCTTTGTTACTGTCCCAACGCTCTAACCGCTAGGCTACCTTCCACCCTAGCTAGCGGTTGCGTCCTTTTCCTCTGCCACACACTTCCTATTTTTCTTTTAGGTTTCTCGTTTCTTTAATGAAGGGCCCCCCAGTGGCATGACATTTCCAGGAAGGGAATATCTTCCATGTCCATAAACACTGATGGAGAGGAATGCAGAGATGGTTTTAAGCACAGATCAAGAAAGTGGTAACTAATTCAAAATGTGTCAAGTCTGGTTAGATTAATAATAATTGACAGCTTATTTTGACAGATCATTTTTTTCCTTTACATGTTTGGTTGTACATATCTTATCCTACTGCTATAATCTGTTCAAAAACACTGTGTTGAACAAGCTACTGAACATATGTGATAACCAGCTTCAGGATGTGGATGTATAAAATACCAATTGTCTTCTTTTCTGTGAAATTGTTGGTTTTCAATCCCAGCCTTCTTGTTTTCACATATGAACAAACAAGTTATTAACCTCAATGAATGGCATGCACATTCTTCTCACAACCACAAGAAAATAAAGATGACACATAAGGGATGTGTTTTGTGTCGGCTTACCTTGGCGTGACGTTTTGATAATCTTGTAAATCTTTCCAGGACAAGGTGCCTTGTCGTTTTGGTACAGGTCAGGTTTAGCATCAAAATAGACATTATACAAGACTACAAATTCCTACAAGCCATCATCTGACACCTTTGCTAACAGGTATTGTGTCAATTTAAAACTTGCACAATACAAAATCACAGAATTGTCAATTTAAAGAAATGTAACCAATATGTCATTACATTTAATTTACAGATTGTTAATCCAGAGATTCTTACCTTTGCCTTGATTAGGCAGTCTCGTCCATATCGTCATGGCATTTGTAGTTCTTTGATCGCCACATTATCAGCAAATTAGCATTAAGATTTTTTTTGGGGGGGGGCAAAAATACAGTTGATTATATTGACAAGGCACCTTGTCCTGGAAAGATTTACAGGGTTTTCAAAACGTCACACCAAGGTAAGCCTACACAAAACACATCCCTTATGTCACACCAAGGTAAGCCTACACAAAACACATCCCTTATTTTAAGTGTTTCTAAAATCTCCTATGGGAAAAATGAATGGTGGAAAATCAATTGGAACCATTTCCTTGTTTGACCGGTAAGTTTTATGGGTATTATGACAAACACTGTGATACTCTATAGGCCCTGTCAAAAGTAGTGCACTACATTGGGGAAAGGGTCATTTGGGACGCAAACCAGGATTAATTAGCAGGTTTGTGGCTTGGCCTGAGCCGACACTACAGAACTCTACAGAACTCTTAAATGATCTCTACAATATACATACAGTGCCTTGCGAAAGTATTCGGCCCCCTTGAACTTTGCGACCTTTTGCCACATTTCAGGCTTTTAACATAAAGATATAAAACAATTTTTTTGTGAAGAATCAACAACAAGTGGGACACAATCATGAAGTGGAACGACATTTATTGGATATTTCAAACTTTTTTAACAAATCAAAAACTGAAAAATTGGGCGTGCAAAATTATTCTGCCCCCTTAAGTTAATACTTTGTAGCGCCACCTTTTGCTGCGATTACAGCTGTAAGTCGCTTGGGGTATGTCTCTATCAGTTTTGCACATCGAGAGACTGACATTTTTTCCCATTCCTCCTTGCAAAACAGCTCGAGCTCAGTGAGGTTGGATGGAGAGCATTTGTGAACAGCAGTTTTCAGTTCTTTCCACAGATTCTCGATTGGATTCAGGTCTGGACTTTGACTTGGCCATTCTAACACCTGGATATGTTTATTTTTGAACCATTCCATTGTAGATTTTGATTTATGTTTTGGATCATTGTCTTGTTGGAAGACAAATCTCCGCCCCAGTCTCAGGTCTTTTGCAGACTCCATCAGATTTTCTTCCAGAATGGTCCTGTATTTGGCTCCATCCATCTTCCCATCAATTTTAACCATCTTCCCTGTCCCTGCTGAAGAAAAGCAGGCCCAAACCATGATGCTGCCACCACCATGTTTGACAGTGGGGATGGTGTGTTCAGCTGTGTTGCTTTTACGCCAAACATAACGTTTTGCATTGTTGCCAAAAAGTTCAATTTTGGTTTCATCTGACCAGAGCACCTTCTTCCACATGTTTGGTGTGTCTCCCAGGTGGCTTGTGGCAAACTTTAAACAACACTTTTTATGGATATCTTTAAGAAATGGCTTTCTTCTTGCCACTCTTCCATAAAGGCCAGATTTGTGGAATATCTGACTGATTGTTGTCCTATGGACAGTCTCCCACCTCAGCTGTAGATCTCTGCAGTTCATCCAGAGTGATCATGGGCCTCTTGGCTGCATCTCTGATCAGTCTTCTCCTTGTATGAGCTGAAAGTTTAGAGGGACGGCCAGGTCTTGGTAGATTTGCAGTGGTCTGATACTCCTTCCATTTCAATATTATCGCTTGCACAGTGCTCCTTGGGATGTTTAAAGCTTGGGAAATCTTTTTGTATCCAAATCCGGCTTTAAACTTCTTCACAACAGTATCTCGGACCTGCCTGGTGTGTTCCTTGTTCTTCATGATGCTCTCTGCGCTTTTAACGGACCTCTGAGACTATCACAGTGCAGGTGCATTTATACGGAGACTTGATTACACACAGGTGGATTGTATTTATCATCATTAGTCATTTAGGTCAACATTGGATCATTCAGAGATCCTCACTGAACTTCTGGAGAGAGTTTGCTGCACTGAAAGTAAAGGAGCTGAATAATTTTGCACGCCCAATTTTTCAGTTTTTGATTTGTTAAAAAAGTTTGAAATATCCAATAAATGTCGTTCCACTTCATGATTGTGTCCCACTTGTTGTTGATTCTTCACAAAAAAATTGTTTTATATCTTTATGTTTGAAGCCTGAAATGTGGCAAAAGGTCGCAAAGTTCAAGGGGGCCGAATACTTTCGCAAGGCACTGTATCTGCCTCCCCATGGCCGACACTGGAAATGAGTGTTTCAGGTTCACTTGTTGATTTACCCCCCCCCCCCACACACCTTGCATAGGAAAAAAACTATACATGTAGAGAGACAGATCCATTCCTCAGTTTTATATATCCCTTCATGTCAATTCATTCAAATGACAAAATACCCAGAATACATTTTTATTGTTGCTTTGTTGTATACTGTTTTTCCTTTCCTTATTTGTTTTAAGCAGATAAAAGTTGCACATTAAAATATGAAACACTCCCAAATATAGAAATAAAACCACAGGTTTGACAGTAATTGTATTGACAGCTAACTTGAATGAGCCATGAATCATATACAGGAGTAGAAAAACACTGCAAAACAAAAGAAGCATACACAATTTACAGACAAATGTTCATTTTCAGCAATTAAAAGAGGTATGATCATACTGCAGTAGATTGATAAGTCCCAATATAAAAGCAACATGGTCCTTGTGGTGTTATGATAATGGTCTCTATTGTGGCCACTAGCAAACTTTTCATTCTCAATACAAGGCAATTAATTTCCCTTACTAATACTCATTTTGTACAGTTGGAATAATAATCGAGAATGACGTCTTGAGTTTTGGTTTTGAACCCCTTTTTCTTTTGTGGGTGTGGCAGTGCACACAAAACATTCCCAATATTTGCAATACATTCAATCAAACTGGAAGGCATTTAATTTGTTTCACAATACAATGGTGTCTGGCAGTAACACTGTTCAGCTAAAATAGGACATATAGAAACTGCCCTAGTGGGTGGGTGGGTCTCATTTCCAAAACACGCATTATTCACACACATTACAAGTCTCCATCTTGGATCTCAAAGTGACGTTAGGGAGCTAGATAGCGGACTGCCAAATAAAATAATCACCAAATCTGTCACAGTTTTGTATCTCTGAACAGCTAAGAGTAACCCCTGTGTGTATTAAACAATAACCTACCATACAAACTTCAGAACCCACATTAACATTCTTGTCCATGAAGTACTTCTCAATATTGATAACTATGACAAGTATAGTAATGATGTCAATTTCATATGTCTTTCTATACAATTATTATTTTGACCTTAAATTCTTAAAATACAAATCCTATATCTGTTGGACAGTATTTCTTTTGAATTTGATCTCAGCTGAGCATTGTTCAGTAACTGACCGTTTTGTCTGACCGTGGTACAGTGATACTTTAACAGTGGTCATTATAGTTCCAGCACTGGCCATTGCTGTTGGTCTCGACTCCACTGTTAAGTTTCTGTGTAAGTACAATGTCATCCAGAGGATTCAATGAGCCCCATCATACTCCTTTTATCATCATATTGAAGCATCTTTATAGATGTAGCTGCATTTTAAGTTAAGCTGCTCCACGTCAACCATAACCATCAAAGCACAGGAGAAATGTTCATAATGAATTTTAAACTGACATTCTCCGCTGTTGAGAGCGGAAACCATCTTCCCGTCTTCATACTATAGTCTTATCATGGTACTTCAAGCATCCAGAGGTACAGAAGGGCGAGAAGGACCACCCACATCCATTGTCTCACACTGGTAATTCAATTATTGCAGTTCTGTACCTCTGGTTTGTTTTCTTCTCCCAACCCTGTGGTCTGAGAGATGTGATTGGGCATGAACCCAAGTCAGTATACAGGACAGGCCATTAATCTGGCCCCAGGTGAGGTGAGCCTGGAAGAGTATATATTATCAGCGCCATAGTGGGGACAAGGTACCCCACTGACCAGACCAGTCCCTCTCTTTCAAACATGCATGCACAGAGCCAAGTTAGAGGGAGTTCTGCCTCCTGGCTTTACTGTGGTTAGTGATGTGTGGGTTGACTCATAACCTGCAGTCCCTGCAGTTTAGGGCAATTAAATAGTGTGTGGCTGAATGGCGGTCAGGCGGGTTGAATAAACTATGCATTAAAAAAAATCCATAAATGTATAATTCTTGTGCAATTCATATCTATAGGCTACATTTATTTTTATTATTTTTTATCTGGTGCTAGAGTGTAGTCTAAGCCTAAACTTTAGGGCCTAACTGAACACTCTGAATACACAGCAATCATCAATTGCTTTTACGAACTTAAGCAGAAAAAGTTCATGTCGATCCACTGAGGAAAAAGGACAATGTTGGAGTTTAATTAAATAAGAGACGAGCTGCAAAATGGAGAGTTGAAAATAAATAGAAGCGCCAGAACAGTAGCCTGATGTTTGGGAAAGATTTGGTGAAGTGGTAAAAGAGGAGGATAGCAGTGCCAAATATTGTGTGTGATTGTGAGGCGCTATACAAATTTGACAGTCACAAGAGGAGGACTTCAAAATGGTACATCAAGGAAACTATAGGCTACTGTTCAGATGGGTTAAAGGCCCAGTACATTCAAAAAACATGATTTGTTATATATATATATATATATATATATATATCTTTATATCTTTTTTTTTCCACACTATGAGGTTGGAATAATAGTGTACAATTTAGAAAATTATGATACTGCCCTTTTAGTGTAAGCTCTGTTTGAAAAGACAGCCTGATTTGGTGGGAGGGAGTTTTGGCCTTTCATGGTGACATCATCATGTGGTAAATTAGTTAATAGACAAGAGAGTTCCAAACCTCTCTGCCAATAAGAGCACATTTTCTGTTTTCACCTCCCCATTCAAACCACTCCCAGACAGTCTTAGCTAAATTCTTATTGAAAAATTGCTCTTTGCTAAGAAGTCAATTTTGTTTCTTTTTGACCATTTTAATTGAAAACATTCACACTAAAGTACTTAATTGTTATCCAGAAATGATTTGAAATACAGATACAAATGCTGCACTGGACCTTTAAATGGAATAGTATCCTGAAATATGCACACTGAATATATTACCGCCTAATATAATATTAACTTGTGAAATTATACACCAAATGTACATTTTGACTGGAATGGAGAAATGATTTATTTCAGCATCTTGAGAGAATGAATGTGTGGTTAGGGACCGTCTGTAAAGTTCCTATCTTTATCAGCATCAGAAAAGCTGATAGTAGCCTATTTCAGTCACATAAAATATGCATCCAAGCCGAACTGAAATGTTGCCAGAAACATGTTGGGTAGTTTTTACAGCTTTTAACATTTTATATATTTGCGGGTTAGGGTCAGGCCTCAGATTTTCACTTTATCACATATAGTCGGGCAGTTGCGGATGGGTTATTTAGCAATTGCGGGCTGGTGTAGGTGAATAAACAGCTGACCCGTGCACCACTAAGGGTGGTGATGGTGTTGGCTGCTTGTTCATGCAGTCCTTCTGGTCTGGGACCAAGTCCTGGTGTGACTTTATGGGTTCCTTTTAGAGGACACTGATGACACAGCCTCCCCCTTCAACTAGAGCTACCCTGGCATGCATATGGTCACAAACACACATGCACCACCCACACAACCTCTGTCTCTCACACACACACATATTGCATGTACTCACACTTTTACACGTACATACACACCCTTTCACACAGTGTGCTCTAACCCCTGTCACATTAAGACACTGCTCTTCTGGAGCTGCTGCTGCGGCTCAGGCTGGTGGCGCTGCTCTTGCGCGAAAGGCTGGGTGTCGTGGCGACCGAGGGGGACGGCTCGTTGGGGCAGCCGTACTGCAGGAGGATGTCGGCACACTCCTGACTTCCTGCATAACGCGCCAACGTGAGGGCCGTCTGCCCCTGGGCGTCCCGACACCTCACATCACTGCCATACTGCAACCAGGGAGAGAGGGGGGAGAATGAGAGCGGGCAATAAGATTCAGCTGAAATTTGTAGTGGATAAAAAAGACATGTACAGTGCATTCGGAAAGTATTTAGACCCCTTGACTTTTTCCACATTTTGTTACATTACAGCCTTGTTCTAAAATTGATGACAATGACAAAGCAAAAACAGGTTTTTAGAAATGTTTGCAAATATTTCTAAATATTTGGTATGACGCTACAAGCTAGGCACATTGTATTTTGGGAGTTTCTCCCATTCTTCTCTGCAGATCCTCTCAAACTGTCAGGTTGGATGGGAAGCGTCGCTGCACAGCTATTTTCCGGTCTCTCGAGATGTTCGATCAGGTTCAAATCTTGGCTCTAGCTAGGGCACTCAAGGACCCTTCTCCCCCGATTGCTCAGTTTGGCCAGGCGGCCAGCTCTAGGAAGAGTCTTGGCGGTTCCAAACTTTTTCCATTTAAGAATGATGGAGGCTACTGTGTTCTTAGGGACCTTCAATGCTGCAGACATCTTTTAGTACCCTTCCCAAGATCTGTGCCTCGACACAATCCTGTCTCAGCTCTACGGACAATTACTTCGAACTCAAGGCTTGGTTTTTGCTCTGACATACACATGTCCAATCAATTGAATTTACCACAGGTGGACTCCAATCAAGTTGTAAAAACTTCTCAAGGATGATAAATGGAAACCGGATGCACCTGAGCTCAATTTCAAGTCTCATAGCAAAGGGTCTGAATACTTTTGTAAATAAGGTATTTGTTTTATTTTTAATACATTTACTAACCTTTCTAACAACATGTTTTCCCTTGTCATTATGGGGTAGTGTGTGTAGATTGTCATTATGGGGTAGTGTGTGTAGATTGTCATTATGGGGTAGTGTGTGTAGATTGAGGACAAAATATTATTGTATCAATTTTAGAATAAGGCTGTCACGAAAAGGGGAAGGGGTCTGAATACTTAACAAAAAATAGCTATACAGTGCATTCGGAAAGTGTCACACTACTATACCCAAGTCATAGATTGTTCTCTCTGCTGCCGCACAGCAAGCGATACAGATGCCTCAAGTCTGCAACCAACAGCACCCTGAACAGCTTCTACCCCCAAGCAATAAGACTGCTAAGTACTGTAGTTAGTCCGGGTAGCTATTGGTTGATTATTTAACTAACTACATTGACCCTTTCTGCACCAACTCTTTTGACTCATCACATACGCTGCTGTTACTGTTTATTATCTATCCTGTTGCCTAGTCACGTTATCCCTACCTATATGTACATATCTACCTCAACTACCTCGTACCCCTACACATCGACTCGGTACTGGTACCCCGTGTATATAGCTGAGTTGTCATTACTCACTGTGTAATTATCTTTCTATGATTCCTCTTTTATTTCTTCATTTTTTTTCTCTGCTTTGTTGGGAAGGGCTTGAAAGCATTTCACTGTCTATCTGTTATTTACAAAGCATGTAACATAACATTTTATTTGACATTTCTGCCATTCTTTGGCTGTAGTATCATGAGTGGATGAAAAACTAAAAATGGAAAAGAAGGATGAAGAGACTAAAGGAGGGACGTTCTCTCACCCAGACCAGCAACTGGGTCATGACCACGTCGGCGAGCTGGCAGGCGGCATGCAGCGCTGAGTGGGGCGGCAGGGGGGATCCCCCCATGGGAGAGCTGGGGAATGCAGCAGGGGGCTGAGGAGAGAGGTGACCCCCAGGGCGGAGTGGGGCGTTAATGTCGTCCTTGGTGCTGTGGGCCAGGAGGAGGAGCAGGCGGGGGAGGTCCCTCTCCATCACGGCCACCAGCAGACAGGCCGACAGCGTGTTGACCTCTGACCCCTGACTGGGGGACATGGAGGGGGAAGGCGGGACCAGCGGAGCCACAAACAGCCTCTGCTCATACTTGGCCCGGATCCACGATTCCCGCTCCTCTCTGGGATCAGTCAGACACAGTTACAGAGACACACACACACACAGTTACCAAGGGAACAGAGTGTGTGAACAGGCATGTGTATGTAGTCAGAATCTACACACACACACACACACACACACACACTGCTATTTCTACTTTCTACTACTATTAGCTCTAACACTTCTATCAATGCAACTCTTCTACAATAACAACAATAACTCATACCGCAACTGCAGTCCAGCAAACTAGCCACTTATTCACATGTTATTAAGTGTTCCCTTCCCCTGTCCTATCCCCTGTTTCCCAGTGTCTCTCCCATGTCCTCCAGTATCCCTAGTCCTCCTACCGGGTGGCGTTGGGTGTTGGTTTCCGGCGGCCCAGTGTGCGTCCCTCCCAGATGCTGTTGGCCAGGTGGTTGCCAATGGCGCCCAGCACCAGGGTGAGTTCTCTGGGCAGGTCGTCCAGGTCCAGAGAGCGGACACGGGACAGGTGGGTGCCCAGGTTCCTGTGGATCCCTGAACACTCAATGCAGATAAGAGCCCCCAGGTTCAGACTGGCCCACGTTGGGTCTGAGAGAGGGGAAACAGCAGGTTCTGGGATCACACTAAATAGTAGACTAAAATGTGTACAGTCTTAGTCCGGCCTGAAACTGCATGCATATGATAAACAGAGAGGAAATACAGAGATGGGATTAGATTACTGGTATTACAATGCATTTCTATTCTGGGTTGCAACTACATGAGTAGGATTTACACTGGAGAAAGAGTGGAAGGATATGGAGAACAGTGTTGGGGTCAATTTCAATTTTCGTCACCTCAAAAAGTGAACCAAACTCTATTTAAAATGTCAATTGTTCCATTGAAGAGAACTGGAATGGAATGACTGGAATTTAAATGGAATTGACCCCAACCCTGATGGAGAACGTTTCCCCCCCCACTGAAAACCAAGCTCAATGAGATCACCCGGCTACACATTTGATTCTATGGAAGTTGTGGGAACGTACGTTTTTGGTTTCACATTGGTTGTGGGAACAAAGCCATTCGTTTCCTGACCAGTAAAACTGAAAGAATTTTAAACGTTGTGAGAACAGAAGTGAACATTTAGCCTTTTCTGGGAAAAATTATTTTCAGGTTGCAGGGATGTTCTGATAATGTTGAACTATAGTTCCTTAAGTTTTCCTGGGAGGTTTTATTAACACCCTGAGAATTGAAATTCTAGGTTATTTGGATGTTTTTGAATGACTTCACTGAATGTTTCAATAAGACTTTTAACAACACTAATAGCTTATTTTGGGTTAACTTTTTTAAACTCCAAGCGTAGATAGGACACATGGAAATTAATTTTTTATTTTTTTATTTTTTTATTTCACCTTTATTTAACCAGGTAGGCAAGTTGATAATGCGTTATAGAACGTTTTCTTAACATTCTCAGAACTGAATATATATGTTTCCAAATCATATTATAAGAAGGTTGTCTGAACGTTACAAAAGTTTGTTTTTTATGGTTAATGTTCTTGGAACAATTTGAGAACATGACTTTAAATTGAACCATGAGGAAACGTTATGCTTTAGTACTGAAATTCCCACAGAAGAACATTGTTTCTCAATATTCTCTGAACTATTTCAAAACATTCCCAATGTCAAACCAGTTGGAGAAAGTTTGATAAGAACATTATCAAAGTTAAATGTAATCATGTTTGAACTTTTAGGAATTCTGTTATATTAATGAAATACCAATAATTTTTCTTAAATGTGCTGAGAATTTTCCAAAGCCAAGCAACTATCCTGCACCAATTCCCAGAAAACTGTGGGCAGATTGTATGCAAAATAACCATTGGACAACCACCCTCTCGCCAAGCTCTAAGAAACATATGGTCCTCAGAACGTTATGCGCTAGCTGGACTGTAAGATGGAAGAGAAAGCAGAGAAAGCAGTAGAGCACGAAAGGAAAGAGAAATTGAATAAACAGAAAGAGAGCAGAAAAGTGAGATACAACCAACAGTAATGAATGAGTTGACTAACTAGGTGCTTCACAGTCCACACAGAGGCTGTTGCCCTTGGCGTTACGGATAGCCTGCAGCGCCACAGCTTCACTCTGGCTGTTCTTACGAGCCTAAAGAACACACAAACACACAATTAGTTTCTCCTTAGTAATAGCTGGTTTCCCAGACAAACACTTTGCCAGATGCAGATGATATTTTCTTGTAATGCGTGTGTGAGTGCATGTGTGTGCCTGTGTGTCTGTGTACGCGCGGACTACAACCATCCGAGCCACTGCCGGTTCACCCCGCTACCATCCAGAAGGCGAGGCCAGTACATGTGCATCAAAGCTGGGACCGAGAGACTGAAAAACAGCTTCTATCTCAAGGCCATCAGACTGTTAAACAGCCATCACTAGCACAGAGAGGCTGCTGCCTACATATTGACTTGAAATCATTGGCCACTTTAATAAGTGGATCACAAGTCACTTAATAATGCCACTTTAATAATGTTTACGTATCTTGCATTACTCATCTCATATGTATATACTTTTATACCATACCATCTATTGCATCTTGCCAATTCCACTCAGTCATTGCTCATCCATATATTTATATTCTTATTCCATTCCTTTAGTTAGATGTGTGTATTAGGTAGTTGTTGAGGAATTGTTAGATTACATGTTAGATATTGCTGCACTGTCGGAACTAGAAGCACAAGCATTTGCTACACTCGCAATAACATCTGCTACCCATGTTCATGTGACCAATACAATGGGATTTGATTTGTGTGTGTACGTCTGCATCCTTGCCTTGTTCTTGCTGCTCTCACACAGCTGCAGGCTGGCCAGGATCTGGCTCTCGATGGCAGTCACCCAGGCGTCCCTTTCCTCCACACTCTGGGCCTCAAAGTGCCACGTCTGGCCCGTGCTTGACACGATAAGGAAGTCAAAGTTATCCTCGTCTGATAACAGAACACAGATAATACATAGGCTTGTATTAGAGACAGGAAAAACATGATAAATAGGACCCTGAGTTGACTACATGACCTGGTCCAATTAGGCCTGAGGTCAGGTTCAACTCATGGCCCTAATGACAAATTACCATACAGTGGATTCAGAGGGTTTCTTCCTCCATCACAATGATGATTGGTGGTGGATCGCCAAACAGCACTTATCTGCTAAGTAGACATCAGCATGCATTATTGCATTGCTGTCATGGTAGACAAATGAAGATGCATGGAGTATATGGACAGAAGACTATTACTGAATAGAGATAGGCGCTTTCTCTTAGAGAGAGCAGTGTTAATTTAGTCAACAATAACTATGATGAAAAATACTAATCAACAGCCTATTTTTCCTAACTAAACTATGACGATAACGAGATGAGATGCGGGGGAAAAACTACAACTATTACAAATTACTTTCCATTTTAGTCGACGAAAATGTGACAAGACGAGAATTCCACCTGAGACTAATGTACATTTAATTTGAAGCTCCTTTTCATCTGTTTTGTCCAATCATAAGCATGCATGCAGAATATTTCATGCAATCCTCTCATTGGCAGAATTGTCATCTTTCAGTTGTGTGGTCTGATTGAGCTGATCTGTTCAGCACTCCCGCAAAGATCCCAGGCGGTCCCTTCAATCACTCGTCAATCTTTTGAACTTATGCGAAGCCAGGACATTTGACTTGTAACTGACCTCAACTAGAAACAATGTTTTAACCTCTCTCTTACATTCACTTAGGCTCTATTTTTCCACGTGCACTGTTATTCATTCATCTGTGTTGCCGTTCCCGCACCGCGGTCCGCAAATACGAGTTGTGTTTCCTATGGGGGAAAAACGAATGCTATTTGTTGAATATTAGGAGTACAGTAATACGTCTGGCATTTTTGTAAAGCTCAAACTATTTTATTTTCAAGGAAACCACTGTATGGGGAGAAAATCAGAGCTGTAAATAGTTTAACCTGTAGCCAAGGCTGTATAGCCTATATTATTAATTATGGCTGGCATTGGTTACAATCTGCCACAATATCAATGTTGCCAGCTAAGGTATACGAGGGCATAGTTGGACAAGGCTGTCTGAATGAAATGATGAAAGTACAAGGTAGCCTGAATAATCATTATTTAATAGATAGAAATACACTGACTTGTGTATCTAAAATGTCTGTGACTAAAACTAGACTAAATTTGTCCAGAGTTTTAGGCGACTGATAATAACTCAAATTAACGAGGAAATGACTCAAATGTGACTAAGATTAAAAGCTATTTTAAGACTGAAACTAAGACAAACTAAATCTAAAATAGCTGCCAAAATGAACACTGCTCAAAAGAGAACTCAATATGGTTCTACTGCATCTTAAAAGCAGACACAGTGACAGAGAAATTGACAAACAGAAAAGCAGGCAGCAGGACAGACAAGACGGATGGACAGACAGAAGGACAGAGACATGCAGACAGGATGAAAAGCAGGGCTGACAGACAGATAGAAACACACCCTCATTACCTGTCTTGTTTATGTTTCTTAAGCTACCAAAGCTTTTTAGTTTCCACATTTTGCGCTTTGCTACAGGGTATGAGATTAGCAGATCAGACGTCCCAGGAAAGCAGAGGGGAGAGAGAGAGAATGAAGGAGCACAGGAAATACGGCAGATATTTTGGAGAAAATAAGTAGACATTTTCAAGCAGCAGGGCAATAACAGATGAGAGCAATGTTTTTCTTTAGACGTCTGTTCAGTATTGATCCATTCCCGGTTCACTTTCAAATTTAGTTTCAAGTTTATCCACAAACAAAGTCTACACAAAGTCTAAAATTCCTCAACAAAGATTTGAACAAGAGGATGCAATGTTCAGATAGAAATCTAATGTGTAAAACACATTCTATTGAATCTCATGCAGTTCTATCTGCAATGTTCTGAATGTTTAACCTCACTAAAACCTGAATACACTACTGTTGGAAGCTTACCATCTGCTTGGCCAATTGCTGTGTCTCCTTTCAGGTTCATGCTCTTCTTCTTGCGATGCTTCTTCCTGTCAACCATCGGGGAGGCGGGACCTGTGTCTTTAGAGGAGGAGGGGTTGGACACACCCTCGATGGCAGTGTCTGCCACAGGCACACAAGCACAGGAAATAAGTTTGTGTCATATGGTATAACAGTACAAAAAAACTCACGGGGTATGTGAATCTAGTGGAGAATCATATCCACAATAACTCATAAGAGTACACTAGAGGAGCAAGCAAATTCAAAAAAGTGACAAAATAAATAAACAAAGTCCACAGAGGATGAGGGGGGTGTACGTACCCACACTTTGGGCCCTGTAGGAGACAGTAGAGGGACAGAGCTGCACCCCTCTGCACCCCTCTGACAACCCTCCTCCCGTCCCCTCCTCTACCGGCAGGAGGTTACTGCCACTACCAGGGACTATGGGGGAGAGAGAAATACATTTAAAATAAATATTACATAAAGACACTCATGACAATTCAGTGATCAAAGCAAAGAATGTAGATCACTCAAAGTTGTCAAGTGCTTATTTATGTTCTATTACATAAGTGCAATGTTTTTCTACATTCCAAATCTGGTGAGAGATGGATGAAAGAAGAGTAAGAGATGGATGATAGAAGAGTAAGAGATGGATGAAAGAAGAGTAAGAGATGGATGAAAGAAGAGTAAGAGATGGATGATAGAAGAGTAAGTTACAGGGAGAATGATGGCAAAACAGTGAGACATCAAGATGGATAGAGAGAATATGCTCTAGATTAGATTCAGAGAGAAGGATAATGAAAGGGGAGAGAGAGTGATAAAGAGAGAGTGGCTGTCCTTTTGGGGGCCCTTTTACCTGCACTGGCCCCCTCAGGCACCTGTACGTCTTTGACCAGGCCATTGAGGCCAGGCGGAGGGCCACAGGAAGGGACGGCACCAGCACGAGGCGGGCGTTTCCCTGGCACCTTCACAGTCACCCGCAGCATGTCCATTTCCTTCCCATGGGCATTCTGCATGTAGTCCTGCCAGGTCAGGGGGAAAGGTCAACCATTACAGAAAATATATAGTGGTATTGTAGCATGGTTCAATCCGTTCTGTGATTCAATAGTGTTCAGCAGGTTATACAAAGGTCGTTACACCAATTGGCTGCCTTTTGAGCAGTGTAACTTGGTGGGGGGAAAAAAACATTTTGTTTCACATAGTTTTTACATTCTGTCAAAAAGAGCACATGTTCAACTTAATAAAAATAAACATCTCAAGGAGGTTAAATAAAAAGAATAAGTGCAAGTAAAGTAACAGGGTTGACCATAACACAGTTGATGATTTCATCTTAAATCAGCCATGAATCCCTTTGTGACAAGCTTGTTGTGTGCAACAGGGAGGGGCAATTGAATGCAAGCTTCCCCCAAAAAATATATTGTTAAAACATTTCTAGCCTGTCTATCTATGGGTAACAGGGTTGACGTGTTATGCTAGCCTGTCTATCTATGGGTAACAGGGTTGACGTGTTATGCTAGCCTGTCTATCTATGGGTAACAGGGTTGACGTGTTATGCTAGCCTGTCTATCTATGGGTAACAGGGTTGACGTGTTATGCTAGCCTGTCTATCTATGGGTAACAGGGTTGACGTGTTATGCTAGCCTGTCTATCTATGGGTAACAGGGTTGACGTGTTATGCTAGCCTGTCTATCTATGGGTAACAGGGTTGACGTGTTATGCTAGCCTGTCTATCTATGGGTAACAGGGTTGACGTGTTATGCTAGCCTGTCTATCTATGGGTAACAGGGTTGACGTGTTATTCTAGCCTGTCTATCTATGGGTAACAGGGTTGACGTGTTATTCTAGCCTGTCTATCTATGGGTAACAGGGTTGACGTGTTATTCTAGCCTGTCTATCTATGGGTAACAGGGTTGACGTGTTATTCTAGCCTGTCTATCTATGGGTAACAGGGTTGACGTGTTATTCTAGCCTGTCTATCTATGGGTAACAGGGTTGACGTGTTATTCTAGCCTGTCTATCTATGGGTAACAGGGTTGACGTGTTATTCTAGCCTGTCTATCTATGGGTAACAGGGTTGACGTGTTATTCTAGCCTGTCTATCTATGGGTAACAGGGTTGACGTGTTATTCTAGCCTGTCTATCTATGGGTAACAGGGTTGACGTGTTATTCTAGCCTGTCTATCTATGGGTAACAGGGTTGACGTGTTATTCTAGCCTGTCTATCTATGGGTAACAGGGTTGACGTGTTATTCTAGCCTGTCTATCTATGGGTAACAGGGTTGACGTGTTATTCTAGCCTGTCTATCTATGGGTAACAGGGTTGACGTGTTATTCTAGCCTGTCTATCTATGGGTAACAGGGTTGACGTGTTATTCTAGCCTGTCTATCTATGGGTAACAGGGTTGACGTGTTATTCTAGCCTGTCTATCTATGGGTAACAGGGTTGACGTGTTATTCTAGCCTGTCTATCTATGGGTAACAGGGTTGACGTGTTATTCTAGCCTGTCTATCTAGGGGTAACAGGGTTGATGTGTTATGCTCGACCAACTCCGTTATCCTCAAAAACCACCAGAAAATTGCCAAAAATAGTAGAACCAGCTCACCTGCTTTTACACTAGGGTTTGACTAGAAGTTGTCAAATGTTTCTTTTGAAAAACATTATGAAAAAGGAATAGTTTGACCATATTAAAACAAGAGTTTAGTTCACGTAACAGGGTTGACCTTAAAATGAGGGAAATTTAGTTTTTTTTTTACCTTAGAATGAGTCACTAAATCACATTAAATAAATAATACATCACCAGAAATGACTGAAAGCAACATAACAACTAGGGATTCACAATGATGGTGAGAACTTTGTGAAATTTTGGGATTAAGTGGGTTAACATCTTCCTAGAAGTCAAAGAGGGTGCACAGAGGAACATGTCAAAATGCTGTCTTTATTCATAGAAAAAAATGTAATGGCAATTAATTGAATATAAAAGGCTTTTAAAATGAAATATTTGTACTTAAAATATCAATGGCACTCATTTCGTGGAACGACCCACAAACCATACTCTTTAGCCAACTCTGGGATTCATTATCCAACCATACTCCAAAGTCCCTGTCATAGAGCCCAGAGTTTTCCCTGTCAGGTCATGTGGTCAAAAAGACAAACTCCATTTCTCAATCTAAGGAAGCTCTATCATAAGTGTGTGTCTCTAATCAGCTACAGTATATGTGAGGTTATTAGGGATGTGTCCATACAAACAGCTAGACTATAGTGTAGCACTGTGTGTCAGTGCATTGACTCACATTGACGCTTGAGTGATAGGAGAGCATGCCGTTGTTGGACAGCGTGACGTATTTCTTCTTCCATTCCTTGTTGAGGGAGCTGCCACTGCGCTTCAGCAGGACACTCTGGTGGAGGAGAGGAGACAAGGATAACATTCTTTATCTGTTCTTTGTTATCGTTCGTCACTCTTATGCCAAAAGAGCCTAGAAATTCTCAAAGGTAAGTTGAGTCCCTCTCCTAGCTCCATGATGTTAGTTCATTGTTTGTGGTGAGCTCCAAAAGACTGCGGTGAGTTCCCCTCTACACAGCTCCTACAGGATGTACTGTCACCCACCTGTTTAATGGGGATGGAGCGTCCACTGCCCAGGTCTCCTGTCTTACTGTCTGTACTCCTCCTCTCCGAGTCACTGCCCCTACGGCCCTGCAAACAGGGCACAGGACAAACGACAACAATTAACAGGAGAAAACAGAGTGCGAGAGATTGAGAGAAATATACAGACAGAGAGGCTAAGAAGAGTACATTTCAAAGAAAGCACAGGGCCCCTGAGAGGGGTATGGATTGGTTGATGAGGAAACTAAAGTCAGTAATCGTGAAAGTGTGTGTGTGTGGGGGGGGGGGGGGGGGCTTGCGTGTGTATATGTTACCGTGAAGCGGGAGCCGGTGCGTCGCCGAGAGGCGCTGCGGACAGACCCTGGGGTGGCGCTGCCCAGCCTCTCCCCGCCTGCTGCCCCACCGATCTCCTTATGACTGATCACTGGGGTGGAGGGCAGAGAAGACGAGTAGTCACTGCTCTGACCACCATTACTGGCCTGAGAGAGAGAGAGAGAGAGTGACAGACACATTTGAAAAGAGAGAGTGAGAGATTACAGAGAGCAAAGAATGATGTCAGAAGATCTGAAATAAATATGGAAACAAAATCTATATATCTGATTAGGCCCTGATCTGAACACTTCCAGTCCAACATTATTAACATCCTATTGATTTGGGCCAGTACCTCATCTCCAGTATGGAGGACTAGAGGCCAAAGTTGTTGCTGTACCTGCCCAGGAAAGACTCCTGACACTGGCGTAGAGCCTCCAGAGTGACTGGGAGAGTTGGGCAGGGATTTACAGGAAGCCAATAGAGCTGCCTGCTTCTTCACTGCCATGATCTTGTGGGCAGCTGTGGTAGAGAGAGAGAGATAGAGACAGGACAAATACAAACACTACTCGTCAGACCGTCATCTTTCTAGATCCTCCTATAGATGAATATGCAATTCATTTAATTGGTTGATTCAGTAAAATTCCAAGTTAAGCAGCAACATTGTACTGAAAGAACTGAAAAGGAGCAGTGTGTGTGTGTGTATGTGTGCATGCGCGCATGTCCTCACCCTCGGTGAAGACGCGGTTGACGTTGAGGCCGTAGGTAGCGCAAGTCTCGTAGTAGGTACAGCGCCTCACGTCTGAACACAGCTGTCTGGCCCTGGCGTCCTCTATCACCCGAGGGTTGGTGCTGGTGATTTTATCTGGAGGAAGGAGGAACTACATCAACACTACATTCCAAGAGCCTTCCGAGTGGCGCAGTAGTCTAAGGCACTGCAGTGCTTCCTCCGACACATTGGTGCGGCTGGCTTCCGGGTTAAGCGGGCATTGTGTCAAGAAACAGTGCGGCTTGGCTGGGTCGTGTTTCGGAGGACGCATGGCTCTCGACCTTTGATACTCCCGAGTCCGTACGGGAGTTGCAGCGATGGGACAATTGGATACCACGAAATTGGGGAGAAAAAGGGGGTCCTTTTTTTCCCTTTTTTTTTTTAAACACTACATTCCAAGTTACATCAACACTACACCCCATTGGGAAACTACACCAACACTACATCTAATTGGAAACCTTCATAAACCCATATAGAGTCCACATGATGTTATCTTTAGAATAACATGGGTTGTTTGGGTATGAGTAGGGTCTTACCTTGGGTGCCCACGACTATGAAGGGGATCTCAGCAATGTTGCGGTGAGAGCCCAGCTCGCTGTAGTTCCTGTAAACTTCCTGGAAACTGGCCTCATTCTCCAGACTGAAGACCAGGATTACCCCGTCCACCCAGTTAGCCATCTGGAGGGGAGGGGGTGAGACGGCAGGGGAGGATGGGAGAGGGAAAAGGAGGTAGACAAATTGGGAGAGAAGGAGTGAAATAGAGCGAGTACAAGGAGAACGTATAGATTCATTTCACTGTGTCAGAGTGAACACCTGTCAACTCTGTGTTTTAAAGGAGACTCACTACTCATCAGTCTGTAGTCAGTAAAGCCTCCACCTACCTGTGCATCTGGGGGTCCTGTCTCCTCCCTGATCAGCAACATGTGACTGTTACCATCAACCAGCACCTCCTTCTTATACCTGCCCTCTGAGACAGAGAGAACAAGAGAGAGAGCGAGAGAGAGCGAGAGAGAGAGAGAAAGCGTGAGTGAGCAAGCGTGAGAGAGTGCGAGAGAGAGAGAGAGAGAGAGGCCAAGATCATTACAAGAAGCCCTTTGTGTTAGTAGTATTGTCTATACAGGAATCCATAGATCTAACTATGAATTTGAGAGTGGATACATTTTCCACACCCATCCCTCAGCTATTTGCCAAAACACTGGCAGGGTGTACGATTTGCTGTTGTTTGAACTGCCGATTGCCCCTTTAAGTACACAGCACAGTTTGTCTGTGTGGAGATGATGTCAAACTCACCATCTGGGTTCTCCAGGGGGAGGTAGCTCCCGGTCATGTGTCTGTGGACCAAGGCTGACTTTCCACTGCGGAGACCTCCCAACACCCCCTGGGTACACACACACGTTTACCCCACTCTTTCTATTAGAGTGACATGTTTGCCCTACTCTTCTACAACTACTACTATTAACGTCATCATAGCATACTTAATCAAAAAGGCATGAGGGGGTGTGGTATATGGCCAATATACCAGGGCTAAGGGCTGTTCTTATGCACAACGCAATGCGGAGTGCCTGGGTACAGCCCTTAGCTGTGGTATATTGGCCATAAACCAGAAACACTCGAGATGCCTTATTGCTATTATAAAACTGGTTACTAACGTAATTAGAGCAGTAAAAATAAATGTTTTGTCATACCCGTGGTATACGGTCTGATATACCACGGCTGTCAGCCAATCAGCATTCAGGGCTCAAACCACCCAGTTTATAAAGTACATTATAATACACTGTTACTGTCTTTGTTGAAGCCAAGCCTAGACGTATTACCTATTCTACTGGAATGACTACAACAATGATAACACTGCTCTCACCAGACGGAGCTCTTGGACAGTTCGACTGAAGGTCCATTCTTGACTGTTAGTACACGCCGCTGTATACAGAAAGAGGGAGGAAGAGAGATTATTAGGAAGAGATATATATACAGTGCCTTGCGAAAGTATTCGGCCCCCTTGAACTTTGCGACCTTTTGCCACATTTCAGGCTTCAAACATAAAGATATAAAACTGTATTTTTTTGTGAAGAATCAACAACAAGTGGGACACAATCATGAAGTGGAACGACATTTATTGGATATTTCAAACTTTAACAAATCAAAAACTGAAAAATTGGGTGTGCAAAATTATTCTGCCCCCTTAAGTTAATACTTTGTAGCGATTACAGCTGTAAGTCGCTTGGGGTATGTCTCTATCAGTTTTGCACATCGAGAGACTGAATCTTTTCCCATTCCTCCTTGCAAAACAGCTCGAGCTCAGTGAGGTTGGATGGAGAGCATTTGTGAACAGCAGTTTTCAGTTCTTTCCACAGATTCTCGATTGGATTCAGGTCTGGACTTTGACTTGGCCATTCTAACACCTGGATATGTTTATTTTTGAACCATTCCATTGTAGATTTTGATTTATGTTTTGGATCATTGTCTTGTTGGAAGACAAATCTCCATCCCAGTCTCAGGTCTTTTGCAGACTTCATCAGGTTTTCTTCCAGAATGGTCCTGTATTTGGCTCCATCCATCTTCCCATCAATTTTAACCATATTCCCTGTCCCTGCTGAAGAAAAGCAGGCCCAAACCATGATGCTGCCACCACCATGTTTGACAGTGGGGATGGTGTGTTCAGCTGTGTTGCTTTTACGCCAAACATAACGTTTTGCATTGTTGCCAAAAAGTTCAATTTTGGTTTCATCTGACCAGAGCACCTTCTTCCACATGTTTGGTGTGTCTCCCAGGTGGCTTGTGGCAAACTTTAAACGACACTTTTCATGGATATCTTTAAGAAATGGCTTTCTTCTTTCCACTCTTCCATAAAGGCCAGATTTGTGGAATATCTGACTGATTGTTGTCCTATGGACAGTCTCCCACCTCAGCTGTAGATCTCTGCAGTTCATCCAGAGTGATCATGGGCCTCTTGGCTGCATCTCTGATCAGTCTTCTCCTTGTATGAGCTGAAAGTTTAGAGGGACGGCCAGGTCTTGGTAGATTTGCAGTGGTCTGATACTCCTTCCATTTCAATATTATCGCTTGCACAGTGCTCCTTGGGATGTTTAAAGCTTGGGAAATCTTTTTGTATCCAAATCCGGCTTTAAACTTCTTCACAACAGTATCTCGGACCTGCCTGGTGTGTTCCTTGTTCTTCATGATGCTCTCTGCGCTTTTAACGGACCTCTGAGACTCTGAGATCACAGTGCAGGTGCATTTATACAGAGACTTGATTACACACAGGTGGATTGTATTTATCATCATTAGTCATTTAGGTCAACATTGGATCATTCAGAGATCCTCACTGAACTTCTGGAGAGAGTTTGCTGCACTGAAAGTAAAGGGGCTGAATAATTTTGCACGCCCAATTTTTCAGTTTTTGATTTGTTAAAAAAGTTTGAAATATCCAATAAATGTCGTTCCACTTCATGATTGTGTCCCACTTGTTGTTGATTCTTCACAAAAAAATACAGTTTTATATTTTTATGTTTGAAGCCTGAAATGTGGCAAAAGGTCGCAAAGTTCAAGGGGGCCGAATACTTTCGCAAGGCACTGTATATATATATATATATATATATATATAATATAAATATATATATATATATATATATATATATATATATATAAATATAAATATAAATATATATATATATATATATATATATATATATATATATATATATATATATATATATATATATGAGCAAGGACCCTGGGCGTCTTTCAGTCAGTAGAAAGGCCTCTTTAATGTCCTAAGTTTTCATAACTGTGACTTTATTTGCCTACCGTCTATAAGATGTTAGTGTGTAACAACCGTTCCACAGGTGCATGTTCATTAATTGTTTATAGTTCATTGAACAAGCATGGGAAACAGTGTTTAAACCCTTTACAATGAAGATCTGTGAAGTTATTTGCAAAAGGGACGTTTCTTTTTTTTGCTGAGTTTATAAGAGAGAGAAAGAAAGCGAGACTGATTAATACATAGGGTCAATGTCATGATCACGTGTTCCCTCTCCCGGTCTGCCTCCTGCCTAAATTCTGCTTAGAGGAGGGGAGACTTTCAAAGTCACCGGCCGTCGCGCATCACAGCACTCTGAAGCTGTGAGGCGTGCCGCGCTGTTCCAAGTGGCCACTGCCTCCACTGCAGTGTGTGTGCCCCCATACGTGCCCTGTCGCATGTCCAGATGGCACAGAACATAGAGTTAGGGGAGGAAGGGAAGAAGGAGAGAGGGAGTGAGAGAATGAGGTAGAGCTGCAAAGGAGGAGTGCAAATTAATTGCACAGGCTCAGTGGGGCTGCAGTGGTGAGGCTCAAGTTCATTAGCAGCTCTGTGGATGGAACCCAGAGCTAGCGTGCCAGTTTGTGTGTGTGCCTGAGCATGTATGTGAGATGATTAACAAACAACCTCGTGTTTTATTAATCTAAAATTCCAATACAAGCCCCAGTTTTCACCTTATTTTTGAAAGCCCCCCCCAAAAAGGGGGTATACTTTTGAGAGAGATCATTTCTGTGTTCACAGCGGAGTGAAAACAAGGATATCCCCCAAGCATCCTGATTTCTAGGTAACTGTTTCACTGCATTTCCCCAGAGGTGTCCAATAATATATGAGAAGCACAGAAAGGGGTCTTCACAACAGGTGACTGCCAATGAGTAGTCATCTGTTCCTTTATAGACTTTTCTCAAAGTCACATAATCTTCTATTTGTACACGACTGCAAAAGCCCTCACACAGAAAAGAGTGAGATGGAGAGCCATGGTGGACACCCTTTGTTACCAAAGGGTCCAAGAGGATTAAGTCAAGTCACACTACTGCATAGCAGAGAGGAAGAGGACTAGTAGGTACTGTCACATCCTTAAAGTAGCTGCCAATGTCATTCCTCATAGTGGCAGAGCCAATCAATAAGAGTGCATTTGTTCAGATGTAGACCTGAAGACTAATGGCCATGCAGTTTGCAGGAGAGCAGACGTGTAGAATGAATGTGACGATCTTTTACATGGATTTGTGTCAATCTCAAATGGCACCCCTATTCCCTATGTAGTGCACACATTTTAAAACAGGACCCATAGGGTATAGGGAGCCAGTTGAGAGGCAGACAAGGTTTTGAGATGGGTTGAGGGTCGTACATGTACCAGTGTGCACTCCAGGACGGACTAGCTACCTTTGTGCACTAGACAGCCCAAGGCCAGACTGTCTACCAGAGACCCAGGCTGCCTCCCAAATGGCACCCTGTTCAAAAGTAGTGCAGGGAATAGGGTGCCATTTGGAACATAGCCCCACACAACACAGGCACTTAAACACATGTCAATATACTAAAGAAGACTGGAGTGATGGATGGGAAATAAAAACATTAACAAGCTGATTCTGCAATGCACACATGCATACATCGTGTATAACAGTTCCTCTATCCAGAGAACCGATTCCTGATTTGGGCAACAGGCAGCATCATACACACACGGCCACACAAACGATGACACTGACTCAATCAAAAGGGTCTTTGGAGGTCTGAGTAAAGCAGTGTTGAAGTCAAATCCAGTCAGACAATGTGATCCCTCATACACTGAATCCCTTCTCTCTGGACACACACACCCATTGAGGGAGTCTCCACAGGCACACATTATATACTGCCTCTGCTTTGCTGTGCGCACCGGCCACACCTGGTAACACAGCCACCACCACTTCCTTCCACTCTTACTCTCAGGGGAGATGAAAATCCCTTACCCCTTTTCATTCAGTCTGTCTATCAGTCACTCCCTCTCTCCATCCCACCCTTAATTCCCTCTCTCTTTCTAACCCTCCCTCCTCTCTCCAGCGTCACCGGCCAAATAGCATCTTGTCGCTTGCTGTTGCCATGGCAACCCTTCTTTCATAAATTGCCTGGGTCTTCGCACAACAAACACTACCATACATACAGCAGTGTGAACACATTCATACAATTGTAACTGAGACACATTCAAACATAGGCTACACATACTAGAGCCCACATAAAACACTGAAAATGATGGAAAATAAATGATTGACACGAACCAGGTTCCCATCCTACCTTTTTATGTGAGTAAAGTACATGTTGGATACCAAATGTCATAACAAGCCTGATGGAAACTAAAAATGTGTCGGTAAACTTTCCAAATGTCAAGAAAATACGCTACAGAAGGTGTAATCACAGAAATATCTGTCTCATTGCTCTTTCACTGGATGTATAAAGGTGAAGCATCCGCTTGGCGTTTCCACTCACTACCAAATATGGTAGTGAGAGGAAGCCCATGGCGGGCAGTGGGACAAGATGGAATCAGATTGATATTAACCGACATTCTGCAAATTATCTAATCAATTAAAGGGGATTATCTGCCTTGCTCAGGGGCTGAACAACATATTTTTACATTGTCAACTCTGGGATTCGATCCAGCAACCTTTCAGTTACTGGCCCAACACTCTAACCACTAGGCTACCTTTACAGTGGCTTGCAAATGTATTTACCCCCTTGCCATTTTTCTTATTTTGTTGCCTTACAACCTGGAATTAAAATAGATTTTTGAGGGGTTTATATCATTTGATTTACACAAAATTCCTACCACTTTGAAGATGCAAAATATTTTTTATTTGCGAAACAAACAAGAAATAAGACCAAAAAAACAGAACTTGAGCGTGCATAACTATTCAAAAGTTAATACTTTGTAGAGCCACCTTTTGCAGCAATTACAGCTGCAAGTCTCCTGGAGTATGTCTCTATAAGCTTGGCACATCCAGCCCCTGGGATTTTTTGCCCATTCTTCAAGGCAAAACTGCTCCAGCTCTTTCAAATTTAATGGGTTCTGCTGGTGTACAGCAATATTTAAGTCATACCACAGATTCTCAATTGGATCGAGTTCTGGGCTTTGACTCTGCCATTCCAAGACATTTAAATGTTTCACCTTAAACCACCATGGTATTGTTTTAGCAGTATGCTTAGGGTCATTGTCCTGCTGGAAGGTGAACCTCCATCCCAGTCTCAAATCTCTGGAAGACTGAAACAGGGTTCCCTCAAGAATTTCCCTGTATTTAGCACCATCCATCATTCCCTCAATTCTGACTAGTTTCCCAGTCCCTGCCGATGAAAAACATCCCCACAGCTTGATGCTGCCACCACCATTCTCCACTGTGTGGATGGTGTTCTCGGGTGATGAGAGATGTTGGGTTTGCGCCAGAAATAGAGTTTTCAGTGATAGCCAAAAAGCTCAATTTTAGACTCATCTGACCAGAGTACCTTATTCCATATGTTTGGAGAGTCTCCCACGACCTTTTGGCGAACACCAAAAGTGTTTGCTTATTTTTTTCTTTAAGCAATGGCTTTTTTCTGTCCACTCTTCCGTAAAGCCCAGCTCTGTGGAGTGTACGGCTTAAAGTGGTCCTATGGACAGATACTCCAATCTCTGCTGTGGAGCATTGCAGCGCCTATAGGGTTATCTTTGGTCTCTTTGTTACCTCTCTGATTAATGCCCTCCTTGCCTGGTCCATGAGTTTTGGTGGGTGGCCCTCTTGGCATATTTGTTGTGGTGCCATATTCTTAAAAAAAAATGTTATAAACAGATTTTAAAAAATGGCGCTCTGTGGGATGTTCAAAGTTTTGGATATTTTTTTATAACTCAACCCTGATCTGTACATCTCCACATCTTTGCCCCTGACCTGTTTGGAGAGCTCCTTGGTCTTCATGGTGCTGCTTGCTTAGTGGTGTTGCAGACTCTGGGGCCTTTCAGAACAGGTGTATATATATACCGAGATCATGTGACACTTACAGTGGGGAGAACAAGTATTTGATACACTGACGATTTTGCAGGTTTTCCTACTTACAAAGCATGAAGAGGTCTGTAATTTTTATCATAGGTACACTTCAACTGTGAGAGACGGAATCTAAAACAAAAATCCAGAAAATCCCATTGTATGATTTTTAAGTAATTAATTAGCATTTTATTGCATGACATAAGTATTTGATCACCTACCAACCAGTAAGAATTCCGGCGCTCACAGACCTGTTCGTTTTTCTTTAAGATCCCTCCTGTTCTCCACTCATTACCTGTATTAACTGCACCTGTTTGAACTTGTTACCTGTATAAAAGACACCTGTCCACACACTCAATCAAACAGACTCCAACCTCTTCACAATGGCCAAGACCAGAGAGGGTGTAAGGACATCAGGGATAAAATTGTAGACCTGCACAAGGCTGGGATGGGCTACAGGACAATAGGCAAGCAGCTTGGTGAGAAGGCAACAATTGTTGGTGCAATTATTAGAAAATGGAAGAAGTTCAAGATGACGGTCAATCAGGCACGGTCTGGGGCTCCATGCAAGATCTCACCTTGTGGGGCATCAATGATCATGAGGAAGGTGAGGGATCAGCCCAGAACTACACGGCAGGACCTGGTCAATGACCTGAAGAGAGCTGGGACCACAGTCTCAAAGAAAACATTTGTAACACACTACGCCGTCATGGATTAGGTCATGTGGTATGATGAGACAAAAATAGAGCTTTTTGGTCTAAACTCCACTCGCCGTGTTTGGAGGAAGAAGAAGGATGAGTACAACCCCAAGAACACCATCCCAACCATGAAGCATGGAGGTGGAAACATTTTCTGCAAAGGGGACAGGACGACTGCACCGTATTGAGGGGAGGATGGATGGGGCCATGTATCGCGAGATCTTCCCTCAGTAAGAGCATTGAAGATGGGTCGTGGCTGAGTCTTCCAGCATGACAACGACCCGAAACACACAGCCAGGGCAACTAAGGAGTGGCTCCGTAAGAAGCATCTCAAGGTCCTGGAGTGGCCTAGCCAGTCTCCAGACCTGAACCCAATAGAAAATCTTTGGAGGGAGCTGAAAGTCCGTATTGCCCAGCGACAGCCCCGAAACCTGAAGGATCTGGAGAAGGTCTGTATGGAGGAGTGGGCCAAAATCCCTGCTGCAGTGTGTGCAAACCTGGTCAAGAACTACAGGCAACGTATTATCTCTGTAATTTCAAGGTTTCTATACCAAATATTAAGTTCTGCTTTTCTGATGTATCAAATACTTATGTCATGCAATAAAATGCAAATTAATTACTTGAAAATCATACAATGGGATTTTCTGGATTTTTGTTTTAGATTCCGTCTTTCACAGTTGAAGTGTACCTATGATAAAAATTGCAGACCTCTACATGCTTTGTAAGTAGGAAAACTTGCAAAAATCGGCAGTGTATCAAATACTTGTTCTCCCCACTGTACATTGCACACAGGTGGACTTTATTTAACTAATTATGTGACTTCTGAATGTAATTGGTTGCACCAGATCTGATTTATGGGCTTCATAGCATAGCGGGTGAATACATATGCACGCACCACTTTTTAGTTTGTTATTTTTTTAAACAAGTAACTTTTTCCTTTCACGTCACCAGTTGGGACTATTTGGTGTATGTCCATTACATGAAATCCAAATAAAAATACATTTAAATGACAGGTTGTAATGCAACAAAATAGGAAAAACACCAAGGGGGGTGAATACTTTTGCAAAACACTGTACTTCAACTATAACTGACACCATCTGAAATAAAATAGAAATGCCCCCCAAAATGTAAATAGATTTCAGCTCCTTTTCACCCAATTGTAATGTGGAGTCATTGAGTGAATGGGGTCCATTTGGACTTTGATTGACTCTGCAAGCAGAGCAGGAAGTTACTCCTTCCGTCCCAAATCCCTCACCCCCTGCCCTCTTACTCCTCCTCCTATCCATCCCTCAGAAGAACACAGCTCTGTGTACTCCCATGCTTAATTATTCATGTGCCGCTTACTCCTGACAAATTATTCAGCACTTACACCAATCTTACATACTCCTTAAAATCAGTCTACAATAGCACATTCACAAAATATAGTGAAATCTGAATATGTTATTACATTGAGCTTGATCACATTTTCTTGTGACTCCTTGGAGTTAGAGAAATTTAGGCCAAGTAGGTTTTCATTGGCGGAACCATCACTCTTGGGAGTAGGTGAAGCATACGCAGGTTGTCCTCTCCCTTATTTAACCTCTTTCATACCCTAACGCTCATTTTACTGTGCTCCCGAGTGGTGCTGCGGTCTAACGCATTCAGTGCTAGAGGCTTCACTACAGTCCCTGGTTTCACTACAGTCCCTGGTGTCATTGATAACAATGGTGCCGGAGAAGGAGGCTGACATTTTACATGTCCATAAACCGATTGTGATTTTTGTTAGTTTATTTGCCTTGTTTGTAACTTATTTTGTACATAATGTTGCTGCTACCGTCTCTTATGACCGAAAATACCTTCTGGACATCAGGACTGCGATTACTCACCACAGACTACCAGAATCCTTTTTATCCTTTAACAAGTCTGACGAGCCCGACGGGAATGATATACTTCTTTCTCGGTAACAGACCCAGATCCCCGTGATTTGCGTGAAGAGGCGGAGAAAAAGGGGCCAGAGGGCGGGCTGCCTTATGAGAATTCATAGGAGATTGAATAAACCTCCACTTCCTTCCATTATGCTAGCAAAATGTGCAATCTTTGGAGAATAAAATAGATGACCTAGGCATCCTACAATCAAATCAAAGTTTCTCACCTGCGCCGAATACAACAGTGAAATGCTTACTTACAGGCTCTAACCAATAGCGCAAAAAAAGATTAGGTGAACAATAAGTAAAGAAATAAAAACAACAGTAAAAAGACAGTAAAAAACAGTACCGTGGATTAGCCCCAGTGATATACTGGGCCGTACGCACTACTGTCTGTAGTGCCTTGCGGTCGGAAGCCAAGCAATTGCGTACCAGGCAGTGGTGCAACCAGTCAGGAGTCTCTCGATGTTGCAGCTGTAGAACCTTTCGAGGCTATATACAGTAGCAAGGCTATAAACGTAGCGAGGCTACATACAGCCCCATCGATGAGAATGGGGGCGTGCTCGGTCCTCCTTTTCCTGTAGTCCACAATCATCTCCTTAGTCTTGGTTATGTTAAGGGATAGGTTGTTTATTCTGGCACCACCCGGCCAGGTCTCTGAGGTCTGTCTCGTCGTTGTCGGTGATCAGGCCTACCACTGTTGTGTCGTCTGCAAACTTAATGATCTAAACTTGATGCCCTCAATCTCACACAAATTATCAATGAACCTACCAGGTACAACCCCAAATCCGTAAACACGGGCACCCTCATAGATATCATCCTAACCAACCTGCCCTCCAACTACACCTCTGCTGTCTTCAACCAGGATCTCAGCGATCACTGCCTCATTGCCTGCGTCCGTAATGGGTCTGCGGTCAAACGACCACCCCCCATCATTGTCAAACACTCCCTAAAACACTTTCTAATCGACCTGGCCCGGGTATCCTGGAAGGGTATTGACCTCATTCCGTCAGTAGAGGATGCCTGGTTATTCTTTAAAATTGCTTTCCTCACCATCTTAAATAATCCTGCCACATATTTTTTTTTAAACCAGGAACAGACATAGCCCTTGGTTCACTCCTGTCTGCCCTTGACCAGCACAAACACATCCTGTGGCGTACTGCATTAACATCGAATAGCCCCCGTGATATGCAACTTTTCAGGGAAGTTAGGAACCAATATACACAGGCAGTTAGGAAAGTAAACGATAGCTTTTTCAAACAGAAATTTACATCCTGAGGCACAAACTCCAAAAAGTTCTGGGACACTATAGTCCATGGAGAATAAGAGCACCTCATCCCAGCTGCCCACTGCACTTAGGCTAGGAAACACTGTCACCACCAATAAATCCACGATAATTGAGAATTTTAATAAGCATTTCTCTACGGCTGGCCAAGCTTTCCACCTGGCTACCCCTACCCAGGTCAACAACCCTGCACCCCCCACAGGAACTTGCCCAAGCTTCCCCCATTTCTCCTTCACCCAAATCCAGATAGCTGATGTTCTGAAAGCGCTGCAAAATCTGGACCACTACAAATCAGCCGGGCTAGACAATCTGGACCCTCTCTTTCTAAATGTATCTGCCGAAATTGTTGCAACCCCTATTACTAGCCTGTTCAACCTCTCTTTCGTATCGTCTGAGATCCCCAAAGATTGGAAAGCTGCAGCAGTCATCCCCTTCTTCAAAGGGGAGACTCTCTAAACCTATATCTATCCTACCCTGCCTTTCTAAGGTCTTCAAAAGCCAAGTTAACAAACAGATAACCGACCATTTCGAATTCCACCATACCTTCTCCGCTATACAATCTGGCTTCCGAGCTGGTCATGGGTGCACCTCAACCACGCTCAAGGTCCTAAATGATATCATAACCGCGATCGATAAGAGACATTACTGTGCAGCTGTATTCATCGACCTGGCCAAGGCTTTCGACTCTGTCAATCACCACATTCTTATCGGGCAGACTTAACAGCCTTGGTTTCTCAAATGACTGCCTCGCCTGGTTCACCAACTACTTCTCAGATAGAGTTCAGTGTGTCAAATCGGAGGGCCTGTTGTCCGGACCTCTGGCAGTCTCCCCAGGTGCCACAGGGTTCAATTCTCAGGCTGACTCTTTTCTCTGTATACATCAATGATGTCGCTCTTGCTGCTGGTGATTCCCTGATCCACCTCTACGCAGACGACATTCTATATACTTCTTGCCCTCTTTGGACACTGTGCTAACTAACCTCCAGACGAGCTTCAATGCCATTCAACTCTCCTTGCGTGGCCTCCAACTGCTCTTAAATGCAAGTTAAACTAAATGCATGCTATTCAACTGATCGTTGCCTGCACCTACCCCCCCGTCCAGCATCACTACTCTGGACGGTTCCAACTTAGAATATGTGGACAACTACAAATACCTAGGTGTCTGGTATATATCTCCTTCCAGACTCACAACTAAGCATCTCCAATCCTACCAATCCTTGACTTCAGCGATGTCATTTACAAAATAGCCTCCAACACTCTACTTAGCAAATTAGATACAGTCTATCACAGTGCCATCCTTTTTGTCACCAAAGCCTCATATACTACCCACCACTGCGACCTGAATGCTCTCGTTGGCTGGCACTCGCTACATATTCATCGCCAAACCCCACTGGCTCCAGGTCATCTATAAGTCTTTGCTAGGTAAAGCCCCGCCTTATCTCAGCTCACTGGTCACCATAGCAGCACCCACCCGTAGCACGCACTCCAGCAGGTATATTTCCCTGGTCACCCCCAAAGCCAATTCCTCTTTTGGCAGCCTCTCCTTCCAGTTCTCTGCTGCCAATGACTGGAACAAACTGCAAAAATCACTGAAGCTGGAGACTTATCTCCCTCACTAACTTTAGCACCAGCTGTCAGAGCAGCTCACTGCACCTGTACATAGGCCATCTGTAAATAGCCCATCCAACTACCTCATCCCAATACTGTTATTTATTTATTTGGCTCCTTTGCACCCCAGTATCTCTACTTGCACATTCATTTGCTGCACATCTATCACTCCAGTGTTTAATTGCTATATTGTTTCACCACTATGGCCTATTTATTGCCTTACCTGACTTATCCTACCTCATTTTCATACACTGTATATAGACTTTTTCTATTGTATTATTGACTGTATGTTTGTTTATTCCATGTGTAACTCTGTGTTGCTGTTTGTGTCACACTGCTTTGCTTTATCTTGTCCAGGTCGCAGTTGTAAATGAGAACTTGTTCTCAACTAGCCTACCTGGTTAAATAAAGGTGAAAAAAAGGGGAAAAAAAGATTAGACTACCAACAGGATATTCAAACCTGTAATATCTTAAGCTTCACAGAGTCGTGGCTGAAGACACTATCAACATACAGCTGGCTGGTTATACGCTGTACCAGCAGGATAGAACAGCAGCGTCTGGTAAACCTAGGGGCGGTGGACTATGTATTTTTGTAAATAACAGCTGGTGCACTGGAGCAATTGCTTAATGTTCGCCTGGGGTAGAGTATCTCATGAAAAGCTGTAGATTACACTAAATACCTAGAGAGTTTTCATCTGTATTTTTCATAGTTGTTTACATACCACCACAGACTGAGGCTGGCACTAAGACAGCATTGAATGAGCTGTATTCTGCCATAAGGAAACAAGAAAACGCTCACCTAGAGGCGGTGCTCCCAGTAGCTGGGGACTTTAATGCAGGGAAACTTAAATCTGTTTTACCAAATTTCTATCAGCATGTTAAATGTGCAAACAGAGGGGAAGATTGTTTTTTTTATTATAAAAAAAAAATCTGGACCACCTTTACTCCACACACAGAGACACATACAAAGCTCTCCCTAGCCCTCCATTTGGCAAATCTGACCATAATGCTATCCTCCTGATTACAAGCAAAAATGTAAAAAGTAAGCCCCAGTGACTCGATCAATAAAAAAATGGTCAGATGAAGCTGATGCTAAGCTATAGGAATGTTTTGCTAGCACAGACTGGAATATGTTCCCGGGATTCCTCCAATGGCATTGAGGAGTACACTACATCAGTCATTGGCTCCATCAAACACACATCGATGACGTCGTCCCGACAGTGACCGTACGTACCCCAACTAGAAGCCATGGATTACAGGCAACATCTGCACTGAGCTAAAGGCTAGAGCTGCCACTTTCAAGGAGCGGGACTCTAACCTGGAAGCTTATAAGAAATCCTGCTATGCCCTCCGACGAACCATCAAACAGGCAAAGCATCATTACAAGACTAAGATCGAATCATACTACACCGGCGCTGACGTCGGATGTGGCAGGGCTTGCAAACCATTACAGACTACAAAGGGAAGCACAGTCGAGAGCTGCCCAGTGACACGAGCCTACCAGACGAGCTAAACTACTTCTATGCTCGCTTCAAGGCAAATAACACTGAAACATGAGAGCGCCAGCTGTTCAGGAAGACTGTGTGATCACGCACTCCGCAGCCGATGTGAGTAAGACATTTAAACAGGTCAACATTCATAAGGCCGCGTGGCCAGACAGATTACCAGGACGTGTACTGTGAGCATGCGCTGACCAACTGGCAAGTGTCTTCACTGACAATTTCAACCTCTCCCTGTCTGTAATACCAACATGTTTTAAGCTGACCACCATCGTGCCTGTTCCCAGGAACACTAAGGTAACCTGCCTGAATGACTATCGACCCATAGCACTCACGTCTGTAGCCATCAAGTGCTTCAAAAGGCTGGTTATGGCTCACATCAACACAATTATCCCAGAAATCCTAGACCCACTCCAATTTGCATACCGCTCCAACAGATGATGCAATCTCTATTGCACTCCACACTGCCCTTTTCCATCTGGACAAAGGAACACAAACTCATCAAAAAAATAAACGTCCTCTCACTGTCAACTGCATTCATTTTCAGCAAACTTAACATGTGTAAATATTTATATGAACATAAGATTCAACAACTGAGACATAAACTGAACAAGTTCCACAGACATGTGACTAACAGAAATGGAATAATGTGTCCCTGAACAAAGGGGGGGGTCAAAATCAAAAGTAACAGTCAGTATCTGGTGTGGCCACCAGCTGCATTAAGTACTGCAGTGCATCGCCTCCTCATGGACTGCACCAGATTTGCCAGTTCTTGCTCTGAGATGTTACCCCGCTCCTCCACCAAGGCACCTGCAACATCCCAGACTTTTTGGGGGGGAATGGCCCTAGCCTTCACCCTCCGATCCAACAGGTCCCAGACATGCTCAATGGGATAGAGATCTGGGCTCTTCGATGGCCATGGCAGAACACTGACATTCCTGTCTTTAAGAAATCACACACAGAACGAGCAGTATGGCTGGTGGCATTGTCATGCTGGAGGGTCATGTCAGGATGAGCCTGCAGGAAGGGTACCACGTGAGGGAGGAAGATGTATTCCCTGTAACGCACAGCATTGAGATTGCCTGCAATGATAAGCTCAGTCCAATGATGCTGTGACACACCGCCCCAGACCATGACAGACCCTCCACCTCCAAATCGATCCTGCTCCAGAGTACATGCCTCGGTGTAACGCTCATTCCTTCGACGATAAATGTCAATCCGTCCATCACCCCTGGTGAGACAAAACCGCGACCCATCAGTGAAGAGCACTTTTTGCCAGTCCTGTCTGGTCCAGCGATGGTGGGTTTGTGCCCATAGGCGCCGTTGTTGCCGGTGATGTCTGGTGAGTACCGGTCTTACAACAGGCCTACAAGCCATAATTTGCAAATAAATTCATTAAAAATCCTACAATGTGATTTTCTGGATTTTTTTTCTCATTTTGTCTGTCATAGTTGAAGTGTACCTATGATGAAAATTACAGGCCTCTCTCATCTTTTTAAGTGGGAGAACTTGCACAATTGGTGGCTGACTAAATACTTTTTTGCCCCACTGTACATACGGACACAGTGAGGCGACTTGGAACCTGAACCAAGACAGGTGGGCCTTTTCTTCACCAGACTTGATTTCACGCTGACATGTCACCCAGGTAAAAAATACATCATAGCCCTGTCCTGTCCTGTCTCAACGATTCGGGAGATGTTCCTGTCTTTAGTGCACCCATAACTCTGCCCTCTCGAGTTGTAGCCCCCGTGCTCTGGGACGTAGACATCCTTCCCCGTTCCGTGCCTCAGCATCCCTGCTCTTATCTGTCCATTGATTTTGCACTGATCTCCCCTCTTCTGATGGTTTTACCACCATTTTTGTGATAGTGGACAGATTATCTAAATCATGCCATTTAATCCCTCTCTCTGGTCTCCCTACCACTATCCAGGTCACTGAGGCAGTGTTCCAGCAGGTCTTCCAGCACTGTGGCCTTCCAGAGGATATAATCTCCGATCGTGGCCCCCTATTCACATCATGTGTATGGAAGGCCTTCATTCCTGAGGAGCCATTATCAGGACCGGCAGGGGGAGCGGCCCCGATTCCTTCTCTGGGCTGAATATGCCCAGAATTCATTGCGACACTCCTCCACCGGGCTGACTTCCTTCCAGTGTGTTCTGGGTTACCAGCCAGCCCTGGCTCCGTGGACTCCGAGCCAGACCTTTGCTCCTGCGGTGGACGAGTGGATCAGGTGCGCAGAAGTGGTATGGAACGATTCCCATGTGAGACTCCAGCACGCCGTACGCTGTCAGAAAGAGCAGGCAGATTGCCACCGCAGAGAGGCGCCACCCTGGTGATCGCGTCGGACTCTCCACCAGGAACCTTCCACTCCGCCTGCCCTGTAAGAAGTCCTCGGTTTGTGGGGCTGTTCAAGGTCCTCTGGATGGTCAATGAGGTAATTTACAGATTACAACTCCCCACTCACTACTGAATCTCACCATCTTTTCAGGTTTTCCTCCTCAGGGCCTGTGGTTCCTGGTCCTCTGGCTGATGCAGTCCCCCACGACACCCCTCCGCCTCCCTTAGACATCGAGGGGAGCCCTTTTGATTTGATTGATTTGCCTATGCAGTCAGATCCCTCCTGGACTCCCGATGTCGTGGGGGTGTCCTCCAGTACCTGGTGGACAGAGGGGTACGTTCTAAAGGAGCAGTGTCGGGTTCCGTTGGACGACATCCTAGATCCCAACATCATCCAAGATATCCACCTTCGCCATCCGGACCGGCCAGCTCCTCGCCCTCGGAGCCGCCCCCCTGGCCGGTGTCGTCCTGCGGGGGGCGGGGGGTGGGGGTTCTGTTACGTCTACTGCCACTCTCCTGCTCTGGCGCTCGACGCCACCGGTCTACTAACCACCAGTCCTGGCAACCCATCTTTACGCACACCTGCGTCCTATCATCAGTCACACCTGGACTTCATTATTTACCATTTATCTAGCACACTGTTTTGTCAGTCATCAGGTAGTATTGTTTGTATTTCCATGTCAGACGCTTCTCTTGTTTTGTATCGTTCCATGTCCATTATCATTAAACTCACTAACTGCACCTGCTTCCTGACTCCGTGTCTACGTTACAGCAACAAGATGTGGAAAAAGTCAAGGGGTCTGAATACTTTCTGAATGCACTGTATGTTCTTGGTAATAAAGATGTACAATAACACTCTCACCCCTGACAAAGAACACCTCAATAACCTTTTTTAGAGTATATGCTGTGTATGCTGGTCCAGCATGGTCTAGTTGGTTAAGCTGGTCTGCAAAAGCACGCCCATCATGCTCTATTGCGGTTAGATTTTTTTCAATTGTTTGTTTCTATATCTATGTTTTTGCATTACATTGATTGTTTAATTAATTTAGATTTTTCTACACAAATTACACATTTTTCTAAACTTTTCTAAAAACACAACCAAGGTTGGTCACCAGGAAAAACACAACCAAGGTTGGTCACCAGGAAAAACACAACCAAGGTTGGTCACCAGCAAAAACACAACCACGGTTGGTCACCAGCAAAAAACACAAAGAAGATTGGTCACCAGCCTATGCTGGACTATGCTGTTTTTTTCAGAAGGGTAGCCCAAGGCTATATACTGTACTGTGGAATAGCACAGCAATCGACATCACTCTAGTTGGGAGAAGGGTATGGGGTTTAAATCTTATATTAACCAATGTTACAGGCAAAAATAAATGTAAATCATTGGAGTAAGATGGTAGCCTGCCGCATCCAGTAGTGAAAAATCTGAAATGAAATGGAAAATGCAGCTAGACCTGGTTGGGGTGAACTATGGGGAGGTGGATGTGGGCGATTTCTTACCTTCCTCCTCACTAGAACCCCTCTGTATGGGTGTGTAAATAAGGGGCGTTGTGTTGGAGCTGGGAGGCGCAGGCGTACTCTTTGTGAAGATCCCACTGATGAACTTGAGCATCTTGCGGTCGCGGGCGCGCTGGGTGGTTCCCCCCTGACCCTGGCCCTTGCCATCCTTCCCCTTCTTCAGGTCCTCAGAAAGAGAGTGCAGGTCACTGTTGTCCAGGGTACGGCTCTTGCCCTTCCTTGCCGGCTTGGACACCTGGGTGGTGGGTTGAGCTGGCAGGGAGGTGGAGCCTGTCTTCAGCCTGTCCCCTTGGGGGCTTTCCCTTGTCACCACGGCTGTAAACCCTCCCCCCACTGGGACCCCCTGGTGAAGGAGGGTGGTCCTGCCGTCACTGTCTGCCCAGGACGCTCGGTAAGGCCCTAGGGCGGCCGCAGCACCTATCATAGGCGACCGATCCCCTATACGGTTGTCTTTGCGGTCCAGACTCTTGGCAGATGGAGGCATACTCTGATCGGCTTCCCTCAACTCCCGCCGGCTTACAGCCCCCCCCCCGGCATGTGACCTCATCAGGACCTCGGGTCGATGGGTAAACCTGGGAGGGACAGTGATGGGCACGCTGACTCGGCAGAGGGTGCTGCTTGGGTCGCCCATCCCCTCCTCGCCCCTTGGAAACAGCATGGGTGGCTCCCTGTAGAGTTCGGTTTTAGGACGGGTTCCCTCTCTCCTCAGCCCTGCCTCTGAGGGGACACCTGCAAGCCCCTTCACTTGGTCTTTCATGTTCTTCAGTAAGAGGGGAGACTCCTTGCTCTTAATCCCCAATGTGATATCTTTCGAGGAGCCTGGCCCACAACTCTCTTTCTCCCTCATCTCAGGCTTCCCCCGCTCCTGAACAGGCCCCCCAAAGCTAATGTCCTCCTGCTCATCTTCCTCCATTTCTGTGTCCCCCTCTCCCTCCCCCACGGCACACGAATGTCCTCCCTCATCCTCAGTGGTCCTGCTCAGCTCTTCATCCTGCTCATACCCAGGGCCCCCCACACCTCCTCTCCCTAGGGAAAGGGCCAGCTGTGGCTGGGGCCCGGTGGCCCTTCCATCACCCCCTACCGCCTCGACCTTGACCAGGGTGAGGGAGATGAGGTAGGTGGTGCGCCTTGGTAGGGTGCCTGTTTGGCTCATAGGGGCGGCAGGCTGGCAGACAAGGAGGTAGACCAACCTCAGAGCAGCGGCAGAGCCCTCACTCTGACCCAGACAGAACCGCAGGGAACAGGCATGGCAACCCACAGCTGGAGGCTTCACCAGAGAGACAACAGTCAGACCAGAAAACAGTCAGAAGGTACTGTCAAACTAACTGGCGTAGGGATACGTCTGATGTGGGAGAATGGTAACTTTGTCAAGAGGTGGTAGGAGCTACCTGGAATTAGCGGAGCATACTTAACAAGGCTGAGTTACTTAAATCTAGAGTGTACTTTATTTTAATCCTTCCTGTAATCCCCTTGTCACCTTCTCTTTGCTGATCACTGGTCTCCTCCACAGGTTCATTCACAATCCTCTCTTTCTTTTCCCCTTTCTCTCTCCATATGAAAGATTAATTCTACAGCCCGATGCCAGGGATCTGAGATTGCTTTCCTCGATCTTGATGTTTGAGACTGGGTAGTCTGGAATTATGCAAGAGTCAACAAATGAGCCTGGTCCATTTTTACAACAAGACTGTACTACGTAGTTCCCCACTCCACAAAATCACACAAGGTGAAATGCCTCAAGTCAGTCTTCAGCCTGTAAGCTTCTCTTCAGATAATTTCTTCACTCCCAGGGAAGGATATTCATTGTATGCTTCAGAATCTTCATATCCCCATTACATTTGATTGGTTGACAAAAAAAAAAAAAAAAAAAAAAAAAAAAAATATGTAGCACCGTCACAGACACCAAAGGGTATGTATTGTGGTAAAGACAAACCAGACAGCACAGTAAACAACAGCTTAAGCAGACCTAGCAGAGAAAAACAGGTTTGAATGTAAATAAGAGAACAAACATCCATATGGAAATCATTCACGTGTTGCAAAGCATGTGGTGGTGAGAGTCTACTTCCGACTGCATGTGAGGCAAAGACACACTAATGTCATGCATGAATCACGTATGCACATTGTGCGGATCAATGAAAGGCAGGCTGCAAACATCTGTTGTAATTCCCACAGTAAAGAGAAGCAGAAATGGTGGTCAGATAGGCAGAACGCAGTCACTGTTCCACTGCCTGTAACGCTCTTCTGTACAGTTGGTTCCTTCGCGCCCTTCAGTCACTGCATCCTCTCCTCTGAGTGTCTTAGGCAATTAGCAAGTCAATAAAATGTGTCTGTGAGGCAGAGAGCAAGCCCACCGGCTCAGCTTAGCCCCTCTTCTCATCAGAGCCACTGTGCCTGCTAGCCTCTCCGATAGCCCGTCGCTACCACAGCTCCAGCCCCAGCTCCAGCTCCAGGCAGGCAGGCAGACAGACAGACAGACTGAGTGGTAGGGTGAGGGTGATGCGTCCAGTGAGAGATGCCTGTTCTCGGTCAAGCACTCACGTTCTGTGGCTCATGTCGGATCAGACAAAACCAAGACAAAAACCTCTGCCTCCTCCTACCCATCACTTGCTCGCTCTCTCTCTCTCTCTCTCGCTCTGTTCTTCTTAAGGCAATCTCCTTGGCAGTTCCCACTCTCCCTCTCTCTCGCTCTTCTTCTCTCCCCCTCCCCTTCAGGAAAGAGGGAGCAAGCGATGATGCAATGGAGGAAGAAAGGTGATGAAAAAATCCAGACGTCATACTGATGAATGAAAGGAGAGAGCGAAGGAGGAAAGAGAGAGAGAGAGAGAGAGGAGGAACGGATAAAAATTAACACGAGTGTGAGGGGGAGGGTATAACCGTGAAATTAAATAAGGTGGTTTGAAAACAAACTGAATGGGTGATGATAAATCTTGGGGCACAGAAAAGGGAGGGGATGTGAGGATGAGAGAGGGGATCCGAACAGAAAGGAGGGTAGCTAAAGGTGGAAGAGAGGAGAGGAATGCAGGAGAGAAGGGAAGGAAAAAAAGGAGCTGGAAAAAGGTAGACGACAAGAGAGGGAAGGCTCTATCTACCCTCTCCCCTTTCTCTCTCCTTGGCAGTCACAATAGCTCCATCTCCCTCCAGAACGGCTCCCCTCACCCCCCTTTTAAAATCGGCAAGGATTGGGGTAGCAACAGCTTATTCACCACCTCCCTCCTTCCACCTCCCTCATCTCTCATGCTAAGCTGCTGATACCGTGTCGGTCTCTGTGTGTGTGTGTATTTTTTGGTTTCACTATCCTTGTGGAGACCATAAGTCCTCACAAGGAGAGTAAAACAAAGACAAATTTGACAAGCTGGGACATTTTGCTACTCCCCATATGGAAAAATACTATTTTAGGCTTAGGGGTTAGGTTTACAATTAGGGTTAGAATTAGGTCCCCACAATGATAGTAAAACAAACATGTGTATTTGTGTGTCATTGACATTGAATGAGGAAAGGTTATGCTCCTTTCATCATTAGTTCATTATTTACTAACACAATAAAGAGAAACCATGGGTCCAATATTAGAAACTAACACGTTATCATAATTATCCCAATAACGTTTGTACCATGTTTTCTGCTGCTACCATGTTGTGTTGCTACCATGTTGTTGTCATGTTGCTGCCATGCTATGTTATTGACTTATAGGTCTCTCTTTATGTAGTGTTGAGGTGTCGCTCTTGTCGTGATCTGTGTTTTGTCCCATTGTTGTTGTTGTTGTAATTCCAGCCCCCGTCCCCACAGGAGGCCTTTTGGTAGGCCATCATTGTAAATAAGAATTTGTTCATAATTGACTTGCCTAGTTAAATAAATAAAAATACAAAATGTAACCCATAATATACTCGCATGACTTAATGATACATGCCACGTGATTTTCAGCATGTGTACTGTATGAGTGTGTAAATGTATGTGGCTGTATGTTGTGTGTGCTCACAGTGGGGGTGGGGCTTCATTGTGTGTATAGGTATGTGTTTCCCACCTGTGTCTCTTGTTTAATTGGCTGAAATCTGTGAAGGAAGAACACCCACAGAGTATGATGAATCATGTCCCCTCTAAACTGAAATTATAACGTGTAACTTACTGTGATATACACAGACAGTTGCTTATAGATACATACACACTATCTGCTCCTTAGAGATGATTTACACTGACTACCCACACATCCAACCTTTACACACAAACTCTCACACACAAACGCTGCTGTTCTATTATATACTATTTATGCCACTGCATGACCATGTAGCTACCCACTTTATATTTGTAAATACAATGTAATACAGTCCATTTTTACAATGCATACTATCTCTTATTACTTATTTTACTTGACTGACTTTTTCAGGGCTCTAAAGTGCCCACATGCGACAAAATGTTTTGCTGTTGGACCTGTACTTTTATTTTGGAAGCACAGACTGATAAATTGTTTACGAATCATAACCAACTTTCCCTCAGAACTGTTCTGAAGTTTTCTGTCAGCTAAGTAATGGCATTAGCTGGCGAGAACAGCAACAATGAAATGCGGTGGAATTTAAGCTTTCTTTAACAAAATGTTTGTTTTTATTAAATGAGCAACCACAACCAGGAGATGAGGACAATGTTAAAGATGGTGTTACCAATCCACTTACTCAGAAAGAAAAGAGCTACATGTTTGGAGAGGGATTGGCCCAATTATGTACTATTAGATTTTAATTTTATTTATGAGAGGTATTGCCATGTCGAATGCACCGAGCTGTCCGTCTAAACTACTGGCACACAGCTCGGACACCCATGCATACCCCACAAGACATGCCACAAGAGGTCTCTTCACAGTCCACAAGTCCAAAACAGACTATGGGAGGCACACAGTACTACATAGAGCCATGACTACATGGAGCTCTATTCCACATCAAGTAACTGACGCAAGCAGTAGAATTACATTTTAAAAATGTTTTTAAAAAATATGATAACAAAAAAAACACCTTATGGAACAACGGGGACTGTGAAGCAACACAAACATTGGCACAGAACATGCATACACACACACTGATTTAGTACTATAGATATGTGGTAGTGGTGGAGTAGGGGCCTGAGGGCACACAGTGTGTTGTGAAATCTGTGAATGTATTGTAATGTTTTAAAATTGTATAAGCTGCCTTAATTTTGCTGGACCCCAGGAAGAGTAGTTGCTGCTTTGGAAGAAGCTAATGGGGATCCATAATTAATACAAATACTCTTAAGGAGCCTAACGTTAGGGTCACGTCTACTCCCGCTCCCGGGCACACGACGTCGCCAGTCTAGTAACCCATCATTACGCACACCTGCGCCTCATCATTAGGCACATCTGGACTTCATTTCTTCCCTGATTACTCTCCCTTAATCTTGCACTCTGTTATCACCCATCAGGCAGTATTGTTTCCATGTTCATGTTCAGACACTACGCTTGTTTGTTTATTCACTTTACGTTCGTTCTTATTAAACTCACCAACTGCACCTGCTTCCTGACTCCCTGTGTCTTCGTTACAGAATAATGCCTCACAAATTGGAAGCTGCAGCCAACCAAGACATCTCCCAGATGGTCGGCGAACAGGGAGACCTACTTCGCCAACACCACACCTTCTTCAACATCTAGATCTTCCTCAAGCGGCATCCTCCAACGAGCAGAGGATCCTATATCATGAGTCGACCCAGTGCCCCCACAACCAAGAGGTCCAAGGTTTCCACGGTTATTTCCCTGCTGACCGGGCGGGCATTGGAGTGGGCTACGGCCGTCTGGGGAGGCGAGGAGAAGCTGGGTTCCTATGATAGTCCTCTGAATAGAGCAAAGAACCTATTTGATCATCCACTGGTACACCCTCACCTTCTGTACAGTGTCAGCATCCAGCGGATTACATGAGCTGGCACTCTGCACCTTATTCAGAAAAGGATTGCGTGAAGAGGTCCAGACTGACTTTGCATGCCTAGACGACACCCTCTCATTGGACACACATCGCGATGGCCATCCGTCTGGATAACCTCCTTCAGGATGGTCGGCACCCCCATCGACTCTCCCTCCTTCATTGACAGTTCTGAGTCAGAGCCTGAACCCATGGAGGTAGGGGCCACACGCCTCCCCGCAGCCGAGTGATGCTGTTGGAGACAGCTGGGACTCTGTCCCTATTACGGTCAGTAGGGACACCAGCTTCAACGGTGTCCGCTACATCCCAACCTGGGAGCCACTAGAGCAGAGGTATGAATATGAATAATTCCATCATCATAATCACTCTCCACCAAACCCTTTTTAGTACCAATATCACTAGCTGGCTGTCCCTCGTGTTGTTTCTACAGCTCTAGTGGACTCTGGTGCCACAGGGAATTTTATTGATAAGGCCCTTGACTCCTCCCTGAAAATAACATCATACCTGCACTCCTCTCATTTCCGTTCAAGCGCTGGATAACAAACCACTGGGATCTGCAACTATCACAGCACCCCTCACCATCACCGTGGGACCTCTGCACCAAGAAAGCCTTCCCCTCCTCCTCCTCCTCATCATCATCATCCAGGCACCCGTACACAAAGTCATACTTGGCCTCGCGTGGCTCCAAAACCACGACCCCACCACCTCTTATTCGAGGGTGTAGATCACTGACTGACTGGGCACACCGCCATTTGTCTGGTATGCATTTTTGTAAATAACAACTGGTGCACGATATCTCATGAAGTCTCGAGCTATTGCTTGCCTGAGGTAGAGTATCTCATGATAAACTGTAGACCACACTACCTACCTAGAGAGTTTATCTGTATTTCTCATAGCTGTTTACATACCACCAGTCAGAGGCTAGCACTAAGACAGCATTGAATGAGCTGTATACCGCCATAAGCAAACAAGAAAACGCTCACCTGGAGGTGGCACTGCTAATAGCCGGGGACTTTAATGCAGGGAAACTTAAAATCGGTCTACCAAATTTCATGTTAAATGCGCAACAAGAGGGGAAAAAAAACAACAAAAAAAAAAACTCTGGACCACCTTTACTCCACACACAGAGATGGATTCAAAGCTCTCCATCTTGCAAATCTGACCATAATTATATCCTGATTCCTGCTTACAAACAGAAATTAAAGCAGGAAGCACCAGTGACAAGATCAATAAAAAAAAGAAGCAGATGCTAAGCTACAAGACTGTTTTGCTAGCACAGACTGGAATATGTTCCGGGATTCCTCCGATGGAATTGAGTAGCTTCATCAATAAGTGCATCGATGGCATCGTCCCCACAGTGACCGTAGGTACATACCCCAACCAGAAGCCATGGATTACAGGCAACATCCGCACTAGCTAAAGGCTAGAGCTGCCGCTTTCAAGGAGCGGGACTCTAACCCAAAGAAATTCTGCTATGCCCTCCGACAAACCATCAAACAGACAAAGTTTCAATACAGGACTAAGATCGAATCGTACTACACCGGCTCTGACCAACTGGCAAGTGTCTTCACTGACATTTTCAACCTCTCCCTGTTCGAGTCCTTAATACCAACATGTTTTAAGCTGACCACCATAGTGCGTGTGCCCAAGAACACTAAAGGTAACCTGTCTAAACGACTACCGACTCGTAGCACTCATGTCTGTAGCCATGAAGTGCTTCGAATGGCTGGTCATGGCTCACATCAACACCATTATCCCAGAAATTCTAGACCCATTTCAATTTGCATACCGCCCCAACAGATGATGCAATCTCTATTGCACTCCACACTGCCCTTTTCCACCTCGACAAAAAGAACAACTATGTGAGAGTGCTATTCATTGACTACAGCTCAGCGTTCAACACCATAGTGCCCTCAAAGCTCATCAATATGGTAAGGACCCTGGAACTAAACACCTCCCTCTGCAAATGGATCCTGGACTTCCTGACGGGCCACCCCAGGTGGTAAGGGTAGGTAACAATGCATCCTCCACGCTGATCCACAACACAGGGGTGCATGCTCAGTCCCCTCCTGTACTCCCTATTCACTCAGGACTGCACGGGCAGGCACAACTCCAACACCATCATTAAGTTTGCCGATGACGCAACAGTGGTAGGCCTGATCACCAACAACGACAACGACACAGCCTATACGGAGGACGTCAGAGACCTGGCCGTGTGGTGCCAGGACAACAACCTCTCCCTCAACGTGATCAAGACTAAGGATTGTGGACTACAGGAAAAAGAGGACAGAGTACGCCCCCATTCTCATCGACAGGACTGTAGTGGATCAGGTTGAGAGCTTCAAGTTCCTTGGTGTCCACATCACCAACAAATTAACATGGTCCAAGCACACCCCAAGACAGTCATGTAGAGGGCACAACAAAACGTATTGCCCCTCAGGAGACTGAAAAGATTTGGCATGGGTCCCGAGATCCTCAAAAGGTTCTACAGTTGCACCATCGAGAGCATCCTGACTGGTTGCATCACTGCCTGGTATGGCAACTGCTCGGCTTCCGACTGCAAGGCACTACAGAGGGTTGTGCGAACAGCCCAGTACATCACTGGTGCAAAGCTTCCTGCCATCCAGGACCTCTATATCAGGCGGTGTCAGAGGAAGGCCCTAAAGTTGTCAAAGTTGTCAAAGACTCAAGCAACCCTAGTCAGACTGTTCCCTCTGCTACCGCACGGCAAACGGTACCGGAGCGCCAAGTCTAGGTCCAAAAGGCTTCTAAACAGCTTCTACCCCCAAGCCATAAGACTCCGGGAACACCTAATCAAATTGCTACCCAGACTGTTTGCATTGCCCACCCCCCCCCCCCCCTTTACACCACTGCTACACTCAGTTGTTATCATCTATGCATAGTCATTTTAATAACTCTACCTACATGTACATATTACCTCTAACTAACCAGTGCCCCCACACATTGACTGTGTACCAGTACCCCCCTGTATATAGTCTCGCTATTGTTATTTTACTGCTGCTCTTAAATTACTTGTTACTTTTATTTCTTATTTTTATCCATATTTTTTTTAACTGCATTGTTGGTTTGGGGCTCGTAAGTAAGCATTTCATTGTGAGGACTACACCTGTTGTATTCGACGCATGTGACTAATAAAATTTGATTTGATGTTGGAAGACCTGCTTTCTCTTACCCTGTGGTCCACGTCAATTAAGATTATTGTGGTTGCCCTCCAGGCCAACATCTCAGAGGTTTACCAGGATCTCCCGGAGGTTTTCGCCAAGACCCACTCCATCGGTCTCCCTCATTGCCCCCTGGGACTGTGCCATCGACTTGCTTACAGACTCTGCGCAGCTGCATCTACCCCCTGTCGGTGGCTGAAACCAAGACCATGGAGGAGTTCATCCAGGAGGCTCTCCAACAGGGTTTCATCTGCCCATCCACCTCCCCTGCATCGGCAGGTTTCTTCTTTGTGGCCAAGAAGGAAGGGGGGTCACATCCGTGTATTGACTACAGAGTCAATGCCATCAGGTTCCAGGTTCAAAGAACATCAAAGCTGATGCCCTGTCCTGTCTCCACGATTCGGGAGAGGTTCCTGTTCTGAGTGCGTCCATCACACTGCCCTCCAGAATCGCTGCCCCTGTGCTTTGGGACATAGACGTGGATATCCGCCAGGCTCTGGAGAGGGAACCCGTGCCTGCTACCTGTCCTCCGGTGCGCTCCTACGTTCTCACGGAGGTGGAAAAAGTCAAGGGGTGTGAATACTTTGAAGGGATTGTTTATACATACAGTACCAGTCAAAAGATTGGACACATCTATTCATCTATTCAAGGGTTTTTCTTTATTTTTACTATATTGTAGAATAATAGTGAAGATATAAAAACTATGAAATAATACAAATGGAATCATGTAGTAACCAAAAAGTGTTAAATCAAAATATATTTTATATTCTAGCCACCCTTTGCCGTGATGACAGCTTAGCACTCTTGGCATTCTCTCAACCAGATTTGCCTGGAACGCTTTTCCGACAGTCTTGAAGGAGTTCCCACATATGCTGAGCACTTGTTGGCTGCTTTTCCTTCACTCAGCGTTCCAACTCATCCAACAAACAAATGATACTGCCACTAAGACCAAACCAGATGTGATGGCATATCGCTGCAGAATGCTATGGTAGCCATGCAGGTTGTGTGCCTTGAATTCTAAATAAATCATAGACAGTGTCACAAGCAAGCACCTCCTCCATGCATCACGGTGGGAACCACACATGCAGAGATCATCTGTTCACCTAATCTGCGTCTCACAAAGACACAGCGGTTGGAACCAAAAATCTCAAATTTGGACTCATCAGACCAGAATTCCAGATTTCCACCGGTCTAATGTCCATTGCGCATGTTACTTGGCCCAAGCAGGTCTCATCTTATTGGTGTCCTTTAGTAGTGGTTTCTTTGCAGCAATTCGACCATGAAGGCCTGATTCACAACAGTTGATGCTGAGATGTGTCTGTTACTTGAAATCTGTGAAGCATTTATCTGGGCTGCAATTTCTGAGGCTGATAACTCTAATGAACTGATGCATTCCAGGTGACTACTTCATGAAGCTGGTTGAGAGAATGCCAAGAGTGTGCAAATCTGTCATCAAGGCAAAGGGTGGCTACTTTGAAGAATCTCAAATATATTTTGATTTGTTTAACACTTTTTTGGTTACTACATGATTCCATGTGTTATTTCATAGTTTTGATGTCTTCACTACTATTCTACAATGTAGAAAATAGTAAAAAATAAAGACAAACCCTGGAATGAGGAGACAAACAATCCAAACATTCCACTGAGGGGTGATGAAGCCATTGTTGTCATTCTTCTTTTATGCTGTTGTGACATTTATCAAGTCAACCACCAAGAAAGAGTGCATTCCCTTACCACTGGGGACCACGGCCCTGTGCATTCCAACACACCACCTGCATAACTAAAATGCTGCTCTGGAGAGCCACACCACCACTCTCCTTTTGCTAATCTGATAGTTGACACATGTTCTGCATTCTGGTGTAATCACCAGCATCAGACTACATTCATTTTGGCCTGAGGTGTGACCTCTTTCTTACAGGGACACATTTATATTTCTCCAGTTCTGGAAGGGAGGCTAGGCCCGGCTGTGTGACAAGGGCATTATGTGATCCTTCCATAGAGGAATTAAATCAACATTTAGCCTCCCCGGCCACATCGTAATGACGATTAACATCCTCCTGCCATGAAGGGTGTGGGCGGTGTGTGTGTGTGTATGCAATGTTAAGTAGACAGGGGGATGGGTGGGACTTAGGAGACCCCTACGCAGGCAATCAGAAATTGGGCACACACACATACAAAACTAATGACACTTGACTCTTCCGCAATGCAAATGAAATAATGGAAAACAAATAAATGAGTGTGTAGAAATTATGTGCATACACACCTTACACACAGACACTGCAGAATGAAACACACACACACAGAGGGAGAGGGTGAGTGGGTTCAGAAATCGAATCAGAGCTCTTGAGAGAAGATCCGGGGTGTTTCAAATTGTCCTAATTGCCTCGTAACTGCAAAATATGAGATCTGCAATAACACAAAGAAAGAAACTAGACGAGGCTGACAAGTCTGCATCTGAATGATTATGACTGGAGATTAGGATATCATTTAACTGCCACACCAGTAGAGAGAAGCCAGGTGGTGTGTTGCAGTGAGTTCGGTCTCGGTCTTGGTCTCTTCCTCTGTGTCTCATAGAGATGCTATTGAAGATGAATAGTGTCTCCTAACGAGGAGTGATACCTGCTGTGAGGAAAGGCTAAATGACAACACAAGGTGGAGGGACAGAAGAGATGAGATAGGATAGACGTAAGACAGGGGGCGGGAGAGCATTTTTGAGGTGCTTGATTTAGGTTAAGTCCAGGGAGTGTACATGAGGAGACACTGTAAAAGTGTGTGATAAAATAAACATTGTGGGAGTAAGGCGAATTTTGAATTGTAAATTAAGTAGAGTACAGGGGAGGGAGGAAGCTGTACCAATACATACTCTGCCTGTCTCCTTGAGGCAGGAAGTGGCTTTGCAGAGAGACAGAGGAAATAGGGCCAACGATGACGAATTCTCGCTGCCATGAAAACGTCTCAAGGGGCACGCTATCTGTAACCACAACTTGCATAAATGCACAATCAACCTGATTGCTCATTATATTATATTATTAGTTCAGGGCATGGAGGTTTGTTTGACGTTAGATTCAGATACAATATTTGAATAGTAAATCCAACAACATCCTCTACCACATTTACAGCCTTACAGTTAGTAGAATTAAAGTAAACACGGGACTGGTACAGTTGAAGTCGGAAGTTTGTATTCACCTTAGCCACATACATTTAAACTCAGTTTCACAATTCCTGACATTTAATCCTAGTAAAAATTCCCTGTCTTAGGTGTCATCTTAGGTGGCACTTTATTTTAAGAATGTGAAATGTCAGAATAATAGTAGAGAGAATTATTTATTTCATCACATTCCCAGTCTGTCAGAAGTTTACATACACTCAATTAGTATTTGCTAGCATTGCCTTTAAATTGTTTAACTTGGGTCAAACGTTTTGGGTAGCCTTCGACTAGCTTCCCACAATAAGTTTGTGTAACGGAGTCAGGTTTGTAGGCATCCTAGCTCGTACACACTTTTTCAGTTCTGCCCACAAATTTTCTATAGGATTGAGGTCAGGGCTTCGTGATGGCCACTCCAATACCTTGACTTTGTTGTCCTTAAGCCATTTTGCCACAACTTTGGAAGTATGCATGGGGCCATTGTCTATTTGGAAGACCCATTTGCGACCAAGCTTTAATTTCCTGACTGATGTCTTGAGATGTTGCTTCAATATATCCACATAATTGTCCTCCCTCATGGTGCCATCTATTTTGTGAAGTGCACCAGTCCCTCCTGCAGCAAAGCACCCCGACAACATGATGCTGCCACCACTGTGCTTCACGGTTGGGATGGTGTCTTCAGCTTGCAAGCCTCCCCCTTTTTCCTCCAAACATAACGATGGTCATTATGGCCAAACAGTTATATTTTTGTTTCATCAGACCAGAGGACATTTCTCCAAAAAGTACAATCTTTGTCCCCATGTGCAGTTGTATGGCGGTGGCTATTTGCAAAGGGTGGCTATTTGAAGAATCTCAAATATATTTTGATTTGTTTAACACTTGTTTGGTTACAACATGATTCCATATGTGTTATTTCATAGTGTTGATGTCTTAACTATTACTCTATAATGTAGATAATAGTAAAAAAAATACAGTAAAACCCCCAGTAGGTGTTCTAAAACTTTTGACCGGTAGAGTGTGTGTGTGTGTGTGTGTGTATATATATATATATATATATATAACAGAATTAGTCAGGAGCCCGTAAAACAGCGCCATCTTTCATAACCTACAGCATTGCGGTATGTATCGTCCAATCGCAGAGCAGATACAAATCACGAGGTCTGTTAGCGAACACACGATGTCAATTGATAGCTGCTGTATCATCCAATCACAGAGCAGATACAGGTCATGTGATCTGCTAACACACCACCCTATCCCACCTGGACAAGATAAATACCTACAGTTGAAGTCAGAAGTTTACATACACTTAAGTTGGAGTCATTACAACTCGTTTTTCAACCATTCCACAAATTTCTTGTTTACAAACTATAGTTTTGGCAAGTCGGTTAGGACATCTACTTTGTGCATGACACAAGTTATTTTTCCAACAATTGCTAAGACAGATGATTTCACTAATAATTCACTGTATCACAATTCCAGTGGGTCAGAAGTTTACATGCACTAAGTTGACTGTGTCTTTAAACAGCTTGGAAATTCCAGAAAATGATGACATGGCTTGAGAAGCTTCTGATAGGCTAATTGACATAATTTGAGTCAATTGGAGGTGTACCTGTGGATGTATTTCAAGGCCTACCTTCAAACTCAGTGCCTCTTTACTTGACATCATTGGAAAATCTAAAGAAATCAGCCAAGACCTCAGAAAAAAAAATGTAGACCTCCACAAGTCTGGTTCATCCTTGGGAGCAATTTCCAAATGCCTGAAGGTACCACATTCATCTGTACAAACAATAGTACGCAAGTATAAACACCATGGGCCATGCAGCTGTCATACTGCTCAGGAAGGAGACGCGCTCTGTCTCCTAGAGATGAACGTACTTTGGTGCGAAAAGTGCAAATCAACCCCAGAACAACAGCAAAGGACCTTGTGAAGATGCTGGAGGAAACAGGTACAAAAGTATCAATATCCACAGTAAAATGAGTCCTATATCGACATAACCTGAAAGGCCGCTCAGCAAGGAAGAAGCCACGGCTTCAAAACCACCATAAAAAAGCCAGACTATGGTTTGCAACTGCACATGGGTCAAAGATTGTACTTTTTGGAGAAATGTCCTCTGGTCTGATGAAACAAAAATAGAACTGTTTGGCCATAATGTTTGGAGGAAAAAGGGGGAGGCTTGCAAGCCGAAGAACACCACCCCAACTGTGAAGCACGGGGGTGGCAGCATCATGTTGTGGGGGTGATTTGCTGCAGGAGGGACTGGTGCACTTCACAAAATAGATGGCACCATGAGGGAGGACAATTATGTGGATATATTGAAGCAACATCTCAAGACATCAGTCAGGAAATTAAAGCTTGGTCACAAATGGGTCTTCCAAATGGACAATGACCCCACGCATACTAAGTTGTGGCAAAATGGCTTAAGGACAACAAAGTCAAGGTATTGGAGTGCCCATCACAAAGCCCTGACCTCAATCCTATAGAAAATTTGTGGGCAGAACTGAAAAAGCGTGTGCAAGCAAGGATGTCTACAAACCTGATTCAGTTACAACAGCTCTGTCAGGAGGAATGGGCCAAAATTCATCCAACTTATTGTGGGAAGCAAGTTTGCAGACGACATAATAGTAGTATGCCTGATTACCATCAATGACGGGACAGCCAAGAGAGAGGAGATGAGGGCCCTCGCGGAGTGCTGCCAGAAAATTAACCTCTCCCTCAACAAAACAAAAGAGATGTTTGTGGACTTCAGGAGACAGCAGAGGGAGCACTCCCACATCCACAGGACCGCAGTGGAGAAGGTGAAAAGCTTCAAGTTCCTCGGCGTACACATCACTGACAATCTGAAATGGTCTACACACACACAGACAGCGTGGTGAAGAAGGCACAACAGCGCCTCTTCAACCTCAGGAGGCTGAAGAAATTTGTCTTGGCCCCTAAGACCCTCACAAACTTTTAAAGATGCACAATTGAGAGCATCCTGTCAGGCTGCATCACCGCCTGGTATGGCAACTGCACCGCCCACAACCGGAGGCCTCTCCAGAGGGTGGTACGGTCTGCCCAATGGATCACAGGGGACACACTGCCTGCCATCCAGGACACCTACAGTACCCAATGTCACAGGAAGGCTAAAAGGATAATCAAGGGGGGGATAAATAAGTAAATAATGGTTACTTCTCAGAAAGTATTGAGCTTTTAAAAGGAGTAAAACAATGGCCATTGAAATGCTAGCTATTTAAAATGTATCAAACAAGATAATCAATGGGTTAGAAATCCAGGGGATAAAAACAAAAAATGTCAATGTATGCTGATGACTCTAGTCTGCGATCAGGATCCCTGCACAGTCTCATTGAAGATCTTGATCACTTTTCTAGCCTCTCTGGATTAAAATCTAATTATGACAAGTGTACCATATTACCTATTGGATTGTTTAAAAAAAAATAGTGTTTACACTACCTTGTAGTTTACCAATAAAATGGGCAAGTATGTGAATACTTGGTATTCAAATCTCAAAAAATATAATTTAACTTACCACAATCAATTTCAATAGAAAGTTAACAAAAATAGATAAGATTCTACAACCATGGAGAGGTAAATACTTGTCTATTTATGGAAAAATCACATTGATTAACTTTTTGTTCCTATCACAGTTTACTTACTTACTAATGGCACTGCCTACTCCAGACGACTTTAAAACGACAAAATTAAATGTGTCTATTTATATAATGACTGAGTTTGGGGGGCAAAAATGATTCAATATTATAGCTTTAAACCTCTCACTAAAAGCTTCACACATACATACAGTGCCTTGCGAAAGTATTCGGCCCCCTTGAACTTTGCGACCTTTTGACACATTTCAGGCTTCAAACATAAAGATATAAAACTGTATTTTTTTGTGAAGAATCAACAACAAGTGGGACACAATCATGAAGTGGAACGACATTTATTGGATATTTCAAACTTTTTTAACAAATCAAAAACTGAAAAATTGGGCGTGCAAAATTATTCAGCCCCCTTAAGTTAATACTTTGTAGCGCCACCTTTTGCTGCGATTACAGCTGTAAGTCGCTTGGGGTATGTCTCTATCAGTTTTGCACATCGAGAGACTGAAATGTTTTCCCATTCCTCCTTGCAAAACAGCTCGAGCTCAGTGAGGTTGAATGGAGAGCATTTGTGAACAGCAGTTTTCAGTTCTTTCCACAGATTCTCGATTGGATTCAGGTCTGGACTTTGACTTGGCCATTCTAACACCTGGATATGTTTATTTTTGAACCATTCCATTGTAGATTTTGCTTTATGTTTTGGATCATTGTCTTGTTGGAAGACAAATCTCCGTCCCAGTCTCAGGTCTTTTGCAGACTCCATCAGGTTTTCTTCCAGAATGGTCTTGTATTTGGCTCCATCCATCTTCCCATCAATTTTAACCATCTTCCCTGTCCCTGCTGAAGAAAAGCAGGCCCAAACCATGATGCTGCCACCACCATGTTTGACAGTGGGGATGGTGTGTTCAGCTGTGTTGCTTTTACGCCAAACATAACGTTTTGCATTGTTGCCAAAAAGTTCAATTTTGGTTTCATCTGACCAGAGCACCTTCTTCCACATGTTTGGTGTGTCTCCCAGGTGGCTTGTGGCAAACTTTAAACAACACTTTTTATGGATATCTTTAAGAAATGGCTTTCTTCTTGCCACTCTTCCATAAAGGCCAGATTTGTGCAATATACGACTGATTGTTGTCCTATGGATCTCTGCAGTTCATCCAGAGTGATCATGGGCCTCTTGGCTGCATCTCTGATCAGTCTTCTCCTTGTATGAGCTGAAAGTTTAGAGGGACGGCCAGGTCTTGGTAGATTTGCAATGGTCTGATACTCCTTCCATTTCAATATTATCGCTTGCACAGTGCTCCTTGGGATGTTTAAAGCTTGGGAAATCTTTTTGTATCCAAATCCGGCTTTAAACTTCTTCACAACAGTATCTCGGACCTGCCTGGTGTGTTCCTTGTTCTTCCTGATGCTCTCTGCGCTTTTAACGGACCTCTGAGACTATCACAGTGCAGGTGCATTTATACGGAGACTTGATTACACACAGGTGGATTGTATTTATCATCATTAGTCATTTAGGTCAACATTGGATCATTCAGAGATCCTCACTGAACTTCTGGAGAGAGTTTGCTGCACTGAAAGTAAAGGGGCTGAATAATTTTGCACGCCCAATTTTTCAGTTTTTGATTTGTTAAAAAAAGTTTGAAATATCCAATAAATGTCGTTCCATTTCATGATTGTGTCCCACTTGTTGTTGATTATTCACAAAAAAATACAGTTTTATATCTTTATGTTTGAAGCCTTAAATGTGGCAAAAGGTCGCAAAGTTCAAGGGGGCCGAATACTTTCACAAGGCACTGTAAGTTAAACTTAAACCCAAAATGGTTCTCCAGTAGATTATTAAGAAAGGCTCATCCTTTGTTAAACAAATTGCCTTTATACAGATTACAACTTCTCATTTCTGACTAATTGAAAATGAAATGTTGTTTAAAGTATTGCCTTTTCTTAAAAAAGTCATACAAAGCTGGTTACAATTTCAGTTTCATCCCCCAGAAAAGATACAACAAATATTACAACAACATATGTTATGGTTAAAACTCAAATATACTGATTAATTTTCAAAAATCTTTTATGGATTTTTTTATTGTATTATATTTATTAATAATATTATGAATATTTACTTATTTTCCACCATAGTTTGCAAATAAATTCATTAAAAATCCTACAATGTGATTTTCTGGATTTTCTTCTCATTTTGTCTATTATAGTTGAAGTGTACCTATGATGAAAATTACAGGCCTATCTCATCGTTTTAAGTGGGAGAACTTGCACAATTGGTGGCTGACTAAATACACATTTTACATACAGTGGGGCAAAAAAGTATGTAAAATTAGATTTGATACCTTTTTATACTTGTCAGAAATGTCCAGATCAACTAGTCCAGGTTTCTCCGATCAAATAGCCTAACCTAAATGGCACTAAATAAAATAGACAATATGGAATGGACAATCACAACTGTTGTGTAGGATGTTCACCCCATTGTCATGATCAGTTGTTGAAAGTTGATCATAGCGACAAAGAAAATCCTTCTGCATTTCCCGCTGTGTAAACACATTGCAAATAGGCTCACGATAACTCCTGATAAAGTTGGGTAAATTATATTCAGAACTTAAATAACCAAATTGATTAGTCACAGGAATTAAGACTAATAAAGCCAATGCAATGGCCTGTTTTACAAATGGAGGGCCAACAACACAGATGAGCATTGATAAAATTCCATTGTGGCAGACATGGTAGGCTATACCCAAGTATGCACGAGCCAACGTCTTTTTTTGGTCCTGTCCGGATATCGTTTCTTGGTGTTTATAGACAACATAACATTGACGGGCATTCATAAAATTCAATTTCAGACAACACTGTGGGCTACAACACTGTGGGCTACACCTCAGTAAGCATGTACTGGTGCCTACACCTTTTGGACGTCTTTTTTTTTTTTGCAGTTCCGTACCGGCCTTGATTTCCACAGACATTGGTTTTTGTTCCGGTCCGGACCAAATCTGAACCAATCATAGACGTCTATTTTTGGTTCAGATTTTGTCCGGTCTGACCAGCCTTGATTCGGCCCAAACATAGACATCTACAAATGACTTATTTTCAACTTTTATTCAGAACCGAAAATGTACCCGATTTCAACATCTGGAAAATACGTACTTTCAACGTCCGGAAAATATGCCTTTTCAACATCCTGAAAAATAAGTATTTTAAACATACGGAAAATAGATTTTCACATTTCAATCTGAACCTAAATTGAACTTGTCTTTTCAGACGTTTAAGTTATGTTTTAGAAGTCATTTCAAGTAATTTTGCTTAGTGGGACTATTCTAGTTTTGCTGGGTGTGCAGGACGTTCTCCAATGCTGAAGGGGGACCCGAGTGAAAAAGTTTGGGAACACTTGGACTAGGCTAAAGGAACATATATAGCCTATCAAGTTGCCAGCACTTTGAAATTACGTTTTAAAGTGGTGTATTTTAATTACAGGTAGGCTATCATTTGATTTTAATGAAAATGCGTCCACTATTTGTCGGTTGTCAGGACAACTCCTTGCATGATAAACTGGGTTGGGAGCCAATGGCAGGCCATGGGGCTAGGCCTATTGAATTGCTTACCTTGGATGCTGTGAAGGTGAACGTTTAAACCAGAGCGAAGCTGTAGGTCGTCGACGCTCTCCAACTGCTTAAAAAGTTTGGCAAAGTTGTTTTTCACAATTTCATAGCGCCGTACCTCGGTCCGAATTGCATTGGAAAGCGCTAACTTGTTGCTGCCGTTCATAATGACACCTGTCTCTGGTGATTACATGCGCGAGATTGACATTCGTTATCCATCTGCGCGCACTTCTCCAAACAGTTCAACCAAAGCTAATCGAACCTATGTATTCAGTTTAATAAGAGATTCTGTCTGCAAAGTAGCCTACATCATCAATCAAAATTACTTTATTCATTTGAGCAAATTTCTTGTTCCGTTTGTGCCTTACAACGACTACTTCCTTGTTTTAAAGAGCTGCAAGAAGAATGCTGATGAGTCGGACTCGTTTTGTCCTCTGAAAAAATATGACACCTCATGGAGACAGTGTTTCCCACTGGGCACAGACGTCAGTCCAACGTCTAATTTTGATGTACATTTGGTTGAGTTGTGAAATAAATAAAAAATCACTATGTCATTGGACTTAAATGTCTTTATGTTGATGACTTTTTGCCAATCCAATCTGTTTTCCACGTTGATTCAACGTCATCACTTATTTTGGGGGGTTTAAATTACGTGGAAACAACTTTGATTCAACCAGTCTTTTCACAGTGTGGTGTGTGTATGTGGCTTTGTAGCAATACAAGTGAAGTACATCCTACATTTATTTGGACATTGAAGCAAAAACGTTTAATTTGTCTCAATACTCCAGAATTATTGATTTGAGATCGAATGTTTTAAATTAGGCGAAAGTACATAATGTCACCTTATATTTGAGGGTATTTTCATACATATCCGATTCACTGTTTAGAAACTAATGCGCTTTATATACTGTATCTAGTCCACCAATTTGAAGGTGTTATAGATAATTATACAAATTCACTATTCCTATCACGCAATGATTACATCGAGCATGTGACTACAAACTTCTTGGATGCATTTGGCAAGAAAAGTATGTGAACCCTTTGGAATTACCTGGATTTCTGCATAAATTAGTCATACAATTTGATCTGATCATCTTAGTCACAACAATAGACAAACACAGTGTGCTTAAACTAATAACACACACATTGTTGGATTGTTCTTGTCTATATTGAATACATCATTTAAACATTCACAGCGTAGGTTGTAAAAAGTATGTGAACCCCTAGGCTAATGACTCCTCCAAAAGCTCATTGGAGTCAGGAGTCAGCTAACCTGGAGTCCAATCAATGAGATGAGATTGGAGAGGTTGGTTAGAGCTGCCCTGCCCTATAAAGAAAATCACAAAATTTGAGTTTGCTATTCACAAGAAGCATTGCCTGATGTGAACCATGCCTCGAACAAAAGAGATCTCAGATCTAAGAACTGTTGACTTGCAAAAAGCTGGAACGGGTTACAAAAGTATCTCTAAAAGCATTGATGTTCATCAGTCCATAGTAAGACATATTGACTACAAATGGAGAAAGTTCAGCACTGTTGCTACTCTCCCTAAGAGTGGCCGTCCTGCAAAGACGACTGCAAGAGCACAGTGCAGAATGCTCAATGAGGTTAAGAAGAATCTTAGAGTGTCAGCTAAAGACTTACAGAAATTTCTGGAACATGGTAACATCTCTGTCGATGAGTCTACAATAAATAAAACACTAAACAAGAATGGTGTTCATGATAGGACACCATGGAAGAAGCCACTGCTGTCCAAAAGAGCACCTGGATGTTCCACAGTGCTTCTGGCAAAATATTCTGTGGACAGATTAAACTAATGTTGCTTTGTTTGGAAGGAACACTATGTGTGGAGAAAAAAATGCACAGAAACATCAAAAACTCATCTGAATGGTAAAATATGGATGGAGCAAGCATCATGGTTTGGAGCTGCTTTGTTGCCTCAGGGCCTGGACAGCTTGCGATCATCAACGGACAAATTAATTACCAAGTTTTATCAAGACATTTTGCTTGGGAATGTAAGGCTATCTGTCCTCCAATTGAAGCTCAACATAAATTGGGTGATGCAACAGGACAACGACCCAAAACATAGAAGTAAATCAACAACAGAAGAAAATACACCTTCTGGAGTGGCCCAGTCTGAGTCCTGAACTCAACCCGATTAAAAATGCTGTGGCGTGACCTCGAGCGCTTCACACCAGACATCCTAAGAATATTGCTGAACTGAAACAGTTTTGTAAAGATGAATGGTCCAAAATTCTTCCTGACCGTTGTGCAGGTCTGGTCCGCAACTACAGAAAACGTTTGGTTGAGGTTATTGCTGCCAAGGGAGGATCAACCAGTTATTAAATCCAAGGGTTCACATACTTTTTCCACCCTACTCTGTGAATGTTTATATGTTGTGTTCAATAAAGACATGAGAACATATAATTGTTTGTGTGTTATTATTTGTGTTTGTGTGTTTGTCTATTGTTGTGACTTAGAATTTGATCTGATCTTCATCTATGACCAATTTATGCAGAAATCCAGGTAATTCCAAAGGGTTCACATACTTTTTCTTGCCACTGTACTTATGATACCTTCAAACGGGGGACTAGATACATAAAGTGCTTTCATTTATAAACAGTAAAGCAGCAGTGGTGTAAAAATACTTGAAAGTACTAGTTAAGTCGTTTTTTGGGGGGTATCTGTACTTTACTTTACTATTTATATTTTTGACAACTTTTACATTCCTAAAGAAAAAGATGTACTTTTTACTCCAGACATTACTCCATACATTTTCCCTGACACCCAAAAGTACTCAGAATATTTTGAATAACGCCGACTTCTCCCACATGCTGAACACTTAAATGCAACAACAAAACATTAATGTTTTTTTAAACACTATAGTTTGTTTACAAGCATGATGGCTGTACTTTAGGTTTATTGCAGCATGCTGATATGAAAATAAAGTTGTTGTACTTCAATGTTTGTAAACAATGTAAATGTAAACAACCACTGTATAGCCTCATAACATGGTTAAAACTATAATGTTGATATCATGGATGGTCTGTCTTTGCATACATACAGTGCATTCGGAAAGTATTCAGACCTCTTGACTTTTTCCACATTTTGTTACGTTACAGCCTTATTCGAAAATGTATTAAATATTTTTTTCCCTCATCAATCTACACACAATACCCCATAATGAAAAAGCAAAAACAGGTTTTTTGAAATGTTTGCAAATGTATTAAATATCAAAAACTCAAGTAATTCTACTTCGTTACTTTACACAACTGCTCGTCAGAATCGAGGGAAAGAGGAACGAAGCAAAGTACAGAGAGATCCTTGATGAAAACCTGCTCCAGAGCGCTCAGAACCTCAGACTGGGGGCGACGGTTCAGCTTCCAACAGGATAACGACCCTAAGCACACAACCAAAACAACGCAGGAGTGGCTGTGGGACAAGTCTCTGAATGTCTTTGAGTGGCCCAGCCAAAGCCCAGACTTGAACCCTATCGATCATCTCTGAGAGACCTGAAAATATTTGTTCAGCGATGCTCACAATCCAACCTGACAGAGTTTGAGATAATCTGCAGAGAAGAATAGGAAAAACTACAAGGTGTGTCAAGCTTGTACAGAGTAAAGAATCTGAATACTTAATGTACATTTTATATTTCATTTTTTTTATTTTTAATACATTTGCAAACATTTCTAAAAACCTGTTTTTGCTGTCATTATGAGGTATTGTGTGTAGATGCGATTTAAAAAAAATCAATTTTAGAATAAGGCTGTAATGTAACAAAATGTGGAAAAAGTCAAGGGGTCAGAATACTTTCCGAATGCACTGTATCTATGAATTTGAGTGGTTACATTTCTCCAGGCCCATTGTTCAGCTTATTACCAAAACAGAGACGGGGTGGCCCTTTGTTATTGTTTTAGTTAAGTATTCTAGCTTTAACTGCTGCTAATTTACACATTTTTATGCTGTGTTCATAACATGGGAAGGTGGTCTTACCACAAATGACTGGGAAGAATCCAGCCCTCCAATGTAATTACTAGTGGGAAACTTGTTTATCATACCTGAAGCCCCGTTCAAGACAACTCAGAAACTCTGAATCCTTGAGTAAAAACGTGCATATGCTTTTGCGTACAGCATCCTATTGGTTGATTCTGATTATTTCTGAGTGGGAAACTAGGCCCTCATCTTTCTACCACGACTTTCCAAGTCGAAGATTTCATAGTTTCCGAGTTGTCTTTAATGCCGACTTCTCCCAAATGCTAAACTCTGAGGGAATTACCTCGATAACAGCATTTTTGCCACTTAAATGCAACAAAACATTATTCATATGTGTTTTTTTAAAACACTATAATTTGTTTACAAGCATGATAGCTGTACTTTAAGTTTATTGCAGTGTTCACATGCTGAATTATCAGAAGCTCCTAGTTCCCAGTGGTAAATTTCACTTGTACGACCCTCCAAGTAGAAAGTGGGAAACTCAGAGAAAATGTTTTTACCTGAGTTGCCGAGCTGTGACGTTTCACCACCAACCTTTTTACCTTTTCAGCCAAAAGATGACGACAAATCCGTTTTTTACTATTACAACCTTTATGAATATCTAATCAATATTTCTCACATGCTTCATAAACAACAGGTGTGGACTAACAGTGAAATGCTTACTTCCGGGCACTTCCCAACAATGCAGAGAGAAAGAAAATAGATAAATACCAAAAATAATAATATATACACAATGATTAACGATAACTTGGCACAAGTTACAAGGGGTACCAGTAATGAGTCGATGTGCAGGGATACGAGGTAAGAGGTAAATATGTACATACAGTGGGGCAAAAAAGTATTTAGTCAGCCACCAATTGTGCAAGTTCTCCCACTTAAAAAGATGAGAGAGGCCTGTAATTTTCATCATAGGTACACTTCAACTATGACAGACAAAATTAGAAAAAAATCCAGAAAATCACATTGTAGGATTTTTTACGAATTTATTTGCAAATTATGGTGGAAAATAAGTATTTGGTCATCTACAAACAAGCAAGATTTCTGGCTTTCACAGACCTGTAACTTCTTCTTTAAGAGGCTCCTCTGTCCTCCACTCGTTACCTGTATTAATGGCACCTGTTTGAACTTGTTATCAGTATAAAAGACGCTTGTCCACAACCTCAAACAGTCACACTCCAAACTCCACTATGGCCAAGACCAAAGAGCTGTCAAAGGACATCAGAAACAAAATTGTAAACCTGCACCAGGCTGGGAAGACTGATCTGCAATAGGTAAGCAACTTGGTTTGAAGAAATCAACTGTGGGAGCAATTATTAGGAAATGGAAGACATACAAGACCACTGATAATCTCCCTCGATCTGGGGCTCCACGCAAGATCTCACCCCGTGGGGTCAAAATGATCACAAGAACGGTGAGCAAAAATCCCCTGCTTAAGCCAGTACATGTCCAGGCCCGTCTGAAGTTTGCTAGAGAGCATTTGGATGATTCAGATTCAGGTCGTGAGAGCCAGAAATCTTGCTTGTTTGTAGGTGACCAAATGTTTATTTTCCACCATAATTTGCAAATAAATTCATTAAAAATCCTACAATGTGTTTTTCTGGATTTTTTTTCTTGTCATTTTGTCTGTCATAGTTGAAGTGTACCTACGATGAAAATTACAGGCCTCTCTCATCTTTTTAAGTGGGAGAACTTGCACAATTGGTGGCTGACTAAATACTTTTTTGCCCCACTGTAGGTACTGAAGCGGAGGAGAAATAGTTGAAAGAGGATAGGATCATCATGGCTGGGCTAACGAGATAAGCAACATGACAGCATCATACCTACTGTGAAGCATGGGTGTGGAAGCATCATGCTTTGGGGCTGTTTTTCTGCAAAGGGACCAGGACGACTGATCCGTGTAAAGGAAAGAATGAATGGGGCCATGTATCGTGAGATTTTGAGTGAAAACCTCCTTCCATCAGCAAGGGCATTGAAGATGAAACGTGGCTGGGTCTTTCAGCATGACAATGATCCCAAACACACCGCCTGGGCAACGAAGGAGTGGCTTCGTAAGAAGCATTTCAAGGTCCTGGAGTGGCCTAGCCAGTCTCCAGATCTCAACCCCGTAGAAAATCTTTGGAGGGAGTTGAAAGTCCATGTTGCCCAGCAACAGCCCCAAAACATCACTGCTCTAGAGGAGATCTGCATGGAGGAATGGGCCAAAATACCAGCAACAGTGTGTGCAAACCTTGTGAAGACTTACAGAAAACGTTTGACCTCTGTCATTGCCAACAAAGGGTATATAACAAAGTATTGAGATAAACTTTTGTTATTGACCAAATACTTATTTTCCACCACAATTTGCAAATAAATTCACAAAAAATCCTACAATGTGATTTTCTGGATTTTTCTTCCTCATTTTGTCTGTCATAGTTGAAGTGTACCTATGATGAAAATTACAGGCCTCTCTCATCTTTTTAAGTGGGAGAACTTGCACAATTGGTGGCTGACTAAATACTTTTTGCCCCACTGTATACTGTAACTAGCAATAAAGTGACAGATAGTAAAGTGTAGCAGCAGCGTATGTGATGAGTAAAAACAGTTAGTGCAAAAAGGGGTCAATGCATATAGTCCGGGTAGCTATTTGGTTTACTATTTCAAACTAACTTTTTAGCAGTCTTATGGCTTGGGGGTAGAAACTTTTCAGGGTCCTGTTGGTTCCAGACTTGGTGTATCAGTGCTGTGCGGTAGCAGAGAGAACAGTCTATGACTTGGGTGGCTGGAGTCTTTGACAATTTTTAAGGCCTTCCTCTGACACTGCCTGGTATAGAGGTCCTGGATGGCAGGAAGCTTGGCTCCAGTGATGTACTGGGCCGTACGCACTACCCTCTGTAGCGTCTTACGGTCAGATGCCCAGCAGTTGCCATACCAGGCAGTGATGCAACCAGTCAGGCTGCTCTCGGTGGTGCAACTGTAGAACTTTTTGAGAATCTGAGGGCCTGTGCCCTCTTCACAACTGTGTTGGTGTGTTTGGAACATGATAGTGATGTGGACACTGAGGAACTTGAAGATCTCGACCCGCTCCACTACAGCCGTGTCGATATGAATTGGGTTGTGCTCTGCCCTCCATTTCCTGTAGTTCACGATATGCTCATTTGTCTGCTGATGTTGAGAGAGAGGTTGTTGTCCTGGTACCACACTGCCAGGTCTCTATCCTCTTCCCTATAGGCAGTCTCATTGTCATCTGTGATCAGGCCTACCACCGTCATGTTGTCTGCAAACTTAATGATGGTGTTGGAGTCGTGCGCGGCCATGCAGTCGTGGGTGAACAGGGAGCACAGGAGGGGACTAAGCACGCACCCTTGAAGGGCCCCCATGTTGAGGGTCAGCGTGGCGGATTTGTTGTTGCCTATCTTCACCACCTGGGGGCGTCCCTTCAGGAAGTCCAGGATCCAGTTGCAGAAGGAGGTGTTCAGTCCTAGGATCATTAGCTAGGTGATGGGTTTTGAGGGCACCATGGTATTTAACACTGAGCTGTGGTCAATGAACAGCATTCTCATGTAGGTGTTTCTTTTGTCCAAGTGGGAAAGGGCAGTGTGGAGTGCAATAGTGATTGTGTCATCTGTGGATCTGTTGGGGAGGTATGCGAGTTGGAGTGGCTCCAGGCTGTCTGGGATGATGGTGTTGATGTAAGCCATGACCAGCCTTTCAAAGCATTTCATGGCTATAGATGTGAGTCATTTAGACACGTTACATCGGCATTCTTGGGCACAGGGACTATGGTGGTCTGCTTTAAACATGAACATGAAGGTATTACAGACGGGGTCAGGGAGAGGTTGAAAATGTCAGTGAAGGGCCTCCCGGGTGGCGCAGTGGCTAAGGGCGCTGTACTGCAGCGCCAGCTGTGCCATCAGAGTCCCTGGGTTCGCGCCCAGGCTCTGTCGTAACCGGCCGCGACCGGGAGGTCCGTGGGGCGACGCACAATTGGCCTAGCGTCGCCCGGGTTAGGGAGGGCTTGGTCGGTAGGGGTGTCCTTGTCTCATCGCGCACCAGCGACTCCTGTGGCGGGCTGGGCGCAGTGTGCGCTAGCCAAGGTGGCCAGGTGCACGGTGTTTCCTCCGGCGCATTGGTGCGGCTGGCTTCCGGGTTGGATGCGTGCTGTGTTAAGAAGCAGTGCGGCTTGGTTGGGTTGTGTATCGGAGGAGGCATGACTTTCAACCTTCGTCTCTCCCGAGCCCGTACGGGAGTTGTAGCGATGAGACAAGATAGTAGCTACTACAAACAATTGGATACCACGAAATTGGGGAGAAAAAGGGGTAAAATTCAAAAAAAAAAAAAAAAAAAAAAAAAGAAAATGTCAGTGAAGCGCATCCTCCAAGTACACGTACTGGTGATGCTTCTGGCCCTGCTGCCTTGTGAATGTTAACTTGTTTAAAGGCTACAGAGAGCCTGATTACACAATCGTGTGGAACAGCTGATGCTCTCACGCATAGTTCAGTGTGCTTCGAAGCGAGCGGTTTGGTTTCCCATTGTAATCTGTGATAGTTTGTAAGCCCATGCCATATCCGACAACAGTCAGAGCTGGTGTAGTAGGATTCGATCTTAGTCCTGTATTGATGCTTTGCCTGTTTGATGGTTCATCGACGCACTTATTAATGAAGCTAGTGACTGGTGTGGTAAACTCCTCAATGTCATCGGATGAATCCCGGAGCATATTCCAGCCTGAGCTAGCAAAACAGTCTTGTAACTTAGTATCTGCCTTATTGGACCACTTCCGTTTTGAGTGTGTCACTGATACTACCTGTTTGAGTTTTTGCTTGTAAGCTGGAATCAGGAGGATAGAGTTGTGGTTAGATTTTTCAAATGAAGGGCGAGCTTTGTATGTGTCTGTAGTAAAGGTGATTTTGATTTTTCTCGCCTCTAGTTGCACAGGAGGCAAGGTAGCAGAAATTAGGTAAGACGAATTTCAGTTTTCCTGCATTAAAATCATTGGCCACTAGGAGCGCCAGCCTCTGGATGAGCACTATACAGCTTGTTGAGTACGGTCTTAGTGCCAGCATTGGTTTGTGGTGGTAAATAGACAGCTACGAAAAATAAATAGTGGTAAATTGTATGGTCTACAGCCCTCAATCTCAACCCTGGATCTCGAATTCAGTGCCACAGCATTTTTTTTTATTGTTCCCATCTAATCAGGGACTGATTTTTACCTGGACCACCAGTTGTGTGCAATTAATTATCAGGTAAACCAGAAATCCGGCAGGCTCCAGACCTCGTAGTGTAAGAGTTAAATACCCCTAGTCTAAAGCTTATCATTATGACTACTAACTAAATGTAGCTAGTTTGACAATATTGTCAATGTTAAGCAAGCTAGCTAACTGTATTAATAGCAATGTAAGATAGCTTGTGATTTCCCAGTTTCCCGTGAAGCCAGCATATGGTTGACGCAGCTTGTTTGACATTAGCCAATCAGTGTTTCTCAACAAGTTCAAAGCACGTGAATGCATTAAACTAATTTTACGACTTTACAACTGGTAATTACCACCTTCCTACTTGGTTATGAATGCAGCATTAGTTACAACTTCAGAGTCCGTTGGAAAGGATCAAATTGAGCAAAGTGAGGTGTACAATCATTGATCTTCAAATCATATTCCCTGACAAATAATAGGTTTTGTGCGATTGAAGATTCGCAGAGCTACGGCTCCCCTGTCTCAGGCAATCCCAAACCATGCACACACACAGAGCCAGACATTGATTCATTGATTGGAGACAGCTTGTGTCAATTACAGAACATTTCCTAGGATTTTCTACCTGCAGCAACACTAGTGGCTAATGCTGGAAAATGGTAAATGCACAGTGCCTCCATTTCCACACCAAAAAGCAGGGCCTAATATGTGAGTCAGTTAAAAAGTCCAATGCAGCCATTTTTATCTCAATATCTAATCATTTCCAGGCGACAATGAAGTATATTACTGTGATTGTTTTAAAGAAACAAAAATACTTTTTTAGCAAAGAGAAATTTGTCAAGCAAGAATTTAGCTAGGACTGTCTGGGAGTAGTTTGAGTGTGGAGGGGAAAACTAGCCATTATACCACAGTACGAGTACCATAGTATGAGTTATAATAACTATAAAACCTAACGGTCAAACAAGGAAATGGTTCCAATTGTTTTTCAACCATTCATTCTTCTCATAGGGGATTTAAAATAAGTGCTGTGTTTCGTGTAGGCTTACCCTGGTGTGACATTTTGATATTTGTGTAAATCTCTCTAGGACATGGTGGCTTTTATCAATATATTTGCCTGTATTTACCACCCCAAAATGAAATGCAAATTAGCAGCTAATGTGTCTATCATAAAGAACTACAAATGCCATGATGACTGGCCAAGACTGACGAACCGAGGTGAAGGTAAGAATCTCTGGATTAACTATCTAATGTTAACTAAATTTAGTAATTAATAAATTGTCAAAATATCTTTAAATTGACAATTCTGTCAACTGTCTTGTGCACATTTTTTATTGACACAATACCTGTTAGCAAAAGTGTCAGCTAGAGATGATGTGCAGGGGCTTGCAGGGATTGGTAGTCTTGCATGATGTCTACTTTGCATTTTCAAATCTGAGAGTAAATCGAGCCGAATATATTTATAAAAGTCTCCTTGTCCAAGATAGATTTACATGGTTATCAAAATGTCACGGGAGAGTAAGCCTACACGGAGCACAGCCTTTACTTCAATAGTGTTTTAAAAAAACTATTGAAACCCTTTCCCTGTTTGACCGCTAGGTTTTCTGGGTATTATGACACCTCCACTGTGGGGCTCAATAAGCAGAGATGTTTGGAACTCTCTTTTGTATTGGTCTATTAACTAATTTACCGCCTGGTGTTGTCACAAGGCAGGCCAAAAATCCCTCCCACCAAAACAGGCTGAAATTTCAGGCGGTGATTTCAAACAGCTCTTACACTAAAATGGCATTATCATAACAGCCTCAATTTATCGGCGCATGGACTCTAAAAGGTGTCAAAAAGTTCCATGCTGGCCCATGTTGACTCCAATGCTTCCCACAGTTGTGTCACATTGGCAGGGTGTCCTTTAGGTGGTGGACCATTGTTGATACACACAGGAAACTGTTGAGCGTGAAAAAACCCAGCAGCGTTGTAGTTCTTGACATAAACCCTGGTACCTACTGTACTACCATACCCCGTTCAAAGGCACTTAAATATTTTCTCTTGCCCATTCACCCTCTGAATGGCACACATACACAATCCATGTCTCAAGGCTTAAAAATCCTTATTTTTCCTGTCTCCTCCACTTCATCAACAGTGATTTGAAGTAATTTTAACAAGTGACATCAATAAGAGATCATAGCTTCCACCTGGATTCACCTGGTCAGTCTACAGTGCATTCAGAAAGTATTCAGACCCCTTAACTTTTTCCACATTTTGATACATTACAGCCATATTCTAAAATTTATTGAATTGTTATTTTTCATTAATCTACACACAATACTCCATAATGACAAAGCAAAAACAGGTTTTTAGACATGTACAGTTGAAGTCGGAAGTTTACATACACCTTAGCCAAATACATTTGAACTCAGTTTCACAATTCCTGACATTTAATCCTAGTAAAAATTCCCTGTTTTAGGTCAGTTAGGATCACCACTTTATTTTAAGAATGTGAAATGTCAGAATAATAGTATTCATACTTGCGCACTTTTGTTTGTACAGCTGAACGTGGTACCTTCAGGCGTTTGGAAATTGCTCCCAAGAATGAACCAGACTTGTGGAGGTCTACAAAAATAATTCTGAGGTCTTGGCTGATTTCTTTTGATTTTCCCATGATGTCAAGTAAAGAGGCACTGAGTTTGAAGGTAGGCCTTGAAATACATCCACAGGTACACCTCCAAATGACTCAAATGATGTCAAATAGCCTATCAGAAGCTTCTAAAGCCATGACATAATATTCTGGAATTTTCCAAGTTGTTTAAAGGCACAGTCAACTTAGTGCACGTAAACTTCTGACCCACTGGAATTGTGATACAGTGAATTATTAGTGAAATATACTGTCTGTAAACCATTTTTGGAAAAATAACTTGTGTCATGCACAAAGTAGATGTCCTAACCGACTTGCCAAAACTATAGTTTGTAAACAAGAAATTTGTGGAGTGGTTGAAAAACAAGTTTTAATAACTCCAACCTAAGCGTATGTAAACGTCCGACTTCAACTGTGCGATATATATATATATACATATATATACATTTTTTTTAAAAATATATTTTATTCAAGTTTTACAAAATGTACATCAATGTACATAGAAAGATTCCCCATATCCTAACCTTCCTTCCTTCCTGCTTTCAGACCCTTTACTCAGTACTTTGTTATTTGGCAGTAGTTACAGCCTTGTGTCTTCTTGGGTATGGCGCTACAAGCTTGGCACACCTGAATTTGGGGGGGGGGGGGGGTTCCCATTCTTCTCTGCAGATCCTCTGCACAACTATTTTCAGGTCTCTCCAGAGATTGGGTTCAAGTCTGGGCTCTGGCTGGGCCACTCACGGACATTGAGTTTTGTCCCGAAGCCACTCCTGCCGTATCTTGGCTGTGTACTTAGGGTTGTTGTTGTGTTGGAAGGTGAACCACCCCAGTCTGAGGTCCTGAGCGCTCTGGAGCAGGTTTTCATCAAGGATATCTCTGTACTTTGCTCCGTTCATCTTTCCATCAATCCTGATTAGTCACCCAGTCCCTGCATCTGAAAAACATCTCCACAGCATAATGGTACCACACCCAGGTTTCACCGTAGGGATGGTGCCAGGATTCCTCCAGATGTGAAGCTTGGCATTTAGGCCAAAGAATTAAATCAAATCAAATTGTATTTGTCACATACACATTTTTAGCAGATGTTATTGCGGGTGTAGCGAAATGCTTGTGTTCCGAGCTCCAACAGTGCAGTAGTATCTAACAGTGCAGTAGTATCTAAAAACAATTCACAACAATACACATCTAAAAGTGAAAGAATGGAATTCAAAAACATTAGATAGAGCAATGTCGGAGTGGCATTGACTAAAATACAGTAGAATAGAATACAGTATATACATATGAGATGAGTAAAGCAGTATGTAAACATTCTTTCGGATCAGTGTCCCTTCCACGGGATGGTTGAGCTAATGTAGGCTAATGTGATTAGCATTTGGTTGTAAGTAACAAGAACAATTCCCAGGACTTAGACATATCTGATATTGGCAGAAAGCTTAAATTCTTGTTAACCTAACTGCACTGTCCAATTTAGAGTAGCTATTTGAGTGAAAGAATACCATGCTATTGTTTGAGGAGAGTGTACAAATTTGAACATGAAAAGTTATTAATAAACAAATTAGGCATATTTGGGCAGTCTTGATACAACATTTTGAACAGAAACGCAATGGTTCATTGGATCAGTCTAAAACTTTGCACATACACTGCTGCCATGTAGTAGCCAAAATCTAAATTGCACCTGGGCTGGAATAATACATTATGGCCTTTATCTTGCATTTCAAAGATGATGGTACAAAAAAATACAAAATAACAGTTTTTTTTCTTGTATTATCTTTTACCAGATCTATTGTGTTATATTTTCCTACATTATTTTCACATTTCCACAAACTTCAAAGTGTTTCCTTTCTAATGGTACCAATAATATGCAGATCCTTGCTTCAGGACCTGAGCTACAGGCAGTTAGATTTGGGTATGTCATTTTAGGCGAAAATTGAAAAAAAGGGGAGGATCCTTAAGCGGTGCAAGTGTTCCCTTATTAAAGTGGCCAGTGATTCCAAGTCTATGTATATACGGCAACAGCTTCTAAGGTGCAGGGTTGCGTAACCAGGTGGAAGCTGGCTAGTAATGGCTATTTAACAGACTGATGGCCTTGAGATAGAAGCTGTTTTTCAGTCTCTCAGTCCCAGCTTTGATGCACCAAGACTGAACTTGCCTTCTGGGTGACAGCGGGGTGAACAGGCTGTGGCTCTGGTGGTTGATGTCTTGATGATCTTTTTGGCCTTCCTGTGACATCGGGTGCTGTAGGTGCAGGGGAGGTAGTTTGCAGGGGAGGTAGTTTGCCCCCCCCCCCGGTGATGCGTTGGGCAGACCGCACCAACCTCTGGAGAGCCCTACGGTTGTGGGCGGTGCAGTTGTCGTACCAGGTGACGATACTCTCAATTGTGCATCTGTAAAAGTTGGAGGGTTTTAGAGGCCAAGACAAATTTCTTCAGCCGGCTGAGGTTGAAGAGGCACTGTTATGCCTTCTTCACTACACTGTCTGTGTTGGTGGGCCATTTCAGATCGTCAGTGATGTGTATGCTGAGGAACTTGACGCTTTCCACCTTCACCACTGCTGTCCCGTCAATGATGTTAGGGGCGTGCCCTCTCTACTGTTTCCTGAAGTCCCAGATCAGCTCCTTTGTTTTGTTGACGTTGAGTGAGATGGTATTTTCCTGGCACCACTCTCCCAGGATTTAATCATATCAGAGAATCTTGTTTTTCATGGTCTGAGAGTCCTTTAGGTGCTTCTCGGCAAACTCCAAGTGGGCTGTCATGTGCCTTACTGAGAAATGGCTTCTGTCTGGCCACTCTACCATACAGGCCTGATTGGTGGAGTGCGGCAGAGATGGTTGTCCTTTTGGAAGCTTCTCCCATCTCCACAAAGGAACTCTAGAGCTCTGTCAGAGTGACCATCGGGTTCTTGGTCACCTCCCTGACCAAGGCCCTTCTCCCCCGATTGCTCAGCTCTAGGAGGTCTTGGTGGTTCCAAACTTATTCCATTTAAGAATGATGGAGGCCACTGTGTTCTTGGGGACCTTCAATGCTGCAGAAATGTTTTGGTACCCTTCCCCAGATCTGTACCTCAACACAATCCTGTCTTGGAGCTCTACGGACAATTCCTTCGACCTCATGGCTTGGTTTTTGTTCTGACATGAACTGTGGGACCTTTTATATAGACAGGTGTGTGCCTTTCCAAATCATGTTCAATCAATTGAATTTACCACATGTGGTTGTTGAAACATCTCAAGGACAATCAATGAAAGCAGGATGCACCTGAGCTCAATTTCGAGTCTCATAGCAAAGGGTCTGAATACTTATGTAAACAAGGTATTCTGTTTTTCATTTGTAATCAATGTGCAAACATTTCTAATAACCTGTTTGTAGATTGATTAGGAAAAAAGGTCATTTAATCCATGTTAGAGTAAGGCTGTAACGTAACAAAATAGAAAAAGTCAAGTGGTCTGAATACTTTCCCGAATGCATTGTACACTATGAACACAATAAGCGGCAGGTAGCTTAGTTGGGCCAGTAACCGAAACGGCACTGGTTCAAATCCCAAGCTGACTGTGAAAAATCTGTCTGTACCCTTGAGCGAGGCACTTTTCCCTAATTGCTCCCGTAAGTTGTCTACTAAAATGTAAACAAATAGCAAAATTCTGCATATAAGAGATTTGCAGAGAGTGCAATGTGCAGTTCTGGGATGATAGTGCAGCATGAATAGTGGAAAGTCCATGGATGAGAGGACCAGGTGGAAGGTTTGGTGAGGCCATCCCACAGGGGAAGAAATGGTCCAGGTGGCAGGAGGTTTTTGGGCTGAAGGGGTCGGCGATTATCTTTCCTGCACGCTTCCTTGCCCTGAAGTCATGCAGGACCTCGATGAAGAGCAGGTGGCAGCCAATGACCTTCTCAGCAGACCCGACAATCCGTTGCAGTGAGGATGGACTTGATGATGGTCGTTTAGAACTGTATCAGTACACATAGCATTCAAAGGAGGACTGAGGACATAACAACACCATGCATTCACCAAACATTTCACTGAGGAAAACAGATTTGTTTTATAGAAATTGTCTGATTGGGAACTGCCATCGTCTATCAATTACAGAATCCCAAATTAATAAACTGGTCACTGAGTGTATGGCTGTGTGGTTTTCCCTTGCCTTGCGTTTTGCTGTCTCTGCCATTCTGCAGTATTCCTGTCCCTGTCCTCAACTGTGTAAGTGTATTTTTAGTCTCCAACCCTGGTGAAGCTGTTGAACGCTACCTGGGGGTTGATGTGCAATGACACGCGGGAGGTGGTGACCATGCTGAACACCACCCAGGAGGTGGTGACCTACTGAACACCACCCAGAGCTAGGAGCAGTTCAAAGAGAAGCTCTGTCAAGCAGTGAATGATACACACACACACCCACATACCAGTATGTCACCCACCTTGTGTTTAATGGTGTTTAATGGTCTAGGCAGTGTGTATATACCAGCAGATTTCCTGTATCAAAAAACAAAATACTTTGTTCATTTGCAAAGTCCATTTAGAAAGCATGTGTGGTTTCTGACCCTAAAATGTCCCTCTCTGCCTTTTTAAAGTCCTTTCTCTCTACATGTGGTTTTAGACAATCTGGTTACTCTCTGCCCTCAACAACTCTCCCCACCCGTCTTAACCTTAACCATTATGGGTCAAAGAGCAAAACCAGCACTGCACTGCCATGGGTAGAAAGAAAGTAGATTTCAACAAGGCAGAACAACAGATTTTTACCTTGTCAGCTCGGGGATTCGATCTTGCAACCTTTCGGTTACTAGTCCAACGCTCTAACCACTAGGCTACCTGCCGCCACATATGTATGTAATGTAGACTGTAATCTAAAGGTTGGCCTTTTGCTCATTATGCATTTGTAGTTGTATGCGTGGTCTTCCAGGCTTTATGTTATAGAAGACTTTCTTTCTCTGTGTGCGTGTGTGTTGGTGTTTTCCTGTAAGTTGACTGGTCCCTTTTTCACCTGTGGGGACATGATGCTACAGCATGTTGCTGAGATCTTGAAGATCCTGGGTGGAGGTGCACTCTTCTTCAGCTTCACAGAGGTCAGGAATTACCCAGACTCCCTATAAGCAAATACACACAACACTCACTCATCCCTAAATGCACATATAGGTCAACACTACCACCTCATATCAGCATTCACATACACACGTGTACACACGTGTACACACGCACACACAGTTCTCATGACTATTGTTCTGTTTCAGATCTTGTGTGTGTGGTTAGTAGCCTGTTACAGGAACCAGAAAAAGAGTCAACCCCAGGGCAGGTAGCCTGGCGGGTAGGAGTTTATGGCCAGTAACTGAGAGGTTGCTGGATCAAATCCCAGAGCTGACAAGGTAAAACAAATCTGTCAATCTGCCTGAGCAAGGTAGTTAACCCACTGTTCCTCAATGATGTCAATTAAAGCAGCCCCCCGCACCTCTCTGATTCAGAGGGGTTGGGTTAAATGTAGAGAAGACACATTTCAGTTGAATGCATTCAGTTGTACAACTGACAAGGCATCCCCTTCCTCATTCCTATAGAAGCCGAGAGTGAAGAGGCCCACAAGTAACACAAGCATTATATACACCAGGGCACCAAACATACACACAAACAAAATACAACATCAAAGATACATGTACACAAACACACAATGTGTCAATATGAAAAGAAGAACACACTCACAGCCTGATGCTTCTGGTACCTTCTGTTTATTACATGGGAAGTCATACAAACTCACATCGTGCTGCACACACACACTAGAAAGCTCTGGGAAAGAGAAGGCAATGTTGGTCTGTACAGTTTCTTGTCTCATGTATGATAGGATGGTTCCACAGCTGTCTAACTACACTGTATGTCAGTGTTTCTCAACTTATGGTCTGTGCAGCACCTGCAATGGTTCCTGGGATAATGCTGACCGCTCCTTCAGACGCTATATGAATTCAATCTGTTCTCGTTGGATGTTTTTAATCAACACAGTTCTCCAAAGAGGTATATCTGGGTTTATATTCACCAGGCACCAAATGGAAGAAAACAGACTGAAGCAGGGAGGGACTACCTGAACTTTCCCAATAAGAAACAGTTGTTTTCATTTTCCATTGCAAAACATTTTGCTACTACGGGTACTAATGAATACAACCCTGTACTTGTTTGTCCCTGGGACCAAACCGGTTGAGAACCACCCCAATTTGATTCCCCTAGCCCTCTGTCTGTCTGTGGGTTTATCAGAAACAGAACCCTGAGCACCAACTACCAGCATTGCACTGTGTGTGGTGACATGCAGAGAATATTTTTTTTTTACAAAGAACAATCTTTTATAATTTAAGAGGTTTTGTCTATGCCACAGAAAGTGTTGCAGTTGTGCTGATTTTATATGAACGTACGTGAATCTTTTGTAGCTTAAACAAATAAGTATTTGTGTGTGGTTTGTGGCCATCAATATTTCTTTACAAATAAAAGGGGTGCCCTATAGATCATGTCACATTAGTGCCTTGGGTGGGAAATATATTTTGTGACAAACTATTGATTGAGGTAATACTGAATTGGGTTAAATGCAGAAGACAAACTTCAGTTGAAGGCATTCAGTTGTACAACTGACCCTTTCCTTTCCCTAGTTGTCACACATTCCTTAACTTAACAACAGTGCCAGTGTGGTATCAGTCTGGAAAAGGGGGGTGGTTGGCAGGAAGCCTACAGAGATGCCTCAGACAACAAGCTTTTTGTATATTCATGTTGATGACCAAGAAATGCCAAGTTGAAATGCACTCTTGCTATTTTTATAACATAAGAAGTGCACCAGTCAGGTAGTCTCTCAAAAGTTGAGACACGCTGTAAGCCTGATAATTCAAATGAACTTTGAATGGAATTGATGAGTAATGTATAATGAAGTGGGAAATTGAGAATTACAATACACAGCGATGGGCAGCCCAAAGTTTTTTGGATGATCTTGTCATGTATTGTCATGTTGTGTCTTGTTTCTGTCCTTTCTCTTCACCCTGTCTCCCTCTGCTGGTCGTACTAGGTTACCTTTTCTTCCCCTCTTTCCCCCAGCTGTTCCTTGTCTTCTCTGACTACCTCGTTCACCCCTTTTCCCACCTGTTCCCTTTTTCCCTCTGATTAGGTCTCTATATCTCTCTCTGTTTCTGCTCCTGTCTTTGTCGGATTCTCGTTTGTGTTACTCATGCCTGAACCAGACTATCGTCGTGTTTGCTGCAACCATGTCCTGTCCTGTCGGAATCTGCATGTTCATCTAACCTTGTCCTGTCCTGTCGGAATCTGCCTGTCCATCTGAGCCTACGTGTGTTTCGTCATTAAAGAAACTCTGTTTTGTTAATTCGCTTTTGGGTCCTCATTCACGCACCTGACAGAAGAATCCGACCAAGAATGGACCCAGCGACTTCGGATCCTCTCCACTCAGCCGTCGAGATCCAGGGAGCGATGCTAGGCAGACACGAGCAGGAATTGTCTGCTGCTCGACATGCCGTTGAGACCCTGGCCACCCAAGTCTCCAACCTCACAGAACAGGTTCACCATCTCCGCCTCGATCCACCGGCCACTTCCAGGGCTTTCGAATCTCCGGAGCCCAGAATCAATAACCCGCCGTGTTACTCTGGGGAGCCCACTGAATGCCGCTCGTTCCTCACCCAGTGTGATATTGTGTTTTCTCTCCAGCCCAACACTTACTCCAGGAGCACTGCTCGTATCGCCTACGTCATATCTCTCCTTACTGGACGGGCTCGTGAGTGGGGCACGGCAATCTGGGAAGCAAGGGCTGAGTGTACTAACCAGTATCAGGACTTTAAGGAGGAGATGATACGGGTTTTTGATCGATCTGTTTTTGGGGAGGAGGCTTCCAGGGTCCTGTCTTCCCTATGTCAAGGTAATCGATCCATAACAGACTACTCTATTGAGTTTCGCACTCTTGCTGCCTCCAGTGGCTGGAACGAGCCGGCTTTGCTCGCTCGTTTTCTGGAGGGTCTCCGCGCAGAGGTAAAGGATGAGATTCTCTCCCGGGAGGTTCCTTCCAGTGTGGATTCCTTGATTGAACTCGCTATTCGCATTGAGCGACGGGTTGATCTTCGTCACCGAGCTCGTGGAAAGGAGCTCGCGTTCTCCGTTGCCCCCCTCTCCGCATCACTACCATCTTCCTCTGCCGGCTCGGGTGCTGAGCCTATGCAGCTGGGAGGTATCCGCATCTCGACTAAAGAGAGGGAACGGAGAATCACCAACCGCCTCTGTCTCTATTGCGGTTCCGCTGGTCATTTTGTCACTTCATGTCCAGTAAAAGCCAGAGCTCATCAGTAAGCGGAGGGCTACTGGTGAGCGCTACTACTCCTGTCTCTCCTTCAAGATCCTGCACTACCTTGTCGGTCCATCTACGCTGGACCGGTTCGTCAGCTTCCTGCAGTGCCTTGATAGACTCTGGGGCGGAGGGCTGTTTTATGGACGAGACCTGGGCTCGGGAACATGACATTCCTCTCAGACAGTTAAGGGAGTCCACGGCCTTGTTCGCCTTGGATGGTAGTCCTCTCCCCAGGATTCAGCGTGAGACGCTACCCTTAACCCTCACTGTCTCTGGTAATCATAGCGAAACCATTTCTTTTTTAATTTTTCGTTCACCTTTTACACCTGTTGTTTTGGGCCATCCCTGGCTAGTTTGTCATAATCCTTCTATTAATTGGTCTAGTAATTCTATCCTCTCCTGGAACGTCTCTTGTCATGTGAAATGTTTAATGTCTGCTATCCCTCCTGTTTCCTCTGTCTCTTCTTCACAGGAGGAGCCTGGTGATTTGACAGGGGTGCCGGAGGAATATCACGATCTGCGCACGGTGTTCAGTCGGTCCAGGGCCACCTCTCTTCCTCCACACCGGTCGTATGATTGTAGTATTGATCTCCTTCCGGGAACCACTCCCCCCCGGGGTAGACTATACTCTCTGTCGGCTCCCGAACGTAAGGCTCTCGAAGATTATTTGTCTGTAGCTCTTGCCGCCGGTACCATAGTCCCCTCCTCCTCTCCCGCCGGAGCGGGGTTTTTTTTTGTTAAGAAGAAGGACGGGTCCCTGCGCCCCTGCATAGATTATCGAGGGCTGAATGACATAACAGTGAAGAATCGTTATCCGCTTCCTCTTATGTCTTCAGCCTTCGAGATCCTGCAGGGAGCCAGGTTTTTCACTAAGTTGGACCTTCGTAACGCTTACCATCTCGTGCGCATCAGGGAGGGGGACGAGTGGAAGACGGCGTTTAACACTCCGTTAGGGCACTTTGAATACCGGGTTCTTCCTTTCGGCCTCGCTAACGCTCCAGCTGTCTTTTAGGCATTAGTCAATGATGTCCTGAGAGACATGCTGAACATCTTTGTTTTCGTTTACCTTGACGATATCCTGATTTTTTTCACCGTCACTCCAGATTCATGTTCAGCACGTTCGACGTGTCCTCCAGCGCCTTTTAGAGAATTGTCTTTTTGTGAAGGCTGAGAAGTGCACTTTTCATGCCTCCTCCGTCACATTTCTCGGTTCTGTTATTTCCGCTGAAGGCATTAAGATGGATCCCGCTAAGGTCCAAGCTGTCATTGATTGGCCCGTCCCTAAGTCACGCGTCGAGCTGCAGCGCTTTCTCGGCTTCGCGAACTTCTATCGTCGTTTCATCCGTAATTTCGGTCAGGTGGCAGCTCCTCTCACAGCCCTTACTTCTGTCAAGACGTGCTTTAAGTGGTCCGTTTCCGCCCAGGGAGCTTTTGATCTCCTCAAGAATCGTTTTACATCCGCACCTATCCTTGTTACACCTGACGTCTCTAGACAGTTCGTTGTCGAGGTTGACGCGTCAGAGGTGGGCGTGGGAGCCATTCTTTCTCAGCGCTCCCTCTCTGACGACAAGGTCCACCCTTGCGCGTATTTTTCTCATCGCCTGTCGCCGTCGGAACGTAACTATGATGTGGGAAACCGCGAACTGCTCGCCATCCGCTTAGCCCTAGGCGAATGGCGACAGTGGTTGGAGGGGGCGACCGTTCCTTTTGTCGTTTGGACCGACCATAGGAACCTTGAGTACATCCGTTCTGCCAAACGACTTAATGCGCGTCAGGCGCGCTGGGCGCTGTTTTTCGCTCGTTTCGAGTTCGTGATTTCTTATCGTCCGGGCTCTAAGAACACCAAGCCTGATGCTTTATCTCGTCTCTTCAGTTCTTCAGTAGCCTCCACTGACCCCGAGGGGATTCTCCCTGAGGGGCGTGTTGTCGGGTTGACTGTCTGGGGAATTGAGAGGCAGGTAAAGCAAGCACTCACTCACACCCCGTCGCCGCGCGCTTGTCCAGGAACCTTCTTTTCGTTCCCGTTCCTACTCGTCTGGCCGTTCTTCAGTGGGCTCACTCTGCCAAGTTAGCCGGCCACCCTGGCGTTCGGGGTACGCTTGCTTCCATTCGCCAGCGTTTTTGGTGGCCCACCCGGGAGCATGACACGCGTCGTTTCGTGGCTGCTTGTTCGGTCTGCGCGCAGACTAAGTCCGGTAACTCCCCTCCTGCCGGCCGTCTCAGGCCGCTTCCCATTCCCTCTCGACCGTGGTCTCACATCGCCTTGGATTTTGTCACCGGACTGCCTTCGTCAGCGGGGAAGACTGTTATTCTTACGGTTGTCGATAGGTTCTCTAAGGCGGCTCATTTTATTCCCCTTGCTAAGCTTCCTTCTGCTAAAGAGACGGCACAAATCATCATCGAGAATGTTTTCAGAATTCATGGCCTTCCGTCAGACGTCGTTTCGGACAGAGGTCCGCAATTCACGTCTCAATTTTGGAGGGAGTTTTGCCGTTTGATTGGGGCTTCCGTCAGTCTCTCTTCCGGCTTTCACCCCCAGTCTAACGGTCAAGCAGAACGGGCCAATCAGACTATTGGTCGCATCTTACGCAGTCTTTCTTTTCGCAAACCTGCGTCTTGGTCAGAACAGCTCCCCTGGGCAGAATACGCCCACAACTCGCTTCCTTCGTCTGCGACCGGGCTATCTCCTTTTCAGAGTAGCCTCGGGTACCAGCCTCCGCTGTTCTCATCTCAGTTCGCCGAGTCCAGCGTCCCCTCCGCTCAGGCTTTTGTCCAACGTTGCAAGCGCACCTGGAAGAGGGTCAGGTCTGCACTTTGCCGTTATAGGGCGCAGACTGTGAGAGCTGCTAATAAGCGTAGAACTAAGAGTCCTAGATATTGTCGCGGTCAGAGAGTTTGGCTCTCCACTCAGAACCTTCCCCTTAAGACAGCTTCTCGCAAGTTGACCCCGCGGTTCATTGGTCCGTTCCGTATTTCTCAGATCATTAATCCTGTCGCAGTGCGACTTCTTCTTCCGCGATATCTTCGTCGCGTCCACCCGGTCTTCCATGTCTCCTGTGTTAAGCCCGTTCTTCGCGCCCCCGCTCGTCTTCCCCCCCCCATCCTTGTCGAGGGCGCACCTATCTACAGGGTCCGTAAGATTTTGGACATGCGTCCTCGGGGCCGTGGTCATCAGTACCTAGTGGATTGGGAGGGGTACGGTCCTGAGGAGAGGAGTTGGGTTCCCTCTCGGGACGTGCTGGACCGTTCGCTGATCGATGATTTCCTCCGTTGCCACCAGGTTTCCTCCTCGAGTGCGCCAGGAGGCGCTCGGTGAGTGGGGGGGTACTGTCATGTATTGTCATGTTGTGTCTTGTTTCTGTCCTTTCTCTTCACCCTGTCTCCCTCTGCTGGTCGTACTAGGTTACCTTTTCTTCCCCTCTTTCCCCCAGCTGTTCCTTGTCTTCTCTGACTACCTCGTTCACCCCTTTTCCCACCTGTTCCCTTTTTCCCTCTGATTAGGTCTCTATATCTCTCTCTGTTTCTGCTCCTGTCTTTGTCGGATTCTCGTTTGTGTTACTCATGCCTGAACCAGACTATCGTCGTGTTTGCTGCAACCTTGTCCTGTCCTGTCGGAATCTGCATGTTCATCTAACCTTGTCCTGTCCTGTCGGAATCTGCCTGTCCATCTGAGCCTACGTGTGTTTCGTCATTAAAGAAACTCTGTTTTGTTAATTCGCTTTTGGGTCCTCATTCACGCACCTGACAGATCTAGCTTGGTTTAAATGGTGTTCCGCTAATGTATATGCCTTCAAATAAATTGACACTGATAACCATTGTGAAAAATGTTTACTCAATTATGATCCTTCAATCTGTGCCAAAAACCTGAGGTGAATTCTGTATTTATCTTGGTTCTAACTATTTTGTTTCCTTTATTGTTGTAATTGTTTTGTAAATAACACTTTCAAGTTTTCCTAGTGACACTTTGTTTTGATTACCTTGTTTATTTGCCTGTCATTGGAGGAAATTATTTGCTAATTGTTTAATACCAATGGTGTAAAGTAATTAAGTAAACATTTTAAAGTACTAATTAAAGTACTAGATAAATAAAGGTTAAAACATTAAAATACTAAAATAGTTTTTTGGGGTGTCTGTACTTTACTATTTATATTTTTTAAACATTCCTAAAGAAAATGTAGTTTTTACTTTAACATTTTCCCTGCCACCCAAAAGTACTCCTAACATTTTGAATGCTTAGCAGGACAGGAAAATGGTCCAATTCACACACTTAACATCACTGGTCATCCCTACTGCCTCTGATCTGGCTAAACACACATGCTTCATTTGTAAATTATGTCAAGAGTGTTGGATAGTGCCCCTGGCTATCTGCAAATTAAAAAAACAAGAATATTGCCGTCTGGTTTGCTTAATATAAGGAATTAGAAATTATGTATACTTTTACTTTTGATACTTAAGTATATTTAAAAGCAAATACTTTCACTCAAGTAGTATTTTAATGGATGACTTTCTGTTATACTTGAGTCATTTTCTATTAAGGTATCTTTACTTTTACTTAGGTATGACAATTGGGTACTTTTTTCCACCACTGTCTAAGTCTGCCTTTCTTAAAGATATGGGTCAGGACATGTAAACATTTTTAAATAAATAAAGGGCACTCATTAAGATATCATATTAACATGGCTTAAGTCATGGCAAAATGGGTAGAATTGCAGGAAATTTGCTGTAAAACTGAATAAATAAATATCTCTGCTCCATGGCAAATTGAGTTGAATTGCATTTTTTTTATTATTGCTAATTGTTCTCTCCACACCATGGCATGTGTAGAATTTCAGGAAATTAACACTTAAATGTATCTCCACTGTCAAGAGCAGCGCCACTAAAATGTTTTGCCCGCAAGGTGAAGAGGGCCTCCTCACCAAATCTCACTTGGGGCCCCCAAATGAGGCATATTTTCATAAGCTTCAGTCCCAGGAAAACACTGAATTTCTCATTTGGGTCCCAGGGTGAAAAAGTTTAAGAACCCCTTGTCTCATTGATCCTATCTTGGAGGAAGTTTCAAACTATAGATATGGCTTTTAACCACCTATCTAAATACCGTTAATTTGTCACTTTCACAAAACAGCCAATAGGACACACGTTTTAGAGAAAAGAGTTAAGGAACGAGTTCCATTCAGTATTAAGTACTGCACTTGATGGTAACCCTGCTAAAAGTCCTTGGTTGTACAGCACAGCAGTGGGTTGGAGTTAGTATGTTCAGACAGTCCCCAAGCGGTCACTTAGGCTGCGTTTAGACAGGCAGCCCAATTCTGATTTTTTTCTTTCTCCACTAATTGGTCTTTTGACCAATCACATCAGATATTTTTCAGAGCTGATCTGATTGGTCAAAAGACAAATGAGTAAAAAAAATATCAGAATTGGGCTGCCTGTCTAAACGCAGTCTAAGAATCAGTGACCCTGAGATTCCAAACGCTCCAAGACTGCTGCCACTTCACATCCTCTGACTCAACGCTCTCACTTCACCATGATTGACAGAATGACTCACATCTGTCTTGACGAGGGTGGGCTCAGCCCTGGTATTGACTTCCTGTTCTAGATTGTGGCAACGTCTCAGCTTCCGGTTGCCTTTCTCTGACCCAAATGGCACCCTATTCCCTATATAGTGTACTACTTTTGACGAAGGCCCGGTTTCCCAAATGCATCGTTGTAACGATGCGCCTATGAAGGTTCTATCTCCTTCGTTATTAACATTGCACTTAAACACTTGTAATCTAACACCTGCCTCAGACCATTCGTAGAACGGGCTAAGTGCGTCCTTAGATGCTTTTTTTGCCCTCCCGCGTCACTGTACACACACAAGATCTCGCTAAACATAGAATCACATAGTTTATCCGTATCTCTGTGACCGCTGATAACTTCAGAACAAAGTTGACAATAGTCAATGTCTTTGCAATTGATACAAACAAGCGACGTATAAAAAGATGCTTCAAATGAAAACCGAGGTGACTGCATTTAAACAGTAGGCTATAGGCCTATTTCAATCATATTGAAATACATTTAATGTTCAAATCGAGTTCTATGTTGATCATTATAGTCTGTCTATAATTTGTCTCAATATATTTAATGTGTAGCCTAACATGAGCAATGTTGTTCCAAATTAATATTTGCAGCCGTAGGCAGTAATATCTCTGTAGGATCTGATCCTTCATCAGTATTTTTAAATAATTTAAATGTTAAGGAAAGATTTGAATGGAAAAAGCTGATCTGAGCGCTGCACTCACTTTCGATCCTATCATTATCGATACATGCTCCAACGACATTATGTGTGGTGTTTTGGCAATGAAAGATACATTGTTAAAACACTCAAAGCCTAATGCCCCTTTGACATCGTGACGTGCTTCTTTACGCCATCTTCAAGTAGCCCCGCTACTGAACATACAATTGTAGTGTTTGTAACACAAGATAGAGGAGAGCCTGTCTCTCTTCAGAGATTTTATTTATTTTGGGAGATTTTATTTATTTTTTATTTAGCTAAATATGACCTCTTCATTCAAGACAGAATAAATATGTTGTTTCAGGTGACAAACATGTTTTTGTTTAGTTAATTTTTCCACAACTTTCTCTAATTTTATTGCAAGTCAAGCTAGCTAGGCAAGGTTGAAGATAGCATTGTAGCTAGCGACCTCCATTAAATAATTATAAAACAAACATCATTAGCATCAAACTTTAACGGGAGGCAACAGTCAATGTGTATTATTTAACAAGGGGGCGTTGCGTTACCACTCCGTTGTGGACATCCCCTGAAATGCATGACATCTGGCGCAACGTAGTCGGTCGGAGTGCTTATTGGTAATGTGAAGAGGTTTTGGAATCGCAACGCCCCCTTGTGGTTGAAGGCTCCGTTACGTCGTCTTTACTCCAGCCAGAGTCAGTCAAAAAACAGGAAGATATCAAACCACAGAAGATGAAAATGTTGTTTTCAATCATGGATTAATGGGATAGCTAGCAACTTGTAAACAATTACCCATTCCTATAAGTGAGTACTATTTTAATAATGTTAAATACACATTGGCTGTTAAGCCAATTACAAACTCAGCAAAAAAAAGAAACATCCTCTCACTCTCAACTGCCTTTATTTTCAGCAAACTTAACATGTGACTAACAGAAGTTGAATAAAATCAAAAGTAACAGTCAGTATCTGGTGTGGCCACCAGCTTCATTAAGTACTGCAGTGCATCTCCTCCTCATTGACTGCATCAGATTTGCCAGGTATTGCTGTGAGATGTTACCCCACTCTTCCACCAAGGCACCTGCAAGTTCCCGGATATTTCTGGGGTGAATGGCCCTAGCCTTCACCCTCCGATCCAACAGGTCCCAGACATGCTCAATGGGATAGAGATCTGGGCTCTTCAATGGCCATGGCAGAACACTGACATTCCTGTCTTGCAAGAAATCACACACAGAACGAGCAGTATGGCTGGTGGCATTGTCATGCTGGAGGGTCATGTCAGGATGAGCCTGCAGGAAGGGTACCACATAAGGGAGGAGGATGTCTTCCCTGTAACGCACAGCGTTGAGATGCCTGCAATGACAACAAGCTCAGTCCGATGATGCTGTGGCACACCGCCCCAGATCATGACTGACCCTCCACCTTCAAATCGATCCCGCTCCAGAGTACAGGCCTCGGTGTAACGCTCATGTAACGGATGTGAAACGGCTAGCTAGTTAGCGGTGGTGCGCGCTAAATAGTGTTTCAATCGGTGACGTCACTTGCTCTGAGACCTTGAAGTTGTAGTTCCCCTTGTTAAGCAAGGGCCGCGGCTTTTGTAGAGCGATGGGTAACGATGCTTCGTGGGTGACTGTTGTTGATGTGCGCAGAGGGTCCCTGGTTCGCGCCCTGGTATGGGCGAGGGGACGGTCTAAAGTTATACTGTTACATTCATTCCTTTGACGATAAATGCGAATTCGACCATCCCCCCTGGTGAGACAAAACTGTGATTCGTCAGTGAATAGCACTTTTTGTCAGTCCTGTCTGGACCAGTGACAGTGGGTTTGGGCCCATTGTCAACGTTGTTCCTGGTGATGTCTGGTGAGGACCTGCCTTAGAACAGGCCCTCAGTCCAACCTCTCACCTTATTGTGGACAGTCTGAGCACTGATAGAGGGATTGTGTGTTCCTGGTGTAACTCGGCAACAACTGCCCATCCTGTACCTGTCCTGCAGGTGTGATGTTCAGATGTACCGATCCTGTGCAGGTGTTGATACACGTGGTCTGCCACTGCGAGGATGATCAGCGGTCCGTCGTGTAGTGCTGTTTTAGACGTCTCACAGTACGGACATTGCAATTTATTGCCCTGGCCACATCTGCAGTCCTCATGCCTATGTCACATTCACGCAGATGAGCAGGGATCCTGGGCATATTTGTTTTTGTGTTTTTCAGTCAATAGAAAGGCCTCTTTAGTGTCCTAAGTTTTCATAACTGTGACCTTATTTGCCTACTGTCTGTAAGCTGTTAGTGTCTTAATGACAGTTCCACAGGTGCATGTTCATTAATTGTTTATGGTTCATTGAACAAGCATGGAAAACAGTGTTTAAGCCCTTTACAATGAAGATCTTAAGTTTTTGGATTTTTACAAATGCTCTTTGAAAGACAGGGCCCTGAAAGGGGCATATCTTTTTTTGCTGAGTTAATATGACTGTTGCCTCCCGTTTAAGTTTGATGGTGATGACGTTTATTTTTTATAGGATAATCATTAGGTGGAGGTCGCTAGATACAGTGGTATCTAAAACGTAGCCTATCTAGCTAGCTGCTCTGCAGTGCAAGCAAGCTTGACATGCTATAAAAGGTAAAGAAAGAAGTTGAGAAAAAAAAAAGTAAAACATGTTATCACCTGAAACAATATATTGAATGAAAAGGTCATATTTTGCTATTTCTCCTCCATCTTGCGTTACAAACACCAAACTTGTCCGTTCATTAGCGGGGCAAGATCTGAAGATCACATATCGTGTACTATGTCAGGATGTAAACAGTGGATCAGTTCCATTGCTATTGGGAAACCGGGCCCAGAGCTCTATGGACCTTGGTCAAAAGTAGTGCACTATACACAGAATAGGATGTAATTTAGGACTGTCCTTATCTCTCACACTTGTTCATTCTGCTGTTGTACCTGCCGTTCAACTCACTGTGGACTTGATTACTTTAATGTTTCCTTCTCAGCTACAACTTTCCAAATAAAAAAGGCATGATTCAAGAGCTTGGCTTGTACTATACAGTCCTTTCATTCCTCACTTCTCCAAGTTGATGTGAACCTGTAGTCATTTCAGATAAAAGAAACAAAAACAAATGAGCGTACCAGAATGAGATTTCTTAACACACACTTTGAATGATCCAAGAAACTGAAAACGAGGGATAGACAATGCGTTTCCCAATAACATCTAGGGCATTTCTGGTAAACAAAAGGTACGATTAGAAACGGCTATTTTAGTTGATGATTGGAGCAGCTTTATTAGTCTTTGCAGCACTTAAACATTGCAAGGTGTTCTTGGAATGAAAGGGAGGGATACTTAGTACAGAACAACACATTATTTGGCCCGTAAACATGTTCAACAAATGCCACTTAGCTAGCGTGTCCTTCCATGTGCACTTTAAAAAAAAATCATTAAGGCCCAGTACAGTCAGTGATTTTCCAGTGTTGTGTGTGTGTGTATACACACACAGTGGCAAGAAAAAGTGTGTGAACCCTTTGGAATTGCCTGGCTTTCTATATAAATTGGTCATCAAATTTGATCTGATCTTCATCTAAATCACAACAGAGAAAAATAGTGTGCTTAACTTAACACAAATTATTGTATTTTTCTTGTCTATATTGAACACATTGTTTAAACATTCAGTGTAGGTTGAAAAAAGTATGTGAACCCCTTAGGCTAATGACTTCTCCAAAAGCTCATTGGAGTCTGCTAACCTGGAGTCAAATCAATGAGACGAGATTGGAGCTGTTGGTTAGAGCTGCCTTGCCCTATAAAAACACTCACAAAATTTGAGTTTGCTATTCACAAGAAGCATTGCCTAATGTGAACCTTGCCTCAAACAAGAGATCTCAGAAGACCTAAGATTAAGAATTGTTGACTTCGATAAAGCTGTAAAGAGTTACAAAAGTATCTCTAAAAGCCTTGATGTTCATCAGTCCAAGGTAAGACAAATTGTCTATAAATGGAGAAAGTTCAGCACTGTTGCTACTCTTCCTAAGAGTGGACATCCTGCAAAGACGACTGCAAGAGCACAGTGCAGAATGCTCAATGAGGTTAAGAAGAATCCTAGTGTCAGCTAAAGACTTCTTCTCTGGAATCTCTGGAACATGCCAACATCTGACAAGTCTACGATACATAAAACACTAAACAAGAATGGTGTTCATGGGAGGACACCACGGAAGATGCCATTGCGGTCCAAAAAAAACGACAACATTGCTGCACGTCTGAAGTTTGCAAAAGTACACCTGGATGTCCCACAGCGCTACTGGCAAAATATTCGGTGGACAGATTAAACTACAGTTGAGTTGTTTGGAAGGAACACACAACAGCGTGGAGAAAAAGGCACAGCACACCGACATCAAAACCTTATCCCAACTGTAAAGTATGGTGAAGGGAGCATCATGGTTTGGGGCTGCTTTGCTGCCTCAGGGCCTGGACAACTTGCTATCATCGATGGAAAAATGAATTCCCAAGTTTATCAAGACATTTTGCAGGAAAAACGGTAGGCTATCTGTCCACCAATTGAAGCTCAACAGAAGTTGGGTGTTTCAACAGGATAACGACCCAAAACAGAAGTAAATCAACAACAGAATGGCTTCAACAGAAGAAAATATTCATTTTGGAGCATCCCAGAGTCCTGACCTCAACCTGATTGAGACATCCCAAGAATATTGCTGTACTGAAACAGTTCTGTAAAGAGGAATGGTCCAAAATTCTTCCTGACCGTTGTGCAGGTCTGATCCGCAACTACAGAAAACGTTTGGTTGAGGTTAATGCTGCCAAAGGAGGGTCAACCAGTTATTAAATCCAAGGGTTCACTTACTTTTTCAACCCTGCACTGTGAATATTTACACAATATGTTCAATAAAGACATGAAAACGTATAATTGTGTGTTATTAGTTTAAGCAGACTGTTTGTCTATTGTTGTGACCTAGATAGATCAGATCAAATTTTAAGACCAATTTATGCAGAAATCCAGGTATTTCTAAAGGGTTCGACATACTTTTTCTTGCCACTGTGTGTGTGTGTGTATATATATATATTTCCACACAGAGGTTGGAATAATACTGTGAAAGTGTGAAAATAATAATGCCCTTTTAGTGTAAGAGCTATGAAAGTAAGAGCCTGAAATGTCAGCCTTTTTTGGTGGAATGGAATTTTGGCCTACCTGGCGACATCACCAGGTGGTAAATTAGACCAATAAGAAAATGTTCCAAATCTCTCTGCCAATAATAATCAGTTTTCCCATCCCCACTCACACTACTGACAGTCCTAGCAAAATTCTTGCTTAAAAAAAAGAAGCTATTTGCTAAGAAGCTATTTTGGTAGAAAAATATCACAGCAAGGTACTTCAATTGTTAAACAGAAAATATTTGATATTGTAATAAAAATGTATGCATTGGATCTTTAAACTATAATATTAAAATAACCACACAGGAGGACAGTTATTCCATGTTGTATGTGTGTGTGTGTGTGTGTGTGCAACCTGGTCTCAGAGCATTTCGTATTATTCTGTACGTAAAACTGAGACACTCGCATTTAATATGATGCGTCACGTTTCATATGGTATGAATTAATTTGTGGACTTCAAATAAAATGTTACGAATTTGCTAAATGTATGATATGTTAAGAATTCTATCTACGTCGCTAATGTTAGCTCGGCTAGGGGTTAGGGTTAAGTTTAGGAGTTGGAGAAGGGTAGGTGGAAAGGTTAGCTAACATGCAAAGTAGCAAGGAGTTGAAAAGTTGCTAATTAGCTCAAAAGTTGTCAGTGACAAGATTTTAAATAACCACTGGTCTTAAGTAACTATACCAAACGTAATATATCATACTAATTTCAGTGTCTCGTTTTTAAGTTTATTATGTTACGTCTAGTCTATGAGACCAGGCTGGAGAATTCATTTGAGGAATGCGAGGGGAGTCAATCCTTCTTCAGGTTCATATCCATGTTGGTCCTTGAACTCCACTTCTCTACTCCTATACATTCTCAAGGGGTGCAACTGGCTTCTGTAGTATTTTTTTTTTTTAAAGAACCACAACAGGGATCTGGCCTGAAATGCACTGAATGACAATATACACCAAAATGGAGTCAGGGTTACCATTCCTCACGGTCCCATCCTTCGATGTCATTCACTGCATTTCAACCATTTGTCACTTCCTCCTCATCCTCCTGGAAGTAAGGATGTTCTTGAGCGTTTAGGGCAGAGATTCTTCTTAGAGGGTCAAAGGTTAGCATTTTCTGTGGGAACAAACAGAACGGCTAGGTTTACAAATGTGACTCAAGTAGCAATTAAAAGTAGGGGTTGTCCTATCTCTATCATAGCTTTTACAGGTGTTGGTCTGGGTAAATAAATACACTTTTAGCCAGGATTCACATATACAATTTTACCATTTAGCATTTCAACGCTCCCAAAAAGTTTTTTTTTAACCAAACAGAATACACCCTACAGCTGGTTAAAAAAACAAAAGTTTCACCAAAAGCAGCTCTGCCCCCTGCTCATTGATCTCAGGAACGTAGTCTGTGATTGGGCGGGGGCTGATAGGACTGAAGTTGTGTCGTGAGAGGGTGACATCAGCAGGCCACTCCTCCATGGGTGGCAGGCCAATCACACTGTGGAATGGCAGACAGAAAGGAACAAGCCAACCAGTCAGACAAGTGTTTCAGAAAGTATTAACAGAAGTTAGACTGATCCAAAGTGGCAAGGACTGAGTCCCGAAATGCACCCTATAGGCCCTGGTCAAAAGTAGTACACTATATAGGGAATAGGGTGCCATTTGGGATACACAAGTGGACATTTCTGCCCATACTCACTTGAATATCTTTCCCAGTTGGTCCATTTCAGAGTCTCCAGAGAACAACGGTCTACATGAGAAAGTTTGGATTTGGGTTAATGTGCTGTTGGCAAACTTCCCCTGCTGTGACAAGCAGTACCGTCTGTCTCTCTGTCCCCATATAGTCTTATTTTATTGTGCTGACCTACGGCCATGTCTGTGGGAGATTACAGGGCCAGGGCTGACCCTCCCCTGTGTACACTGGTGTGGCCTGGCCGTTAGCGTGGAGCCATAATGATAAGAGAAGAATCCCTGAGTCCTAGTTAATTGGAGTGCCACAGCAGTAGACTGCTATACTTCGATTTGACCACCTGGTGGGAGCATAATCATAGAAATGAGAGCTCGGTCACACTACAGTCTGAAACAAATTAGGTTTCTCAGTTTCCAATGTGGTAACTTGCTGGGTGGGATATAATCTATTAATCCAGCGGGCATCTTTTAGAATATCAGATTTACACACATACATACATAACATATACCATACAATATACCATACAATTTATATCACAGAGAGAAAATTATTTTAAAATAAATGTCCCAGTATGTCAAATAAGCCTTCTCTGGCCCTGACCACTCACTTGCGTCGGAACATCTCAGCAAAGATGCAACCCGTGCTCCAGATGTCCACCGGCGTGGCATAGGTGGACTGGAGCAGGACCTCAGGAGGCCTGTACCACAGAGTCACCACCTAGGGCAGACAAGGAGGATAGAGATGTCAATGGAGGGACAGTTGAGAGTAGGAGAGAGGTATGAATGTGTATGAATATTTATGCCAACTGTAAAGCATAAGTAAGCATTATGGTGAATGCACATAGAGACCCTTTCCATTCTCAACCAGTTTGTGTGTGTCTGTGTTCCTACCACAGGGGTAAGGGCCATGTGGCAACTGTAGATCCTGGCCAGTCCAAAGTCGGCCAGCTTAACCTGACCACGGCTGGTGACCAGGATGTTCTCTGGCTTCAGGTCCCGGTGCACCACACGGTTCGAGTGTAGGAATGACAGGCCGCACAGCAATTGACGCATCAGGTCCTAACACACAGGGGGACACATTTAACATGTGTACCAGGCTCGGGCCACACAACGGTCCAACATATCCAGCCAGATAGAGGGCGACCTGTGGACCTGCCAAACACTGAGATCATTTAAACGTTTGTTTTGGATGTACCTTCCTTTTAACATGGTTTACAGGGACCTACTATGTTTATTTAACATGGTTTACAGGGACCTACTATGTTTATTTAACATGGTTTACAGGGACCCGAGGGGGCTTCTCACTCTGATGTGGCTGGGGGGCAGTCCTGGGGCGGGGGCCTTCTCTAGGTAGGTCTTCAGGTCCTGGTCCACGTGTTCAAATACCAGGGTGACTTTAGTCTCCTGATCTGTCCTCAGGGTGGCACACACATCCATGAGCCTGATGTACAAACACACACACACACAGACAATGAGCCTAGCGTACACATACAGTCAAACATCACACACAGTCACGTCCATGAGCTCAGTGTACACAGTGTGTGATAAGTCATCTGAACGTTCCATGGTTGAATTTAGAATTCCTCAAGGTTCTGTGCTTGGACCCCTTATTTTTCTTTATACATGCTACCCCTTGGTAATGACATGCACTTTCATTACTATGCTGATGACACCCAATTGTATTCATCTTTTAAACCAGACGATACTTTAAAGTCAGCCCACCTTGAGGTGTGCATCACAGACGTTAAATACAGTTATAGTGCACTGGCATTGTAGCGTTTTTGTATATTCTATTTAATGATCTCGAGAATGGATGTCATGGTGGCATTTAATGTCTGTTTTTATGTGGTGAAGCCAAACAAATTTCCACATTACATGGACATTGGACAGTTTCTAATTATAAAAACATCCAACTTCTTGCATTTAAACTTTCACAAGGCTGAAATGATGGCACTTGGCCACAAGAAACTCTGTGTCAGACCTCACCCTCAACATTGATGGTTGCCTTATTACACCAAACATGGTTGTTAAAAATCTTAGTGTCCCCTTTTGACCCCGGCCTCACTTTTGACAACTACATAAAAAGCATATCCAAAACAGCATCCTTTCATCTCAGGAAAATGTCCAGAATTAGACATCTCTCAAACAGATGCAAAAAAATTGGTCCATGAATTTGTTTAATCTCCAGTTGCTCAGACTACACTATTAAAAGCCTACAACTTGCAAAGAACACTGCAGCTCGCATTTTAACCAACACTAGAAGGCACGAGCACATCACTCCAGTTTTATCAGCACTACACTGGCTGCCTGTAAAGTATTGGTTTGAAGACCTTACTCTTAACATTTAAAGCGCTGCATGGCCATGGCCTCTTATCTGACAGACGTGCTCGTTCCACACAACCCAGTGAGGGTGCTCCACTCCCAAGGAGACAGTTTGAGTTGATGAATCCTGCACACCCCCAACTTTTAAATTAGTGCTCGTCCACAACAGCACTGAAAAATAATATAGGGGAAACACTGTGTGGGATCTCTTAATACACAGTCAAACAGACAAGCTCATGGTCAATCACCATAATTTGAATGAGAGGCGAGTCATGCCATGTTGAGTCAGTCACTAGATAATAACCTTTATAGAACCTGCTTATCATAGACATACCAGTCAGTTTTTAGGCATTCCAAAGTTCTTATGCTATGTGGGCGTAGGGCTTCACAAGATACAGGTGATCAGGTCAAAACTAAAGTCACAGGCTACAAGTCGCAACAAAAACAACACAATGTGTCAATGAAAGCGTTTGACTGTGATTGTTCTCGTGTTTACGCATTTCAAAAGGTGTTATTTAAGTATGAAGTAGAAACATTGAACGTGTATAGCTTACGTTATTCCATTCATTCCCTTTTTACCACTACAATTTTACAGTTGACAGTGAGACTGTGCGGTTTTGTCAGTTAACCCTAGATCTACACAAAAGATGGCATGGGATGTGAACTAATCTCAAAACTAGACCTCTTTCCTGGCTGGAGAACATCACTATAAATAAAGGTTCAATGATTAAATGTGTTCTTCAAACCTCTTTGGAATGGCATGATTGCCAAAGTTTTTGCATGCATTTTTAGCAATACCAACTACCCACTGAAGACATTCTTTAAAAGGAAAGTACACTTGGTCATAAGACTTTATATGGGCAAATAAAATTAATAGAATAAAAAGGAAGGTTTTACATCTTCTTAAGTCTGACGGTGGTTTTAACCTTCTAGTCTTGGAATTGTATGAACAGACAACCCAACCCGTTTACTTGCGACATATAGTTAAATGCACTAAAGAGGAACAATGGGAACATATTGAAGATGAGCACACTCATCCCCAGAATATTTTTACATGTCTGTTTTCAAAAGATAAAGTTAAGAACATTAACAACTTCATAGTTAAGAACACTACTATAACAATATGGAAAAATATAACCGTATTCTACACAAACCAATATCACTTCCTAAAACCACAACCGTATGGAACAATCCTTGGATAGCTTTTCAGAATTCACAGATAAGAATGGTCCACATGGTAAACTAAAGTCATAGAAACTGTAAATGACTTGGTAACAGGAAATAGATTTATTTCCATGACAGAATTCAAAAGTAATTTTGGACTGACCAACGTAGATAATTTGAAATACATGAAACTTTTTAAAATAAAAAAAAGTTACATATCACCATTTTTCCCCTTTTGGACATCAGAGCAACCTTGAGGGAATCTTATTTGAGTCAGAAAAAGGATATGACATGACATGTTTTGTATATCTTCCCTTGCAGAGAGCATATCCAACTGACAATCTCTTAGAAAACAAATGTACTATTGGAACCAAGACTTTAAGAACTGATGTTGGCACAAGATGGAGGGAAAGTTGGAGCATAACTAACAATCACAGTTAATGAAAATGTGTGCTTAATCCAGTATAAATTAATGTATAGAATGTATTATACAAGAGACAAAATTAACTAATTCTACAACAACGGCAGAGTCATGTCTTAAGTGTAAAACTAATAATGACTCAATAATCCATGCTTTCCGGGAATGCTATAAAGTCCAGAAGCTGTGGGCAGAGCTAGAAAGTTTGTTGTCAGCAGTATTACAATGTAAACTTACTTTTAATCCATCTGTCTGCATATTTCAAGACATGGCATATGGGGGTGTAGTGAGATACCCGGTGGGTTGGACGATTCTCTTCTCATCACTCATCTTGAAAAAACATATACTAAAAACTTGGAAATCAATCAATCTGCCATCATTAACACAATGGAAAAATCGAATGATTTATTATTTAAATACTGAAAATGTGTGGGCTACGGAGAGAAACAAAATGGTGCAGTTTCAGGCCTTGTGGCGGAAAGTGATGCGGGCGCTGGAAATGGGGGTGTGTGCTAGTGGGCCTGTGTAGGCGTGATGTTGTTGATGTTGTCGTTTGTATTGTTTATAAAAATAGTTAAAAAAAAAATGTGTTCTTACTTGACCACGTTGGGATGATCAAACTGCTCCAGTCTCTTCAGCAGGGCCACTTCTCGGACCGTGGAGATAGGGAGGCCATCTTGGTCCGTCTGGACGCGAACACTCTTCAGAGCAACAAACTGGCCACTCTCCAGGTCCCGAGCCTTGTACACTGTTCCGTACGCACCCCCTCCAATCTCTGCCACTGGCTCGTACTGGACCCCACTGCCCTGGGCCATGGTCTGGTTGACAGACAGGCAGGCAGAAAAATAGCTATGTATGAATACATTTTCCTTCTGCAGTAAGACACTGTCCCCTCCAATCCCCTCTCTGTCACCGTGCTCTCCAAAATGGAGGTCCACCTGTCTTAGATCCAGCCCCCTCCTACGATCTTTCACCTTCTTGTGCACTAGACCTCATTAGCTGGGGTCACCTCTGCATTCCAGAGCGGAAGAGGCTGTCGGAAAGTGCGTGTGTGTATGTGACTGAATGGGGTTGGAATCTGACCTGATATTCAATGAGACAAGATTTCAGTCAACAAGACATTCCAGTGGTCAACCACACAGCACAGGCTCCCTGCAGACATAAGTCAGAGAGGGGGAGAGAGAATGACTCAGAGACATTAGACACGAGACAGAATGATGCCAGCACCATGGCGCTTTGTATTCCATACAGAATTCCATGCAGAAATAAAGGAAGTTGTGATCAGTCTGCATACTGTACAAAGTATGTAAACAAGGAAGGAAGTAGGCTAAATGCAGGAAGAGTAGCCTAAGTCACCTTATAACAAATAATATATGGGTAATAATGTGGTCAATGTTATATTGACAGGGTGTATGCTGTATAAATTATGTTATCTAAGGGTGCAAACAGAGGTAGTTCCACTGAATGGAGCCAAACAGAGGTTGGTTTCTCAGACAGAGATTAAGCCCAATCCTGGACTAAAAGGCTAATTTAATACAGATTCTCCACTGAGAATGAGTAAGGAAGACTAGGCTTGAATCCAGGATTAGTCTTAATCTAGGTCCTGGAAACCAGCCATAAATGCTTTTACCAAATTGCCATCCTTAGCTCCTCCTAGAGCCAGCAAGTATACAATAGGTGCGTGCTCAGCCCCCTTCTGTGCTGACTGTTCACACATGACTGTGTGGCCATGCACACCTCCAACTCAATCATCAAGTTCGCAGACAACAACAGTTGTAGGCTTGATTACCAACAACGACGAGACAGCCTACAGGGAGGAGGTGAGGGCTCTCGGAGTGTGGTGTCAGGAAAATAACCTCTCACTCGACATCAACAAAACAAAGGAGATGATCATGGACTTCAGGAAACAGCAGAGGGAGCACCCCCATATCCTCATCGACGGGACAGCAGTGGAGAAGGTGGAAAGTTTAGTTCCTCGGCGTACATATCACTGACAAACTCAAATGGTCCACCCACACAGACAGTGTGGTGAAGAAGGCGTAACAGTGCCTCTTCAACCCCAGGAGGCTGAAGAAATTTGGCTTGTCACATAAAACCTTCACAAACTTTTACAGATGCACAATTAAGAGCATCCTGTCGGGCTGTATCACCGCCTGGTACGGCAACTGCACCACCCACAACCGCAGGGCTCTCCAGATGGTGGTGTGGTCTGCACAACACATCACCGGGGACAAACTACCTGCCCCCCTGGACACCTACAGCACCGGATGTCACAGGAAGCCAAAAAGATCATCAAGGACAACAACCGCCTGAGCCACTGCCTGTTCACCCCGCTACCATCCAGAAGGTGGGGTCAGTACAGGCGCATCGAAGCTGGGACCGAGAGACTGAAAACAGCTCCTATCTCAAGGCCACCAGACTGTTAAACAGCCATCATTAGCACAGAGGCTGCTGCCTACATACAGACTTGAAATCATTGGCCACTAAATGGAACAGTGACAAATAGTCACTTTAATAATGTGTACATATCTTCCATTACTCATCTCATATGTATATACTGTATTCTATACCATCTATTGCATCATCGCCCATGCTGCTCTGACATTGCTCATCCATATATTTATTATTATTCCACTCCTTTACTTAGATTTGGGTGTATTAGGTATTTGTTGTTGACTTGTTAGATTACTTTTTGCACTAGAAGCACAAGCATTTCGCTACACTCTCAATAACATCTGCTAACCATGTGTACGTGACCAGGTGGTCAGTCACATGGTTCACAGGTGTACATTATCAATAGGCCACGATGGGGCATATGCAATGCTACATCAAGGACCATCTGAAATTTGTTCTGAATTATTTACTGATGTGGTACTACATTCTACCCAATTAAAAAAAGATAGGACAACTTTCATTGTTAAATCTACATACATCCAATAAACAATTTAATTATATGTAGTTGTCCTAGTATTTTCTTATCAAATAAACTTAAGCAAGCAAAATTAGCTAATGCTATCAAAATATTGGACAGAGCTCGTGGCATAAAGCATGAAAACGAAAGCACCCCCTCGACACGTGGTGTTCCTCCATAGTTCTATTCTCAGACAACACAGAGAACAGGCCACAACACTTTTCAAACGCAGTTTAACATCTGACGTGGCAAAAAGTCGTATATGTTAAAACATGGTTCTATACTTATTTTTGGCATAGCAAAGCATGTTTTAGCGGCAATAGCAAATTCATGCAACAAGTTGTGTAGAACTTGTGTGATTATGACTTGATATGTAAACATTGCCACAAACTAGCAGGAATACATTGCAACAAGCGACATTTGTTTAAGAAGTATTTTACAAGATGATGTGAACATAATGTTTACTAAATTGTATGTAATAGGCTACTTACCACGTGTCTTTACGTTTTATTTAACGTTAGCAGGCTACACTGCTACATTTAGTGCATGAACGAAATCATGTTTTTCACTTGGTTCTTCTTATCAAACCACAGTCGACACAGGTTTTACACCAAACTGGCAGAAACTGTTGCGGATGTCTTCGATCAAATCATTCGATTTAACTTCGGCCTTACTTCTTTTTTCTAAACACTCTGGCAAATCTCTAGGTAAGGTGGAGGCGCTTCCTGTAGCCATGCAAGGCGGGGCCAAATATCCATATACCCTCTTAAAAAATCATGACAACTTTGCAGCATGTTTTTTATTTAGGTGGCCATCCACTAGTACATTACACTCTGTAGAATGATACAGCTGCCAATTACATGTTCAAGTCTTCATAAACATTATGAATGAGTGAGTGCAGAGAGAGGCAATAAGTGGGTATTTTAAAAGTATTGAATTCTATGATGTGCTAACTCTTAGTATTTTTCCTCATGTAAGACTACACATTTGGTTTATTTCCTCCAAAGACAATGTATATTATATACATTGAAGAAGAGGGTGTGACTCCTTCGCCCCGGGCGCGCGCAGAGCTCCATGGCTTGGTGAATGAGGACCGTGCACCAAACCCCTCCCAGCTCTTTCTTACGCTGCGATTGGCGGGGAACTGCTGTTGCTAGGCTCATACACCAGCCCTGCATTCCAAATGAAGTATTCAGAATGAGTAATTGGACTTTTAGTTAAATTAAATTAATACTATATCGTATTAACAGAAACACAATTCATAGTATAGGGATATAAATCATGCCCTGGGCCTTTGCAATAAAGTTAATCATCATATAAAAAAAGAAACCTGAAATGACCAGACTTGGGGATATAAATCTTTCAATGCATAATTGCCCAGTCCATATAAATAATCACATTCTTTACCCATCTGCCACTGAAGGCAATGGTCATGTTCCTGCCCCACTATGCTGCATTCAAGACAACTCAGAAACTCTGAAATTTCCAACGTGGAAACTTGTTATAGAAAGATGAGCTCCAAGTTTCCCACTTGGAAAGTATCAGAATCAACCAATAGGAAGCTCTATGCAAAAGATTCACAAAAATTTGAAATCGGGAGGCTTTGGGGTTTCAGAGCTGTTTTGAAAGCACCGCCATAAGTTGCATTGCATCAACCAATGGTTGCGTGCCACATCATCGACTGTGCAGTCTGCATCAGATTGCAATATCATATGATGGGTTTAGCTGATAGTTAAACACATATCCAAGCGTTGTGATATCTGGCAGGCATCTGCAATGTAGTTGGACAGGAAAACAATCAATATCAGAGTCACAGACTACTTCAAACTAAAGGTATTCCAAGGTCCAAAAAGTTAAACCCTTTCCGAAATGGACCATGGGCTTTCCAACCCGGACCCGATATGCATATATATATATTTTTTTAAATATAGAGACCTGTTCCGAACGGACCCGAAGACAACTAGACCTGGTCGGATCCAGACCCGATCCGATCAGAGTGAGGGAAGCAAAAGAAAAGGAATTTTTATACCTGCTTTATTAACTGGGAACTGATAAAGTGTGAGAGGAGGGATAGAGGTACCGCTCTAACAGCCAGGGGAGGGGCCGTACTATTAGGTAGTGACAGGGTGAGCAGGGAGGGAGAGACAAGAGACACCAGCCAACTCGAGCAATAGTAGACTAATAGCTGCCAGAGCTATGTTACTTATCATCAAATATGATTATGTAGTACCTGTCTTGACTGCAACAAACCCGGGAGAAGATAGAGCGGTTAGAGTGTTTGGACAGTAACCGGAAAGTTGCTTGTTGGAATCCCAAAGGCAGAAAGGTGGAAAAATCTGCCGTTCTGCCCTTGAGCAAGGCAATTAACTCCCACAACAACTGCTCGGTTGAATGCATTCAGTTGTACAACTGACTAGGTATTCCCTTTCCCTAACAGTTTATAGGTTATTATAGGTAGTTGATGTCATCATTAGGCCTGATTGACAGTTAGCGTTAAGTGATTCTCTTTATTTTGATAACATTGACATCATGTTATTCATACTCTTCTCATCCACCTCCTGTTTACTCATAAAAAGGACTTCCTTTCTCAGATTATCCAATAGTAAATCATCAGGGAAGTTGATCAGTTGTAATAGCTCCCCCCTAAAGCCATTCATTCAGCGCTGGAAGTTTTGGTGATACTATAGACAAAGTTGCAGGGTGGTACAGTATGCTTCTCCATTATCCTTTAACTGCAGTGGGCTAAATTAGTGTCACACAGAGTGTTTCTAGGAAGTCTTAAACAAATCTACTTTGAAACAAAAGTATACACCTCATACACATGGTTATGGGCTTCAAAAAAAGAAGACACCTGTACCATGTCAGATACAGTATAGCGCTAACATGTATTATATTTTGAGTTTGCATCCCAACATTACGCTTTATGTATAGTACCAGTCAAAATGTTGGTCATACCTACTCATTCAAGGGTTTTTCTTTATTTTTACTATTTTCTACATTGTAGAATAATAGTGAAGACATCAAAACTGTGAAATAACACATATGGAATCATGTAGTAACCAAAAAAGTGATAAACAAATCAAAATATATTTTATATTTTGAGATTCTTCAAAGTAGCCACCCTTTGCCTTGATGACAGCTTTGCACACTCTTGGCATTGTCAACTGTGTCATGAGGTAGTAACCTGGCATGCATTTCAATTAACAGGTGTGCCTTGTTAAAAGTTAATTTGTGGAATTTCTTTCCTTCTTAATGTGTATGAGATAATCAGTTGTGTTGTGTTATACAGAAGATTACTTTAAGACATGAAGGTCAGTCAATCTGGAACATTTCAAGAACTTTGAAAGTTTCTTCAAATGCAGTCGCAAAAACCATCAAGCGCTATGATGAAACTGGCTCTCAAGAGGACCGCCACAGGAAAGGAAGACCCAGAGTTACCTCTGCTGCAGAGGATAAATTCATTAGAGTTGAGTTTGGGGCAGAAGGTAGCCTAGTGGTTAGAGCGTTGGGCCAGTAACCGAAAGGTTGCTAGATCTAATCTCCAAGCTGACAAGATAAAAATCTGTCGTTCTGCCCCTGAACAAGGCAGTTAACCCACTGTTCCTAGGCCGTCATTGTAAATAACAATTTGTTCTTAAGTGACTGCCTAGTTAAATAAAGGTTAAAAGAAAGAGTTAACTGCATGTCAGATTGCAGCCCAAATAAATGCTTCACAGAGTTTGAGTAACCGACACATCAAGGCACACTTAACCAGCATGGCTCCCGCAGCAATATGCCATCCCATCTGGTTTGTGCTTAGTGGAACTATAATTTGTTTTTCAATAGGACAATGACCCAAAACACACCTCCAAGCTGTGTGAGGGCTATTTGACCAAGAAGGAGAGTGATAGAGTGTTGCATCAGATGATCTGGCCTCCACAATCACCCGACCTCAACCCAATTGAGATGGTTTGGAATGAGTTGGATCGCAGAGTGAAGGAAAAGCAGCCAAAAAGTGCTCAGCATATTTAGGGAACTCCTTTAAAACTGTTGGAAAAGCATTCCATGTAACTACCTCATGAAGCTGGTTGAGAGAATGCCAAGTGTGTGCAAAGCTGTCATCAAGGCAAAGGGTGGCTACTTTGAAGAATCTAAAATATAACATGTGTTTTGATTTGTTTAACACTTTTTTGGTTACTACTTGATTCCATATGTGTTATTTCATAGTTTTGATGTCTTCACTATTAATCTACAATGTAGAAAATAGGAAAAATAAAGAAAAACCCTTGAATGAGTAGGTGTGTCCAAACTTTTGACTTGTACTGTGTGTGTATAATATATAATGTATGTAATGTCTACGATCATATTTTAATTGTAAGGTACTTTTGTCTGTAATGTCTTTTTTCGTTATGTGTCGGACTCCAGGAAGATGATCTTTCGCCATTGGCGTCGGCTAATGGGGATCCTGCACCTTCAACGCTGTTCTATTTGTACTTAACTGGGCTTCTGTATGGTCTTATTATATAGTTCATCATCACCCAGTTGGGTACGAACACCTATAAGGGTTACATTCCAAAGGTGGAGAGCTCTTGTCTCAGTACGTTTTTAGCACCATGGTAAAGTTGGATGCTCTCAGGCAAACGAACGCAGGACTCCATCCTGTCTGGTGCGTCCAGAGGGCCCTCTGCCAGGACCCTCCCACGATGCGGGCGCATATGCCGGGTCTATTTCACTCAGAATGGCTGGGTGCACTAACGGTAGCAGTAAAGCCACTTAGTTGGGATGACCATCTGTCCACCAGAGAGATATCAGAGCCTAGACAGCCTGCAGCCTGTCGGCCACTAGAGCAGCGATCAGAAAGATCTCCACGATGTTTGAGGGACCCAAGATTTCCTTGCAATGGCTACTTTTAAGGAGACTCTTATTGGTCAGGATTGTGGGGAAAACACCCTTATTAAGAGCAACCTCGACCTCTTGTATCCTATTTTGTGTCAGAGTCACTATTATAGTTGATTATTCCACCACTCTATTTGTCTGTTTCTGATGGCAATATCTCAAAGCAGAAGCCAATGACAAAGTGGTTGGGCTAATTATTGATTTGTAAGGACTAAGGTTATTATAGTTTTTATTTTTATTTCGTTTTTTGATTTTATTTTGAAATTCAACCTTAATGTGACTTGGATTTCAAATGAATAGCAGAGAGACTGGTGCAAAACAAATATTGTGAAAGTAAACTATTTTGCTCATGTTTCCATCAATCCAATGCTATTTCATTTTAGTAGTACAGATGTTCTATCTTAAATTGACCAGTTTCTCACAGCAGGAAAATAATCCTGCTGCAACAGAAAATGGGAATTATTATGTGTATTATATTTGATGTACATTTTTGTAAAGGTTGATGCATTTTCGTTAGTGCAAATCAAGTCCGAAATGTTAAAGTCGAAATTACAAACTTTAGAAGCCTTTTTAAAACTTGATTACATACAAGTTTGCATTTCCCGCTGAGCAAGACAATTCCCTGCCACAACAGTGATCAAATTAAGATAGTATATCTGTACACATAAGAAGAATCAAGTTCGCTATCGAGACTATTCCCCCCCCCCCCCCCCCCCTGTTATTAGTGATAGCTTGTGATTGCGATGCACAAACTAGGCCTATTTGAAAAGGCGCCCTCTCCTGGCAGCATTTACCCACAAGATTCAGTAGTTTGAACACCCCCACCCCAAAAGCATGAAAACCATTATTTGTTATGTGAAAAATAACTGTAACTGAACTAATTTTATTATGGTTCTTATTTTATTTTGAAGCCAAAGATAATACTTTCAGTACAGTTTTAGTTTTTCAAATGGGTTTGTTAATTATTTTACTTCAGAGTACTAAATATTTTTTTCATGATTAGTTTTCGTTTTCGTCTCAGTTTTCTTTTACTATAATAACCCAGTGTAATGGGAAAATTATTATTGGATGTGAACTTAATGACCAGGGGAAAACAAGTCTTGGTGAATGTAATATTTCTGGTAAACAAGCTAGACAGCTGAACTGAGAGAATTCTCTTAGTTTAAACCAGCTGCCTTGCCAGCACAATCTGTGTGCATTTGGTGTGGGTGACGTGGCTGAGTGCATAGACAGACTGTGCACAGCCAGCAGGGGTGGTCACTGTGTACGTGTGTGTTTGTTTGAGTGTCTAAGTGTCTGTTTTTGTGTACCTGTGTTTGTACCGTGTCAGTGTGTGTGTGTCTTTATGAGTATTTCAGTGTGTTGGTGTGTGTATGTATTTTGTTTTATGAGTTTTTGTAGATGTATTATTCAGACTGATGGTCACAAAGCTGCTCAGCCCTCTGTAGATAACCAATGACACATTTTGCTATTGTCTCAGTGACACAACCTTGTCCCTCTACCTTTGAATGCTACACTATCTTTTCCTCATCTTTCTCTCTTAAGTTGCTTCTGCTTTCTCCTACAGTAGTTATCTCCCTCTTAGTTAGCTAACATTGTGTGCTGTAGTAGTGTCTCTAAGACTGACAGAATCTCAGAGTTAGCATGCCTGGACAACCTGCTGGCCCTTTTCACAGAACATTACGTTTTACATTTACATTTTAGTAATTTAGCAGACGCTCTTATCCATAGCGACTTACAGTCAGTGCATTCATGTTGCAGTCAGTGTTAGCTTGTTAGCATGAACTGATGGAGCCTATCCAAACATCATATTCTTAAATTGATAGTTTATGAAATGTGACACAGTCCTGCCTAGCAGTTGTTTCTTCTTTTTTTTTTTTTTTACACTCGTACAGACAGATAGAGCAGTGGTTGTCAATTTTCCATGACCTAAATCTCTTTTTCTTTCATACATCTGGGCCTCGCTGTCCTTTCATGGCTCTTGTCCTCCACACAAATTATCTAATTTCAGTACTAATATATCAGCAGATAATTGTACTGGTTACAATTCTATTCACAGTGCTGCAAAATCTGACTGCTCATTTTGCCTATACAGTACCAGACAAAAATTTGGACACCTACTCATTCAAGGGTTATTCTTTATTTAGACTATTTTCTATATTGTAGAATAATAGAGAATACATCAAAACTATGAAATGACACAAACAGAATCATGTAGTAACCAAAAATGTTTTGAATAAATCAATATACATGTTATATTTTAGATTCCACCCTTTGCCTTGATGATAGCTTTGCACACTCTTGGCATTCTCTCAGACAGCTTCATGAGGAATGCTTTTCCAATAGTCTGAAGGAGTTCCCACATGTGCTGAGCACTTGTTGGCTGCTTTTCCTTCACTCTGCGGTCCAACTCATCCCAAACTATTTCAAATGGGTTGAGGTTGGGTGATTGTGGAGGCCAGGTCATCTGATGCAGCACATCATCACTCTCCTTGGTCAAATAGCCCTTACACAGCCTAGAGGTGTGTTTTGGGTCATTGTCCTGTTGAAAAACAAGTGATAGTGGGACTAAGTGCAAACCAGATGGGATGGCGTATTGCTGCAGAATGATGTGGTAGCCATGGTTGTTAAGTGTGCCTGGACTGTAAAATAAATCACAGACAGTGTCACCAGCAAAGCACACCCACACCATCACACCTCCTTCTCCATGCTTCACAGTAGGAACCACACATGCGGAGATCACGCTGCGTCTTACAAAGACACGGCGGTTGGAACCAAAAAGCTCAAATTTGGACTCATCAGACCAAAGGACCATTTATTTGGACTGCAATCTGAGGTGCAGTTAACTCTAATGAACTCATCCTCTGCAGCATAGGTAACTCTGGGTCTTCCTTCCCTGTGGCAGTCTTCATGACAGCCAGTTTCATCACAGGGCTTGATTGTTTTTGCAACTGCACTTGTATAAACTTTCAAAATTCTTGAAATGTTCCGGATTGACTGATCTTTCTGTCTTAAAGTAATGATGGACTGTCGTTTCTCTTTTTTTATTTGAGCTGTTCTTGCTATAATATGTTCTTGGTATTTTACCAAATAGGGCTATCTTCTGTATACCACCCCTACCTTGTCACAACACAACTGATTGGCTCAAACGCATTAAAAAAGAAAGAAATTCCACAAATGTACTTTTAACAAGGCACACCTGTTAATTGAAACGCATTCCAGGTGACTACCTCATGAAGCTGGTTGAGAGAATGCCAAGAGTGTGCAAAGCTGTCATCAAGGCAAAGGGCGGCTACTTTGAGGCGGGCAATTGGCCATCGAAGGTGAGCATTTGCCCACTATAGTCTGTTACAATGCCAAACTGCAGTCAGGTCAAGACCCTGGTGAGGAAGATGAACACGCAGATGAGTTTCCCTGACACGGTTTCTGACAGTTTGTGCAGAAATCCTTTGGTTATGCAAACCCACAGTTTCATCAGCTGTCCGGGTGGCTCATCTCAGACCATCCCGCAGGTGAAGAAGCTGGATGTGGAGGTCCTGGGCTGTCATGGTTACACATGGTCTCTGGTGGACATTCCTGCAGTCAGCATTCCAATTGGTGGCATTGTGTTGTGTGAAGAAACTGCACATTTTAGAGTCACCTTTTATTGTCCCTAGCATCAGGTGCACCTGTGTAATGATCTTGCTGTTTAATCAGCTTCTTGATACACCACACCTGTCAGGTGGATGGATTATCTTGGCAAAGGATAAATGCTCACTAACAGGGATGTAAACACATTAATGCACAACATTTGAGAGAAATAAGCTTTTTGTACATATGGAACATTTCTGAGATCTTTAATTTCAGCTCAGAAAACATGGGACCAACACTTTACATGTTGTGTTTATACTTTTGCTCAGTATGAATGTAAGAGGAAATACACAAAAAGGCCTAACATAAATAATTGTTTGATTCCCTAAACAGATCTGCTACTGAGATAAACCATTTTTCTTGTTATGTGATCATTGAAATCATCTGTCATGTGACCATATTTTCAATGCATTATTATAATGAGCTTATACTTGTTTCTTTCTTTCTTTCTTATTTCCGTTGGCTAGTTTAAGGATCCGCCCCTTTTTTCAATTTTCGCCTAAAATAACATACCCAAATCTAACTGCCTGTAGCTCAGGCCCTGAAGCAAGGATATGCATAATCCTGGTACCATTCGAAAGGAAACCACTTTGAAGTTTGTGTAAATGTGAAAGGAATATAGGGGAATATAACACAATAAATCTGGTAAAAGATAATACAAAGAAAAAAACAGCCGTTTTTTTTTTTGTACCATGATCTTTAAAATGCAAGAGAAAGGCCATAATGTATTATTCCAGCCCAGGTGAAATTTAGATGTTGGCTACTAGATTGCAGCAGTGTATGTGCAAAGTTTTAGACTGATTCAATGAACCATTGCATTTATGTTCAAACTTTTTTTTATCAAGACTGTCCAAATGTGCCTAATTTGTTTATGAATAACTTTTCATGATCAAAATTGTGCCCTCTCCTCAAACAATTGCATGGTATTATTTCACTGTAATAGCTACTGTAAATTGGACAGTGCAGTTAGCTTAACAAGAATTGAAGCTTTCTGCCAATATCAGACATGTCCAGGGAACAAGTCCAGGGAAATGTTCTTGTTACTTACAACCTCATGCTAATCGCATTAGCCTACGTTAGCTTAACCGTCCCGTGGAAGGAACACCGATCCCGAAGAAGATGTATTTTTCAGCTAATTTATTATTGAGTGAAAATCTTCTGTGTACATGCGAGGCGCACGTGGATCCAGCACTCCGTAGGCTGCTGCATGTGTAGCCGATAGAGAGCATCCTGCCCCTAGAGAGTTCGACCCAGGGTGACTCTCCGCGGGTGTCCGGCCGGGCCAGACAGCGCTCATAATACACACAAGGCTTTACCCTCGCTCCCATATCGCTATGACTAATGTTTTCATCTGGCTGTGATTAAACTCTAATCTAGTTATGGCATAATTCATCTATATAATCGTCTGATGCTGCTTGGCCGAGTTCTTTGAAATTTGTTAAACATTTTATTTGTGGCATCAAGTACCACCTGGCTGAACTTAATGAAAGAGCACCTCAATGGTGGGGTGGCCAGTGAAGCAATGTGCATCATTACAACATCCATGTAAGCCAAGACCCTAGTATGCGTTTAGGTGATAGGCATAGACTTGTTTGAGAAAGCTTTGAATAAACGATGCATAGGCACATGTTACAAGAGAGAGATATTTGATAAAAGACACACCCTATTGCAGTGGCAGACTACTAATGTCCGTCCTTGTCCATACACCGTTTAGATTTCCCGGGACACTCTGACTAACACGTGGCTGCAACGTCACATGGAAATCAGCACCTCGGACAGCGGCTTCTGCCAACGCGCAGCAAAACGGTGGAGCTTTTTCCTTTACGGATAGACGGAGGAAGGAATAATCATAATAATAATCATTCGACAACAACAATATAGATAAACACATCTGTTTCAATTCGGCTAGCATGCATTTCCATGGCAGGATCCTCCAGTTATCAGATTTCGATGGAGGCACGTCTGCTGTCGGAAGCAAGTATTTCAGCGCAACCATGTAAATTAACGTCTTATTGTTATTAATTGAACTGGTGAAATTAGTTATTGGTAGTAAACTAACCCGTTATTTGATGGCAAAGTTTAACTGGCATAGCGAAGTAATCGCTTCGTTCGCCTATTCTGGGGGGTTCTTCCCTGGCATCTTCGTTCTTCCTGGTTTGTGTTGTGCAGGAATCATTGCAGAAAGAATAAAAAAGCAGCATGGAAATTCAATGGCAAAGTGATGTGCGTTTTTCTACACATTTTTGGTGTCTCGTCCGATTCTGTTTAAAATGCAAACACGTTGGATAGTAGTGTCTCTCGGACTTGTGTGGAGGGGGAACAGTGTGGACGTAGCCTATTCTCTATCTATCAGCCAGAAAAAACACGGTAAGGAAACAGGGGACGAGAAAAACGGTGATCTGATGGCTAGCATGCCATTGAGGGACAAACAAGAGAGATGATTGCCATCTCGTTTTAATTTCAACTGGCCTTTTTTGTATGGACTAAACAGCTGAAAGCAACACCCCAAAATGACTCGGTGGAATTACTCATGCCATAGCATTAATATAATTGTATATTATACCTGAGACTCCAAAGCTCCTCTGAACCCCTCTCAATCTTGCTCCGCTCTCGTCTTGAAATAGAATATCACATTTTCGCTCAAAACCATGTTAAAGGTTCCCCTTAAATGCAGCTCCCGTTTAATTCAAGCTTTGGCATTGTCCCATGAGTGACTGGGTCGAAAATGAACGTGAGGGGATTCCGTTTGATCTTATTGATGTTTGGATATGCTAATCGCTCACACTGAAAGCTATCATGATGGTTTTGTATTGGTATCCGTTGACTCGCGAAAAGAAACCTCTGCCCATCCATTAAAAAACTTCCGCATTGGCTATCATAGGCTACACTTGGTAACAGAAAAAATGTATCAAGAAATGATACAATCTATTTACATTGTCATATTTGGATTTCTATTGACCAAGATTTGTGCCCGGCAGCCATACTTTTTATAGACACCTCTGATATTTTGTTTTGATACCATAGCTAGAGAAGGCTACTTGAAACAAATAGCCTCGCACTTGGCATTAATAATAATAATACTAACAAAGCCCCCTTTGGCTCCCAAATCATGCAAACTAAATGCCTGATTCATCCAACTCCCTTTATTGATACCTTCTATTTCACCCTACAGCTGCATTTTGCCTATGTAGGCTAGTTCATGATGTTTAAGTACCGGATCCGTATGTTTTTCAATGAACTGAAAGTGCTGGTTTTCATGCGGTCTGGCTCAAGACGGGAGACCGATTCAGACACAGACACAGACAGGCGAACGAGCAGCATGCGAGGGCTCGGGGTAGGAGGCTGCGGGTGGCCACGCTTCGACTGCTCTATTCGGGACGATGAGGAGGAGTACTATGGCACCGATCCCCGGCCGCGCAGCCTGGCATTCGAGGAGAAGGATCAGAAGCTCCAAGCAGGCCTGGACACGGTGTCGCTCACAAGCAGCTTGGACAGTGGCATGCGCTCGCCGCAGTGCCGGATCTGTTTCCAGGGCCCCGAACAGGTAGGCGCCCCTGTCCTCAACCGTAGCCCTGCACTTCACCTATCTATCCAAGTCTAGGCTACCCTTCCCCCTGCTCCTTGTGACTACCCATTGTTTCCAGGGTTATTTCTATAAGTTTCTTCAAGGCTTATAAGTTGGTTCTTTGCATGTACTGTATTTCAGGTCTATACATAAGCACACACTGCAGGGAAGCTCAGGTATCCCTCTACTAGGCTATGGCAAACAAGCATGTCTTTTATCAGTTCAAAGATCAAACTGTTTGGATCAAGCCAAGCTTTGTCTCCAAAGACCCCATATTGGCAGGGCCTCCCGAGTGGCTCAGCAGTCTAAGGCCCTGCATCTCGGAAATCAGCCGCACCAAAGTGTCAGAGGAAACACCGTTCAACTGGCAACCGGGGTCAGCCTGCAGGCACCCGGCCCGCCACTAGAAGTCGCTAGAGTGTGATGAGCCAAGTAAAGCCTCCCCGGCCAAACCCTCGCCTAACATGGGTGACGCTAGGTTAATTGTGCCCTGTCCCATCTTCTCCTCTTCCGAGCCCGTAGGGGAGTTGCAGCGATTAGACAAGATTGGGTTGGTAAAATATATATCTTTTTAAATAATAATAATATGACATATTGGCTCCATACAGACTGTTACATTTTCCTGGAACCCAATAACTAAAACGGATACAAACCTTTTAACTTAAACTTTGTTGACGTGTTTCTGCATCATCATGTTCCAGCTGCAGCCAAAACAGACAGTGGTACAGGTTCCTTCTATTGAGGAGTTTAAACAGGATTTTGGTTGAATTCATTGTGACCCTATTAGGATGCCAAAAGTCTAATTTCAGAAAGCAACACATAGAATATGGAAATGTCTCCAATGGGCAAAACATTGTTGTTTTGTTGCATACATTGTTCCATACACACATTGTTCCATACATTGTTCCAAACATACATCTTGTTCCATACATTGTTCCATACACATGGAAAATAAATACAAATAAATATAATAATACAAATAAATAAATAATACATAAAGGAAGGAATGCACTGCATGCCGAAACTTTGGTTGCATTAACTGTTTGGGAGCATAATTAGGGTATGCGACTTACCTTCTTTATTTTTATAATTTACTTAGTCAGCAACTCTATAACGTTTTTGGTGGGTGTGCGTCAGTTTGTCTTTTACTAGACCATACACATGTTGTTCCATACATTGTTCCACATGTACATTTTGTTCCACACATTGTTCCAGACATACATACATACATACATACATACATTCATTGTTCCATACATTGTTCCATACATTGTTCCATACATACATACATACATACATACATACATACATACAGTGGGGCAAAAAAGTATTTAGTCAGCTACCAATTGTGCAAGTTCTCCCACAAGATGAGAGAGGCCTGTAATTTTCATCATAGGTACACTTCAACTATGACAGACAAAATGAGGGAAAAAAAATCCAGAAAATCACATTGTAGGATTTTTAATGAATTTATTTGCAAAAGATGGTGGAAAATAAGTATTTGGTCACCTACAAACAAGCAAGATTTCTGGCTCTCACAGACCTGTAACTTCTTCTTTAAGAGGCTCCTCTGTCCTCCACTCATTACCTGTATTAATGGCACCTGTTTGAACTTGTTATCAGTATAAAAGACACTTGTCCACAACCTCAAACAGTCACACTCCAAACTCCACTATGGCCAAGATCAAAGAGCTGTCAAATTGTAGACCTGCACCAGGCTGGGAAGACTGAATCTGCAATAGGTAAGCAGCTTGGTTTGAAGAAATCAACTGTGGGAGCAATTATTAGGAAATGGAAGACATACAAGACCACTGATAATCTCCCTCGATCTGGGGCTCCACGCAAGATCTCACCCCGTGGGGTCAAAATGATCACAAGAATGGTGAGCAAAAATCCCATAACCACACAGGGGGACCTAGTGAATGACTTGCAGAGAGCTGGGACCAAAGTAACAAAGCCTACCATCAGTAACACACTACGCCGCCAGGGACTCAAATCCTGCAGTGCCAGACGTGTCCCCCTGCTTAAGCCAGTACATGTCCAGGCCCGTCTGAAGTTTGCTAGAGAGCATTTGGATGATCCAGAAGAAGATTGGGAGAATGTCATATGGTCAGATGAAACCAAAATATAACTTTTTGGTAAAAACTCAACTCGTCGTGTTTGGAGGACAAAGAATGCTGAGTTGCATCCAAAGAACACCATACCTACTGTGAAGCATGGGGGTGGAAACATCATGCTTTGGGGCTGTTTCTCTGCAAAGGGACCAGGACGACTGATCCGTGCAAAGGAAAGAATGAATGGGGCCATGTATCGTGAGATTTTGAGTGAAAACCTCCTTCCATCAGCAAGGGCATTGAAGATGAAACGTGGCTGGGTCTTTCAGCATGACAATGATCCCAAACACACCGCCCGGGCAACGAAGGAGTGGCTTCGTAAGAAGCATTTCAAGGTCCTGGAGTGGCCTAGCCAGTCTCCAGATCTCAACTCCATAGAAAATCTTTGGAGGGAGTTGAAAGTCCGTGTTGCCCAGCAATAGCCCCAAAGCAACACTGCTCTAGAGGAGATCTGCATGGAGGAATGGGCCAAAATACCAGCAACAGTGTGTGAAAACCTTGTGAAGACTTGCAGAAAACGTTTGACCTCTGTCATTGCCAACAAAGGGTATATAACAAAGTATTGAGATAAACTTTTGTTATTGACCAAATACTTATTTTCCACCATCATTTGTAGATAAATTCATTAAAAATCCTACAATGTGATTTTCTGGATTTTTTTTCTCATTTTGTCTGTCATAGTTGAAGTGTACCTATGATGACAATTACAGGCCTCTCTCATCTTTTTAAGTGGGAGAACTTGCACAATTGGTGGCTGACTAAATACTTTTTTGCCCCACTGTACATAATATTGTTCCATACATTGTTCCATATATACATGTTGTTCCATACATTGTTCCATACATACATGTTGTTCAATACATTGTTCCATACACATGTTGTTCCATACATTGTTCCATACATACATATTTTTTCCATATGTTGTTTCCATGTAGATAATTTCAGGGTAAAACAGGCAGTGGTTTCACCATCAAGAACCAGATACAAATTAATACTGTAGGTACATACCATGATTTTAACAGAAGTGCTTTCGATATTAATCTGATTGTTGTGATTTGATTCAATGTCAGTCTGAACCTGACACTACTGTATAACACCAACAGTCTTGAAAGGTTTTCATCAATCGCAAACCTTTTCAGGATTTCATCACAGGCAAAAAGGAAAACACAAATAATGTGAAGAGGTGTACAACATGTTAGGGAGCAACAATGACATACAGTAGTTTTAACACAGTAGGACATACCTAGTCCGTTGCACAACTGAATGTATTCAATCGAAATGTGCTTCCACATTTAACCCAACCCCTCTGGATCAGCGCCATAGGCGCCCAGGGATCAGTTGTTGTTTGGGGGTTAACTGCCTTGCTCAAGGGCAGAACGGACAATTTTTCAACCTTGCCAGCTCAGGGATTCAAACCAGCGACCTTTCAGTTACTGGCACAACACTCTTAACCTCTAAGCTACCAGTAGATAAAGTGAAATACAGTTGTAAAGTGCATCCTGGGTAATGCATTTAATGACTTTTGCCCTTTTATAATGACATCCAATCACAATTAATCAACAAAGATTATTGTTTGCACAAAATTCAATCTATTAGTGATGGTAGAAAATGTCTGTTACTCTAGCAAATCAACTTCCTGTATTCTTGAGTAAATTAAAATACATTTTGTTTGAATTGGGCTATTTGTCAAAGCTAAGTCTAACTTTGGGCTGTAGTTTTATAGATAGGAACAGTCTCTGTTGCAGCACCATGTCCCATGATATAGGGATCCCCTGAGGGAATCAAATGAGACAGGACCTTTGAACACTTTTAATTAGGCTTGGTGGTATCCTTTGAAAGGAGGCACGTGGGTCCATTAATAGAGTGGAGATGACAACATCGCATGGAGTTGATTTATAGGAGTGTCGTGATGGGGACTTACTGTGCAGGGAAATAAGAGATGAAGAGAGGACTGTGGAGTCTGCAAGACAAAAACCATGTAGCTAGGGGTATAGGGCCCTAACCTTATCACAAATCTACAGTCAAGTGTATTATTCCACCTCTGCACTGGGGAATGGTATTCCTTCCAAACCTCTAATTGTACATGTATATTAAACGGGTCACATTTTCTCATTTAGCCGAAAGACTGCAGATAAAGAAGAGCTTAGGAAGTGGGTTTCGAATGGGAGGTCGAGGAGTCTTTTATCCTAGATGATAATTCATTTTCAAAGTATGGTTCTAAGAATATCCTTGAAACGGCTGGCTATAGCTCTATGTTATTTGCAGTGAGGTAATGGTGGTGGTGCACGTGTATGGACCCAGGCTCTGCTGGTTGAAGAGTGCTGATGTGTAAGGCATTGGACTGCAGGCAGATTCTGACATTCATCCAACATCACTGGAGAGACATGCTCATGGAACCAAGAGTGCCCACAGTGGATTGTCTAGATGGACAACTCCCACATGCAATCCCAGGGTTTTAGCTGAAACACACCATGAACACTGTATTCCACTCCATTACATTAAAGATATAATCAACTTGAGTCGGTTAAATCGCATTCTTCCTTCTACCTGTGTATTTGTTCTCTGAATAGAAACTATACAGAAAGTGGTCATTACCATCTGGGTGAAAGAATCTGATCACCTTGTGCATGAATTCATATACACTGTTTTTTCACACTGGTCTAGTCAGAGAGGAATGTTGTAAGTTATGTCTGAGACCAGAGACAATAACAACCTTTCTGTCACCGTCAGGTGTTTCTGGAGCACTAACTCTGTGTAATTGTGCACATGTCAACATATGTGTATGTGCGGTTGTGTCTGTGTGCGTGTGTGTGTGTGTGTGTCTCATTATGTAGTACATCCTAAATGATATGAACCAAGCAGAGAGCAAGATAATAAAGGAGCGATGATGAGAGATGGAGAAAGACAGTGGGGGAGGGGAAAGAGACAAAGGAGAGCGAGGGATAGAGAGAGGGGGAGGTGAGATGGACAGTTAGGTAAAGTGTAGTATGGTGGGAAAAGAACAATAGAGTGGGAAATAGGTGATGAAAAGAAAATGCAGATTTGAGGGATTCTGTTATCTCTTTTAAAACCACATGGTTAATTGAGAACGTTCATTTTTACATGTACCTTTCTAGCTTTTGAGGTTTCATTATGATGATTCTATGTAAGCTATTCACAAAAAAAGGTTACTCTTTGGCTTTGATATTGGTACAGTTTGACATTTTCAATTTTCATACATCAGCCCTTTCTATAGCCAGGTTATATTCAACTTGATAAACACTTGAATGTCAGTTGTGTTTTCAATTCAGTCAATTCATAAGGTTAACTGGAATTCCAATTCCATTTCCAAATGTTTCTAATTGAATGCCATTGAGGAAAATATAAACTACCTTTCAAAAGTTTGGTGTCACTTAGAAATGTCCTTGTTTTTTAAAGAAAAGCACATTTTTGGTCCATTGAAATAACATCAAATTGATCAGAAATACAGTGTAGACATTGTTAATGTTGTAAATGACTATTTAAAAGAGGGGTGAGAGGCCCAGGTGCACAACTGAGCAAGAGCACAAGTACATTAGGGTGTCTAGTTTGAGAAACAGATTCCTCACAAGTCCTCAACTGGCAGCTTCATTCAATAGTAACCGCAAAACACTAGTCTCAACGTCAACAGTGAAGAGGCGACTCCGGGATGCTGGCCTTCTAGGCAGAGTTCCTCTCTCCAGTGTCTGTGTTCTTTTGCCCAGCTTAATCTTTTCTATTCATTGGCCAGTCTGAGATATGTCTTTTTCTTTGCAACTCTGCGTAGAAGGCCAGCATCCCAGAGTCGCCTTTTCACTGTTGACGTGAGTTTTATTGCTTCTTTAATCAGGACAACAGTTCTCAGCTGTGCTAACATAATTGCAAAATGGTTTTCTAATGATCAATTAGCCTTTTAAAATGATAAACTTGGATTAGCTAACACACCGTGCCATTGGAACACAGGAGTGATGGTTGCTGATAATGTGCCTCTGTACACCTATGTAGATATTCCATTAAAAATCTGCCGTTTCCAGCTACAATAGTCATTTACAACATTAACAATGTCTACACTGTATTTCTAATGAATTTCATGTTATTTTAATGGACAAAAACTTTTGAACGGTAGTGTACATTTCAGTTAATGGGGGCAATTGAAATGGAATTGATCCCAACCTTAGTTATGGTCAGCCTTTTACCCAACATAGTGAGAGGTAACCGTTGGCCTTGAAACAACTTCATGAAAAAGCTGAGGATTTTGAGGAGCACAACATTAATCACATACAGTGCAATAGCACTACACCTATATATATATATATATTATTTTTTTAAACCTTTATTTAACCAGGAAGGGCTCATTGAGATTAAATTAAAATTTTCAAGAGCGCCCTGGCCAAGATAGGCAGCACCAAGTCATTACAAAAAAATTACAGACAGACAACAATAGGAGTGTCGTGATGGAGACTTAATGTGCAGGGAGTACAAGTAATCTTGTAAAAAACATTGAATTCACAAGAGTATAAAAAAGCAAATTAAAAACATTGACAGGTCAGGGAATCAGCCTCAAAATCCTTCATCAAGTGATTTAAAAACACCAATCAGGACAAGTTCTTCCAGTTTTAAAGTATTTTCCAAGACGATGGCGCAGAGTACATAAAAGCCCTTTTACCAAATTCAGTTCGGACATTTGGAACAGTTAGCAGGATAAAGTCAAGCGAACGAAGAGAGTACCCACCACATTTCTGAACAATAAAAATGCACAAATAAAAAGGTAATAAATAAAAAATGGCTTTGTAAATAAAGGTATACCAGTGACTGAGCCTACGAGTGACTAGAGAAGGCCAGCCATCCCTGGTATACAAAGTGCAGTGGTGCGTAAGGGTTTTGCAGTTTAAAATAAATCTCTAAGTGCCATGGTAAAGAGTGTGAATTGATCTCAAACACTGAGCGGCAGCATTCATATATAAAATATCCCCATAGTCTAGTAAAGGCATAAATGTAGCTGATACTAGCCTCCTTCTGGCTTCAAAGGAAAAACAGGTCTTATTCCTAAAATAAAATCCCTTTTCAGCTTCATTTTTTTTGTAAGTTGTTGAATATGCAATTTACAAGAGAGGTCGTCATCAATTAAAATTCCAAGATATTTATATGAGGTTACAACCTCAATCTCCTTGCCCTGACAGGTAGTAATAGGTGAAAGGTTCAGAGGCTTTTTCTTGCATTAGAAAACACCATTAGTTTAGTTCTCAGTATTGAGGATAAGCTTCAATTGACACAAGGTATGTTGAACAGTATAAAAAGCAGTTTGCATATCACACTTCTATCACAGTTTCTCTATTCCTTCTCCTCATCGATTCTTCAGGTTAAGTGTCTCAACAGGTGATGGCCCGACCTCCGTGGTGCTTGCCATTTATCTTCGACAAACACAATTAGCCACCTCGTCAGGAGGTATCAAATATTCATGATCATTAGCAGGCCGTTCTCCAGCGGCTCGGTTATGGGGGTGACTCCCTGTTGACACTGTCAACCTGAGATGGAGAGATGAACATGCTGTGTCACTGTGGGTCAACCGGCCTGGGCCTGTATTCACAAAGCGTCTCAGAGTAGAAAATTGGTTGTAAGTGGTGAGAATAGAGACATTTTACTCCTACTGTTATGGGTAAAAATAAAAGCTATGCATGAAGCCTCTTTAGTCATTAGAGTCACACCTAGTCTAAATATATTTTGGAGACCTCATGAGCTGTCGTAACCAGTTAAGAGTTACTAGCAGGTGTCTTGATTAGGAAAATGCAGCGAGTCAGCGATTCCTGCGCCACATGCAATTGAATTGGATTTTTTTAAATAATGTTTGATATTTCTATGAGAACCATAAATAATCTAGACCTACATGCATTGGTATCTCTTTCGCATTGACAATGATTTCACACAAGGCCTATTTCCCATCATATGTACCTATAACCCCTACCCACTGGGCACAGAAGTCAGTTCACCATCTAGTTTTGGAGTTGTCAACTAATGTGAATTCAATGTGAAATCAACAAAAAATGTCACCTTGTCATTGGGTTTAGGTTAAACGTTGGGTAAAAATACGAACTGACCCTACGTTAATGACTTTTGTCCAATTCAAACAGTTTTCCAGGTTGATTCAACATCGTAACAAAATATATTGTTTTGTTGAAATCTATCACATGGAAACAACGTTGATTTAAACAGTTTTTGCCAAGTGGGTAGGCTATAATAAACACGTTTTTCTTTTGATGATTTAATTACCTGCCTTCCATTGACATTGGCGTGACATTTTGATAACCATGTAAATCTCTCTCGAACAAGTTGAATATTACCAATATATTCACCTTTATTTACTCTCAGATTCAAACATGTTAATATGCATCAAAGTAGACCATGCAAAACTAAAAATCCCTGCAAGGCCAGCTCCTGCATGTCATCACTAACTGAAACCTTTGCTAACAGGTATTGTGTCAATTGAAAACATGCACAAGACAGATCACAGAATTGTCCATTTTAAGAAATGTAGCCAATTTATTACATTTACTAAATTTAAATGTATAAATTATTACTACATTTAGCTAACATTAGATAGTTAATCCAGATATTCTGACCTTTGCCTCTATTGCCAGTCTTGTGCAGGTCATCATGGCATTTATAGTTCTTTATTATAGCCACATTAGCAGTAAATTAGCATTTCATTTTGGGGGGGTTAAATACTTGCAAATATATTGATAAAAGTCACCTTGTCCTAGAGAGATTTACACGGTTATCAAAACATCACGCCAGGGTAAGCCTACATGAAACACAGTGTTTCTAAAATACCCTATGGGAAAATGAATGGTGGAAAAATTATTGGAACCATATCCCTGTTTGACTGCTAGGTTTTATGGGTATTATGACTCATACTGTCGTACTCTATGTCATCATTGGTTCACCTGTCTCTCCATAACATCCCATTAACAAATAAATCATTGGTTACTTAGTTGTCTACATGATTTGATTTATAAGGCATTATACCCAAGGAGCAGATTCACTTACCCTTGAATTAGCCTATATAATGTTGCTGGTTCTTTTTGGACCCAGCTACTTCAGTCCTTGCCAATTGAACCATCAACTGCTGTGGATATTTATATGCCCCGAAACAAATCTTATTTATATTAAGTTGTTATGATGGGCACTCTGTGAGTGTTTGGAGGTTGGGAATCAAGTTTGGTCCCACCCATGCTCAATACTCCATACTTCATCCCCCAAAACATCATAGTGACAGAGGCAAAGATACAATCCAGCGAGCAATTGTTGGTTTCCAGGATATTCATAGGGTATTCCAATAATGTTCATGACAGACACATTCCATGAATTGTTCAGGAACGTTTTCAGTACTCTGTGGAGACATTCTTTCAACATTCACTTTGTATATGAAAATAATGTTTTGTCCATGTCTGTGATTGTTAGCTGTTAGCTGAGAATAAGTGTTGATTGACAATAATAAGTATTGATCAAGACTGAGATACACTTGGTTGCAGGATTCAAATACAATATAATGTTCATAGAATGAACTACAGAGACCAATAACATCTCAATGTAGAAAACAAAATATGGGCAATAGGGGTGAGAGAAATTAGTCCTACTATTTTGGATGAATTAGGATGTTTGTAGAATTTTTTGGGGCTCAACTGGTAGAGCATGGTACTTGCAAGGCCAGGGTTGTGGGTTCGATTCCCATGAGGGGACCAGTAGTAAAAAGTATGAAAATTCATGCACTCACTAACTGTGAGTCGCTCTGGATAAGAGTGTCTGCTAAATTACAAAAAATGTAAATGTAATAAAATAAATAAAATCTGAAATGTCTTGAGTCAATAAGTATTCAGCCCCTTTGTTATGGCAAGCCTAAATAAGTTCAGTAGTAAAAATGTAAAGTATGTTCATGAAATGGACCACATAAAAGCTCAAGTGTTTTGTGTGCGTAATTGTAAAGTGTTTTTATCCTAAGTGGACACTGGGCACTACATAATTTCAACATGGAAAATTGGGTAACATTTGGTTGAGACATTGATCAATGAGATTACAACCTATATTCACCCACTCAAAAAGACAGTTGAATTTCCAATGCTTTCAACCATCTAAAAGCACAACCAAATTCCAATGGAAAAACAATGTCTGATATTTTTTAAGTTGTCACACTAACGTCTTATCACTTCACTTTCAACCATTTAAACGCACAGCAAAGTTCAAATGGGAACAAAATGTCAGATATTTAATTAATTTATACGGTACAAAAGAGGAATGTGATATCACTGTGCTTCAACTAATATAAAAAACAAATGACCTGGATTGCAGTTGAGATTACATTAAAAGTACACGGTGCAAGTGATCAATGCCGTTCAAGATTATTACAGCGATTTTGAAGATCTCCACAGACCTGCGATGACCTATGTCTGCTATTTTGAACATGAATGCTTTATATGATTACTGAAGAAGAAATGTATAGTTACAGTAACCTCAAAATGTGCCCATGGATGTGTTACTCATTTTAAGGTCAAATGTTACATTCATTTGCAAGATCGTCTTAACTTTTATAAGAGCACAAGGCGAGACCCAAATGCAGACACAGGAGGCAGATGGTTGAGCTCCGATATTTATTATAACAAAAGGGGTAGGTAAAAACAGGTCGGGGACAGGCGAGAGTTCATAAACCAGGTCAGAGTCCAAACAGTACCAGGCGATAGGCAGGCTCGAGGTCAGGACAGGCAGAGTGGTCAGGCAGGCGGGTTCGGCGTCAGGACAGGAAAGGGTCAAAACCAGGAAGTCTAGGGAAAAAACAGAGACTGGGAAAAATAGGAGCTAGGACAAACACTGGTTGACTTGGCAAAACAAGACAAACTGGCACAGAGAGACAGGAAATACAGGGAGAAATACACTGCTGATAATAAGCGACACCTGGAGGGGGTGGAGACAAGCACAAGGACAGGTGGAACAGATCAGGGCGTGACAACTTTAGGCTATTTACCGTATTACAAAAGTCAAATTGAATTGTGCTTGCATGTTAATGCAGCAAATAACAACATTTGAAGGAGATGTATCTTCTGCTTGGATAGTTCCGTCTGTGCCACTAACTTAGTCTGGTTTTAATTATAGTTTGTCAACAAATTAATAATTGACATGTTGGATTCACATCTCCATCTCAACCTAAATCAAATCTAACTTTAAATCTGTCATGTACTGTCATGTACTGTCATGTTGTGTCTTGTTTCTGTCCTTTCCCTTCACCCTGTCTCCCTCTGCTGGTCGTTGTTAGGTTACCTTTTCTCCCCCTCTTTTCCCCAGCTGTGCCTTGTCTCCTCCTAACTACCTCGTCACCCCTTTTCCCACCTGTTCCCTTTTTCCCTCTGATTAGGTCTCTATATCTCTCTCTGTTCCTGCTCCTGTCCTTGTCGGATTCTTGTTTGTGTTGTTCATGCCTGAACCAGACTATCGTCATGTTTGCTGCAACCTTGTCCTGTCCTGTCGGAACCTGCCGGTCCATCTGAGCCTACGTTTTGTTTTGTTATTAAAGAAGCTCTGTTTACGTTAATTCGCTTTTGGGTCCTCATTCACGCACCGTAACAGAAGAATCCGACCAAGAATGGACCCAGCGACTTCGGATCCTCTCCACTCAGCCGTCGAGATCCAGGGAGCGATGCTAGGCAGACACAAGCAGGAATTGTCTGCTGCTCGGCATGCCGTTGAGACCCTGGCCACCCAAGTCTCCAACCTCACAGAACAGGTTCACCATCTCCGCCTCGATCCACCGGCCACTTCCAGGGCTTTCGAATCTCCGGAGCCCAGAATCAATAACCCGCCGTGTTACTCTGGGGAGCCCACTGAATGCCGCTCGTTCCTCACCCAGTGTGATATTGTGTTTTCTCTCCAGCCCAACACTTACTCCAGGAGCACTGCTCGTGTCGCCTACGTCATATCTCTCCTTACTGGACGGGCTCGTGAGTGGGGCACGGCAATCTGGGAGGCAAGGGCTGAGTGTACTAACCAGTATCAGGACTTTAAGGAGGAGATGATACGGGTTTTTGATCGATCTGTTTTTGGGGAGGAGGCTTCCAGGGCCCTGTCTTCCCTATGTCAGGGTAATCGATCCATAACAGACTACTCTATTGAGTTTCGCACTCTTGCTGCCTCCAGTGGCTGGAACGAGCCGGCTTTGCTCGCTCGTTTTCTGGAGGGTCTCCGCTTAGAGGTAAAGGATGAGATTCTCTCCCGGGAGGTTCCTTCCAGCGTGGATTCCTTGATTGAACTCGCTATTCGCATTGAGCGACGGGTTGATCTTCGTCACCGAGCTCGTGGAAAGGAGCTCGCGTTCTCCGTTGCCCCCCTCTCCGCATCACTACCATCTTCCTCTGCCGGCTCGGGTGCTGAGCCTATGCAGCTGGGAGGTATCCGCATCTCGACTAAGGAGAGGGAACGGAGAATCACCAACCGCCTCTGTCTCTATTGCGGTTCTGCTGGTCATTTTGTCACTTCATGTCCAGTAAAAGCCAGAGCTCATCAGTAAGCGGAGGGCTACTGGTGAGCGCTACTACTCCTGTCTCTCCTTCAAGATCCTGCACTACCTTGTCGGTCCATCTACGCTGGACCGGTTCGTCAGCTTCCTGCAGTGCCTTAATAGACTCTGGGGCGGAGGGCTGTTTTATGGACGAGACCTGGGCTCGGGAACATGACATTCCTCTCAGACAGTTAAGGGAGTCCACGGCCTTGTTCGCCCTGGATGGTAGTCCTCTCCCCAGGATTCAGCGTGAGACGCTACCTTTAACCCTCACTGTTTCTGGTAATCATAGCGAAACCATTTCTTTTTTAATTTTTCGTTCACCTTTTACACCTGTTGTTTTGGGCCATCCCTGGCTAGTTTGTCATAATCCTTCCATTAATTGGTCTAGTAATTCTATCCTCTCCTGGAACATCTCTTGTCATGTGAAATGTTTAATGTCTGCTATCCCTCCTGTTTCCTCTGTCTCTTCTTCACAGGAGGAGCCTGGTGATTTGACAGGGGTGCCGGAGGAATATCACGATCTGCGCACGGTGTTCAGTCGGTCCAGGGCCACCTCTCTTCCTCCACACCGGTCGTATGATTGTAGTATTGATCTCCTTCCGGGAACCACTCCCCCCCGGGGTAGACTATACTCTCTGTCGGCTCCCGAACGTAAGGCTCTCGAAGATTATTTGTCTGTAGCTCTTGCCGCCGGTACCATAGTCCCCTCCTCCTCTCCCGCCGGAGCGGGGTTTTTTTTTTGTTAAGAAGAAGGACGGGTCCCTGCGCCCCTGCATAGATTATCGAGGGCTGAATGACATAACAGTGAAGAATCGTTATCCGCTTCCTCTTATGTCTTCAGCCTTCGAGATCCTGCAGGGAGCCAGGTTTTTCACTAAGTTGGACCTTCGTAACGCTTACCATCTCGTGCGCATCAGGGAGGGGGACGAGTGGAAGACGGCGTTTAACACTCCGTTAGGGCACTTTGAATACCGGGTTCTTCCTTTCGGCCTCGCTAACGCTCCAGCTGTCTTTCAGGCATTAGTCAATGATGTCCTGAGAGACATGCTGAACATCTTTGTTTTCGTTTACCTTGACGATATCCTGATTTTTTTCACCGTCACTCCAGATTCATGTTCAGCACGTTCGACGTGTCCTCCAGCGCCTTTTAGAGAATTGTCTTTTTGTGAAGGCTGAGAAGTGCTCTTTTCATGCCTCCTCCGTCTCATTTCTCGGTTCTGTTATTTCCGCTGAAGGCATTAAGATGGATCCCGCTAAGGTCCAAGCTGTCATTGATTGGCCCGTCCCTAAGTCACGCGTCGAGCTGCAGCGCTTTCTCGGCTTTGCGAACTTCTATCGTCGTTTCATCCGTAATTTCGGTCAGGTGGCAGCTCCTCTCACAGCCCTTACTTCTGTCAAGACGTGCTTTAAGTGGTCCGTTTCCGCCCAGGGAGCTTTTGATCTCCTCAAGAATCGTTTTACATCCGCACCTATCCTTGTTACACCTGACGTCTCTAGACAGTTCGTTGTCGAGGTTGACGCGTCAGAGGTGGGCGTGGGAGCCATTCTTTCTCAGCGCTCCTTCTCTGACGACAAGGTCCACCCTTGCGCGTATTTTTCTCATCGCCTGTCGCCGTCGGAACGTAACTATGATGTGGGAAACCGCGAACTGCTCGCCATCCGCTTAGCCCTAGGCGAATGGCGACAGTGGTTGGAGGGGGCGACCGTTCCTTTTGTCGTTTGGACTGACCATAGGAACCTTGAGTACATCCGTTCTGCCAAACGACTTAATGCGCGTCAGGCGCGCTGGGCGCTGTTTTTCGCTCGTTTCGAGTTCGTGATTTCTTATCGTCCGGGCTCTAAGAACACCAAGCCTGATGCTTTATCTCGTCTCTTCAGTTCTTCAGTAGCCTCCACTGACCCCGAGGGGATTCTCCCTGAGGGGCGTGTTGTCGGGTTGACTGTCTGGGGAATTGAGAGGCAGGTAAAGCAAGCACTCACTCAAACTCCGTCGCCGCGCGCTTGTCCCAGGAACCTTCTTTTCGTTCCCGTTCCTACTCGTCTGGCCGTTCTTCAGTGGGCTCACTCTGCCAAGTTAGCCGGCCACCCTGGCGTTCGGGGTACGCTTGCTTCCATTCGCCAGTGCTTTTGGTGGCCCACCCGGGAGCATGACACGCGTCGCTTCGTGGCTGCTTGTTCGGTCTGCGCGCAGACTAAGTCCGGTAACTCTCCTCCTGCCGGCCGTCTCAGGCCGCTTCCCATTCCCTCTCGACCGTGGTCTCACATCGCCTTAGATTTTGTCACCGGACTGCCTTCGTCAGCGGGGAAGACTGTTATTCTTACGGTTGTCGACAGGTTCTCTAAGGCGGCTCATTTTATTCCCCTTGCTAAGCTTCCTTCTGCTAAAGAGACGGCACAAATCATCATCGAGAATGTTTTCAGAATTCATGGCCTTCCGTCAGACGTCGTTTCGGACAGAGGTCCGCAATTCACGTCTCAATTTTGGAGGGAGTTTTGCCGTTTGATTGGGGCTTCCGTCAGTCTCTCTTCCGGCTTTCACCCCCAGTCTAACGGTCAAGCAGAACGGGCCAATCAGACTATTGGTCGCATCTTACGCAGTCTTTCTTTTCGCAACCCTGCGTCTTGGTCAGAACAGCTCCCCTGGGCAGAATACGCCCACAACTCGCTTCCTTCGTCTGCGACCGGGCTATCTCCTTTTCAGAGTAGCCTCGGGTACCAGCCTCCGCTGTTCTCATCTCAGTTCGCCGAGTCCAGCGTCCCCTCCGCTCAGGCTTTTGTCCAACGTTGCGAGCGCACCTGGAAGAGGGTCAGGTCTGCACTTTGCCGTTATAGGGCGCAGACTGTGAGGGCTGCTAATAAGCGTAGAACTAAGAGTCCTAGATATTGTCGCGGTCAGAGAGTTTGGCTCTCCACTCAGAACCTTCCCCTTAAGACCACTTCTCGCAAGTTGACCCCGCGGTTCATTGGTCCGTTCCGTATTTCTCAGGTCATTAATCCTGTCGCAGTTCGACTTCTTCTTCCGCGATACCTTCGTCGCGTCCACCCGGTCTTCCATGTCTCCTGTATCAAGCCCGTTCTTCGCGCCCCCGCTCGTCTTCCCCCCCCCCCCCCCCCCATCCTTGTCGAGGGCGCACCCATCTACAGGGTCCGTAGGATTTTGGACATGCGTCCTCGGGGCCGTGGTCATCAGTACCTAGTAGATTGGGAGGGGTACGGTCCTGAGGAGAGGAGTTGGGTTCCCTCTCGGGACGTGCTGGACCGTGCGCTGATCGATGATTTCCTCCGTTGCCGCCAGGTTTCCTCCTCGAGTGCGCCAGGAGGCGCTCGGTGAGTGGGGGGGTACTGTCATGTACTGTCATGTACTGTCATGTTGTGTCTTGTTTCTGTCCTTTCCCTTCACCCTGTCTCCCTCTGCTGGTCGTTGTTAGGTTACCTTTTCTCCCCCGCTTTCCCCCAGCTGTGCCTTGTCTCCTCCTAACTACCTCGTCACCCCTTTTCCCACCTGTTCCCTTTTTCCCTCTGATTAGGTCTCTATATCTCTCTCTGTTCCTGCTCCTGTCCTTGTCGGATTCTTGTTTGTGTTGTTCATGCCTGAACCAGACTATCGTCGTGTTTGCTGCAACCTTGTCCTGTCCTGTCGGAACCTGCCGGTCCATCTGAGCCTACGTTTTGTTTTGTTATTAAAGAAGCTCTGTTTACGTTAATTCGCTTTTGGGTCCTCATTCACGCACCGTAACAAAATCACTTTAAATTAAGTTTGATTTGAATTAGTCCTATTCTTTAACTTTGATATGTTGGATTCATGTTTCCATCTCAAACAAATTTAAGTTATAGAATAGGAATACATCAAATCAGACATTAAATACACTTTAAATAAAGTTTAATTTGATTTCTTCCTATTCTTTAATTTAGATATTTGGTTGAGATGGAGATGAGAATCCAACATATAACTATTTTATTTGTAGACAAACTGGAATTAAAGCCAGACCAAGTCAGTGGCACAGATAGAACTATCCAAGCAGAAGATACAGTTGAAAGCGGAAGTTTACCTACACTTAGGTTGGAGTAGTTAAAACTAGTTTTTCAACCACTCCACAAATATCTTGTTAACAAACTATAGTTTTGGCAAGTCGGTTAGGACAACTACTTTGTGCATAACACAAGTAATTTTTCCAACAATTGTTTACAGACAGACTATTTCAGTGTATCACAATTCCAGTGGTTCAGAAGTTTACATGCACTAAGTTGACTGTGCCTTTAAACAGCTTGGAAAATTCCAGAAAACTATGTCATGGCTATAGAAGCTTCTGATAGGCTAATTGACATCATTTGAGTCAATTGGAGGTGTACCTGTGGATGTATTTCAAGGCCTACCTTCAAACGCAGTGCCTCTTTGCTTGACATCATGGGAAAATCTAAATAAATCAGCCAAGACCTCCACAAGTCTGGTTCATCCTTGGGAGCAATTTCCAAACGACTGAAGGTACCACGTCCATCTGTACAAACAATAATATGCAAGTATAAACACCATGGGACCGTCATACCACTCATGGAGACGCGTTCTGTCTCCTAGAGATGAACGGACTTTGGTGTGAAAAGTGCAAATCAAAGAACAACAGCAAAGGACTTTTTTTTTTTAACTAGGCAAGTCAGTTAAGAACAAATTCTAATTTTCAATGACAGAATGTTCAGGGGCAGAATGACAGATTTATACCTTGTCAGCTCAGGGATTTGAACTTGCAACCGTTTGGTTACTAGTCCAACACTCTAACCATGAGGCTACCCTGCCACCCCAGGCAAAGTATCCTTGTGAAGATGCTGGAAGAAACGGGTACAAAAGTATCTATATCCACAGTAAAACGAGTCCTATATCGACATAACCTGAAAGGCTGTTCAGCCACTGCTCCAAAACCGTCAGTAAAAAAACAGACTACGGTTTGCAACTGCACATGGGGACAAATATCGTACATTTCAGAGAAATGTCCTCTGGTCTGATGAAACAAAAATATAACTATTTGGCCATAATGACCATCATTACCATCAAGGGGGAGGCTTGCAAGCCAAATGACACCATCCCAACCGTGAAGCACGGGGGTGGCAGCATCATGTTGTGGGGGTGTTTTGCTGCAGGAAGGACTGGTGCACTTCACAAAATAGATGGCATCATGAGGGATATTGAAGCAACATCTCAAGACATCAGTCAGGAAGTTAAAGCTTGGTCGCAAATGGGTCTTCCAAATGGACAATGACTCCAAGCATACTTCCAAAGTTGTGGCAAAATGGCTTAAGGACAACAAAGTCAAGGTATTGGAGACCTCAATCCTATAGAAAATGTTTGGGCTGAACTGAAAAAGTGTGTGCGAGCAAGGAGGCCTACAAACCTGACTCAGTTACACCCGCTCTACCAGGAGGAATGGGCCAAAATTCATCCAACTTATTGTGGGAAGCTTGTGGAAGGCCACCCAAACAATAAACAATTTAAAGGCAATGCTACCAAATACTAATTGAGTGCATGTAAACTTCTGACCCACTGGGAATGTGATGAAAGAAATAAAAGCTGAAATAAATGATTCCCTCTACTATTATTCTGACATTTCAAATTCTTAAAATAAAGTGGTGATCCTCACTGAACTGCTTTTTACTAGAGGTTAAATGTCAGGAATTGTGAAAAGCTGAGTTTAAATGTATTTGGCTAAATTGTATGTAAACTTCAGACTTCAACTGTACATATCCTTCAAATGTTGATATTTGGTTGCGTCGACAACCAAACACTTCATTATCCATAAATATCATGACATTTTAAATCAACCGGAGCTTTGTTGAATTCTGGGTTGAATTCTGGATTGAATTCAAACAATTGGTGTTGATGACTTATACAGTATGCCTAGGGTTTCAAGCTTTGGTTGATTTAAAATGTCATGATATTTAGTGATATTGAATTGTGTTGCGGCCTGAATAGCATCATTGATCATTGATCAAGTATTGTCACATTTCATTTGATCTGTTAAACCTACCCTTTGGAATTACTTTGATAACAATAAACAATCTATTTAGTTTTTAAGTGGAGATCTCTCAACAATCATTCTAACGATAGCATATTGGCAATAGTCAGTGACAAATAGCTAAGTGGGGCTTGGTTAAAACCTTGGATGGGAGAACATGGGGTAGCTGTAGTTTGGTCAATTCTCCAGTAGGAGGTGCTGCCCTGCCTATTGTATTTTTTAAATTAAGATAGTTTTTCAAGGTTATATCCACTATCATTGCTTTTAAGGTACAAATTCAAAATATTTTATACAAGGTCTGTCTATGTTGAAATGTGGTTACCATGAGGGAAAGGGGATACCTAGTATGTTGCACAACAATGCATTCAACCAAAATGTGTCTTCCTCATTTAACCCAACCCCTCTGATTCAGAGGCGCAGCCTTAATCGACGTCATCAGCACCCGGGGAGCAGTTGTTGGGGGTTAACTGGCTTGCTCAAAGGCAGAACGGCAGATTTTTCCACCTTGCCAGCTCTGAGATTCAAACAGTGACCTTTCTGTTGCTGGCCCAACGCTCTTAACCGCCAGGTTACCTGCCACCCATGTGTGCAGATCAAATCATGTGGTTGAAATTTCACCCTCAAAACAAGAGTTGATTACTTTTTTCAAATCCAATGCAGATTCTGCATCACAATACATTAAAACAATGTTGATTTAACCTGTTTGTGTCCAGTGGGATGCCATTGGCTTTCTGGATGGCCATGCAGGCAAACAGGCAGTGAGACATGTGCGCTGACTCACCGTCCACCCCTCCTTCCCGTCACCGTCCTCCCCTCCACTTCTCTCTCCTCTCCGTCTCTACAGCAGCACTGTGGCTATCTGGAATCTGAGCACACAAAAACACACACACACACACACACACACACACACACACAGGAGAGAGAGAGTGTGAGAAAGGTAAACAATATGAGGGGGGAACACAGCAAGCGAAAGAGAGAAACAAAGAGGAGAAGGAAATGGGCAGTGGGGAACCGTAAGGGCCTTCAGAGAAGGGTTAGGGTTATAATTGTTCTATTTTTTAAATATACATTTAGTTAGAATTTTTATTTAATTCCTATCTTTTCAATAATATTTCAATAAAATTCGGATTGAATGTCTTCAGTTTGTTTTGGAAAGGAAAGGGTTAACATTGAAGAGAAAAAAATATAAAAATCAGGAATTTTAATTTGGTGGTCTCTGGGGATAAAAATAAAGCTATCTAGCTGTTGGCTAGGCCTTCAGAAGCTAGACATAAGGCCTTTGCAATTCAACTGTATTAGAGCAGCATCCGCGAGTGAAAGTGGAATCAACCAATCACATTTTGACTTGCAATGCTTGAGACCGTAAAAAAATAATAATTGGAAACGGATGCCATCTCGAAAGCCTAGAGACACGTCACTACCACATATTATCCATTATATTGATCATATACTCAAGTGGCCGCTTTAACAATGGAACGAAATGTATTTAAAAAAAATGTATGTCAATTGGGAGGAGACCATTCTAGACAATGAGAGGGCAGATGTGTGTGAACAACAGGCACAACTCAAATAACATTTTTTTTTTTTTTTCAAGGTTGCCTGGATGTCTTGTGTCATACTTATATCAATCATTACACTCATAGCAACCTAAGCATTACGAAACTTTTATTCAATCTAATAAGCCATTACAATGTTTTTGACCAAATTCTCAGTAACCAGGTTTCCATCCAACCTTTTTATGCAAGTAAAGTACATGTCGGATAAAAAAATGTAATGACAGGCCTGATGTTTTCAGACAAATTTTCTGTTTCCTTTCCAAATGTCGACAAAACTAAATACGCTAGACAAGGTGGGATCTTTTTGTGTCTGTGAAATAAATTATGCAAGAAATGTAGGTGGAAAGTTTTTATGCGCATATAATGATCATATTATATATATGCCATCATATTGAAGTAAACTTGGAGTCACGTGATGACATGTTGTGCGGTCCTCCCAATTACAACTCATCGGGAAAGCATAACGTTCATTAGGCGTCAGATTCTTAAATTATGAGGAACTTCACAGGTGCAATGTGGCCTCCCGAGTGGCGCGTTGGTCTAAGGCACTGCATCGAAGTGCTAGCTCTGCCAATAGAGATTCTGGTTTCGAGTCCAGGCTCTGTCTCAGCCGGCCACGACGTCTCGACCTTCGCCTCTCGCGAGTCCGTACATGAGTTGCAGCGATGAGACAAGACTGGATACCATGAAATTGGGGAGAAAAAGGGGTAAAGAAAAAAAAAGTGCAAAGTGATGAGCTTGATGCTCCTTTCTAATAAATATTGAGGGTCTTATTCTGGTGACATGATCATTGATGAGGATGTGCAAGTAGACATACTTTTGTGCAAAAGAGCAGAAAAACAAATATGGGGATGAGGTAGGTAGTTGGTTGGATGAGCTATTTACAGATGGGCTGTGTGCAGCTGCAGCGATTGGTAAGCTGCTTTGACAGCTGATGCTTAAACTTAGTGAGGGAGACATAAGTCTCCAACTTCAGTGATTTTTTGGCTTTGGGGATGACCAGTTGCTGGAGTGCGTGACCAGTGAGTTGATATAAGGCGGAGCTTTACCTAGCAAAGACTTATAGATGATCTGGAGCCAGTGGGTTGATTACAACCTGTTAATAATGGTGCCAACATTTTGTGGCTGATCTTTCAGCAGGAGAGAGGGTGATGTCCATATCACCAACGAACTATCATGGTCCAAACACACCAAGACAGTCGTGAAGAGGGCACAACAACACATTTTACCCCTCAGGAGACTGAAAAGATTTGGCATGGGTCCACAGATCCTCAAAAAGTTCTACAGCTGCACCATCGAGAGCATCCTGACCAGTTGCATCACCGCCTAGTATGGCAACTGCTCGGCATCTGACCGTAAGACACTACGGAGGGTAGTGCGTACGGCCCAGTACATCACTGGGGCCAAGCTTCCTGCCATCCAGGAACTACACTGCTCAAAAAAATAAAGGGAACACTTAAACAACACAATGTAACTCCAAGTCAATCACACTTCTGTGAAATCAAACTGTCCACTTAGGAAGCAACACTGATTGACACATTTCACATGCTGTTGTGCAAATGGAATAGACAACAGGTGGAAATTATAGGCAATTAGCAAGACACCCCCAATAAAGGAGTGGTTCTGCAGGTGGGGACCACAGACCACTTCTCAGTTCCAATGCTTCCTGGCTGATGTTTTGGTCACTTTTGAATGCTGGCGGTGCTTTCACTCTAGTGGTAGCATGAGATGGAGTCTACAACCCACACAAGTGGCTCAGGTAGTGCAGCTCATCCAGGATGACACATCAATGCGAGCTGTGGCAAGAAGGTTTGCTGTGTCTGTCAGCGTAGTGTCCAGAGCATGGAGGCGCTACCAGGAGACAGGCCAGTACATCAGGAGGTGTGGAGGAGGCCGTAGGAGGGCAACAACCCAGCAGCAGGACCGCTACCTCCGCCTTTGTGCAAGGAGGAGCAGTACCAGAGCCCTGCAAAATGACCTCCAGCAGGTCACAAATGTGCATGTGTCTGCTCAAACGGACTCCATGAGGGTGGTATGAGGGCCCGACGTCCACAGGTGGGGGTTGTGCTTACAGCCCAACACCATGCAGGACTTTTTTCATTTGCCAGAGAACACCATGATTGGCAAACTCGACACTGGCACCCTGTGCTCTTCACAGATGAAAGCAGGTTCACACTGAGCACATGTGACAGACGTGACAGTCTGAAGACACCGTGGAGAACGTTCTGTTGCCTGCAACATCCTCCAGCATGACCGGTTTGGCGGTGGGTCAGTCATGGTGTGGGGTGGCATTTCTTTGGGGGGCCGCACAGCCCTCCATGTGCTCGCCAGAGGTAGCCTGACTGCCATTAGGTACCGAGATGAGATCCTCAGACCCCTTGTGAGACCATATGCTGGTGCGGTTGGCCCTGGGTTCCTCCTAATGCAAGACAATGCTAGACCTCATGTGGCTGGAGTGTGTCAGCAGTTCCTGCAAGAGGAAGGCATTGATGCTATGGACTGGCCCGCCCGTTCCCCAGACCTGAATCCAATTGAGCACATCTGGGACATCATGTCTCGCTCCATCCACCAACGCCACGTTGCACCACAGACTGTCCAGGAGTTGGCGGATGCTTTAGTCCAGGTCTGGGAGGAGATCCCTCAGGAGACCATCCGCCATCTCATCAGGAGCATGCCCAGGCATTGTAGGGAGGTCATACAGGCACGTGGAGGCCACACGCACTACTGAGCCTCATTTTGACTTGTTTTAAGGACATTACATTAAAAAGTTGGATCAGCCTGTAGTGTGGTTTTCCACTTTAGTGTTGAGTGTGACTCCAAATCCAGACCTTCCATGGGTTGATAAATTTGATCTCCATTGATAATTTGTGTGATTTTGTTGTCAGCACATTCAACTATGTAAAGAAAAAAGTATTTAATAAGAATATTTCATTCATTCAGATCTAGGATGTGTTATTTTAGTGTTCCCTTTATTTTTTTGAGCAGTGTATGTACTAGGCGGTGTCAGAGGAAAGCCCCGAAAATGGTCAAAGACTCCAGTCACCCAAGTCATAGACTGTTCTCTCTGCCATTGCACAGCAAGCGGTACCAGAGCGCCAAGTCTAGGACCAAAAGGCTCCTTACAGCTTCTACCCACAAGCCATAAGGCTGCTGAATAATTAATCAAATGGCCCCCCGGACTATTTACATTGACCCCCCTCCCATTTGTTTTTACACTGCTGCTACTCGCTGTTTATTATCTATGCATATTCACTTTACCCATGCCTACATGAACAAATTACCTCGACTAACCTGTAACCTCACACATTGACACGGTATCGGGATATATAGCCTCATTATTGTTATTATATTGTGCTACTGTAACGGATGTGAAACGGTTAGCTAGTTAGCGGTGGTGCGCGCTAAATAGCGTTTCAATCGGTGACGTCACTTGCTCTGAGACCTTGAAGTAGTGGTTCCCCTTGCTCTGCAATGGCCGTGGCTTTTGTGGAGCGATGGGTAACGATGCTTTGTGGGTGACTGTTGTTGATGTGTGCAGAGGGTCCCTGGTTCGCACCCGGGTATGGGCGAAGGGACGGTCTAAAGTTATACTGTTACATTGATGCTGTTTTTACTTGAGTTTATTTGGTAAATATTTTCTTAACTTTTTTGAACTGCATTGTTGGTTAAGGGCTTGTAAGTAAACATTTCATGGTAAGGTCTACTACACCTGTTGTATTCGGCACATGTGACAAATAAAGTTAGATTTTTATTTGATTTGAATGTGTCAAAGACCTAACTGGGTCCAGCACCGCACGGTATGGCTTGTTATACACTATACATGTATATACAAAGTATATAAACCATTTCAAATTAGTGGAATCAGCCACACCTATTGCTGACAGGTGTATAAAATCGAGCACACAGCCATGCAATCTCCATAGACAAACACTGGCAGTAGAATGGCCTTACTGAAGAGCTCAGTGACTTTCAACGTGGCACCGTCATAGGATGGCACCTTTCCAACAAGTCCGTTCATCAAATTTCTGCCCTGCTAGAGCTGCCCCGGTCAACTGTAAGTGCTGTTACTGTGAAGTGGAAACGTCTAGGAGCAACAACTGCTCAGCCGCGACGTGGTAGCCCACACAAGCTTACATTGTCTGTCCTCAGTTGCAACACTCACTACCGAGTTCCAAACGGCCTCTGGAAGCAATATCAGCACAAGAAATGTTCATGGGGAGCTTCATGAAATGGGTTTCCATGACTGTGCAGCCTCACACAAGCCTAAGATCACCATGCGCAATGCCAAGCATCGGCCATTGGATTCTGGAGCAGTGGAAATGCGTTCTCTGGAGTGATGAATCATTCTTCACCATCTGGCAGTCCGATGGACGAATCGGAGTTTGGCGGATGCCAGGAGAACGCTACCTGCCCCAATGCATAGTGTCAACCGTAAAGTTTGGTGGAGGAGGAATAATGGTCTGGTCTATTTTTCATGGTTCGGGCTAGGACCCTTAGTTCCAGTGAAGGGAAATCTTAATGTTACAGCATACAATGACATTCTAGACAATTCTGTGCTCCTAACTTTTTGGTAACAATTTGAGAAAGGCCCTTTCCTGTTTCAGCATGACAATGCCCCCTGTGCACAAAGCGAGGTCCATACAGAATTGTTTGTTGAGATCAGTGTGAAAAAATCTGACTAGCCTGCACAGAGCCCTGACCTCAACTCCATCGAACACCTTTGGGATGAATTGGAACGCTAACTGCGACCCAGGCCTAATCGCCCAACATTAGTGCCTCACAGCAATGTTCCAACATCTAGTGGAAAGCCTTCCCAGGCTGGAGGCTGTTAGAGCAGCAAAGGGGGACCAACTCCATATTAATGCTCATGATTCTGGAATGAGATGTTCAACGAGCAGGTGTCCACATACAGGTGTCCACATACAACACCCTTAAGAAAACCCTGTACCCAGAAGTGCCTCTAGAGATCCAGGTGCACACTTGTTTTTGAACATCCGTGTCAGCTTCACCAACGATTCAGTGCTTAGTGCCTGGTCTCAGGGATTGCAGGCTTTTGTAGCAACCCATCACTGATACACTTGATTCAACAAATCTATGAATCATCCACATCATGCTTAGCTGAATCAGGTATTTTAGTGCTGGTCTGGACCAAAAGTCTAGGATCAAAAGACCGGAGTAGTTGCCCATGCCTTCAGTAGATATTTAGAGATATTTAACTGAAGCATATGTTTCTGTGTCCTGCAGGGGGATTTGCTGAGCCCGTGTCGCTGTGACGGCTCTGTGCGCTGTACTCACCAGCCCTGCCTCATCCGCTGGATCAGCGAGAGAGGCTCCTGGAGTTGTGAGCTCTGCTACTTCAAGTACCAGGTCCTGGCCATCAGCACCAAGAACCCACTGCAGGTACAGGATCTGTTTGTGTGTGCACATGTGGGTGTAAGTGACTACAAGTGCTGCCCTATACCTCGGGGTTTCCATACCAAATCAAAGGTATTCTGTGAATGCTGAAACATAGCACTCCAATGCTCCGAAAATACATACAAATGTAACAAAACACATTTTCACGTCTTCCTGCCTGCAACTGTGTGACATCAGTGCACAGATAATTATCTCCACCAAAAAGACACACATTGATCCACCTCTCCCTCCTTCCACCTTCCTCTTTCTCTCTCCACCGCCCCTCTCTGTATACCCCCCCTCCCCTCTCTGTATACCCCCCCTCTCTCCAGTGGCAAGCCATCTCTCTGACAGTGATAGAGAAGGTGCAGATAGCAGCCATCATCCTGGGTTCTCTGTTCCTTATCGCCAGCATCTCCTGGCTGGTGTGGTCGTCCCTCAGCCCTTCGGCCAAGTGGCAGCGCCAGGACCTGCTCTTCCAGATCTGCTATGGCATGTACGGCTTCATGGACATTGTGTGCATAGGTAAGCTAGAAGGTTCTATAATGTAAACCTCACTGATATTCTATCAAAAGATAATCATAAGCTTTTGTGATTGCTATTGCAGGTATGAGTAGAGTTGCATATGCCAACAAAGGAGAATACCTACATGCTTGTCACGTCATGCTTGTCGTATGAAGGAGACCAAGGCGCAGTGTGGTATGCGTACATTCTCTTTAAAAGAATGAACACCGAACAAAATAACAAACGAACCGTGACTCTATACACTATATTGCTGACAGGCAACTACACATAGACAAGATCCCACACCAGAAAGTGGGGGGGAAAAAATGCCTGCCTAAATATGATCCCCAATCAGAGACAACGATAAACAGCTGTCTCTGATTGGGAACCATATCAGACCAACATAGACATACAAAAACCCTAGACATACAAAAAACCCTAGACATACAAAAACCTAGAGTACCCACCCTCGTCACACCCTGACCTAACCAAAATATATAGAAAACAGAGACATCTAAGGTCAGGGCGTGACAATGCTCCCAGAGTTTGAATGTAGGAAGGGTGGTTGAAACGTTCCAGTGTTACAGCACTAGGTCTAGGATCTAAACAGTTTACAGATATTCTACCTTCTCTTCATAAGCTTTTGTGATTGGTCTCCTGACAGTTACTATGTCTGACCTGAACTTTGACAAGGGGAAGCATCCTACAGTTTTTTAATTTCAGTGCAGTTTTCACAAGTATGCGGTACATTTTCATAACTTTTAGTACAAAACTCAAAAACAGTTCATCATAAAGGCATTTGCTTCAAAACTCAAAGCACAGTTTCAATTGACTAAGTACAAACACAAAATCATACAGTCACCTTTTTCTCCAAACTTAATCAGTGTTTCATCTACTGTAGAAATACATGTTTTGTTAAACAACATTTTACTGTTACATAATCTGAACGCTCTTAATTGATGATCGCTTAAATGTTTGGTAAACCTAAAGCTTCTAAAGGTAAACCGGTTTGTCTACTACAGATTTTGAGAACTACATAATGAAAATGTATGTCTGCAATGTAGAAACATAGAAGTATGATTAATACTCAAATGTACTACTACTATGATGACTGTTATGATTTTATTTCACAGTATGTTTTAAAAAAATCTGATATTGACAAGACCAGATATGTGCAACAAATCAAATTTTATTGGTTGCATAAACAATTTAGATGTTACAGCAGGTGCAGCGAAATGCTAGTTGTTCTAGCTCCTACAATGCTGCAACTCAATTTCAATACCGTACCAATATGAAAATAATCCAGACAGTCCAAAACAAGAAAGAAATGCATCCCTACGGCCAATACCAAGGGTAGGCAACCCTGGTACTGACTGGAGTGCTGCAGGCACGGCATGTTTTTTTTATTTAACCGACCTGGAAGACCAGGTGTGTTGAATTTAGGCAATCACTGAACTGATTAATGAGCTCAGTTTGTCAGGTGTGGGGATCTAGTTGGAACAAAATAGTTCCTGCAAATCTTGCCCATCACCGGCAGCTAAAATCAAATCAAATGAGGTGTGTGTCACCCAACACTCTCTCTCCTCCTCCACTGAAGTAACGTATCTGCTCCTTGGTGCACCTTGGAAGGAACCACTTATTATGGAGAATAGGGGGGTACTCTTTTCCTGGTCCAGTCAGTGTGCCCCTTCCGCAAACTTCAGCTGACAGATCTTTTTATAAATAAATGTTATCAAATGTGGGCTAAAAAATTAACTATAGTTATTAATTTAACACCTGAAAAATAAATAAAAAACAGGACTTATCTGAGGGGCCACGTGCCTAGCAACCTTGCACAATGAAAGGTTTTGAATGTAAGACTGGCTGCATTACAAGTGTTACCAGTTTGGTGTTTTGTAGTAAGAGTTTTGAAAATTCACCACAAAGCGATAAAAAAACGTTATTAACTCTTGATCATTTTAACATTCATGGTCAGTTCTCCTTGTAGTTGTCAGCTGTGTGTGTGTGTGTGTATAATTTAGTTAGTGAGAGCAATTAGTTTGTTTTGCTCGTTTCTGTTTGGGCTTTCAGCTCACTTAGGTCGTAGTCTGTGTGACATGTAATGCTGAAAATGTACAGCCACTTCTCAAGAGCCTTGTACATCCAGACTGTTTAAATATTTACAGCATACTTGTGCAAAGGTAGCCTACAATCATTTCTGCCTTAAAGGTTTTTTCCCCCCACAGTGTGTTCTTACTTTCTCTCCTGTTCTTCTCTTTCTCTGTGTCCTTTCATCTGTTTCCTTCTTTGTCTGGCTATTCACACTCTGCAATCTTTCACTTCTCTCCATCCACTTGCCTTCCTCCTCCATCCACCTATTTTCTATTCACTGTCTCTCTATCTCCTACCTCTTGTATCGCTCCTGCATCCCTCACGTTCATACCTGTCCTCTCTCTCTCTCCCTTTCTCTCTCTTACTTGCCCATGTCTGTCTGTCCATGTCTGTCTGGTTTTCTCTGTCCAGGTCTTATAATTCATGAGGGATCGTCTGTATACCGGATCTTTAAGCGCTGGCAGGCGGTGAACCAGCAGTGGAAAGTACTGAACTATGAGAAAGACAAGGACATGGGCGACCCCGTCAGCTCCAGCAGCAAGGGTGGGGGGCGTGGGGGTCGAAACCCTCCCCACAGTTCAGCCGGGGCGGACAGGGGAGGCCGGGCAGGCCAGCGTGTTAGGACTATTCTCAACCACCACTGTGGCTACACCATCCTGCACATCCTCAGCCAGCTGAGGCCCAGCGATGCACGCATCAGCGCCACGACCAACCGTGAGATGGTCATGAGGGTCACCACCGTATGAGACCGGACTCTGCGGGTGGGAGGGATTTGGACAACAGCCACCAACCCCCTGATCCACCTCCTTAAAACCCCCAAATGACTCTCACCGTTCGCCCCTGGCCTTACCCCCCTCTGCACTGAGTATCTCCCTAAGCCCAAAGTGTGGCGCAGTGAGAGTGAACATAAACACAACGGCATAGACGCAGAGATCCTGCTTCTGATAACCCTCCTATGAGACACGAGGGGAGGGAGAGCAGCACAGCTAGAGTGTTGTTGAAGTTACAGACACAGACTGTAGGACAAAACCATTAATAAAAAAAGACTAAAAGGAAATGGCTTCGATAAAAAAAGAAAAAAAAGCTGGAGGGCTTTCTTTCGCCAGGTGAAATACACAAGGTATTGTCATTATTCCTGTTCTTCTATTTTCTGAAGAAAACCTCAAAGTATTGTTACTGATTTAGATTTTATAATCGAGAACATGTTGAGGAAAAATGGCAAGGGACATTTTCTTACATCTGCCCCCCAAACCCATGCCTCCAATTTTGACCCACATCTCCCCCTCCTCAACTCAACTCATCCCTGTATCCCCATACCCTCCCCTTTTCTCTTTCTTTTTCTCCACGGTGTCTGTCAAATACATTCCCTGTCCACCTGTAACACCTAAACTGTCCCTTTGGCGCAAAGCAGACATGGAACCCTCTAAAGGATACGAGCAAAAAAGTGCAATAAAACTATTTAAAGAGATATGACTGACACATCTGAATGAGATTCCAACATTACAATTCATCTTCTGCAATAAAGAAACCTGTACATGTCATGGTGAAACCCTGTGTGACGTCACAGTTTTATATTGTGCACAATATTTGGTATCAATAGTATATGTTGTCTTGTTTTCATCAGTTACTGTGTGAAGTTCTGAGATTTGTACCTTGGAATATTTGAATATGTTAAAGTTAACAATAGAAGGTAGGTAAAGCATCAATAATTAGAGTTAATCAACTGGAACCGATTTACATTTTTCTTTAATGGTTTGAATATAATATAAGCTAACCTCAATCGACTGAAATTGACATGGAATTAGCCCCATCTGCCAATGGGTAGGGTAAGGATTCAATTGCAGAATGGCGTGTATAATAATTTTGGCCTTTCACAACAGAAATTGTGAAGCTTTGTGTACCCACTATTACCATTTTCTGGATTCTGACTGTAGTTTACAGAATGCAGGAGAGTACAATGCTTATGTGTTAGAGTGGACTACTTATACCCTCATTGTTTGTGAAAAGTAATTATTTTCAATTCAGTAAATGCGGAGTAGGCCAACAGATGGCGACAAATGACCAATATAAAAGATTGATGGTCTTTGATGGTCTATGGGCAGCAATTCATGTTTTGATATCTTTAAAACAGATTAAAACAGCCACAATAAAAAGAACATGGCCTTTAAGTTGAACATTTTACTGCAGTGGGCTGAATCAGGGTCACACAGAGTGATTATTGGTGGTCTTAAACAAATCTACTTTACAACATGGTTCTGGGCTTAAAAATAGAAAACACCTGTACCATGTCAGATATAGAGTTGAAATATATAAACATTTTGCATTTGCATCCCAATATTACACATTATATACATCACAGAAGACTGAAATATAACAAAATTGTTTGACATAGAAACACTGGATTTTTGTCAGGTTTTCTGAAATAATATTTATTAATTATTATTATTTATTAAATATTAATAACATAATTCCACGCATGAGGCCAAAAAGGGAGCTTTTGGTCATTGACTGCAGGAAAGGGCTACCATATCCATAATACGGAACAGGTGAAATAGAATAATGCCCAAATAGATGTGTCCCGTTGCAAAGAAAATGGTATACATAATTTGTCTTTCAGTGAAGTGACACACATCATGCACAGTGGTGGAAAAAGTATTAAATTGTCATACTTGAGTAAAAGTAAAGATAACTTAATAGAAAATGACTCAAGTAACAGTAAAAGTCAACCAGTAAAATTCTACTTGAGTAAAAGTCTAAAAGTATCTGGTTTTAAATGTACTTGAGTACAGTGATGGAAAAAGTACTAAATTGTCATCAATTGTCAAAGCTATACATCAAATTCCTTAAACCAGAGAGCACCTTTTTCTTTGTTTTTTAAACACTCCGACACTCAGACATCATTTCCAGATGCAGTATTTGAGTTTAGTGAGTCCGCCAGATCAGAGGAAGTAGGGATGACACTGCGTTATATTGATAGGTGCACGAATTGCACCGTAATTCTGTCCTACCTGAGCATTCTAAATGTAACGAGTACCTTTTGGTGCCAGGGAAAATGTATGGGAGTAAAAAGTACATATTTTCTTCAGGACTGTAGTGAAGTAAAATTTTAAGTTGTCAAAAATATAAATAATAAAGTACAGATACCCCCAAAAACTACTTAAGTAGTACTTTAACATATTTTTACCTAAGTACTTTATACAACTGCATTTGCATTGATACAATACAGCAGTAAATCCATATCTACAGTTGAAGTCGGAAGTTTACATACACCTTAGCCAAATACATTTAAACTCCGTTTTTCACAATTCCTGACATTTAATCCTAGTAAAAATTCCCTGTCTTAGGTCAGTAATGATCACCACTTTATTTTAAGAATGTGAAATGTTAGAATAATAGTAGAGAGAATTATTTATTTCCGCTTTTATTTATTTTATCACATTCCCAGTGGGTCAGAAGTTTACATACACTCAATTAGTATTTGGTAGCATTGCCTTTAAATTGTTTAACTTGGGTCAAACGTTTCAGGTAGCTTTCCACAACTTTCCCAAAATAAGTTGGGTGAATTTTGGCCCAATCCTCCTGACAGAGCTGGTGCAACTGAGTCAGGTTTTGTAGGCCGCCTTGCTCGCACATGCTTTTTGAGTTCTGCCCACAAATTTTCTATGGGATTGAGGTCAGGGCTTTGTGATGGCCACTCCAATACCTTGACTTTGTTGTGCTTAAGCCATTTTGCCACAACTTTGGAAGTATGCTTGGGGTCATTGGCCATTTGGAAGACCCATTTTGTTGCTTCAATATATCCACATAATTGTCCTCCCTCATGATGCCATCTATTTTGTGAAGTGCACCAGTCCCTCCTGCAGCAAATCACCCCCACAACATGATGCTGCCACCCCCGTGCTTCGCGGTTGGGATGGTGTTCTTCGGCTTGCAAGCGTTACCCTTTTTCCTCCAAACATAATGATGGTCATTATAGCCTAACAGTTCTATTTTTGTTTCATCAGATCAGAGGAAATTTCTCCAAAAAGTACAATCTTTGTCCCCATGTGCAGTTGCAAACCGTAGTCTGGCTTTTTCAAGGTAGTTTTGGAGCAGTTGTTATGTGCCTCCTAAGTGGAGGGAGGTGCAGGAGTCAGGAGCAGGAGAGCAAGGAAGTCCCAATAGCACAATCATTTATTAGAAGTCCCAACTCAACAACAACAGGTGGAGGAACACGTCCAAACGAAGTCCCCACACACAGGGAATAAACTCAACACACGGAGGAGAAACCTCTACTCCTAATTACAGTTCACTTTTCACACCAAAGTACATTCATCTCTAGGAGACAGAATGCATCTCCTTCCTGAGCGGTATGACGGCTGCGTGGTCCCATGGTGTTTATACTTGCATACTATTGTTTGTACAGATGAACGTGGTACCTTCAGGTGTTTGGAAATTGCTCTCAAGGATGAACCAGACTTGTGGAGGTCTACAATTTATTTTCTGAGGTCTTGGCTGATTTATTTTAATTTTCCCATGATGTCAAGCAAAGAGGCATTGAGTTTGAACACCTTCAATTGATTCCAATTATATCAATTAGTCTATCAGAAGCTTCTAAAGAAATGACATAATTTTCTAGAATTTTCTAAGCTGTTTAAAGGCACAGTCAGCCTAGTGTATGTAAACCTCTGACTCACTGGAATAGTGATATAGTGAATTCAAAGTGAAATCATCTGTTTGTAAACAGTTGTTGGAAAGATTACTTGTGTCATGCACAAAGTAGATGTCCTAACCGACTTGCCAAAACTGTAGTTTGTTAACAAGAAATTTGTGGAGTGGTTGAAAAACGAGTTTTAATAACTCCAACCTAAGTGTATGTAAACTTCTGACTTCAACTGTAGTAGATTGGCTCCACTACAGGCTGAATTGTATCATAACGGTCTGTGATTGTATCAATGAATTAGGTAGAAGAACTCAGGAAGAATTGTCGCAGCTGAGATATTCTTGGTATTGCGGGATATCACAAGCAAGAAGCTACATGAAGTACTGGCTGGAACAGTTCTGTCCTCTCAGTTTCCCAGACCTGTGTAGCTCTGATTGAATTGTGAACATATTAGGATTAGTTGTGTTCTGTATTTTGTTTTAAATCAAATCAAATCTCAAATCAAATCGAATTTTATTAGTCACATGTGCCGAATACAACAGGTGTAGACCTTACAGTGAAATGCTTACTTACGAGCCCCTGACCAACAATGCAGTATAAAAATAAAACATTTGAATAAGAATAAGAAACAAAAGTAACAAGTAATTAAAGTGCAGCAGTAAAATAACAATAGCGATACTATATACAGGGGGGTACCAGTACAGAGTCAATGCACCGGTTAGTCAAGATAATTGAGGTAATATGTACATGTAGGTAGATATTAAAGTGACTATGCATAGATGATAACAATAGAGAGAAGCAGCGGTGTAAAAGGAGGGGGACAATGCAAATCAGTTAACCACCTAACTGAGGAACTCAATTTAACCTTGCGCAATACCCTAGATGCAGTTGCACCCCTAAAAACTAAAAACATTTCTCATAAGAAACTAGCTCCCTGGTACACAGAAAATACCCGAGCTCTGAAGCAAGCTTCCAGAAAATTGGAACAGGAAATGGCGCCACACCAAACTGGAAGTCTCCCGACTAGCTTGGAAAGACAGTACTGTGCAGTACCGAAGAGCCCTTACTGCTGCTCGATCATCCTATTTTTCTAACTTAATTGAGGAAAATAAGAACAATCCGAAGTTCCTTTTTGATACTGTCGCAAAGCTAACTAAAAAGCAGCATTCCCTAAGAGAGGATGACTTTCACTTTAGCAGTGATAAATTCATGAACTTCTTTGAGGAAAAGATTATGATTATTAGAAAGCAAATTACGGACTCCTCCGGACTCCTTAAATCTGCGTATTCCTTCAAAGCTCAGTTGTCCTGAGTCTGCACAACTCTGCCAGGACCTAGGATCAAGAGAGACGCTCAAGTGTTTTAGTACTATATCTCTTGACACAATGATGAAAATAATCATGGCCTCTAAACCTTCAAGCTGCATACTGGACCCTATTCCAACTAAACTACTGAAAGAGCTGCTTCCTGTGCTTGGCCCTCCTATGTTGAACATAATAAACGGCTCTCTATCCACCGGATGTGTACCAAACTCACTAAAAGTGGCAGTAATAAAGCCTCTCTTGAAAAAGCCAAAATTTGACCCAGAAAATATAAAAAACTATCGGCCTATATCGAATCTTCCATTCCTCTCAAAATGTTTAGAAAAGGCTGTTGCGCAACAACTCACTGCCTTCCTGAAGACAAACAATGTATACGAAATGCTTCAGTCTGGTTTTAGACCCCATCATAGCACTGAGACGCCACTTGTGAAGGTGGTAAATGACATTTTAATGGCATCGGACCGAGGCTCTGCATCTGTCCTCGTGCTCCTAGACCTTAGTGCTGCTTTTGATACCATCGATCACCACATTCTTTTGGAGAGATTGGAAACCCAAATTGGTCTACACGGACAAGTTCTGGCCTGGTTTAGATCTTATCTGTCGGAAAGATATCAGTTTGTCTCTGTGAATGGTTTGTCCTCTGACAAATCAACTGTAAATTTCGGTGTTCCTCAAGGTTCCGTTTTAGGACCACTATTGTTTTCACTATATATTTTACCTCTTGGGGATGTTATTCGAAAACATAATGTTAACTTTCACTGCTATGCGGATGACACACAGCTGTACATTTCAATGAAACATGGTGAAGCCCCAAAATTGCCCTTGCTAGAAGCATGTGTTTCAGACATAAGGAAGTGGATGGCTGCAAACTTTCTACTTTTAAACTCGAACAAAACAGAGATGCTTGTTCTAGGTCCCAAGAAACAAAGAGATCTTCTGTTGAATCTGACAATTAATCTTAATGGTTGTATAGTCGTCTCAAATAAAACTGTGAAGGACCTCGGCGTTACTCTGGACCCTGATCTCTCTTTTGAAGAACATATCAAGACCATTTCAAGGACATTTTCCATCTACGTAACATTGCAAAAATCAGTGGGTGGGGTTATATCCTTCCTGTTTGGCCCTGTCCAGGGGTGTCCTCGGACAGGGCCAGTTCAAAGTTCAAATGCCTTGGGAGGTGCAGACAAAGGATGTTAGCCCAGAAAATGGGGCGGCAGGTAGCCTAGTGGTTAGAGCATTGGACTAGTAACCGAAAGGTTGCAAGATCGAGTCCCCGAGCTGACAAGGTTAAAATCTGTTGTTCTTCCCCAGAACAAGGCAGTTAACCCATTGCCATTGAAAATAAGAATTTATTGCCTGCCTACGGCGCAACGCCATGAGGTACCTGCCCAACTTCTTTTCCAAGTGACAGGTATTTAACTGTTTTCCCCTCCCCTGTTCCACATGTTTTGTCTCCTTTTCCCCTCTTTCTTTTTTTGTGTGAAGTGTATTCTAACAATTAAAAAAAAATGTTTTCATACACCTCAATGTTGATGATGAGGTAGCCAAAGAGTCTAAGGTTGTCACCCACATAACACTTCTACCGTGTATTTTTCGTGTTTATATTTATTTGTAGACACGTCTGTCAAACATCCCACCTCTAAATAATACAGCACTTGATCCCTTCAGCAAGTTTTCTAAATGTTTTGTTTCCTGGTGATGCTCAAATTCAAATGGTGTTTGCTACAATTTTGTACAGCTTTCTGACCATTGGGCATTGAGGTTATGTGAAGTTATCCACCTTAGGAAGGACACGTTATTTAATATTTACTATCAACAACAATATAAATATTTCTGTATATCACAAAATAGTGGATACAAACAGAGTGAAAGAGGCGAAGTGAGACGGGTAACTCGGCCCAAAATGTCTTCTCCAGCAGGTGGCGTTTTTTCTCTTTTTTCTGCTTACCATGGAGGTCAATGAGAATGTTGAATTTGGTCCAAAAAAATGTAACGGCTTATTTGCTACGTGATTTTTATTTGGTCGAATAGAAGTTTTGTAATGCTTAGGTTGTACCGATATAAGTAGGACACTTGACATCCCGGGAAAAAACACTTTATATCGGAGTTGTGCTATCTGGTGTCCTTGGGATGTCCCTACCCTAATCTGTAACTCCAACCTGCTACTTTAACCATTTTCAATTTCAACTTCAATGGGGTAGGGACGTCCCAAGGATCAGGGATAGCACACGCGTAGCTACCCTCTCATTCATTGTTAGAGTGGCCAATGGACTATCTGGTCAATATAATGGAACATCTGTGATGTAAAATATTTTCATAACCTTTCAGTGAGTAAAATCACCCTGTCTATATCAGGTAGTTTACAACCCTCTAGTGGCAACAATAGGAAGTGTTTGATCTGCACCAACAATAGGAAGTGTTTGATCAGCACCAACAATAGGAAGTGTTTGATCAGCACCAACAATAGGAAGTGTTTGATCAGCACCAACAATAGGAAGTGTTTGATCAGCACCAACAATAGGAAGTGTTTGAGAAGCACCAACAATAGGAAGTGTTTGATCAGCACCAACAATAGGAAGTGTTTGAGAAGCACCAACAATAGGAAGTGTTTGAAAAGCACCAACAATAGGAAGTGTTTGAGAAGCACCAACAATAGGAAGTGTTTGAGAAGCACCAACAATAGGAAGTGTTTGAGAAGCACCAACAATAGGAAGTGTTTGATCAGCACCAAAAATAGGAAGTGTTTGATCAGCACCAACAGGGACCAATGTGACGTACAGCAGCTTGGTTTTTATCTCTATAACCGGAGAGGAACAATAGATAATGATTTCTAACCCTTATGTCACAACAGAGATTTTAGCCTCAAATTAATAATTTGTATTTTGGATAAATCCAGGATTTCTCAACAAATGAGACACTGTGCCAGTGACCACATGTCAGGTGTCACATCATCGGAGTATAGGACACTAATCAGTATTTTACAGCCGACTAGTGGAGGGTTTATCCTTTCAATTTTGTATTTGTATTTATTATGGGGGGATCCCCATTGCAGCTACTCTTCCTGGGGTCCAGCAAAATTAAAGCAGTTCATACAATTTTAAAAACATTACAATACATTCACAGATTTCACAACACACTGTGTGCCCTCAGGCCCCTACTCCACCACCACCACATATCTACAGTACAAAATCTATGTGTACGTGCGTGTATAGTGCGCATGTTATAGTGTGTGTGTATGCATGTGTCTGTGCCTATATTTGTGTTGCTTCACAGTCCTCACTGTTCCAGAAGGTGTATTTCTATGCGTTTTTTAAATCAAAATTTACTGCTGTCATGAGTTACTTGATGTGGAATAGAGTTCCATGTAGTTATGGCTCTATGTAGTACTGTGCACAGTCTGTTCTGGACTTAGGGAATGTGAAGAGACCTCTTGTGGCATGTCTTGTGGGGTATGCATGGGTGTCCGGTGCATTCAACATGTCAATACCACTCATAAATAAAAGTAGTGATGAAGTCAATCTCTCCTCCACTTTCAGCCAGGAGAGATTGACATGCATATTATTCATATTAGCTCTCTGTGTACATTCAAGGGCCAGCTGTGCTGCCCTGTTCTGAGCCAATTGCAATTTTCCTAAGTCCTTTTTTGTGGCACCTGATCACACGACTGAACAATAGTCTAGGTACGACAAAACTAGGGCCTGTAGGACCTGCCTTGTTGATAGTGCTGTTAAGAAGGTAGTGTAACTCCCTCCAGTAACCACGAGCACAACCGTTCCTTGATTTTAACTGGCAGCTTTATTCTGTAGATTTAGTCCGAATTATCACCTTCCGTGAGAACTATAAAGTAAATGAAAAATACAGTTAAGCACACTCTTACAACCTTATCTTACGAGTGACTTATTAGCTTGGTGTAACTCTGAAGTGCTTACATACATAACAGTTTAACCAGCGTTATAACGGGTTCAGATTAAATACATGAATAAAGGAAAAATACCTAATTGGCTGCTTATTACAGAAGGGAGGAAATCAAACTTCACACTTATTATTCCTGGCATGAATTCACACTTCATCCTTAATTATTATAATGTTACCATCCTAACATACACGCTTCAACCTTTATGAACTACACCTGATGACATGAAAACTTAGCTAACACAGCGCGGGATTGCCTTCCCTCCAAAAGTGTGTTGCTACAATAAGGATCCCCGTTACAACAGTATTAGCTACGTAGTTTCGCTTGTCTTATCATTTCCCCCGCACAGCGGACACGTAAACAATTCAAACAAAAGACAACGACATAGACTTACAGGTTAACTGTCAGTTACAGGTAGCGCAGGTCTTTATTATTTATATATTTCTCCCCATTTTAGCTACTGTTGTATCAATATGTTTTGACCATGACAGTTTACAATCCAGGGTTACTCCAAGCAGTTTAGTCACCTCAACTTGCTCAATTTCCACATGATTTATTACAATATTTAGTTGAGGTTTAGGGTTTAGTGAATGATTTGTCCCAAATACAATGTTTTTAGTTTTAGTTTTTTTATATTTAGGACTAACTTATTCCTTTCGACCCACTCTGAAACTAACTGCAACTCTCTAAGTGTTGCAGTCATTTCAGTCGCTGTAGTAGCTGACATGTATAGAGTTGAGTCATCCTCATACATAGAAACTCTGTCTTTACTCAAAGCCAGTGGCATGTCATTAGTAAAGATTGTAATGGGCCTAGACAGCTGCCCCGGGGAATTCCTGATTCTACCTGGATTATGTTGGAACGACTTCCATTAAAGAACACCCTCTGTGTTCTGTTAGACAGGCAACTCTTTATCCACAATATAGCAAGGGGTGTACAGCAGCAAACTATGATCAATAATGTCAAAAGCCACAATGAAGTCTAACAAACAGCCCACACAATCGTATTATCATCACTTTCTCTAAGCCAATCATCAGCCATTTGTGTAAGTGCTGTGCTTGTTGAATGTCCTTCCCTATAAGCTTGCTGAAAGTTTGTCAATTTGTTTCCTATAAAATGTCACTGTATCTGGTCAAACACAATTTTTTCCAAAAGTTTACTAAGGGTTGGTAACAGGCTGATTGTTTGGCTATTTGAGCCAGTAAAGAGAGCTTTACTATTCTTGGGCAGCAGAATTTACATTTGCTTCCCTTCAAGTCTGGGGGCACACACATTCTAGTAGGCTTAAATTGAAAATATGGCAAATAGGAGTGGTTATATCGTCCGCTATTATCCTCAGTCATTTTCCATCCAAGTTGTCAGACCACAGTGGCTTGTCATTGTTGATAGACACCAATCATTTTCTCACCTCTTCCACACTCACTTTACAGAATGCAAAAATACAATGCTTGTCTTTCATCATTTGGTCAGATATACTTGGATGTGTAGTGTCAGTGTCATGCCTAAGTTTGCTAATCTGCCAATGAAAAAAGTATTAATGTAGTTGTCAATAACAGTTGGTTTTGTGATGAATGAGCCATCTGATTCAATGTATGATGGAGCTGAGTTTGCCTTTTTTTCCTCAATTTAATTGAAAGTGCTCCAAAGCTTTTTTACTATCATTTTTTGACATTTATCTTTGTTTCATAGTGTAGTGTCTTCTTCTTTTTCAGGTTAGTCACATGATTTCTCAATTTGCAATACGTTTGCCAATTGGTTGTGTAGCCAGACTTATTTGCCATTGCTTTTGCCTCTCACCCATACAATTTTTCAATTCCTCATCAATCCACATGGATTTAACTGTTTTTACTGTCATTTTCTTAATAGGCGCATGCTTATTATTATTAACTGGAAGAAGCAATTTCATAAATGTGTCAGGTGCAGTGTCTGTTTGCTCCTCTTTACACACAAACAAATGTTTTTTACATCAACAACATAGGGCGAGTAACCTAAATTAGATTGAATCAAACTTTAGGAATTTAAAATCGCAACACATTTTACAGGGAAAACCAATCAAGTGGAAAAAGTAAAAGCAAACAAGAAATTATAATACGTCTCATTTTCTTTCAACTTCTTGCATTGGAGCAAAGCTCCTAGGCTGAATTTGAACAGATGCGTTGACATGATGACATATGAAACGAGACGGAGTAGGCAGTGGAAATTTCACTCATGACATGCTATAGTGTATTGCTGTCCTAAGAGGGAGTCATTCTGAGTGTGGGCTCCTGGGGCTGACAACTGAAAGCAATGCAAAAAGTGTCTGTCGACTTGACTCGCTCACAAGTGTTAATAAAGTTTCAGAGCACCACAAATATCCAGACAATGATGTCATTAAGACCTGCCCATTTTGTGCCGAGGATTAGGTGCTTTGGAAAAACACACAGAGCGACTAACACACACATAAATATACTTTCAGTCATACAGACACACATTAACGGGAGCCCCTGAGTGATATTTGTGCACCCACACGCATGATGTATGTGTGGGTATAAATGGCGCTATACTCCCCAATATGTCGTTGTTCTTTTTTTCCTCTGTGCCAGAGCACTAATTAAAGTGTGAAGTTTTTTCCATCTTGTGAAGTGTGGCCCAGTCAAAACCCCCCTGGGGCAACGGCAGTCCCCCATGATTATCCCCCTGTTTTTCTGTCTTTAGTTATTTCAACTAATAAAAGAGTGAACTAGAACAGTTTTACTAATAGTAGTAAGTTGTGTACACCTTGTTAAAGGTAGAGACGAGAGGGACTTTAACTTAATAAAAATCACTTAGAGAATTTCCACCTTTACATCCCGGGCTACCTGACAACTAACACCAAAATATTATGAATTATGAGAACTACATAGCGCTAACTCATTTCACAAAAATAATAATATTTGATAGACTGGTTTGAATAATAACCACATTGATACAGTGGTTTGATACAAGATAATATTTAGTGGCATAGTTTTCTTGCTTTCACAGTATAAGAAGTACCAGAGGAAGTGACGGCAGGGGGAATTTGTTTCATAGGTCTGTGGCCTCAGTCTGTCTGGTCATGTCTGCGTTGTGATCTATTTGTTTTGTTGATTTCTCTCCTCAGCTCAGTAAGATGTTTCTCCTGTTTCCTGAGCCGCACTTCAAGAAGACCCAAGCACAAGTAGCGGATGTCAGTCCCACACTGTTGGCTGAGTACACCTACACACTGAAGGAAGGGGTAAGGATAGAGCACAGCGTATGGGGCGTGGGGGGGGGGGGGGGGGTGGGGGGGGTTCATCAAGGGAACCCAAAGTCAACAGTTGTGGGACAGCAAGACATGATACATATGAGAGGACAGTACTGGCTACATTGCGTACATGGAGAGATACAAGGAGAGACTGCGGATGGAGAGGACAATGGGAGGCTTGTGCATGTAGGATTTTAATCTGCTCACATGCGCGTGGGTGTGTCTGTAGGCGCTACCTGCACACTCAGCAGCACTGACACAGAGCCCATGCCAGACCCTGATCTCTTCTGGGGGGAGGAGAGAAGAGCGGTCTAGTGAATTTTCCACTATGGCGGTTTAGACTGCAAAATCGATCTGCCCAGAACACACATGCACACACCTCCGCCACACACACCCTCCCCCCGCCTCCACACCTCCCCATTTCCTGGCGTGAACACAACAGCTGCTATGCTAATCTGTGCCATGGCTGAGTTTTCCAAGAAAGCCCTGTTCAAATGACACTATCTGTCCGCAATCCAATGTAAACTACAATGACACAGGTGATAAACCTCTATGTTGGTTCTGGGCTATATCTGTCCTTTTGGGGGGGAGGGGGGGGGACCTTTGCTCTTCAAAGTATTTAAGGCCACCACACCAAGGCATGTTTTGTGAAAAATATTGAAAGATCATAGGAAAATTGGGAGATCAGGGTCAAATTTAATAGTGCACACGGATTCATTAGTGCAACTTCTTATTGGACAGGTCCAGGTAGTCCCTCCGTGTTTCGGTTCACTATCTCGGCATGAAAAACTGGTGCTATGGCATTTTGCATCCTTTTACCTATCTAACATCAGCTCACTTGCACTGAGGTGGGAGGGGTGGCAATATTTGAGTTATGTCTTTAAAAAGTAGCTCAAAAATGACTATCATTCTGCGCAAATAGTGAGATTTTAGACTCCCCAAAAGCATGTCTTAGCAGTAACGAGGTTGGTTATGGCATGGATTTTGACAGCAGAAGCTAAGCCTATCCAGCCATGACCAAATCTGTATGCATTTTGCACACAACCTGCATGCATTTTGCGTACCATACACACAATTTGAGGTCAAAGTACACTGGTATGAACGTGGCAGAGAAGTTACCCCTAAATTGAACCTAGAAAAATATGAAAGTGTCATTTAGACCAGCTCAATTTCATTTACGATCAAACATAAACTAATGTGTTGGCTACATTGTTTGATATAATGTAAGACTCTATGCTACCCCCTACCCAACCTTAGGCCTACATCACTACCACCTTGTCAGAAATATCTAGGTAAAGCCCTGATTGTACATTAAAACCTATTTATAGTTAGCTACTGAAGAGCAACTAATTACCAAGTACTCATAACAGTCTGGTGTCTGGAAAATAACCTCTCCCTCAACATCAACAAAATGAAGGAGCTGACCGTGGACTACAGGAGACAGCAGAGAGAGAACGTCCACATCTATGGGGCTGCAGTGGAAAGGGTCAAAAGTTTCACATTTTTACATCACTGACAACCTGAAATGGTCCCTTCACACAAACAGCATGGTGAAGGCGGCGCACCAGCGCCTCTTCAACCTAAGGAGGCTGAAGAAATTTGTCCTCTCTTAAACTTCTAAAGATGCACCATTGAAAGCATCCTATTGGGCTGTATCACGGCCTGGTATGACAATTGCACCGTCCGCAACCACAGGGCTCTCCAGAGGGTGGTGCAGTCAGCCCAAAGCATCACCGTGGGCACACTGCTTGCCCTCATGGACATCTACAGCACCCGGTGTCACAGGAAGTCCAAGAAGATCAACGACCTCAGCCACCCGAGCCACGGCCTGTTCACCCCGCTACCATCTAGAAGGCGGAAACTGTACAGGTGCATCAAAGCTGGGACCGAGAGACTGAGAAACAGCTTCTATCTCCAGGCCATCAGACTGTTAAACAGTCACCACTAGCCTTAGTCACTGTTCTAGATGGCTACCACCCAGCACAATATACTTTTCTATTAATTTACTGTTCATACACATCATTAAATGTATAATATATTTATATACGGTACCAGTCAAAAGTTTGGACACCGACTCATTCAATGGTTGTTGTTTTAAAAAAAAACTATTTTCTACATTATAGAATAATAGTGAAGACATCCAAACTATGAAATAACAGATATGGAATTATGTAGTAACCAAGAAAGTGTTAAACAAATCAAAAATATATTTTAGATTATTCAAGGTAGCCACCCTTTGCTTTGACAGCTTTGCACAATTGTGGCATTCTCTCAACCCAGCTTTTCCATGCTTTTCCAACCATCTTGAAGGAGTTCCCGCATATGCTGAGCACTTGTTGGCTGCTTTTCCTTCACTCTGCGGTCCAACTCATCCCAAACCGTCTCAATTGGGTTGAGGTTGGGTGATTGTGGAGGCCAGGTCATCTGATGCAGCACTCCATCACTCTCCTTCTTGCCTGGAGGTGTATTTTGGGTCATTGTCCTGTTGAAATGATAGTCCCACTAAGCGCCAACCAGATGGGATGGCGTATCGCTACAGAATGCTGTGGTAGCCATGCTGGTTAAGAGTGCCTTGAATTCCAAATAAATCAGTAATGAAGCAATGATGGACTGTAATTTCTCTTTGCTTATTTGAGCTGTTCTTGCCATAATATGGACTTTTACCACCCCTACCTTTTCACAACACGACGGATTGGCTCATACGCATTAAGAAGGAAAGAAATTCCACAAATGTACTTTTAACAAGGCAATTGTTAATTGAAATGCATTCCAGGTGACTACCCCATGAAGCTGGTTGAGAGAACGCCAAGGGTGTGCAAATCTGTCATCAAGATAAAGGATGGCTACTTTGAAGAGTCTCAAATATAAAATATACCTTTTTGGTTACTATATGATTTCATAGTTTTGATGTCTTCACTATTATTCTACTATGTAGAAAATAGTAAAAATAAAGAAAAAGTCTTGAATGAGTAGGCGTGTCCAAACTTTTGACTGGTACTGTACATGAGATTATTTTTATTTGTCAAACGGCAGCCAAGCATCACTCATCATGTCACCAAAATAAAACCCTCACTATTTATTTGAAAGGTGCATCAAGCTCATCACTGTGCACATTCATCTTCCTCTGAAGTTCATCATAAATTATTTAATCTGTAGCCTAATAGACTGCATACTTTCCCAAATCGTATTGGGAGGACCATACAACATATCATCGCGTTATTTCCATATTTGCGCGTAAAGGTGTTTCCTCCACCATTTCTCGCATAATTCATTTTACAGACTCAAAGATCCCACCTTGTCTAGCGTATTTTGTTTTGTCGACATTTGGAAAGTTTACTGACAAATGTACTGTTTCCAGTAAATATCCGACGTACTTTACTCGCATACAACTGTTTGATGGAAACCGGGTTACTGAAGGCAGTTTTTTTGGTCCTTACCAATGCATTCGCCAAGACTATCAATAAAGGTTTTGGCTCGTGAGACTGCTTTGAAATGCATCTTAATCACCAACGCTTTATTAAAAGATTAAGTTTGGGAGCCGCAAAACAGTGAGCGGACATCCCCTTTTTATCTGTATATTGTACATTATTTTAGCCGGCTATTTTGGATGTGCTTAAAACCCCCTCCATGTAGGCTACGTGTCCATATGCCCATCATTGAACCAGAGACGAGATGTTGCTGGTGACTCGTATTTTGAAATATTTAAGATATTTTTCTGTAACAATTGTTTTATCTGATAAAAATATATATTTTATTGTCACATACAACGGATAGGTTTGTGTTTTTCAGGGTCAACCATAGTAGTACCCCGCTCCTGGAGCAAATTGGGGTTAAGCTCAAGGGCACATCGACCTATTTTTAAAAAGAATTACAAAAATAAAAATTCACCTTGGGTATTCAAACCAGCAACCTTTCATTTACTGGCCCAATGCTCTTATCTGCTAGGCTACCTGTCACGTTCGTCGTATAGAGGAGACCAAGGCGCAGCGTGATATGAATACATTCTTCTTTAATGAAAGAAAGAACACTAAACAAACTAACAAAACGAACGTGAAGCTATATAGAACGAGTGCTGACATGCAACTACAAATAGACAATAACCCACAAAACCAAAATGGAAAAGGGCAACCTAAATAGGATCCCCAATCAGACCACCATAGACCTACATATACCTAGACATACCAAAACCCCATAGAATTACAAAAAACCCTAGACAAGACTAAACACACATACCACCCTCGTCACACCCTGACCTCACCAAAATAATAAAGAAAACAAAGATAACTAAGGTCAGGGCGTGACAGTACCCCCCCCCCCCCCCCCCCCCACCCAAAAAAAGGTGCGGACTCCCGGCCGCAAACCTAAACCTATATGGGAGGGTCTGGGTGGGCATCTAACCTCGGTGGCTGCTCTGGTTCAGGACGCCGCCCCCCTTCTTTATCCTGAGTCCGCTCTTGTAGCACTGACCCGTGGATCATCATCGGAGGCTCTGGACTGCGGATCCTTGCCGTATACCCCGGGCTGGGGACCCTTGCTGCGTGGATCATCGCCGGATGTTCTGGACTGGGGACCGTCGCTGGAGACCCCGGACTGGGAACCATCGCTGGAGACTCCGGACTGGGAACCATCGCTGGAGACCCCGGACTGGGGACCGTCGCTGGAGACCTCGGGCTGGGGACCTCGGGCTGGGGACCGTCACTGGAGACCCCGGACTGGGGACCGTTGCTGGAGACCCCGGGCTGGGGACCATCGCTGGAGACCCCGGGCTGGGGACCGTCACTGGAGACCCCGGACTGGGGACCGTCGCGGGAGACCCCGGGCTGAGGACCCCGGGCTGGGGACCGTCACTGGAGACCCCGGACTGGGGACCGTCGCTGGAGACCCCGGACTGGGGACTGTCGCTGGAGACCCCGGACTGGGGACCGTCGCTGGAGACCCCGGACTGGGGACCGTCGCTAGAGACCCCGGACTGGGGACCGTCGCTGGAGACCCCGGGCTGGGGACCGTCACTGGAGACCCCGGACTGGGGACCGTCGTTGGAGTTTCCGGCCTGTGAACTGTCGCCGGAAGCTCTGGACTGGGTACTGTCGCCGGACGCTCTGTACTGGGCACTGTCGCCGGACGCTCTGGACTGGGTACAGTCGCCGGACGCTCTGTACTGGGTACTGTCGCCGGACGCTCTGTACTGGGTACTGTCGCCGGACGCTCTGTACTGGGTACTGTCGCCGGACGCTCTCTACTGGGTACTGTCGCCGGACGCTCTGTACTGGGTACTGTCGCCGGACGCTCTGTACTGGGTACTGTCGCCGGACGCTCTGTACTGGGTACTGTCGCCGGACGCTCTGTACTGGGCACTGTCGCCGGACGCTCTGGACTGGGTCCTGTCGCCGGACGCTCTGGACTGGGCACTGTCGCCGGACGCTCTCTACTGGGCACTGTCGCCGGACGCTCTGGACTGGGTACACTGGAGACCTGGTGCGTGGTGCCGGCACTGGTGGTACCGGGCTGGGGACACGCACCTCAGGGTGAGTGTGAGGAGCAGGAACAGGGCGTACTGGACTGCCGAGGCGCACTGGAGACCTGGTGCGTGGTGCCGGCACTGGTGGTACCGGGCTGGGGACACGCACCCCAGGGCGAGTGCGGGGAGGAGGAACAGGACGTACTGGACTCTGGAGGTGCACAGGAAGCCTGGTGTTTGGTGTTGGCACTGGTGGTACTGGGCTGGTGACACGCACCTCAGGGCGAGTGCGGGGAGGAGGAACAGGACGTACTGGACTCTGGAGGTGCACAGGAAGCCTGTTGTTTGGTGTTGGCACTGGTGGTACTGGGCTGGTGACACGCACCTCAGGGCGAGTGCGGGGGGAGGCACAGGATACATTGGACAGTGGAGACGCATTGGAGATCCAGAACATAGAGCTGGGCTCAAATGTTCTGGCTGGATGCCCATTCTTGCCCGGCAAATTTCGAGGAGCTGGAATAGAGCGCACCGGGCTAGAATAGCGCACTGGAGACACCATGCGCATCTCTGCATACACGGTGCCTGACCAGTTACACGCTCCCCACGGTAAGCACGAGGAGTTGGCTCAGGTCTCCTACTTGACTATGCAATCTCCTCGTGTGCCCCCCCAAAAAGATTTCTTGGGACTGCCTCTCGGGCTTCCGTGCTAGCCATGTACCTTCATATCGTCGCAGTTCCTCTATTCTCCGGTATTTATCCTCGTAGTATCGCCGTTCCGCTTTCGCTGCCTCTAACTCCTCCTTAGGACGGCGATACTCCCATGGCTGTGTCCACGGTCCTGCTTCATCTAATATCTCCTCCCAGGTCCATTTCCCCATTAAGCGCTGTTCCTCCTTTTCACGCTGCTTGGTCCTGGTTGGGATGGTTATTCTGTCACGTTCGTCGTATAGAGGAGACCAAGGCGCAGCGTGATATGAATACATTCTTCTTTAATGAAAGAAAGAACACTAAACAAACTAACAAAACGAATGTGAAGCTATATAGAAAGAGTGCTGACATTAAACTACACATAGACAATAACCCACAAAACCAAAATGGAAAATGGCAACCTAAATAGGATCCCCAATCAGACCACCATAGACCTACATATACCTAGACATACCAAAACCCCATAGATTTACAAAAAAGCCAAGACAAGTCAAAAACACAAATACCACCCTCGTCACACCCTGACCTAACCAAAATAATAAAGAAAACAAAGATAACTAAGGTCATGGCGTGACACTACCTGCCGCCACAATTAAAAACCTTGCCAAGAATTAGTCAAGTAGCCTATCCATAGAAGATTTCAAAATGGTCAACTTTGGAGGCTTTCGCCATCATGCTTTTGCGTGATTGCCAATTCTCATAGGCCTACCTACCTACTCCATTTCGCTTGTATCCATTCCCATTTCTAAAGAGCGACTTGTCCAGTTACGAAGGATGCGCTCCTTCAAACATATTCAAATTATTCAGTCCTATAATGCCATATCAACGGTGGATAGGCCAATATCTTGCGATTGTGCCTCACACATACACAATACATTACATTTTAAGGGGAGCCTAGTATTTTTTATGTGATTTATTTTTGTATGCGTAAAGACATGTATGGCCTATACTCGTTGAAGCAATTACAACAATGTTGACTGCCAACACTCCAAACATATTTAGCAAAAACGGGATGTATTTTACTGTTGCTATAATTTGTTACTGTAACCTATGCTGTTTTATAGTTTTTCCTCAATCGCGTAAAAGCATTTTTTTTGGAACAATGTTGTCGATTTACAAGAGTTCACAAGACCCACAGAAACTCAGTGGCCTTTTACAAATCAGTAAATGCATTTTCGTGTAGTTGCCTTCTGTCACGCCCTGACCTTAGTTCCTTTTTATGTCTCTATTTTGGTTTGGTCGGGGCGTGAGTTGGGGTGGGCATTCTATGTTGTTTTTCTATGTTTTCTATGTATTTGGCCTGGTATGGTTCCCAATCAGAGGCAGCTGTCTTTCGTTGTCTCTGATTGAGAACCATACTTATGTAGCCTGTTCCCACCTGGTGTTTGTGGGTAGTTGTTTCCTGTTTTGTGTTGTGTCACCTTTCAGTACTGTTTCAATTTTCGTTGTTTCACTTTGTTATATTGTATTTCGTGTTCAGTTATATTACATTAAAATGGACACTTACCACGCTGCGTTTTGGTCCGATCTTTCCTGTTCCTCAGATGAAGAAGATCGTTACACCTTCTCAAAACATTAATACATTAATGAAAAATATGTTATACCGTCAAAATTGCAAATACATTCATTTAAAGAACATGACTGCCTGCAAAAAGATTAACACAGCCATACTTATCACTTGAGTCCAAGCAGACAAAACAGAAAGGTAGTCAGTCTGTTTTAAAAATCCCAGTCAATCAGTGCATTTTTCTTTGCAGTCACTAAATCATGATGATCTAAATTGAAAGTATGTCCGCAATATTCTAAAAAATCATAACAATTAGATAATCCCCATCCCCTAAATCTTGGCATATGTTGTACATGGTACAACTGTTGTTGTACCTCTCTGACCCCACGAGGGAAAACAAATGTCCTTGGTTATCTTTACAAACCAGTTCTACCACAAGGGCCATAGTCCTATCCCCTCCTCGTACGGCCCTTAATTATCAAACGGGTCAAACTAGACACTTTTTTTTATGATTAGCATGTGTTACAAAGAATTAGTCAACCAGACATCCTGGCACCAAATATGCTGATTTTAAGGAAGGGGGAGTAGAGAGTAATATTTAGCCTGATGCCTCTTTTGTTCTAAGGAGGGCAATAGCACCAAACACGAAGTGGGCCTTTTCACCAGGTTTCAAAATAATGTCTCAAAATGAATGCCTCACCACACTGTTGTTCCTATATTATTAAAAGTGTAATATGTATGTATCTTATTCCAGTCATGTTTAGAATCTATGGGCTCCTTATCCCCTTTCAGGAACTAATAACTGTTTTTCTATATAGTAGGGACTTATTGTGTACACTCACAAGCCAATCTCAGGTTTTATTCCAATATTGGCATGCCGTATGCTTAACTGTACCTAACTAATTTTCAATCTTAGTCTAGTAATTAAACGTTGAAGTAAATCCGTTGTTGCATTGAAGGCCTTAGTGAGAGATTGGATTCTTGAAGTCAGATCTCAATGACCATTCAGAATTAGAATATAGTAAATTAAGTGTTGATTAAGACTATTGTTGATGGTTAATGATAACTACTGATAGTTACTTCAAGGGGTCTCTCTATATCAAAACCCATAATGATTCTTTAGATTAAGTTGGATAGGATTACCAAATTTCTTAGAAATTAAATCAATTAATTATTCCACTAATTAATCAGTAAATGATCTTGAATATTCATAGACAAAGTCACAACACTGTAATAAACAGTATCAATATACCATGGACTAGGACGAGAATATTCCGTGCCCCCCAGCCAAATTGGAGTTGATGACAACACAAAGACAATAACGTACACAACTGCCGCATCAGTATTTAGCCATGGAACACGTTGATTGACCAGTGAATGGTCAAGCCCTTGTCACACCTATCACTTTTTTTATTAATCAAAACCTAGCCTTTTCACACCACCGCCAGCTATTGCGCCAATAATTCCTGCTGTGAAAATAGCTAAAATATTTCCGACAAACTTCTGGACTTAGTGCAAGCGCTAAGATTTACCATTTGCATTAGGTTTGTTAATTAAAGTAGACCCCAGTATCTGTCCATTGTCTCAAACTAGATTGATACTTAAAGTACAGACCACAGTTGGTATGATGTTTGTGTGTGTCAGTCACCTGCTGCACTAGGTAGGAGCTTTAAGTGACTGTTCACTCTAAAATCAAAGTTTGTCAGATGTTTAGGTCTAAAAGTGGACCTAAAACCCAAATGAATGGAAAACATTTGGCACAGACTGAAATGAGGATCATATGGTGCTTGTTTTCCCCATTCCTGTGGAATTGAGTAATATATCTGTATCTAGAACAGATTATGTGGGACGTGGACTCATCTGAACATTAGTCTACTTTTGGGATCTGAAAGGTTTTGACAAAGGCTTTCTGTTTACTGTTTATACTTATGAGGACATTGTTTAACTATCTCCCAGGGTTTGGTGTACACCAACACAGACATGGAGGAGGTGCTTCACTGGATGGTGAAACACTTCAGTGAGCATCCACTGTTCACACGGGTCCCCGACACAGAACTGGTATGATGACGCACACTTCTTCTCAGTCCTTCTCCACAATTCATAGAGATTCTGTTTTGACTGATGTGATACTGTATGTAATAATATTTGTCATATAGCAGCCAACCTTGAACCTCATATAAGTAAGCCATAGAGATTGAGCTAAGTTGGATGTGCTTCACAAATCTTCCTACTTTCCAATTTGGAAAACATTGTTAACATACTTGCCAGTATCCATACAGTGTGTAACCCAAATCTAATCAGTAGGAAACCTGGTAAGAGACAGTCAGCAAATAGGAGTAGGGTAGCTCTCTTCAAGATCCCTCAAAAGTGTCCCTTTGTTTTGCAGGTTGATGATGTCATCATCGGAGGAGGGGAAGAAGGTGCAGAGGAATGGAAGGAAGAACTACCTGGCAGGTTTTCCGCAGAGTGGCATACTAAAATCCCAGTATTACAGATATCAGTTGTATTTGTATCAGTTGTACTCTCTCCTTGCAAGGACAACAAAATGGACAACCAAAACGACTGCTAGGTTTGCTCCAGGGGTGGAGCTTGGCCTGTCTGTCTTAAATGTAGTTTCTCCCTGAATGGTGGACAGGAATATGAATGGGTCTTCATTGGTCAAGGGTTTAAATGGCCAGACTGAAGCATTCCACCATGATCTTTTGTGAACTGGTGCCTGATTTAGAATTATGATGATTCACCGTTAGCTAATTTGACTGCTCTCTACGGCGTCCTGAGCTGGTGATAAATCTGCAATGAAGCTGTATTGATTCATTATACTTTCATGAAAGCCTTAATAAATATTTGTTTTGTCATGCCTTTTTTATTTGCATCTTTATTGTGGGATGCAATCACCTTTTCCGACCCTCTGCCAAACCTTAACTGCTGCTTTTGGTTTCTGGTTGAGCCTCCAAGGCTTTCTTTGTTCCAGCTTGATAGGGGAAGTGTTGGTTTTGGCTTAGAGACACTAGTGTTGGAGAATCCCCCACCCCAAAAAAAGGGGAGAGAATAAGAATAATGGTCATAGATGGTATAGTTTGAGGAGGTTGACTAGGAGGGCTTCAGCTAAAACTTAAAGGCTTCTTCATTATTGAAGATTTGTATTTGTACCTTTTTATTTAACTAGGCAAGTCAGTTAAGAACACATTCTTATTTTCAATAACTCTCTAACCACTAGGCTACCTGCTGCCCCAAGAATCTGAAAGCATTTGCCAAAAGTGCATTGACATCTGCATATCACAATGGATGATACAGATAATGGTAGCCCAAAGTTTTTGCCACTGCACTCTGACAGCAAGAAGTACATTGAATGATGTGTGTTGTCTGTAAATGTGTGTACTTAGGACTGCACTTGCTGTCTGAGACCTACAAAAAATCTGTTGGCTCTGTCCTGAGCAGGGAGAGGAGAATGGAGGCATCTGCCTGGAATAGTGGTTTTGTTCCAAATGGCACCCTAGTTCCTACATAGTGCTCTGCTTTTGACAAAAGTATTGCACTATATAGGAAATTGGGTGCCATTTGGGACACAACTAGTGGGTCCATTTAAACTTAGGTTGACCTTTGGTCCTTTCAATCCACACTGAAATATTATTCCCGAATCGTGATCAAATGTGTTCATTCAGCACAATGTGGACCATATGGTTTGATTCGTGTCTGTAGAAGTTCAGAAACGGGATGGTGCAGGTTTGAAATTTTCCCTTTTCTACAGCTGCAGGCAGTGTTGGCTAGAAACAGGACAGCACTCGCCTCAATAGTGGAACCCCACAGTCAGGAAACCAGCGATGGATACAGTGTGAAACCTTAGGATCTCTCTTACACACACACACACACATAACGAGTTTTAAAAATCCCCCGAAACTCAAAAGGAACCATTGTCTGTTTGACAATCTGTTCATTGTGTATATTCGTTCGGGGCAAAGTCGGGCATGAGGGGTGAATGCCAGGAGGGCATGAGCACACCAGCTCTAAGCAAACAACAGAGACTCATCAGTAGAACTCTGCAAAAGTATGTAGTTGAAAGCACAGTGGGTCAGCATGATTATGTAGTTGAGTTTAAATGACTGCTTTTCAGCACTTTGGATGCCGTGCTGGAGGAAATGTCCTAACGATTTTAGCTAGGGAAATAGTAAACTGGTGGAGGCTCTATGTGCCATGGATCCCGAGAGCCCAGACATTTTGGATGTGAACTAGGTCAGACCATTGTTGGATCTAAACTAAACCTGTGGAAGTTTATTGTGGCTCTCACATTCTTGCGAAGTGAAATCGCAACCATAGCAACAACAACAACATGGACCCCACTCAGTGTTTCTCAAAGATACTGTGCTATATTAACAAGCCAAGACACAGCCATGCTGTTTAGCATCAAGTTTGATAACAGAATGAATTTGCGTGCATTCCCATAATGTACTTTGACCTGACTAAGGTACAGCATCCTGCTGTATCCTCCCAATATTACGATCAACCCTATAATGTAATACCATAATTAAACCATGTAGTTACTAATACACTCTATCCCCCTTTTGGTCTTGATAACAAATCATTCCCGGTAAATGCTTATACTGTACTGTAAACAACTAAAAGAGCATTTAGCTTTTGTACTGTAAACGACTAAAAGAGCATTTAGCTTTTGTACTGTAAACGACTAAAAGAGCATTTGTTTTAAACCTGTAACATTTCAATGTGTCATCAAAAATGAACAGTTTGACAACATGTTTCTTTTTTACAACCTTATTTTCCACACATTTGTTTTCATCACAAGTAATTTTTTCAGTCTCTTATCAGTGTGTAAAAGTCTTTAATAACCGTGAGTGTTTCAGACTGTAACGCTGGTGTGGTCTGATGACCCTGTGAGACTGACGTGGACTTTTACCTGTACAGTGTCGTTGTGCCCCCGTTCGTTCTCACACATTTACCCCTGATCATCAGTTATGTCCGGTGTCAGTAGCAACTCGTGCTCTCAGCTGATCCCAGTGTCGTCGTAGACTGTCTGTGTTTCTGCTTATCACTATGTAATAAACCGGACCTGTCTGTGTGACAAACCCAGGTATCCATCTCGGTCCTCCTCCCGTTGTATTTTGCAAGTACACGGCATCCTCCACACTGAATTACCGTTCCACTGCACGTTGGTCATGGCAGAACTTTTGCCGGTACCTTGTCCTGCGGACAGTTTTGGCTGTGCTGGTTTGATGAAATTCTGTCTGGTACGAACATGTCTGCTCAAGAACAAGTCAGCAGGTGTTTGTCCTGTTGTGCAGTTCGGTGTACTGCAGTAAGTACTGCAGTGAGAACAAGGAGATCTTGTCCTCGATGTCCAGAGTGGTATCGGCAAGCTTTTCGTGACATTTTGTTATGTCTGAACATTCCTGTCTGCCAGCCCGTTTGAAGTTGGGTGCGCTGTTTGAGTGCAGGATCTTGTTCTGCCTCATGAACGTCTGGAATACGTTTGAAATTAATGTCCGTTACGATTTGCTCAGCCAATGCTTTAATTTTCACGAGGTTAGTTGGAATTATAACTCTTGAGCCCCAGAACTTTGTTCCACTGACAGCTCATTCCTCTGTATGTAGAATGATTTCAAGTTGTCTTCAACCGGTTCAGGCCAAACTTCATGATATATTTGTAGACTTTTGAGTTCTTGCTGACCGTGCGTGTTGCTCTGGCTACTTGTGTAGTGTTCAGTGGTGCTTCCTGGAAGTGCTCTGTTAGCAGTGTGTGGATGTGAGCTGACTGCCTCGGTTCCGGAGTCACTGGTCTCAGGTAAAGGAAAGTGCGATAAATCAGTGTTGCTCCGTGTTCCGATTAACCAATGCGGTAGTCATACGTTGACAAGATGATGGCCCACTGCCGAATGCGTGCAGCGGCCATCGTGCTCCCCAAACAAGGTAGAGGTTTTTGATCGGTCCATAGGCTGTTTGTTTCTACTCTCCTAACTGCCAAACTTTTCACATTTTACTTTTAAGATTTTTTTTATCAAACAAGTACACTAACTTCTTAGCTTTGTCCTACACTTAGCTTTGTCCCCGGACGCTTTATCTGGACATGGATATGCAGGACCTCCACCAGACAAAAACGCTAAGTAACACTATGCCTTCTCGTTGTACTCATAACATACAGGAGAACTATTGCCTTATGGTGAGGATAACGAGTTGCAAGCCCGGCTTCAGATGCAATCGTCAGGCAAGAGCAATTTAAGTGTAGGAAAGGATGAAACAGAGTCTGTGCCACCAGTAAATACAGGTGGCTTCTGGAAAGAAATGCTGTTGGCATGCTCAACTGGTGTCGCTGATAGAAACTTTTAGAGGAGCATGCGTGTACCAATCGGAGGCAAGGGGTGTAAGTAGCTCCATTTTGTACCGACAAAACTGTGGTTACAAATCAGACAACAAAGGTCAAATCAAGCCTCTAAACCTAGTAAATCAACATATCCCCAAAAAAGCAAACCAATCAGTTTGTAAAACTACACAGCGGCACGAATTACAACAAGTAACAACTTGGAGACACAAACGAGGGTAATGAACAGTTAAATGCTATCCCAGGGAAACGTAGCTAAAAATACTCTCAATGCACACCAAAAACAAATGAACTGCTACAATCTGTGAAAGTAGATGCGCTCAAAAAGAATGTAGCTATCGTGTAAGACATGCACAATCAAGGTGTGCCATCAAGGAGTGCACATGAACGAACAAGACAACAAAAATAGCGATGAACCGGACCAGCAAAAAAAAAGAGATTGAGACATAACAATATGAGAACGTTGTTGTTACCAGAAGACTAGGAAAAAGGAGATCTTTCCGGCTACTTGGTCAAACTGATATCAGAGGAACTTGACGTGGGTATATCACCAGAAGATCGCTGGAACGATGACATAGAATCGGCGTGAAGCAGAAGAACGCTGAACAGCCATGCATGGTAATCATCAAACTATGGAACTACCAGACCAAAGTCAACATTCTGAAATGTTGGAGATCAAAGGAGATCAAAATCCAAGGACAGACCATTCTATTCGTCCAGGACCTATCTGCTAAGCTGATAAAAAGACACAAGGAATACCTTCCAATCAGACAGTCCCTGGACAAAGAAGGGATTAAATATCAGCTCCACTTCCCGGCAGTGCTGTGGGTATGGAATGGAAGGGAATGCAAAGCATGGAATTCACAGGCGCCGATGAAGCCCTAATCAAGCTGCAAGAAACCTTTCCAGTCAAAAGGCCTACAAACACTGAGTGTAATGGAGACCTTCACGGGCAGAGGAGAGTCCGCTGCACCAAGAAGATGATGAAGTGAGAAAAAGCGATGAACATAGTGAGACCTAAGACCCGTTTATGGTAAATTGAGACATTATTTCCCCCTCCCCCCAGTGCAATCTATACTCTACTTTCCCTGTTCTTCTCTATGAAGTAACGATAGAAGTAGCCGATGCCAACGGGCTACATGGACACTGAAAAGACAATTCAAAGGGGGAAATATAGCATGTATGTTAACTGTTCTCTGTGTGTGTGTGTGAATGCATGTGTGAGGGTTGGGATGTTTGAGGGAGGGTGAATATGTGTAAGAGGGTGGGAGAGCAGTTGTGTGGCTGCATTGGGCAGGATTCCTCAACTGGAGGCCAGTGGGACAAATCGGGCTAGCAATAATATTATTATTTTTTACAAAATGTAACTAACATTCTCAGACACATGATGCAAATAGCCGCAAATACAATGTCCCAAGAAGGAAGTTACCCCACCTAAATAATGCAAAAGTTACTTTTTAACTTAATTCATGAGGAGGGAGAATGGGAGACAGGAGGGAGGAGGGAGACAGTCAACTAATAAAGCTGTCAGCGGACCATTTTGTGGTGCTGAAACGCAAAAGCTGCAAACGCTGCGCAAACAATAGGTGAACAGTGCTTGCAACAACCTTCATTTTAATTTTCAAATAACAAAACTTAATCATCTATTTCTTCCGAGCCTAGGCCTATATAAAACAGCCTACCTCAGCCGGTTTTTATGTGGCTTAACCGTATATTTCACAAGGGGAAAAAAATGTGGCCTAATAGAAGTGTTTTTTAAAGTTATTATTAGGCTTACTTACAAAGGCAACTGGCCAAAAATGGAGCATTCTACATAAAACAATAATTTAAAGAAAAAATGTCAAGGTCTGTAAATGTCTGCGTCTGTACCGGGAGTCTCGGGATGGCCTGCTCCTGTAACAACAGAACAAACAGAAAATACTGTCAACAGGAGACCTAAACAGCCATAGGACAAGCACTCACAATACTGTTAGTATTTATTAAATAAAGTCATATAGGCTATTAAGTTACTTAAATGGGAAAAGTTGCATTTCTGCTCAGACACGTTCTGGTGGATGTCAAATGAGATGGATGACTTACGTGAAAGCCAGTTCCTGTCGTAAGTCTTGATTGTGTTAATAGAGGAAATGGTGTACTCGCAGGTGTAAGTCGATCCAAACATTGTTAGTTTCTTTATTGTGCTGTATTCCTCTGCGCATGCCACCCAAAACGCACACAGGGACTCGGCACTCCTGAGCGCATAGCTGATTTGGCTCGATGTCTGGAATTCAATCAGCTCAGTTTGAATTGTGGCCTCATCCAGCAAGGGTATTGTTTTCTTAGCAAGGGAGGAGAATTCTCCACCTGGGCGACTGAGAGGATCACGTAGAAACGCAATGATATCCTTGGGCCTGCTGTAGTCTTCAAACCTGGTGGAGAAGTTGTCCCTTAGCTGATTGATGAAATCTTCTATCACTTCTGGGACAATGTTGCGGCCTGGTCCCTCTGCCTGTCATTTCTTCAGCGCGCTGAAGTGCAGTAGCCTTCCAGATGACAAGTCCAAATCGAAAAACTCAAGCTTCCTAGTAAAGGCCTCCACATTTTCCCACAATGTCCATGACTGTTTTCCCGCTTCCTTGTAAATGCAGATTTAACCTGTTTAAGTGACAGAATATGTCAGCCAAAAAAGCAACATTGGAGAGACAATTCCTCAATTTCCAGAATGTGAAGGTGATCATGCAGCTCACAGAATCCCTCCACCGCTTTTCCTTGACTCAGCCAGCACACATCTTTGGGAAGCAGATCATCGTGGGTGGCCTCCTCTGATTCTGCCCCTAGAATTTCTAAGCAAACAGCTGGAGTCAGGGCTTTCTCCTATAGAGGAACATATTTATGGAATGGTCTGCCGATCCATGTGAGAGACGCCGACTCGCAGTGGGGAAGATCTTCGTGGGCTATACTCAGCCTTGTCTCAATGGGGTAAGTTACTGGACTGTTGATAGCCCTTTGGTGTGGGGGCTGTGCTTTGGAAAAGTGAGTGGGGTTATATACTGCCTGGTTGTCCCTGTTCAGGGCTAACTTTGGACAGTGTCCCCCGACCCCTAGTATCGATGCTGCAATAGTTTGTGTGCCAGGGGCTAGGGTCAGTCTTTCCTATCTGTTGTAATTCTCCTGTCTTATCTGCTGTCCTGTGTGATCTTAGGTATATATTTCGCTCTCGCTCTCTCGCTCTCTGGGCAGTGAACATGTTTTTTCACACGAACTTAATCTGAAAGTTTCAGTATTGATTATTTTAAACCCAAGAACATGTTTTAGAATAGTAATCTTAGTAAGAAATATGCTAACATAATTGCCATTGCTAGCTAGATAGCTAGTTAAAATGGTTACCTAGCAACAAACATTTGTTTTGTAAGAAGATCTTTGAGAATTTCGTAATAAAATCATTAAATCTAATGAACTTTTTTTTCTTAAGATGTTTCTTAAGTTTTTGCGTAAGAAGTGTTTTGTGAATCTGGGCCCAGGTCTTTGAACACTACTTTGTTTCCTTTTCTGTCTCCCTTTCCTTCAACCCTAGCCACTCAGTCCATCACAATCTTTGCTCTCTCTCTCTCCCACTACTCTCTCTTCTTCCATCTTATCATCTCTCCCTTCTGCTAAATCCTTCTTCCTCCTCTCCTGATTTTGCGTCTTCGACCCGACTCTCCTCCCTTTCCGCAACCTATGACTCGCACAGTCCCTTTTCCACCCGGCCGGTTTGGCCCTCCCCTCCTGCTCCGTGGCTGAGTGACTCATTGCTAGTTTACAGAACAGGATTACGGGCAGCTGAGTGAAAATGGAGGAAAACTAAACTCCCGCAGGACATATCATCCTTTCACTCCCTCCTCTCTACCTACTCTTCATCTGCTAAAGCCACTTTATATCACTCTAAATTTCAAGCTTCTGCCTCTAACCCTAGAAAACTATTTTTTTTACCATCTCCTCTCTCCTTAATCCTACCAACCCCCTCTCGCCCTCCTCCCTCTCTGAGGACGACTTTTTCAACCACTTTGAAAATAAGGTTGACGACATCCACTCCTCATTCACTCAGCCTATTGAGTCCACTGGTCCCACTCACACAGAACTACCCTACAGAACTTGACCTCTTCTCCAGATTAAATCCTGCGACTAGTGAGGTCTAGCCGCCCGATAACCTGCCATCTAAACCCCATATTCTCTTACCTTTGCTACACCATCTCTGGAGACCTTCTCCCATTCCTCACTTCCCTCATCAACTCATCCCTGACCACTGGCTTCAAAATGGCCCAAGTCACTCCCCTCCTCAAGAAACCAACACTCAACTCACCTGACATCAAAAACTATAAACCTGCATTCCTTCTTTCTTTTCTTTCCAAAACACTTGAGCCTGCTGTCTCTGATCAAGTCTCTCGTTATCTGCCTCAGAACAGTCTTCTTGACCCTAACCGAGACTGCTATTCTCTGTGTTCTGGAGGCTATCCACACTGCCAACGCTGACTCTCTCTCTCTTCTGTTCTCATCTTCCTAGATCTATCCACTGCCTTTGACACATGAACCATCAAATCCTCCTCTCCACCCTCTCAGGGCTGGGCGTGTCAAGCTCTGCACACTCTTGGATTGCATCCTACCTGGCAGGCCGCTCCTACCAGGTGATGTGGAGATGATCTATGTCTGCACCACCATCTCCAACACTTCCTGAATAGATTTAGCATTTTCAAGCATTTATTTAAGTTGTACTTACATGCTTAATTTGTTTCTAGTTCAGCTTTTGTAACCAGTTCTTTCCACATAAAGCTGGTCCAGAACCTTTAACAACTATGAGTGGTAGATCCTCACTTTGATCCTCATAGCTCAGTTTTACAGTAAACTGTCCCATTACAGCAATGTTCTGTCCTGTATAAGTCTTTAGGTTGATGGCTGCATCCTCTAGTGACAGATGTGGAAATACACTCATACAATTCATGTGAAATTATGCTCACTGTAGTGATGCACGGGTTGACCTATGTGGTTATGTCAATGAAGGGCGGGTAGGTGGTGGGCGGATTGAATAAAGAGAAAAGAATACCTTAACATCCATAAATGTACATAATAAGCTTAAATTTTAGGGCCTAACTGTCCATGCAGCAAATGGCCTACACGCCAATCGCCAAATACTTGTCACACCCTGACCTTAGAGAGCCTTTTTTATTCTCTATTTGGTTAGGTCAGGGTGTGACTTGGGTGGGCAAATCTAATTGTTCTATTTCTTTGTAGGCCGGGTATGGTTCCCAATCAGAGGCAGCTGTCTATCGTTGTCTCTGATTGGAGATCATACTTAGGCAGCCCTTTTTCCCACCTTCAGTTGTGGGATCGTGTTTTTTTTTGTTAGTTGCTGTGTTAGCGCTACAATACTTTACGTGTCGTTTATCTTTCTTGTTTTTTGGTGTTCATTTAAATAAATTCAAAATGTATGCCTACCACGCTGCACCTTGGTCTAATTCCAACGACGGACGTAACAATACTTTTGGCAACAGGCAGGAAAATCGATCCACGGAGACAGAAAGGACAAGGTCAAAGTTTAATTCAATAAGAGAAAAGCTGCGAAATAGAGTTGAAAATAAAGGGAAGGGATGGTCTGAAAAGTCATGTTTGGGAAAGATTTGGTGAAGTGGTACCGGCTATGTTATGTGTGATGATTGTGAGGCGCTATACATATTCAACAGTCAAGTCAAATTCTACAGTCACAAGATGAGGACTTCCAGTAGGCAGATATCATGTCAAGGGAACTGTAGCCTCCTGTTCAGATGGGTTAAATGGAAACTGAAATCTGGACACTGACTGTAGGTCTATAATCTCTCACTTAGTCATACTATTAACTCCCGCAAAATTAAGCATTTCTTGCAGTAAAATGATACACCAAATATAGGCAAAAGTTTGACTACATAATTTCTGTTTCAGCATCTTGAAAGAATGTGAATGTACAGTTAGCACCTCTACACACGGTATCTATCTTTATCAGCATCATAAAAGCTGATCATTTTCACAGCTTTCTATTTCCTTGCAACCAGTGAAACTGATGTCATATGGAAATTTTGCACAGCAAATCTTTCCCATTTTATTTGTTATTGCATTTTCTCCCCGGTCCCTAATAGTGTTTGCTCTGCGAAAGAAGCAGAGATCACAGATAACTTTACTGGTGTCAATTAGATTGAATAATTAATTATATTGATTTATGGCACTATTTTGGTGAGCAAGGTTTTATTTAGTCTTCTAGGGCAACATATATAATGAGAGAAGAGAAGCAGCATGTATCTAATTATAGACTAGTTGACTAATAGCCTACCAAATGTTGTAAATTATCAGATGAAACAGCCTGTCCAAATCAGGCAAAAAAACTCCTGCCACCCTGCCATCTGACTGTAGACTACAGCATTCAGTGAACACAGATGCACGCAGCATGTTACATCAACCAAAAGCCCAGCTTGTCCAGCTGGCATTTGAAAGGGACCCGGCAAGTACATTTCTCCAGGAAAGAGAATTAAATCAGAGACTTCTCGTGAGGTTCAACACAGCACTGAGGAGGCTGCAACTCTTCTAAATGGTACTGTAAACTACAACCTTTATGGCCCTGGCCATAATGATTAATTCATTGATTTTCCTTTAACAGCCTAATGATTTTTGAATGTAATGTATCATGCTTTTTACTTCCATGCATATTTTAGATTGATCTGTGATTGTTTTCCTATTTGTTTTGATTGTTTTTCTATGGCATATAATCAGACATTCCAAATTCACATAATGTCATATAATGTGCTTGATACACAGTGCTTTGAAAAAGTATGCATACCCCTTTTGTTGTTGCAGCCTGAATTCAAAATAGTTGTTTTGTTCTCACCCATCTACACACAATACACAATAATGACAAAGTTAAAACATGTTTTTAAAAATGTTAGCAAATGTATTGAAATTGTAATACAGAAATCTCATTTACATAAGTATTCACACATGATGTCACATTTTGGCTTCCTGGGTAAGTCTCTATTTGACCATTTGTTACAGTGCATTTGGCAAGTATTCAGACCCCTAGACTTTTTTCACATTGTTACGTTAAAGCCTTTTTCTAAAATCGATTAAATCGTTTTTCTCCAGCATCAATTTATACACAATACCCCATAATGACAAAGCAAAAATAGTTTTTTAGAAATTTGTGCAAATTTGTCAATAACAGCTGGTGTCACGATGTATTGCTCGTCTGAGGTAGAGTACCTCATGATAAGCTGTAGACCACCCTATCTACCAAGAGAGTTTTCATCTATATTTTTCATAGCCGTCTATTTACCACCACAAACTGATGCTGGCACTAAGATCGCACTCAACGAGCTGTATATGGCCATAAGCAAACAAGAAAATGCTCATCCAGATGCAGCGCTCCTAGTGGACAGGGACTTTAATGCAGGCAAACTTAAATCCGTTTTCTACATACATGTCACATGTGCAACCAGAGGGGGAAAAAAACTCTAGACCACCTTTACTCCACACACAGAGATGCATACAAAGCTCTCCCTCACCCTCCATTTGACAAATCTGACCATAATTATATCCCCCTGATTCCTGATTACAAGCAAAAACTAAAGCAGGTAGTACCAGTGACTCGCTCAATACGGAAGTGGCCAGATGACGCGGATGCTACGCTACAGGACTGTTTTGCTAGCACAGACTGGAATATGTTCCGGGATTCATCCAATGGCATTGAGGAGTATATCACCTCAGTCACCGGCTTCATCAATAAGTGCATCGACGACGTCGTCCCCACAGTGACTGTACGTACGTATCCCAACCAGAAGCCATGGATTACAGGCAACATTCGCACTGAGCTAAAGGCTAGAGCTGCCGCTTTCAAGGAGCGGGACACTAATCCAGACCCTTATAAGAAATTGCCCTCAGAGGAACCATCAAACAGGCAAAGCGTCAATGCAGGACTAAGATTGAATCCTACTACACGGCGTTGACGCTAATCGGATGTGGCAGTGCTTGCAAACTATTACGGACTACAAAGATAATCCCAGCCGCGAGCTGCCCAGTGATACGAGCCTACCAGATGGGCTAAATGCCTTTTATGCTCGCATTGGGACAAGCAACACTGAAGCATGCATGAGAGCACCAGCTGTTGCGGACAACTGTGTGATGACGCTCTTCGTAGCAGATGTGAGCAAGACCTTTAAACAGGTCAACATTCACTTGATCCTAATGATATAGGCCTAGGTGCAAAACAGGCAAGGTGCTGGAATAAAAAAACAATGTGTAGGGTGTAGAGAGGGTTGGTTTTACAAGTTTACTCACTCTGGATTGTCAGTACTGCATGTGTTCTTAGCTGTCGTGCCGGGGGGGCCGAATACTTTCGCAATGCACTGTACATGAAATATGTCTTGCATGTAATGGACATTAAAAGAAAAGGACTGGTCTTGCGATATATTTAGGTTCTCTTTTTTCATATATACAGTGCCTTGCGAAAGTATTCGGCCCCCTTGAACTTTGCGACCTTTTGCCACATTTCAGGCTTCAAACATAAAGATATAAAACTGTATTTTTTTGTGAAGAATCAACAACAAGTGGGACACAATCATGAAGTGGAACGACATTTATTGGATATTTCAAACTTTTTTAACAAATCAAAAACTGAAAAATTGGGCGTGCAAAATTATTCAGCCCCCTTAAGTTAATACTTTGTAGCGCCACCTTTTGCTGCGATTTTTTTTTTGCTGGACTTTGACTTGGCCATTCTAACACCTGCAGCACGCTCATATTTGAAAGTCCTAGCAAGGCTGTAAGCATGTCAGCCCAGCCTGCTCAGTTCATTGGATTCAATTATTCGTAAAAAAAAATATATATATATATATGCAGGCTAGGCTGACATGCTTACAGCCTTGCTAGGACTTTCAAATATGAGTGTGTTGTTATTATTTATATTAATATCTATTATTGTTACTATTTTTTTTTTTACTGTTTTCTATGTTATTTGGTTCGTTCTCTTAGGCATCCTCATCGATAATTATGCTATCATAGGACTGCCCATATTTCCCTCTGGCCAACACCAATTGGTGGCCAAGGGTTTGCCTTAGGACACAATGGTACGTCATGAGTCAGGGAGATGTTCTGATGTCTTAGTGACAACAGACCTAGATATGGGGGGAGGTTTTAGTGGGTGGAATATTAGGGCAATTGCAGATTTACAAAGTTGCAGCTACTGTATGCTTAAGTATTAATAGGAGACCGAATGCGACCGGACCACCATCTAATTGGCCTCCATATAACTCTTATAGAAATTCCACGTGGAATTGTTGGATGTTGGATGACAATTTGTTCTTATCTAAGACAAAATAATTCAGAATTTACTTTTTTTGTACAACATAGGTCCACAGATCCCTTTATTGTATGGGACACTTTCAAATGTAATTTTAGAGGCCATTCAATACAATACTCATCATTAAAACAAAAGAGGAAAATGGGGAAAAATGCACAACATTTTTCTTGAATTTAACAGAAATTCTACCAAAAAGAATTTACAGAAACTCATTACAAATGAAGTTATCCATGATTCACCAAATTATATTTTAAGCATATGTTTTCTTTTCAGCCTCCTCCATTTCCACTGAATGATGTTAACTGTAAGGATTTCTTTCCTATTAATAATAATGAGCCAATAAAATATTTTCAGTCTGGAAAACCACCAGGGCTTGACGGTATAACAGTAGAGGTTTATCAGACCTTTTTTGATGTACTCAAAGATCCATTATTAGCATGTTTTAATTATTCTTATACAAATGGTAGACTTCCAGGAACTCAACCAGGTCTGATTTCATTACTACTAAAACAGGACCCAGATGGTAAGTATAAAGATCCAGTCCAATCAAAAAAACTGGAGGCCTTTAACACTTCAACGTTGTGATGTGAAAATCCTGGCAAAATGCATAGCATATAGAATAAATTTGGTTATACCAGATATTGTTCATCCTGATCAGACAGGTTTTTTTACATGGACGATATACTGGAGATAATATACGACAATTACTTGAAACAATTGAACAGGTCTGGTCTTCATAGCAGATTTTGAAAAGGCATTTGATAAAGTACGATTAGAATTTACATATGAATGCCTGAAATACTTACATTTTTGTGAATCTCTTACACAAATGGGTTAAAGTTATGTACAGCAACCGACAGAGATGGCCGCGTCACTTCACGTTCCTAGGAAACTATGCTGTATTTTGTTTTTTTACGTGTTATTTCTTACATTGGTACCCCAGGTAATCTTAGGTTTTATTACATACAGTCGGGAGGAACTACTGGATATAAGAGCAACGTCAACTCACCATCATTACGACCAGGAATACGACTTTCCCGAAGTAGATCCTGTGTTTTGCCCACCACCCAGGACAATGGATCGGATCCCAGCCGGCGAACCAAAACAACGACGCTGTAAAAGGGGCAGACGAAGCGGTCTTATGGTCAGGCTCCGGAGACGGGCACATCGCGCACTGCTCCCGAGCATACTACTCGCCAATGTCTTGACAACAAGGTTGATGAAATCCGAGCAAGGTTAGCATTCCAGAGAGACATAAGAGACTGTAACGTCTTTTCTTCAAGGAAACCTGGCTCACTCGAGACAAGCTATCGGAGTCTGTACAGCCAGCTGGTTTCTTTACGCATCGGGCCGACAGAAAAAAGCATATTTCTGGGTAAGAAGAGGGGTGGGGGGGTATGCCTTATGATTAACGAGACGTGGTGTGATCATAACAACATACAGGAACTCAAGTCCTTCTGTTCACCTGACTTAGAATTCCTCACAATCAAATGTCGACCGCATTATCTACCAAGATAATTCTCTTCGATTATAATCACAGCCGCATATATTCCCCCCCAAGCAGACACATTGATAGCCCTGAACAAATTTTATTTGACTCTATGTAAACTGGAAACCACATATCCTGAGGCTGCATTCATTGTAGCTGGGGATTTTAACAAGGCTAATCTGAAAACAAGACTCCCTAAATTTTATCAGCATATCGATTGTGCTACCAGGGCTGGTAAAACCCTGGATCATTGTTATTCTAACTTCCGCGACGCATATAAGGCCCTCCCCCGCCCTCCTTTTGGAAAAGCTGACCACGACTCCATTTAGTTGCTCCCTGCCTATAGACAGAGAATTAAACAGGAAGCTCACGCGCTCAGGTCTGTTCAACGCTGGTTCGACCAATCTGATTCCACGCTTCAAGATTGCTTCGATCACGTGGATTGGGATATGTTCCGCATTGTGTCAAACAACAACATTGATGAATACGCTGATTCAGTGAGCGAGTTTATTAGCAAGTGCACCGGCGATGTCGTACCCACAGCAACTATTAAAACATTCTCAAACCAGAAACCGTGGATTGATGGCAGCATTCGCGCGAAACTGAAAGCGCAAACCACTGCTTTTAACCAGGGCAAGGTGACCGGAAACATGACCGAATACAAACAGTGTAGCTATTCCCTCCGCCCAGGCAATCAAACAAGCTAAGCAATAGCTAAGCGTCAATATAAAGACAAAGTAGAGTCGCAATTCAACGGCTCAGACACAAGGTATGTGGTATGTGGCAGGGTCTACAGTCAATCACGGATTACAAAAAGAAAACCAGCCTCGTCGCGGACCAGGATGTCTTGCTCACAGAAAGACTAAACAACTTCTTTGCTCGCTTTGAGGACAATAGAGTGCCACTGACACAGCCCGCTACCAAAACCTGTGGACTCTCCTTCACTGCAGCCGACGTGAGTAAAACATTTAAACGTGTTAACCCTCGCAAGCAGGCCCAGACGGCATCCCCAGCCGCATCCTCAGAGCACAGACCAGCTGGCTGGTGTGTTTACGGACATATTCAATCAATCCATATCCCAGTCTGCTGTTCCCACATGCTTCAAGAGGGCCACCATTGTTCCTGTTCCCAAGAAAGCTAAGGTAGCTGAGCTAAACGACTACCGCCCCGTAGCACTCACTTCCGTCATCATGAAGTGCTTTGAGAGACTAGTCAAGGACCATATCACCTCCACCCTACCTGACACCCTAGACCCACTCCAATTTGCTTACCGCCTCAATAGGTCCACAGACGACGCTATCGCAACCACACTGCACACTGCCCTAACCCATCTGGACAAGAGGAATACCTATGTGAGTATGCTGTTCATCGACTACAGCTCAGCATTTAACACCATAGTACCCTCCAAACTCATCATCAAACTCGAGACCCTGGGTCTCGACCCCGCCCTGTGCAACTGGGTACTGGACTTCCTGACGGGCAGCCCCCAGGTGGTGAGGGTAGGTAACAACATCTCCAACCCGCTGATCCTCAACACTGGGGCCCCATAAGGGTGTGTTTTAAGCCCTCTCCTGTACTCCCTGTTCACCCACGACTGCGTGGCCACGCACGCCTCCAACTCAATCATCAAGTTTGCAGACGACACTACAGTAGGCTTGATTACCAACAACAATGTGATGGCCTACAGGGAGGAGGTGAGGGCCTTCGGAGTGTGGTGTCAGGAAAATAACCTCACACTCAACGTCAACAAAACAAAGGAGATGATCGTGGACTTCAGGAAACAGCAGAGGGAGCACCCCCCTATCCACATCAACGGGACAGTAGTGGAGAGGGTAGTAAGTTTTAAGTTCCTCGGGGTACACATCACGGACAAACTGAATTGATTCACCCACACAGACAGCGTGGTGAAGAAGGCGCAAGCAGCGCCTCTTCAATCTCAGGAGGCTGAAGAAATGAGGCTTGTCACCAAAAGTACTCACAAACTTTTACAGATGCACAATCGAGAGCATCCTGTCGGGCTGTATCACCGCCTGGTACGGCAACTGCTCCGCCCACAACCGTAAGGTTCTCCAGAGGGTAGTGAGGTCTGCACAACGCATCACCGGGGGAAAACTACCTGCCCTCCAGGACGCCTACACCACCCGATGTCACAGGAAGGCCATAAAGATCATCAAGGACAACAACCACCTGCCTGTTCACCCCGCTATCATCCAGAAGGCGAGGTCAGTACAGGTGCATCAAAGCAGGGACCGAGAGACTGAAAAACAGCTTCTATCTCAAGGCCATCAGACTGTTAAACAGCCACCACTAACATTGAGTGGCTGCTGCCAACATACTGATTCAACTCCAGCCACTTTAATATTGGAAAAATGTAGAAAATGTATCACTAGCCACTTTAAACAATGCCACTTAATATAATGTTTACATACCCTACATTACTCATCTCATATGTATAAACTGTACTCAATACCATCTACTGCATCTTGCCTATGCCGTTCTGCACCATCACTCATTCCTATATCTTTATGTACATATTCTTCATCCCTTTACACTTGTGTGTGTATAAGGTAGTTGTTGTGAAATTGTTAGGTTAGATTACTCGTTGGTTATTACTGCATTGTCAGAACTAGAAGCACAAGCATTTTGCTACACTCGCATTAACATCTGCTAACCATGTGTATGTGACAAATAACATTTTATTTGATCTTGATTTGATTTGGTTACTTCTCAGAAAGTTTTGAGCTTTTAAGAGGAGTAAAACAAGGCTGTGCGTTGTCTCCATATCTATTTATTATGTCCATTGAAATGCTAGCTATTAGAATTAGATCCAACAAGAACATCAAGAGGTTAGAAATCCAGGGGATAAAAACAAAAAGTGTCAATGTATGCTGATGACTCTAATCTGCAATCTGGATCCCTGCACAGTCTCATTGAAGATCTCGATCACATTTCTAGCCTCTCTGGATTAAAACCTAATTATAACAAGTGTACCATATTACGTATTGGATTGTTTAACAAAGTGTTTACACTACCTTGTAGTTTACCAATGAAGTAGACATACTTGATATTCACATCTCAAAAAATACAAATGAACTTACCACAATTAATTTCAATAGAAAGTTAGCAAAAATAGATATGATTCTGCAACCATGGAGAGGTAAATACTTGTCTATTTATGGAAAAATCACATTGATTAACTCTTTGGTCCTATCACAGTTTACTTACTTACTAATGGCATTGCCTACCCAGATTTGTTTTTAAAATCATATGAGTAAAAAATATTTCATTTGATTTGGAATACTAAGCCAGACACAATTAAACGTGCCTATTTATATAATGAATATGAGTTTGGGGGGCTAAAATTATTAAATATTAAAGCTTTAAACCTCTCACTAAAAGCTTCACTCATACATAAATTATACTTAAATTCAAAATGGTTCTCCAGTAGATTAAGAAAAGCTCATCCTTTGTTCAAAAATTGCTTTTTTGCCTTCATACAGAATACAACTTCTAATTTCCGACTAATTGAAAATGACATTTTGTTTTAAAGTATCACCGTTTCATAAACAAGCCATACAAAGCTGGTTACAATTTCAGTTTTATCCTCCAGAAAAGATACAACAAATGTTATGGTTACACTCGAATATATTGATTCAAATAAAACATTATTTATGTCAAACATGTTTAAAACTGGTATATTTATTAATGATATTATGAATAGAAATTGAGGAATTATGCCACATATGTAGTTATTGAAATATATGGTAATATCTGCTCAATCCAAATTTACAACCAACTGATTGCAGCACTACCACAAATATGGAGGCAAGTGGAAAAGGGAGAAGGTAGGGAACTTGTTTGCCTGCCATATATTAAAGATACAAATTGGCTGAAAGGAACTCCATAAATAGAAAAATAGAAAATGTTGACAGCTGTGCCTTACAGGTTGCAAAATAAATGGGAGAAGATTTCCGATGTACCAATTCAATGGCACATGGTTAATGAACTGGTACAAAAAAAACACCCTTGACTCAACGCAGAGTTTTTCAATTTAAATTATTGTATACAATTCTTGCCACCAACAGAATGCTATATATTATGGGGCATACAACAATCTCAGCTCTGTAGATTTTGTTGCAAAAGAGACAGAATCAAAATATCACTTATTCTGGTATTGCCAATATGTAACTTGTTTCTGGTCACAGGTTCAAGAATGGTTAAAAAATCACAACATGCACTTAAAATGAACCTTATAAATAGCAGTGTTTGGCAATGGCTTTCCAGATCGCCAATCAATAAATAATGTAATAATACTCGTAGGAAAGGTTTTTATCTTTAGCTCATAATCTGTGGATATTAGCTCATAATCTGTGGATAATATACGATTAGAAATATTCCAACATTTTGTGATACATCACAGCACAATTTAAAAAGATATGGCACATGGAAACCAAACAAGGGTGGTCTATGTTGTTAGGTGGGATGGGTTGAGAGTGTCTGAGGGTTGGGATTAAAGAGTTTGTTTTGTAATGTATTGTTGCTATATATAAAAGTACCGAAGAGGACATACCGCCCCAACAGATCCACAGATGATGCAATCGCACTCCACACTGCCCTTTCCCACCTGGACAACAGGACACCTACTGTATGTGAGAACGCTGTTCATTGACTACAGCTCAGCTATCAACACCATAGTGCCCACAAAACTCATCACTAAGCTAAGGACCCTGGGACTAAACACCTACGTCTGTAACTGGATCCTAGACTTCCTGACGGGCCACCCCCAGTTGGTAAGGGTAGGCAAGAACACATCTACCATGCTGATCTTCAACACGGGGGCCCTCAGGGGTGCCTACTTAGTCCCCTCCTGTACTTCCTGTTCACCCACGACTGTGTGGCAAAGCACAAGCATAAAAGGCATTTAGTCCGTCTGGTAGGCTTGCATCACTGGGCAGCTCACGGCTGGGTATCCCTTTGTAGTCCGTAATAGTTTGCAAGCCCTGCCACATCCGACGAGCGTCAGAGCCGGTGTAGTAGGATTCAATCTTAGTCCTGTATTGACGCTTTGCCTGTTTGATGGTTCATCTGAGGGCATAGCGGGATTTCTTATCAGGGTCTGGATTAATGTCCCGCTCCTTGAAAGCGGCAGCTCTAGCCTTTAGCTCGGTGCGGATGTTGCCTGTAATCCATAGCTTCTGGTTGGGATATGTACGTACAGTCACTATGTCACTAATACCATGGAGCTTATTGAAAAGGCCTCAGCGAGGAAGGCAGCCATTTTCCATCAGAAGAACATCTGATCCACAGAGAGGGAAGTTGGATGTGGCAGTTGTTGAAGCAGTAGCCAAAGGCCAATCAAAGTCCAGACAATATGCAACTAGGAAAGCTTTGGCTTGTTCACGGAATATGACTAAGAATACCAACTACAGATACAGTTTGCAAAAAGATTTGGGGCCTGTAGAAAACTCGTAAGGCAAGCTTAAAAAAAGCCCATGTGGTCGACATGTGGTCCAGTACATTGAAAAAAACAGAAGTCCCCGTAGTCTGAAGCAAGTGCCTGGCACCATGAAGTTGCATTGCATCAAAACAGTCAAGGACGGGTTAGTGGCAACCAGAAACCTCAGCTGCTACTATGACTCTTGTCTCCATGGGATTGGAGTCTGTGAGAACGGATTACGTTGAGCAATGGAGACAGGTGAAACGTCATAGTCTGCGTGGGAAGTAACACTTTGCTTACATTATGTAAATCATGTTTGATATTAAATGACTTTCAATAACCTCATGTAATTCTTTGTTTCCATACCAGAACTTTGAAAGAGATCTTTGAAAGAGATGCCAGAGACCAGATGTACCAGATGACAGTGACCAGATGAATAACAGCATCTTTCACACACACACACACACACACACACACACACACACACACACACACACACACACACACACACACACACACACACACACACACACACACAGTGTGCTGGATGAGTATTGATGGTAGTGGTGATAAAGAGATCTAATGATGTCATAAAGCCAGAGAACATGCTATAAATTAAAATAGGGTATACAGTGTAACACACACAAACACAATGCTCAAAGAGTTTACTGATTTATATGCATTTCATTATTGTCAATGATGTTCTTGACAGAACCCATTGTATTATATCAACTATTTAAACAAGCGTATAGGAATGCTGTATATTTTTCATTATTCAGGAATGTTTAGCATGGATAAATGACAGGGAAAATGACTAAAGAGCAAATAGACTTGGCTACTAGGCATGACAAGTTAACGTGGTATCCATGTTTCATGTGACAATTTGAATGACATGTAGATGTTTTGTTATTGCTAGGAGGATTTATGGTCTCATTGTGCATGTCTAGACTTTTATTTCTATATCACATCCGGCCATGATTGGGAGTCCCATAGGGCAGCGCACAATTGGCACAGCATCGTCTGGGTTTGACCGAGGTAGTTGTCATTGTAAATAAGAATTTGTTCTTAATTGACTTGCCTAGTTAAATTAAGGTTACATTTAAAAATGTAAAAATAAATTTTTAAAACTACACATGGAAAGCTGCAAGAAAATAATATTTAAATGATTATCAAACCATTTAGAAATTCTGACCCTGAGGTCACACATTGGCCCCTTTATTTAGAGAAATCTAGACTTGGTTTCCTCTATTGTAAATCGCTCCTCTTTCACCCCAGCTGCCAAACTAACCCTGATTCAGATGACCATCCTACCCATACTACATTAAGGAGACGCAATTTATAGATCGGCAGGTAAGGGTGCTCTCGAGCGGCTAGATGTTCTTTACCCTTCGGCCATCAAATTTGCCACCAATGCTCCTTATAGCACACATCACTGCGCTCTACACTCCTTTGTAAACTGGTCATCTCTGTAAACCCGTCGCAAGACCCACTGGTTGATGCTTATTTACAAAACCCTCTTAGGCCTCACCTTAGGCCTCACTCCCCCATATCTGAGATACCTACTGCAGCCTTCATCCTCCACATACAACACCCATTCCGCCAGTCACATTCTGTTAAAGGTCCCCAAAGCACACACATCCCTGGGTCGCTCCTGTTTTCAGTTTGCTACAACTAACGACTGGAACGAGCTGTAAAAAACAGTAAAACTGGACAGTTTTATTCAAAGACTCAATCATGGACACTCTTACTGACAGTTGCGGCTCCTTCTTGTGATGTATTGTTGTCTCTACCTTCTTGCCCTTTGTGCTGTTGTCTGTGCCCAATAATGTTTGTGCCATGTTTTGTCCTGCTGCCATGTTGTTATGTTGTGTTGCTACCATGCTGTGTTGTCATGTGTTGCTGCCATGCTATGTTGTCTTAGGTCTCCCTTTATGTATTGTTGAGGTCTCTCTCTTGTCGTGATGTGTGTTCCCATTTGAAGAGGCTACAGTGCGCCTCCGGTAGTATTCTTTAGCATAAGAGCAATGAGTGATAAATTCCAGATTTAGTCCTTTAGGCCAAACGGTACTATTTCAGTAGGTCAATATTAAATTCTAGAGCCAGAAAGGTTAGAAATTAGAGGATAGATCTTAGGTGTTCGAGCTGAAGTATTTTTGTCCGCCTATCGCACTACAACAGTGTGGACTGACTACAGGCATATCTGTATTATGTACCGTGTCGCTCCGGTCAATATAACGCTAGCAAAGTATGCCGAAAGGTTTAATGTGAGACATCACTAGTAAACCCACCCTTTCCATGGTGAGAGGACCCTATTTCGTGCTTAGAACATGATTTAGCTGGCACGAGAGGCTAAACTAACAGAGAGGGAACATTTTTCACTTCCTGTGTTCCGTTTAAATTCCTCTGCCTTGTGCGACGGAGTCCCGCTCTTTGTTCTTCCGTTTGATTTCAGCATTCAGCATCACTGGTGGTGAAGAATCGCAAGTACATCTCTTAGAAAAAGTGTTGGAAATCCAAACGTGGATCACGTTAAAATAATCCAGCAATCTCAATTGCTTGGGTATTATCGTCTCATTCAATTTATTAATTTAAATTGTCGGACATACCTTTCTAGGTTCTTACAATTAAATGAGACACCTTAAACTTTGCAATAGTAACCTAGATGAACCAACTTCCCAGGTGAATTTAAAGTTTATTTCCCAGATAGCCTATACAGGTTTGATTATAAATTACATTTGATCAATCAGTAAAATCTGCTTCTGCAAAGCACAATCAATCAGTCCCGCCTCCAGCGGGAATCCCATATGGCTTTGACCTGAGGGGAAAGTAATGGTAAACAGAAAGGGACAGGTGGAGAGAACCGGGAAACCAAAGACAAATGCAGAAAAGGGAAAAATTCTGCTAGCTATGGAACTGCGCTTGAAAACTGAACAATTAAATGTAATTGCAAAAATGTATGACGATGAACAAGCACAAGCTCTTCAACAAAATCGTCTTCTACAGAAACAAAATCATATGCTACAGGAACAACTCGATTTAGCCTAAACTAAATACGATGATGTCCACGCCAAACTAGATAAATCTGAAGAGTTATCTACAAACAGGAGCGTCAACTTGATAACATGCATGCCGTTTTGTTGAACGTTACTCAGAGTAACACGGTTTCACTCAAAATGCTGCAGAAAAAAGACGATAATTTAATGAACACAATGACCAAGTTGGATGACAAATCAGCAGAACTCATTGAGCAGAACTCATCGCTGACCAAATGAATGATGAGAGAACTCAGGTGATGAAAATTGAAATATTGATTTCTAAGCAAGCGGAAGAAATCTCATCACTGAATATCTCGCTCCGTACTCAAGACCTTTATCTGCAAACCATGACAGATAAGTTTGAGACCGAATGGAGCAAGTGTGACACTCACGTGTCCAAAATCAGTACTCTAAGTGCTCAAGTGGACTCTGCAATGCAGCAGAATACCACTCTTAGGTACCATCTGGAGGAAGTCCAGAATGGTCAAGATCTACAGCGTGACTACCAATCCAGGCAACCGGAGCCCTGTACTCACAGGAGCAAAGACGATAGGTTTCAGACCTTGCCTCCCTTATGTGTCCCTCAGTCTTCTCCTCTTGGCCATTCGGCCAAGGGAATTAATGTAATTCTATATATTTCATGAGTGTGTGTGCGTTGTTAACATCTGCCTAAGTTACTGCCCAGATCATCCAGTCTGGACGACGACCAGATGACGGGTCCGGAACGGCGACCCCAAATCCGGACACCCACGATCCATCCTTGTGGCGGCATGCCCCGCTGTCAGGGAGCCTACCAAGGTAAACCACCAGAAGGGGGGGGAGGCACCGCAACGGCGATCACCAACCAGGACATCCCCTGGCCCTCCCTGGGGTACTTTGCAGCGTCCAGGGAACCTACCAAGGTACATCATCACTAGAAGGGACCGCAACGGTAATCACCAACCGGACATGAACTGCCATCCTTGTGGTGGACTGCTCCGCTTTCAGAGACGATGCAACGATGAGCTACAAACAGGACTTCACGTGTTCATGATTTTATGTTGATTTGTAACTTGCAGGACAAACAAGATCCAAACCACCAGGGGGGGTATGTCATGACGTTGGCCTTTTTGGGTATAGCAAGCCCATCCCCCTCTCCCTCCCTCCCCCTTGCCTCCTTCAACTAGGCTGCTGTGGTCAGAGGTCGTAAATTCCTGAGAAGACCTCATGGACACACAGTTATAGAGAGTAGTTTTTCATGGAGACAAAGGAAATCCTTCCACATCACAGAACTTGAGGTACGAACAAATTTCATGTTTCGGAGAAAGTGTAAAAGATCGGTGAAGAATCCAGCTACGAACTGGTCTGTTTGTCACAACTTGGGAAGCTCATGGGAGACGGTGTGGCCACATTACCATTAAGCTGTTTATATAATAGCCCCAGATATAAGGTTACATCTAATTGTTGTATAAGATGAATGAGTGAGTATGATACTGTTTACACCATTTTACAATGTGATTTTGGACTGTTTAATGAAGGAAAACTCAAAAAGGGAATTGAATTTGAACTAAATCAGAGGACTGCCCCTGAGCCCAGTTAGGGTCAGACATCCTGGGACATCCCTTTCCTGCCATTCCGAATAAAACCCAACTTTGAGAAATTATCACCAGACCTTGTTTTTCTCCATTAGGAGGGGAACAAAGGTTGTAGACCAAGCTTACCTCAATTACGAGAGTGCTAAAGGTGTAGACCATTGCTGAATCTTTTTAACCATGCCTTGTGGTTAAACTCTTAGACTATCGATACCGACAGAATAAGAACGAGTCTTTGACATTGATTGCTACTCTGCAGCTAGGAATTCGGCATCATTGAACGCGAAGAACGACAACCACCGAAACATCCATTCTATAACGAATGTCACTCTGAACAATTCCCTCTAACCACAACCGAGAGAGAGAGGGAGAGAGACGGACAATTCTACAAAATAAATTAACTTTTTTACCAGCGATCAAGGCGACACACTGAGTGTAAATATACATATTGATTGCAATTGTTCCCGACTGAGTGAGCGTTCATGTGTAAGGATTAGCATTTCAATTGTTATAGTTATCACTTTGTAGTGACTTCTTAGTCGACCCCCACTCGGGGGGAGTGGGGGTCGACTTCCCCGACTTCCTAGATAATTAGTTACGTGATTAATCAGTTGATCGCATAGTAACTAATTACAAAGAATCTTTGATAAAAAGATCTTCAGTTAATGATAGTAAAGACACGACAAGTGCTACAGACATATTCATTTAAAAACATTTTTTTAAACATTTATCCATTCTGGTTGAGGTCTCATCAATGTTACGTACCTGACTGAGCGCATCATCAAGACATTCTATAGGGTATGAACAGATCTCAAATGTAGTCTGTTTTACTAGTACAAATCAAGTCAAATTTCATTGGTTGTGTACCCATGTTTAGCAGATGTTATCGCGAGTGTAGTGAAGTTCTTATGTTCCTAGAGTACAGTAATACCTGACAGAACAAAAGGTTTCAGTCTCAGAAATTGGTGTATGGTAAAACCTTTTTCAGAAATGTGGGATGCAGACTAGAGGCATTTAGGATACTGTTCTTATCTGTAGGCTTGGAATACAAAGTAGTAGGCAAGGAACCTGAGTCAAGGCACACAAGGGTATTAAGGAAAGACATCTTGTCTCTGGCTAATCTCGGCTGTGAACTTGGGGGTAAGCGATAAAGTCATCAAATACATTGAAGGGACCCTTCCAAACTAGAAACACAACAATATATATTTTTCACATATAGTGCATTTGGAAAGTATTCAGACCCAATCTACACACAAGACAAAAGCAAAAAGTATTATTTTTTTAAACCCTGGAAATATCACATTTACATAAGTATTCAGACCCTTTACTCAGTACTTTGTTGAACCACTGTTGGCAGTGATTACAGCCTTGCCTTCTTGGGTATGACACTACAAGCTTGGCACACCTGTATTCTAGGATTTTCTCCCATTCTTCTTTGCAGATCCTCTCAAGCTCTGTCCGGTTGGATGAAGAGCGTTGCTGCACAACTATTTTCAGGTCTCTTCAGAGATGTTCGATTGGGTTCAAGTCCAGGCTCTGGACCACTCAAGGACATTCAGAGACTTGTCCTGAAGCCACTCCTGCACTGTCTTGGCTCTGTGCTTAGGGTCGTTATCCTGTTGGAAGGTGAACCTTCACCGCAGTCTGATGTCCTGATCACTCTGGAGCAGAATTTCATCAAGGATCTCTCTGTACTTTGCTCTGTTCATCTTTCCCTCAATCCTGACTAGTCTCCCAGTCCCTGCCACTGAAAAACATCCCCACAGCATGATTCTGCCAACACCATGTTTCACTGTAGGGATGGATTTGGCCAGGTGATGAGCGGTGCCTGGTTTCATCCAGATGTGAAGCTTGGCATTCAGGCCAAAAAGTTCAATCTTGCTTTCATCAGACCACTGAATCTTGTTTCTCATGGTATGAGAGTCTTTAGGTACCTTTTGGCAAACTCCAAGCGGGCTGTCTTGTGCCTTTTACTGAGGAGTGGCTTCTGTCTGGCCACTCTACCATAAAGGCCTGATTTGGTGGAGTGCTGCAAAGATGATTGTCCTTCTGGAAGGTTCTCCCATCTCCACAAGAGGAACTCTGGCCCTCTGTCAGACTGACCATCGGATTCTTGGTCACCTCCCTGACCAAGGCATTTCTCCCCCGATTGCTCAGTTTGTCCTGGTTGACAGCTCTAAGAAGAGTCTTGGTGGTTCCACTGTGTTCTTGGGGACCTTCAACGCTGCAGAAATGTTTTGTTACCCTTCTCCAGATCTGTGCCTCTACACAATTCTGTCTTGGAGCTCTACAGACAATTTTTCGACCCCATGGCTTGGTTTTTGCTCTGACATGCCCTGTCAACTGTGGGACCTTTTATATAGACAGGTGTGTTCCTTTCCAAATCAATTTAATTTAACACAGGTGGATTTCTAAAAACCTGTTTCACTTTGTTATTATGGGGTATTGCGTGTAGATTGAGAATTTGTATTTATTTAATCAATTTTAGAATAAGGCTGTAATTTAACAAAATGTGGGAAAAAATGAAGGTGTGTGAATACTTTCCAAATGCACGGTAAGTATATGTTGGGATAAAGGGTTTTCGTGCCAAATAAACTTGTCTTCCAGATAACCCATAAATAGACATGCATAGTCAGGAGGTCAAATGCAGCCCATAGCCACACAATGATTTTGTAAATAGTATCAAATAGTAACAATACATATACATACAGTTGAAGTCTGAAGTTTACATACACCTTAGCCAAATACATTTAAACTCAGTTTTTCACAATTCCTGACATTTAGTCCTAGTAAAAAGTCCCTGTCTTAGGTCAGTTAGGATCACCACTTTAGTTTAAGAATGTGAAATGTCAGAATAATAGAGAGAATGATTTATTTCAGATTTTATTTATTTCGTCACATTCCCAGTGGGTCAGAAGTTTACATACACTCAATTAGTATTTGGTAGCATTGCCTTTAAATTGTTTAACTTGGGTCAAACATTTCGGGAGGCCTTCCACAAGCTTCCCACAATAAGTTGGATGAACTTTGGAATATTCCTCCTGACAGAGCTGGTGTAGCTGAGTCAGGTTTGTAGGCCTCCCTGCTCGCACTCGCTTTTTCAGTTCTGCCCATACATTTTCTATGGGATTGAGGTCAGGGCTTTGTGATGGCCACTCCAATAGCCTGACTTTGTTGTCCTTAAGACATTTTGCTACAACTTTGGAAGTATGCTTGGGGTCATTGTCCATTTGGAAGACCTAATTGTGACCAAGCTTTAACTTCTTGACTGATATCTTCAGATGTTGCTTAAATGTATCCACATAATTGTCCTCCCTCATGATGCCATCTATTTTGTGAAGTGCACCAGTCCATCCTGCAGCAAAGCACCCTAACAACATGATGCTGCCACCCCAGATGCTGCCACCCCAGATGCTTCAAGGTTGGGATGGTGTTCTTCGGCTTGCAAGCATCCCCCTTTTCCCTCCAAACATAATGATGGTCATTATGGCCAAACAGTTCTATTTTTGTTTCATCTGACCAGAGGACATTTCTCCAAAAAGTACCATCTTTGTCCCCATGTGCAGTTGCAAACCGTAGTCTGGCTTTTTCATGGCGGTTTTGGAGCAGTGGCTTCTTCCTTGCTGAGCGGCCTTTCAGGTTATGTTGATATAGGAATCGTTTAACTGTGGATATAGATACCTTTGTACCTGTTTCCTCCAGCATCTTCAAAGGTCCTTTGCTGTTGTTATGGAATTGATTTGCACTAAAGTACGTTCATCTCTAGGAGACAGAACGCATTTCCTTCCTGAGCGGTGTGAAGGCTGCGTGGGCCCATGGTGTTTATACTTGCGTACTATTGTTTGTACAATGAACGTGGTACCTTCAGGCGTTTGGAAATGGCTCCCAAGGATGAACCAGACTTGTGGAGGTCTACAATTGTTTTTCTGAGGTCTTGGCTGATATCTTTTGATTTTCCCATGATGTTAAGCAAAGAGGCACTGAGTTTGAAGGTAGGCCTTGAAATACATCCACAGGTACAACTCCAATTGACTCAAATGATGTCAATTAGTCTATCCGAAGCTTCTAAAACCATGACATCATTTTCTGGAATATTCCAAGCTGTTTAAAAGGCACAGTCAACATAGTGCATGCAAACTTCTGACCCACTGGAATTGTGATACAGTGAACTATAAGTGAAATAATCTGTCTGTAAACAATTGTTGGAAAAACTACTTGTGTCATGCACAAAGTAGATGCCCTAACCAACTTGCCAAAACTGTAGTTTACTAAAAAGAAATTTGTGTAGTGGTTGAACGGGTTGAATGGGTTTAAATGTCTCCAACCTAAGTGCATGTAAACTTCAACTGTGTAATATATATATACTGCTCAAAAAAATAAAGGGAACACTAAAATAACACATCCTAGATCTGAATGAATGAAATACTCTTATTAAATATTTTTTTCTTTACATAGTAGAATGTGCTGACAACAAAATCACGCAAAAATGATCAATGGAAATCAAATGTATCAACCCATGGAGGTCTGGATTTGGAGTCACACTCAAAATTAAAGTGGAAAACCACACTACAGGCTGATCCAACTTTGATGTAATGTCCTTAAAACAAGTCAAAATTAGGCTCAATAGTGTGTGTGGCCTCCACGTGCCTGTATGACCGCCCTACAACGCCTGGGCATGCTCCTGATGAGGTGGCGGATGGTCTCCTGAGGGATCTCCTCCCAGACCTGGACTAAAGTATCCGCCAACTCCTGGACAGTCTGTGGTGCAACGTGGCGTTGGTGGATGGAGCGAGACATGATGTCCCAGATGTGCTCAATTGGATTCAGGTCTGGGGAACGGGCGGGCCAGTCCATAGCATCAATGCCTTCCTCTTGCAGGAACTGCTGACACACTCCAGCCACATGAGGTCTAGCATTGTCTTGCATTAGGAGGAACCCAGGGCCAACTGCACCAGCATATGGTCTCACAAGGGGTCTGAGGATCTCATCTCGGTACCTAATGGCAGTCAGGCTACCTCTGTCGAGCACATGGAGGGCTGTGCGGCCCCCCAAAGAAATGCCATCCCACACCATGACTGACCCACCGCCAAACCGGTCATGCTGGAAGATGTTGCAGGCAGCAGAACGTTCTCCACGGCGTCTCCAGACTGCCACTTCTGTCACGTGCTCAGTGTGAACCTGCTTTCATCTGTGAAGAGCACAGGGCGCCAGTGGCGAATTTGCCAATCTTGGTGTTCTCTGGCAAATGCCAAACGTCCTGCACGGTGTTGGGCTGTAAGCACAACCCTCACCTGTGGACGTCGGGCCCTTATACCACTCCCATGGAGTCTGTTTCTGACCGTTTGAGCAGACACATGCACATTTGTGGCCTGCTGGAGGTCATTTTGCAGGGTTCTGGCAGTGCTCCTCCTATTCCTCCTTGCACAAAGGCGGAGGTAGTGGTCCTGCTGCTGGGTTGTTGCCCTCCTACGGCCTCCTCCACGTCTCCTGATGTACTGGCCTGTCTCCTGGTAGCACCTCCATGCTCTGGACACTACGCTGACAGACACAGCAAACCTTCTTGCCACAGCTCGCATTGATGTGCCATCCTGGATGAGCTGCACTACCTGAGCCACTTGTGTGGGTTGTAGACTCCGTCTCATGCTACCACTAGAGTGAAAGCACCGCCAGCATTCAAAAGTGACCAAAACATCAACCAGGAAGCATAGGAACTGAGAAGTGGTCTGTGGTTACCACCTGCAGAACCACTCCTTTATTGGGGGTGTATTGCTAATTGCCTATAATTTCCACCTGTTGTCTATTCCATTTGCACAACAGCATGTGAAATTTATTGTCAATCAGTGTTGCTTCCTAAGTGGACAGTTTGATTTCACTGAAGTGTGATTGACTTGGAGTTACATTGTGTTGTTTAAGTGTTCCCTTTATTTTTTTGAGCAGTATATATATATATATATATATATATATATATATATTTACGTACAGGAGGATATGTATACGTACAGGAGGATAGTTGCCAGGTTCAACAAAAACCTGTAGAATGTGTTGTGTCCCCTCTCTGTTCCAAAAATAACTTGAATTCCTCCAGTCTTTTGTCATATTTTTCAACATCTAGGGCGATGAGAGATATCCAAGTAAACATCAGAAATGTTGAATTGTTTTATGAAATCGCCAGTGCCTCTCAAATATGAGGGCAATTGTCTTATACTGGGGCGAATAACTTCAATTGGGGGAGTTAGAATAGTGGAATACACAAGGTTCAATTTTGAAATGTGTTAGTGCATCAGCAGTTTTCCTCATGTCAATCACTGACAGTCACTCAATTAGCCCATGTCAGCTAACATTTTATAGATTGAGAGGTAAGTTAGTCTAGCCAGCTATCTAAACATTTGGAGCAATCATGGCTGAGTAATCAGGGGCCCTGACCTCCAGGGGTCCCCATTGATTTTGTTAGTCCCTCTCACTCAGATATCCTATGTGTAACAGTATAACTTTAGACCGTCCCCTCGCCCATACCCGGGCGTGAACCAGGGACCCTCTGCACACATCAACAACAGTCACCCACGAAGCATCGTTACCCATCGCTCCACAAAAGCCGCGGCCATTGCAGAGCAAGGGGAACCACTACTTCAAGGTCTCAGAGCAAGTGACGTCACCGATTGAAACACTATTTAGCGCGCACCACCGCTAACTAAGCTAGCCGTTTCACATCCGTTACATATGCACATGGCAAAATGTGTAGAATTGCAACCAAATCTTGCTTAGGGCCCCCAAAAGTGACTGATGAAAGAAATTGATATAAAGAAAATGATGGGAGCTGTTTTGTTAGACTTCAGTGCAGCTGTTGACATTATCAATCATAGTTTTCTGCTGAAAAAAACAGGTGTGTTATGGCTTTACACCCTCTGCCACACAGAGGGTGTTCTTTAATGGAAGCCTATTACTAATGACCTACAACTAGCCTTGAGTAAAGCCTATGTACACTGATGATTCAACATTATACGTCAGCTACCACAACAAGTGAAATCACTGCAACACTTAAAGAGCTGCAGTCAGTTTTATAATCGATGGCTACTAATAAGCTGGACCTAAATATAAAATAAATAAAAGCATTGTATTTGGGCCAAATCATTTGCTAAACCGCATCTAAATCTTGTAATGAATAATGTGGCAATTGAGCATGTTGAGGACACTAAACTGCTTGGTGTAATGATTGACCAGGGATGGGTGACTTTGATGAGGGTGGGGGCCACAAAAAACTCATGAGGGGCTGCATCGGTTCGTGGGTCTGCGTACCCGCATCCACATCCAATAATTCCCTAAATTCTAGACCTCACCTTAATCTGATAATGAATGGTGTGGCTGTTGAACAAATTGAGGAGATTAAATGACATGGCGTTACCTTAGATTGTAAACTGTCATGGTCAAAACATTTAGATTCAATGGTTGTAAAGATGGAGAAAGGTCTGTCTGTAATAAAGAGATGCTCTGCTTTTTTGACCACACACTCAACAAAGCCAGCCTTTCAGGCTCTAGTTTTATCTTATCTTGATTATTGTCCAGTCATATGGTCAAGTGCTGCAAAGAAAGACCTAGTTAAACTGCGACTGGCCCAGAACAGAGCCACACATCTTGCTCTTCGGTGTAATCAGAGGACTAATATTAATGCTATGCATGCCAGTCTCTCTTGGCTAAAGGTTGAGGAAAGACTGACTGCATCACTTCGTCTTTTTCTAAGAAACAATGTGTTGGAAATTCCAAATTGTTTGCATAGTCAACTTACAAAGCTCTGACACACACACTTACCCCACCAGACATGCCACCAGGGGTCTTTTCACAGTCCCAAGGTCCAGAACAAATTCAAGGAAACGTACAGTATTATACAGAGCCATGAGTGCATGGAACTCCATTCCATCTTACATAGTGCAAAACCTGGTTTAAAAAAAACCAAATAAAGCAACACCTCACAGCACAATGCCTCTCCCCCATGTGACCTACTTGTGTGTATGTACTGACATGTATGGGTACTGACAGATGCACACACCACTACATGTTAATGTTTTTAAATGTATGTCAATTGTTAAGTATTTTAAAATATATATATATATTTTGTTTTTATTGTAGGAACACAAAGAATGTACAAAGTCAAAGAAAATAACAAAAAAAGATCTGGCAGTTACAGTGCACTTCATACCTTCATCATCATATTAGTTACATTAACATCTTTGAATTAGACCTTTTCCAAGTACGAAACCCATTTTCCCCAGTATTCTTGACCTCTCTCCTGTTGTGTTCTTAAAACAAAGGACAAAGGTCATACACATGTGGTGTATTTCTTCTACAATGTCTATCTATTGTGTCACTGTGGGAGGGTCTTTTTGTAGCCATTTCCTAGTGATGGCCTTTTTACTGGCTGCCAGTAGGACCTTCAAGAGGTACTTTTCTCTATTGTGTATGTCAAATCCCATTATTTTTCCAATGCTAGATCTTATTTCTCCCCAATGAGCCAGTCTGTTTTGATTTCAGTTTAGGTGTTATGAAGAAACGTATAACATTCTGTTGCCCTTGGCGTTGGCTAATGGGCATCCTAATAAATAAAAAAGGAGACAAACACAAACACTCTTACACACGCAGTTTACAAATAAACCCATTGAAATATTGTAATATTGTACATTTCTAATAATAATTGAATAAGAATGTTATAATGTGTGTATGTGGTATTGTAGGCTGTTTTTTTTGTTGTGATTTGTTGTAATTGTTTTAATCCTGTTTGGACTCAAGGAATGGGAACCTAATAAATACTAAATAGCCTACTAAAGGCTAGAAGCGGCTCTGGGACGATCCATATTACTTTCAATTTTCCTTTTACACTCTTCAAATAAGTGGATTCAGCTATTTCAGCCACACCCACTGCTGACAGGTGCATAAAACGAGCACACAGCCATGCAATCTCCATAGACAAACATTGGCAGTAGAATGGCCTTACTGAAGAGCTCAGTGACTTTCAATGTGGCACCATCATAGGATGCCACCTTTCCAACAAGTCAGTTCATCAAATTTCTGCCCTGCTAGAGCTGCCCCGGTCAACTGTAAGTGTTCTTATTGTGAAGTGGAAACGTCTAGGAGCAACAACAGCTCAGCCACGAAGTGGTAGGCCACACAAGCTCACAGAACGGGACCGTGAATGCTTAAGCGAGTAAAAATCTTCTGTCCTCAGTTGCAACACTCACTACCGAGTTCCAAACTGCCTCTGTAAGCAACATCAATGCCAAGCGTTGGCTGGAGTGGTGCAAAGCTTGCCGCCATTGGACTCTGAAGTAGTGGAAACATGTTCTCTGGAGTGATGAATCACGCTTCACCATCTGGCAGTCCGACGGACGAATCTGGGTTTGGCGGATGCCAGGAGAACGCTACCTGCCCGAATGCATAATGTCAACTGTAAAGTTTGGTGGATGAGGAATAATGGTCTGGGGCTGTTTTTCGATGTGGAATAACTTGACTGGTCTGCACAGAGCCCTGACCTCAACCCCATCAAACACCTTTGGGATAAATTGGAATGCCGACTGCGAGCCAGGCCTAATTGCCCAACATCAGTGCCCGACCTCACTAATGCTCGTGGCTGGATGGAAGCAAGTCCCTGCAGCAATGTTCCAACATCTAGTGAAAAGCCTCCATAGAAGAGTGGAGGCTGTTATAGCAGCAAAAGGGGGACCAACTCCATATTAATGCCCATGATTTTGGAATGAGATGTTCGATGAGCAGGTTTCCACATACTTTTGGTCATGTAGTGTAGCTTCAGCCACGGTCCTACTTTTTCTTGAGCTGATGGTCAGGGGGCCGGAACAGAACTGCAAAAACTTTGTAGACTGCAAATTGACCACAAGAAGCCCAAACAAATACAATATTTGACTAAAATATAATAATTTCAAACCATGCTTACATTTATATACGATCACGTTTTTACAGTCTTGTGCACAATAATTAAAATAGATATAATAAAATAAAAACGCAAAAAATATCTGAGAATTTGAGGAACTAGAAGGTAAATTACTAGAATAATAATTTCCCAAGGATATCTAATGATTCCCCTCTGACTGGTCGCGTGGACATGCAAATTAGCCACAAAAAGTATCTAAAGAAGGCGGACCAAATCTGTGTCTGTATTTGGCTTGGTTAGCTTCGTAGGTATTTCAGTGTTCGGTCATTCTCTGAAAATGGCATCCGGGGAAAGGGCTTTCTGGCTAGAACTATAGAAGCATAAGAGCAAACGTCCAACCAGATTCCAAGTAGGCCTACAATCACTATTACTTCATGTTGCGAGGCGCACACATTGCGTCCTGGCACGCATCCACTTCAATGAAAGCGGGTCAGGATTTTCTCTCTCGTGCTCGCGCAATGGCGGAGGCGAGCCCCAACAGGAAAACCCCGAGTCAGCAAGTAGCCTAATCCACGTAGTCTATTGCATTACATTCTCAGTAGACCCTTTATGAGCAAATAATTCGCAGTTTTAGCGAATCCTTGAATTCAGACGCCAATAATTGGATAAACATATTGCTCGACACCTACAGGACTGGGAAATGCATTCTAAAATGTCAGGATCAATCATTTTATAAAATGTGTCATGGGTTTTTATAGAGTCACTGAAATACAATACATTAACCCCATTGAAACAAAGCATATCCCTTATAGAATACCCGAATATTCGGCCTGACATATGATTTTGATATTGCATGTTTGTTTCATACTCATGCAAGTGTAGAATTACTTATCCACACCAAATAAACATAATAAAATAGGAGTAGAATACATTGAAATGGTAAACTACACCCGCTGCAACCTGGTCTCAGAGAATGTTGTATCATTCTGTACATACATTTGAGAAAAAGCCCCATTTAGTAAGAAGTTACGTTTAATATGGTATGTATTAATTTGTGGATGTCCATCATCCATTTCATATGATTTGTAACGAATTACAGCAGCTACTCTTCTTGAGGTCCACACAATGTTACAAATTTTCTAAATGTACAATATGTTACGAAATCCAATTTGTTGTGGCTAATGTTAAGGTTAGGAGTTAGGTTAAAGTGTTAAGGTTAGGGTACGGGTTAGCTAAGAGGGTTAAGGTTAGGGTTAGCTAACATGCTAAGTAGTTGCAAAATTGCTCAAAAGTAGTAAGTAGCTGAAAAGTTGCTCAAATGCTAAGGTTGTCCATGATGAGTTTCAAACATACAACCCTTGGGTTGATAGACATTCACGTTATACGCCCACCTGTAACCTTCTGTCTTGTGTAACCATACCAAACATAATATAGCATACTAATTTGATTGTCCCGGAATCACGTTTACTATGTTACTTCTAGTGTATGAGACCAGGCTGTATTTATGGCAACACGTCTTATTATGCATTATCTGTTTGTTATTAATTTCCTCCTAATGGCCTAGCCCGAAAGTAGTTTCTAGGCAGCCTCCATTGGTGTCTGAGAAAAATACAGATAATAATATGATTTACCTTCCATGTGTGCGCTACTTTGGGTTAGTCTGACTTCTGCGATCTGGACACACCTTCCAAATAGTCCACGCCTACTGCGTCCAAAACCTTAACACTGGGTGGGGTCGACGCCAGGATTCGCTTTAATTGGCCCCCAATGAGAAACTTAACAACTCTATGTCGCGCAGGTCCCAGTCCGACATGGGTCGAGCGATATAAATAGTGTCTTGGTGCCTTGGTGCAAGATGAGCACCGATACCCGATAGACTTGCATGTGTTTCCCTACCAGTACATGAATATAGCAAAAAGGATGCTGCAGCAAGCCCTCAAAGTGTCTGGTCGCAGTATGACCCCGCTGATCAAGTGGATGGAGAATTGGGCTGAGAGCTCAGTTGGCCGGAAGAAGATAGAGGCGGCGCACAGGTTGAAAACTCTGGAGGAAATGCCGGGACCCACCGTCGCCAAATTTGTATGGGACCTCTTCGCCAAACGGGGACTGTCCCGCCTCCACGAGCTGCAGGTAAATTATTTTGATGACTTGTTCATTTTTTAATTTAAATTCACGACTTTCTTTCTATTAAAGCAAGACAGGCGCGTGAATGTATGCGATTAGTGTTTCATAATGTCTGATAAACAGCAATACCGTAAGGAATGTTTCATTGGCAGATTTAACTGGTCAGCACACATTGTCTTGTAATAGATAGGTAATGGCATTGCTGTTGGGTGTGGTATGGTCTTGTAGGGCAGACACTCTGTCACAGCCTCTCCTTACTTGTAGGCTACTGTATAACTTAACCACCAGTGTGTAATGTAAGTGCCCAGCAATTAAAAAGCAATGAGAGGGCCAACATAAGCTATACTGTGATGACCTAAATGCACCAGACATGCAGTTGCATATGCATAGACAATGTTAGATAAATGGTATACATACATCAGTTATTTTACACTGATAGGGCATTGAGCAGGAAAGTGCCGTAGGCCACTAGGGCACTTTTCTGTGCTTTGGGAAATACCTGCTGCCTCATAGGTGTAGATGGGGAGCACATGGAGCAAAGCACAAAGCTTTCTATCACAGAGCTTTGAAAGTATTTCTACAGATTTTGTCCATACACTACATCAAGCAGATTTAAAATAAAATGAAATTTAATTTAAAACATGGGCCAAATACAACAGGTTTAGAGCTTAGTGAAATGCTTACTTACAGGCCCTTAACCAACATGGCAGTTTTAAGAAAAATATGTGTTAAGGAAAAAATGAATTAGTAAAAAATAAAAATAAATAAAAATAATTAAAGAGCAGCAGTAAAATAACAATAGCAAGGCTATATACAGGGGGTACCGGTACAGAGTAAATGTGCGGAGGCACCAGTTAGTCGAGGTAATTGAGGTAATATGTACATGTAGGTAGAGTTAAAGTGACTATGCATAGATAATAAACAGAGAGTAACAGCAGCAGTGTAAAAGGGGGGGCAATGCAAATAGTCTGGGTAACCATTTGATTAGCTGTTCAGGATTCTTATGGCTTGGGGGTAGAAGCTGTTAAGAAGCCTTTTGGACCGAGACTTTGCGCTCCGGTACCGCTTGCGGTGCGGTAGAGAACAGTCTATGACTAGGGTGGCTGGAGTCTTTTTTTTAGGGGTCTTCCTCTGACACCACCTGGTATAGAGGTCCTGGATGGCAGGAAGCTTGGCCCCAGTGTAGTACTGGGCCGTACGCACTACCCTCTGTAGTGCCTTGCGGGCGAAGGCCCGAGCAGTTTCCATACCAGGCAGTGATGCAACCAGCCAGGATGCTCTCGATGGTGCAGCTGTAGAACTTTTTGAGGATCTGAGGACCCATGCCAAATCTTTTCAGTCAATCTTTTTCGTGCCCTCTCCACGACTGTCTTGGTGTGTTTGGACCATGATAGTTTGTTGGTGATGTGGACACCAAGGAACCTGAAGCTCCTGCTCCACACTTAATGATGGTGTTGGAGTCGTGCCTGGCCATGCGTTCATGTGTGAACAGGGAGTACAAGAGGGGACTGAGCACACGCACCCCTGAGGGGCCCCCGTGTTGATGATCAGTGTGACAGATGTGTTGATGCCACCTGGGGGGCGGCCCATCAGGAAGTCCAGGATTCAGTTGCAGAGGGAGGTGTAGTAGTCTGTAATAGTTTGCGAGCCCTGCCACATCCGACAAGCATCGGAGCTGGTGTAGTACGATTCAATCTTTATCCTGTATTGACTCTTTGCCTGTTTGATGGTTTGTTGGAGGGCCAAGCGGGATTCCTTATATGCTTCCGGGTTAGAGTCCCACTCCTTGAAAGTGGCAGCTCTACCCTTTAGCTCAGTGTGGATGTTGCATGTAATCCATAGCTTCTGGTTGGGGTATGTATGTACAGTCATGTACGTACAGTCATAGAACTGTAGCTAGGTCTGCTCACAACATGTTGATGCTACATCCATAGAAATAGATTATTTCTAATTCTATGGATGGTTCAATCTCCAGTGAATCATGCCATCTATATGCGTTGTGTACTAATGTGTTGTCTTCTCCCAGATTGAGGGTGTGAAGCGCTATGGGCCGATGTGGAAGGCCAGCTTCGGCCCTATCCTGACGGTGCACGTGGCAGAGCCAGCCCTGATTGAGCAAGTTCTGAGGCAGGAGGGCAAGACCCCCATCCGCTCTGACCTCTCCTCCTGGAAGGACTACAGGAAACAACGAGGTCATGGCTACGGACTGCTCACAGCGTGGGTACCATCACTCTCCTCCTCTGCTGTCTCCCCTCCCATGCTTGTCATGCTAATCTGAGCTGTTCTGACATCAGGTTCATGTGCTGTTGACAGGAAGCAGGAAAGATTAACAGAGATGAAACAAAGACTTAAAGGGATACTTCAGGATTTTGGCAATGAAGCCCTTTATCTACTTCCCTAGAGTCTGATGAACTCGTGGATACCATGTCTCTGTGTGCAGTTTGAAGGAAGTTGCTAACTGGCATTAGCACAATTGCTAACTAGCGTTTAGGGCAATCTATGGTATCGACTTCCAGTCATTGTGCTAACACTAGTTAGCATTGGCTAGCGAAACTACCTCTAACTTCCTTCATACTGGATGCAGAGACATATAAATGGTATCCATGAGTTTGCCAAAATCCTGAAGTATCCCTTTAAGACAAAGGACTAATTGGTCTAGAAGCCAGACAGACACAGACAGGGACTCAGGAAAGAGACAGATGTCAGCCTATGATCTATTATTACCTATGGGTTATAACATAATGAGCAGGAATATGAAAATGCTCACAGTTCAATTACAGTTCAATCAAGTAGCCTACAGTTACAGTTGGCTCAGCCTGTATAAAACATGTAAACTATTGGATGTTTCCTGTGCAAACTCATTGATGACATTATTTTCTGTTTACCTTACTTAGGGTTGAAAATCGCTGGGAACTTTAAATAAATTCCCTGGTTTTCCAAAAAACCTGGTTGGAGGATTCGGATTTCCTGCTTATTCCCTCCTTATTACAGGAATTTTCGGGAAAGCCATGGAATTTATTGAAAGTTCTAGGAATTTTGCAACGCTAACCTTAACTCTCTTCAGTGAAGGGGAGGAGTGGCAGGCGGTGCGGACTCTCCTGGGGAAGCACATTCTACATCCAAAGGCGGTGGAGGCCTACGACACCACTCTAAATGCCGTTGTTGATGACCTCATTGTTAAGCTCCGCCGCAGCAGGCACCAGAACCCCTGCGGTCTCGTCCCGAACATCAGCAGTGAGTTCTACCTCTTCGGCCTTGAAGGTAAGACCTATTTGCACTCAACCTGTTCTCTTTGTTTTTATTTGTACTTTTACACGGTGGCATATGAGTTCAGCATCCGAGGTCAGGTGTGAGGTTATCTGAGATCAGTCCTGTAATAAGACACAAGATCAGGAAGCAACTTTATTGTATCAATGTCAATTAGCATTGTGGGCTTCTAGTTTTGTCTATTACCACCACTTACTTGTGTATGGTAGAATAGGGTATTCTGACAAGTCTATAATAGGCTTGATTGGATCTGTATTACAGAGGGAAAACAAACAAAGCCCTTCCGGAAAGCCCTTCAAACCCTTCTCACCCTTGACCTGTGCCTGTCTTCCTCTCTGCAGGGATCTCCTCAGTCTTGTTCGAGTCCAAGATTGGTTGCCTAGACCCTGTGGTTCCCACGGAGACAGAGTGTTTCATCCAGTCCATTAACACCATGTTTGTCATGACACTCCTCACCATGGCTATGCCCGCCTGGTTACACAAGCTGTTCCCCATGCCCTGGGACACTTTCTGCCAATGCTGGGACTACATTTTCCAATTCGGTGAGCTGCCATCTTTGATAGCCTCATACTATTGTTACATATGGTGTATTTATTCCTTGTGTTATTATCATTCTATTATATATATATATATTCCCCTCTGCATTGTTGTGAAGGGCCCATAAGTAAGCATGTCACTGTTAGTCTACAACTGTTGCTTACGAAGCATGTGACAAATAAAATTGCTCCACCTGGGTTTAATTCTGTCAACTTTTTAGTACATGTCACCTTTTACATTAGATCTATTTAACTTCACTGACCTACTTATAATTATTAGATGCCCCCAGTGGTTAGTTTCCCTCTACGCATCGATTTCTAGTAACTTGCTATAAATCGTTCCCATTCAGTAGGACCCATAGTGTGTGTGGCTGCCTTCCATTCATCACATGTAATCCCTGTAGTAAGCTTTCCCGGAGGTCTATTTTTTATTTTCCAAGCTATACAGATTCCCTTAGTTGGACTAGAGCTCCTTCAGATCTGGGTTCAAAAACTATTTGAAATACTTCAGCTGGAATTGATTGATGATTGGTGCTTTGGAACCAATGCAAGCCCCGCCCATCTGGCATTCGTTAGGCTAAAGCAAACGCTGAAAGTATTTAAAATATTTAAAAGAGTATTTGAACCCAGATCTGAGATTTTTTACTCTGATCTGACTCCTGATCTCTCTCCTTGCAGCTAAAGGTCACATTGACCAGCGTCTGAAGGAGGAAGCGGAGAAGGTGGCACGGGGAGAGGAGGTGGAGGGGCGATATCTGACCTACTTCCTGACCCGCACAGGGCTGCCCATGAAGACGGTGTACAGCAACGTCACGGAGATGCTTCTGGCTGGGGTGGACACGGTGAAGAGGAACTCTCATGTCTTCTTCCTCTTGCATCTCTCCCTCCTCATTGTCTTCTCTGTCCTAATCGCTCCATCTTTGAGCCTGCTCTTTACTATTAGTTTATAAAATATCCAATAGTCATACATCTCCATTTCCTCTCACTCCTAGTCAAAAGTATACTATATCATTGAGTAAATCACAGCATACTACCTCTTCTTAAGCTGTAAGGAGCTCACTATTCTCTCCATCCACTGCTAGTGACCTTATGGTTAATGATCCTTCTGGCGTACTGACCTGTTGTGTCCTGTGTGTGTTCAGATCTCCAGCACCATGTCCTGGTCCCTGTACGAACTATCTCGGCACCCCGAGGTGCAGGCCTCGCTGAGGGAGGAGGTACTGGCAGTGATGGGGGGTCGGAAGGTGCCTGGGGCTGTTGACGTGGCTCGCATGCCCCTCATGAAGGCTGTGGTGAAGGAGGTGCTCAGGTAAGTGCTCATAGCTCCTCATTATGTAATTAAGGGGAGCTCATTTCCTCCACTACCAATTTGAATTAACTATGTACCCCTGATTCAATCAACTATAACCAATCGATCAATCATTAGACTGATCAGTCACACTGACATTGTTATGTTTTGGCTTCTCCAGACTTTATCCTGTTATTGCGGCCAATGCCAGGGTCATCGCTGACAAAGACATCCAGGTTGGAGGCTACCTCCTCCCCAAAAACGTAAGTGTTGACTTGATGTTGAGTGCTTCTTTGTCCAAATTTTTTGAACAATCTGATGTGATATTAAGGTGGGAAGAAGGCAAACATATGTAATGGAAGGATTTTACCAATTTTTTTTAACTGATTCCTACCAATTCACAATTCTATCTTATCCAGACTCTGATCACCCTCTGCCACTTCGCCACATCCCGGAATGCAGCATTTTTCCCAAACCCGGATACATTCCAGCCCCATCGCTGGCTGAACAGGTACAAAGGCCACCACCCTTACGCCTCAGTGCCCTTCGGCGTGGGCAAACGCAGCTGCATCGGCCGCCGCATCGCAGAGCTGGAGGTCTACCTGGCACTGGCACGAGTGAGTAGATCTTTGGTCACTTTTACAGCTAGGCTTTGGCAGTGAGGTTCTCTGTAAATGACATATCATTTCCATAGCGTTTTGAGTCCCAGTTCATTTTCATCCTCATAGTGGACTTCCATTCTTCCAAGTACTGTACATGTGAGGGGCGCCCTCTCATTTTCTCAACCCCTCTCCTGGTCCCCTCAGATTCTGATGCAGTTTGATGTGAAGCCCGATCCAGAAGGCAGTGGTGCAGCAGTCAAACCCATGACCCGGACACTGCTGGTGCCAGAGAGCGAGATCAACCTGCAGTTCATCGAGAGATGAGCCAATGACATGCTGAACACTAGCTAAGTGCATTTGACATTGACTGACAATCCCAGTCTCTCAGAGTGAGACAAATGGGAGCACTGGGGGAGAAAGAGGGCCCAACTGAAGCTGAAACCCTGCAGGCCTCAACCCACAGACCAGGCCCTCAGACCCTCAGAACTCAAGCCCAGATGGTTTGGGCATAGTACTTTAATGACAAGTGATTTTCCATCTCAATACCAGGTTGATTACCCTTGCACCACTTAAACTTTGTGCTTTATTCAATAATGCTCATGAGTGCAATATCACTTATACTTACTTGTGGTTTAGATTGTAGCCAATGATATTACCAGTGGAATCTCTGATATCTACATTATGTTCCTCTCACCTAACTAGACATGAATTGCAATTTTACTGATTTTATTAAATCAAGTTGCAAGTATGCATCTTGATCATAGCATGTAATGGTCAGTCCACCAAAACCAGAATCACCCCTTTAGGCAGTCTTCAAGATTAATTTATTATAGGCCTATTTGTGTACAGTACCAGTAAAACATTTGGACACACCTACTCATTCAAGAGTATTTTTGTAAAAAAAAAATGTTTTACTATTTTCTACATTGTAGAATAATAGTGAAGACATCAACACTATGAAATAACACATATGGAATCATGTAGTAGCCAAAAAAGTGTTAATCAAATGTTATATTTGAGATTCTTCAAAGTAGCCACCCTTTGCCTTGACAACAGCTTTGCACACTCTTGGCATTCTCTGAACCAGTTCATGAGGTAGTCACCTGGAATGCATTTCAATTAACAGGTGTTAATTTGTGGAATGTATTTTAATGCGTTTGATCCAATCAGTTGGGTTGTGACAAGGTAGGGTTGATATACAGAAGATTTGGTAATCTATTTGGTAAAATACCAAGTCCATACTATGGCAAGAACAGCTCAAATAAGCAAAGAGAAACGACATTCCATCATTACTTTAAGACATGAAGGTCAGTCAATCCGGAAAATGTCAAGAACTTTGAAAGTTTCTCGAAGTGCAGTCAATGATGAAACTGGCTCTCATGAGGATCGCCACAGGAAAGGAAGACCCAGAGTTACCTCTGCTGCAGATAATATGTTCATTAGAGTTACCAGCTTCAGAAATTGCAGCCCAAATAAATGCTTCACAGAGTTCCAGTAGCAGACACATCTCAACATCAACTGTTCAGAGGAGACTGTGTGAATCAGGCCTTCATGGACGAATTGCTACAAAGAAACCACTTCTAAAGGATACCAATAAGAAGAAGAGACTTGCTTGGGCCAAGAAACACGAGCAGTGGACATTAGACCGGTGTAAATCTGTCCTTTGGTCTGAACAGTCCAAATTTGAGCTTTTGGTTCCAACCGCTGTGTCTTCGTGAGACGCAGAATAGGTGAACGAATAATCTCGGCGTGTGTGTTTCCCACCGTGAAGCATGGAGGAGGTGGTGATATGGTGTGAGGGTGCTTTGATGGTGACACTGTCAGTGATTTATTTAGAATTCAAGGAACACTTAACCAGCATGGCTACCACAGCATTCTGCAGCGATACGCCATCCCATCTGGTTTGCGCCATCCCATCTTAGTGGGACGATCACTTGTTTTTCAACAGGACAATGACCTAACACACCTCCAGGCTGTGTAAGGGATATTTGACCAAGAAGGAGAGTGATGGAGTGCTTCATCAGATGACCTGGCCTCCACAATCACCCGACCTCAACCCAATTGAGATGGTTTGGGATGAGGTGGACCGCAGAGTGAAGGAAAGGCAGCCAACAAGTGCTCAGCATATGTGGGAACTTCTTCAAGACTATTGGCAAAGCATTCAAGGTGAAGCTGATTGAGAGAATGTCAAGAGTGTGCAAAGCTGTCATCAAGGCAAAAAGGTGGCTACTTTGAAGAATCTCAAATATAAAATATATTTTTGGTTTTTGGTTACTACATGATTCCATGTGTGTAATTTCATTGTTTTTATGTCTTCACTATTATTCTACAATTTAGAAAATAGTACAAAAATAAAGAAAAACCCTTGAATGGAGTAGGTGTGTCCAAACTTTTGACTGGTACTGTATTATACTAGAAAATGCAACTTATGTTTACAGCTGTGTTGGTAATGCTGTTCATAACCAGTTCTAACTCATTCCTTAGCTTAGACAAACAGAAAGCAACTTATTCCTCTCTAATTTAAATCATAGATTGGCAGAGGCCAAGCCAAGCCAAACTTAAGTTGCATTTATTAATGTTTACGCATTGCTGATGAAGATGCTATAAAATGCTTATAAATATGCCGTGTACTGCCTTTAGAAGAGTGTTATTGAATTATTATTAGTTTGGACAAAACTGTGATGTTTCTATCAGAATGGTGCTCATATGGTGCTTATATAGTGCTCATTAGAGTCTTAGTGAAAAATGGCAGCTGGTGGGACTAACATGGTGCTTCCTATCCTCCCACCTGGGTTACTCTGTTTACAAACACTTTTGTCTTTTTAAAAGTCTTCTTATCTTATATGAAGTCATACTCAGTTGTACAAAACTATGTATCCTCTGTGAGTTGTCTGTATCACTTACGTCAAAAAAATAATTTGTGTGTTAGCCTTTTTCTACATCTAGAACCTGACGTGACTTGTATGATGTGGTGCTTCAAAATGCTTTTTTCTCTGTTGGCATAACACATTATAAAAAGGTTAAAAAACAATTTTGTAATTGTTCGCCATTAAAAGAATGTCATACATGTATGCATGGTCTTCTGTTTTCCTAGAAATGTGAAAGTCACGCTAGCTTGGGGCATATTTTCCTGTCAGGCATTCTGGTTGTAGCTTGTCTGTGGTTCAAACTGATGGGATAATATTTAGACATGAAGGCAGGTGATTCTGGGAATGCCGCTGCTGGGTATCGCTCTTCCTGTGAGACGTGTCTGTGGGGACATTCATTGTGCTACCTCCTGTACATTAGTGCTAAGTTTGCAGGTCAACAGTATGCATCACATAACCACTCTACCCCCACATACATTCTACAAAACCCTCATCCTCCTATCTAATCTTTGGCTGCCCTGTGGATGACTGATGAGTGTGAGGGTTTTTTACAAAACCCCTGACTGTCCAAAAAGACCCCAATCACACAGGAACAAAGGTTGACTGACAGGAATCAACCCTCTAGATTAGAAGTTATGTTAAAGGGTACACTGCAGTAAGAGGTCTACTCAAGTAATGTGTTCTTGTGATGGGTATGCATCTCTTTCTGAGTAAAATACCAAACACACTTTACCTGCAATTAAACTTGTTCTGGTTATGAACAGAACAATGCATTACCAACACAGCTGTAAACATATGGTGCATTTTCATGTATTATACATGAATAGGCCTATAATTAATATTGAAGACTGCCTAAAGGGGTGGTTGTGGTTTTGGTGGATTGAAATACCAGAACAAAAACATCTATAGCCAGTGGCTGTTGGTCTATTGGAGGTAATAGTTCAATAATATAAATTCAGTCAGAGCTGAAATGTTTCCAAAATGGTTAATGATTCATAGGCTCTTTTTTTTCTCTTCTTTTCCCCCTCTGCCTGGCAGAGGCAGCAGCAGAGGTGGGGGCCTTAGGTGTCTGTGCTGGACTTTAACAGGTGACTGACTGACTGTAAGCAGTGTGTCTGTGCCTGTAGGTGGCTATACTGACTCAGAGGTATAGTTTGTATATTGTCTGTTGTCTGGTAAAACGACAACACATAGCAGGGTGTGTTGAAGGGGATGTGGAGGTGGGGTACATCAGTGGTATATGATTGTATAGGTGGAAAGTTAATAGCAAAAGCTGAAATAGGTAGCACAAACGATAGATTTTGATGATTGATTTAGCTTTTTCAGAGTTGCCCAATTCATTAGTGTGATTGTCCATCCTCATTTTTTGAATAAAGTTCTATCAAATAAATAGTCCTTTGTGAATCTGCTGGTAAAATCAAAGATGGTTAAGTATGAAGATATGTAGAAACTGCTTCGCGATATCACGGCAACCTTGGCTAGCTCATGCCTAGAAACACATCTTCAGGTCTAAAGGTCATCTCGCGCCGAACTTCACATGTGCAGGCCATCTAATCAAAGGCATCCCTTTGATGTAAAGTTGTTTTTGATGATAATGTCAACGTATCAGTTTTGTCACGTCCACGCAGTTGGACTAATAACATGTTCAGCTACTTAAGACTGGGTCAAATCTAGGTTGTGCCTTTAGATTTTGAGAAAATGAACAACTAAGGAAGAATTTTTTATTTCTTTCATTGACTTCTCAAACCCCAAACTCTGGTCTACCGAGTCTCCTTCGCAAGCATTCCTGGAAGTTTCACGATGTTGGCCTCTGAGTTTAGAACCTCTGTGGTAAACCATTAAATTATATTTATATGGGTAAAACCAGAGATATTAGGAGTATCTCTGGGAAAAAAAATTGTGTTTTGACTAAACCACCAGTCATCATTAATTGCACATATCCTATGAGTTCACATAGCTACTCAAACCACATAGCATGTATTTCTATCACAGAGAATCACATTGAAATAAAGTGCAAACATTTTGGGGCCAACCACTTATGTAAACAGAGAGGAAGCGGTGAATCGAGAGGTATTACTGGGCCAAAAATCTATTGTCTCCAGGAGGTGGCGTTTTTTCCAAAGTGTCAAATTTGGTCAACAAACTCGCTTGGGTCCGCATGCGCCATTGCGTGCATGCTGATTTTGTCCACCCACACCAGACGCAATCAGGGAACGCAGGTTGAAATATCAAAACGAACTCTGAACCAACTATATTAATTTGGGGACAGACTGAAAAGCAATAAACATTTCTGGCAATTTAGCTAATTTGTCCTGGGATATAAACACTGGGTTGCTATTTTACCTGAAATGCACAAGATCCTCTAATCCGACAAGTAATTCACAGATAAAAGGGTAAACTGAGTTAGTTTCTCGTAATCGCTCCTCCTTCAGGCTTCTTCTTCTTCGGACTTGATATGGAGGTTGGCAAACAACTTTAAGGTGCATTAACACTACCAACTTGACTGTGGACCTTAGTTCATCTTTCAATCACCCACATGGGTATATGCTCCTAAAATCCAATGAGGTGATGGGAGAGATGGGACTTGCAGCGCATCAAGCGTCACAAATAGAACCAAGTTCTACTTTAGCGCCTGGCTATGCAAACGCACACTGACACGCGCGAGCAGTGTGGGTGCAAAAACAAATGTATACATACATGTTATTTAATCATTGAACCCACACTGCTCACGAGCGTCTGCGAACTTGGTTCTATTTGTGGCGCTTGACACACTGCAAGTTCCGCCGCTCCCATCTCCTCATTGGTTTTTAGGAGCATATACCCACATGGGTGATTGAGACAAACTGACGTCCACACTCCAGTCCAGTTGGTAGTGCACCTTAAAGTTGATGCCAACCGCCATATAAAGTCCAAAGAAGAAGAATGTTTAATGCTTTTTGACCTGTCACCAAATTAATATGGTTGGTTCAGAGTTTGTTTTGATATTTCAACCTGCGTGTCCTGATCGCGTCTGGTGTGGGTGGACAAAATCAAAATGCGCGCGATGGCGTGTGCGGTCTGGTCACCATGTTAGGTTGTCACGAGTGCTATAACATTTTCCTTCTTTAGAAGTAGCTAGGCAGGCTAACGTTAGTTAGCAAATTAATTTGCTAGCTATCATAGATTAGGCGTATATTAATAATTATATAGTTAATATAAGTAGACATACAATCATAATTGACTGTAGCACATATAAAGCAACGACAAGCTACCGGTGGCTGAAAACGGATAAACGAGTGACGAATTTCCGGGCAAGGGCAGTCCATTTAAAAATCATTCCTTCCTCCCTAGTCTCTTTTTTTTTATATATATATATTTTTTATTAACAATAAATCAATATATAAAGCACATGAGGGAACATAAGCATACATAGATTACAAACAATGGACAATCGAGCTAGAGGGTACAATATCACATTACAATTACACAAGGACCTTAAGGGACATACTGTACATATACTTACAATTCTAACAGCTTTTTTGTTAGTAGAGCATTTAACCGTCTTAAAATACAATTCAATTTATTTTTGTAGGGTACAAAAATGTGGTTTTCTGTTTGTAAATTTACATTTGTGTATATGAAATTTGGCCAAAAGAATAATGAAATGAATTACATACAAATGTTTCAGCTTATTTCTATTGTATGTAAAGAATCCAAACAGTACATCTCTACACAATAGTGTAAAATCTTCATAAATGTGTTCAATTATAAACCTACTGATGTCTTGCCACAGTTTTCTTACATGCATACAATGCCAAAAAAGATGCAACACTGTTTCTGGGTGGTCATTACAAAAGGAGCAATTTGAGTTGCTGTTTTCCTTAAACTTCTTCATATAGGTGGTTGGCAGGATAATATTTATGAATCATTTTAAAGGAAACTTCCTTCATTTTGTTAACAAGTAGGTATGTGTGTGGCAACATCCAAACTTTTTTCCAACAGATATTATCAATAAATCCATTCCAATAAGGCATGACATAAGGTATAGATAGATACAACATCCTGCTGAAACAAGGTTCGTATCGCTCTGTTGTTGAATGGACCAAAAGAGAAACAAATCTTTCCTACTGATGAGTCAACAGGGTCAACAGAAGGTAGGCTCTGAGGGTGAGGTCTTGACACGTTCCTGAATAACATAGCAACACCTGAGGGAATGGCATCTAAAACAATTGCAAAATCTTTAGGTGTTACAGGGACCTTGTAAAGTGATAAGAATTCTTTATAACTGAGTAAAAGACCCTCTGCATTTACCAGTTGCCAATATTCTAAAAACAAAGAAGTATTTTTATACAATATATCCCGATTATTCCATATATAATATCTGTGTGGAGAAAAATTGTGTTTATAAATTAAGGACCGTGACAAGAAAACCTGCCGATGAAAAGCAGAAAGTTTCACTGGAACTTTGTCAATATTATAATTACAAAACAACATGAAATTAAGGCCACCAAAAGTAGAGAAGACATGATGAGGAATACAATTCCAGATAGAAGTGGGTCTTCTTAGGAATTGTTTTATCCAATTGATCTTAATAGTATTATTTAACGTAGTAAAGTCCAGAAAATTCAGTCCACCATTCTCATAAGTGTTCATTACAATAGTTTTCCTAATTTAACGGGTACGGTTTCTCTAAAGAAAGTTGAAATGCATCTGGTCTATCTCCTTGCTTATTTTACTGTCAAGATATAAAGATAGAGAACCATATGTTAGTCTAGAGATTCCTTCAGCCTTGGTTATTTGGACTCTACCTTTTAAAGTTAAGTCCCTCTGTAGCCATTGATTTAGCTTCTTCTGGGTTTTTTTTAATAAGAGGGTTAAAATTTAGTAAGCCTTTAGACTTCTGTTCCTTTGTAATGGTTATGCCTAAATATGTAAGTTCTTCTTTTACTGGAATACCATAATATGAAGGTGTCACACAATATTTGACAGCTATGAGTTCACATTTATTAATGTTAAGATATAGACCAGACGCTTTGGAAAAGGATTGTATCACATTGATCGATATGGGAATTTGGTTAGCGTCTTTCAGAAAAAGTGAAGTATCGTCAGCCAGCTGGCTTATAATAATTTCTTTACCAGCTATGGAAATACCTTGTACAGGACTATTATTTAAAGAATTTGCAAGAAGTTGGGTGATTAATAAAAACAGGTACGGAGAGATAGGATAACCTTGCCTAATTCCTCTCTTTAACTCAAATCTAGGTGAGGTGCCATATTTCAATTTGGTAGAGCTGTTACCATTTGCATAGAGAGTCTTAATAGCCTTACAGAAAAAATCCCCAAAGCCAAGTCTCTCAAAGGAGTGGAAGAGAAACTGATGCTCTACTGTGTCAAATGCTTTATAAAAATCAAAAAAATAATATGAAGCTATCCTCAGTTATTAGGTCTGAGTAGTCAAGTATGTCTAATACTAGTCTGGCATTGTTAGAAATATGTCTGTTCCTCATGAAGCCAGACTGTGTTTCATCAATGATTGCATCCAGGACTTCTTTAATTATTTTTGCAAGTAGTGAGGCTAATATCTTATAGTCATTATTAAGAAGACAAATTGGACGCCAGTTATCGATGAGCAGCACTTCTTTTTTGGGTTTAGGTATAAGTGTTATTAACCCCTGACTCATTGTAGGAGGGAGAACATTGTTTTTAATACTCTCTAAAAAGACTTCAAATAGGAAGGGAGCTACTTGTTCAGAAAATAATTTGTAAAATTCTGATGTAATTCCATCAACACCTGGTGATTAATTGTTCTTTAGATGTTTGATAGACTCTATAATCTCTTCAACTTTGATGGGTTCATCACACTGTTTAGATTCTATATCACTGATAGAGTGAACATTATTCAGTGAGTTAAAAAACATATCTGTGGATTCCTGACCATACGTAGAGCTATACAATTTTCTGTAAAAATTGCTACAGTATTTAGCGATGAATTTTTGGTCATCTGTAATAACACCATCAATGTTTAACTTATGGAAAGTGTTATTTTTAGAGTGAAATTTCTCAAGTCTAAAGAAATAGGATGAATTCTGTTCTCCCTCAATCCATTTTTTCCTAGATCTAATAAAGGTTCCTTCTGCTTTTAATTTATATATATTATCCAGTTTATTTTGTAACTTAATTAGTTCCATCTTCTCCTCCCCCAAGAGGTTGGCTGGGGACCTCTGAGAAAGGGAAGTTATCTTAATGATCACCTTTTCCTCCTCAGCTCTTCTGGTCTTAGCAAGATTACTACCGTATTTTCTAAAGTATTTGGACACCTCAATTTTAAAGAGCTCCCAGTTCTTGCAATAATATTTTTCTTCACAAGCCCTTTCCCAAAAGTGTGAGAGCAGATGTTTAACCTCAAATTTAACTATATCATTATTTAATATTGAGCTATTTAGCTTCCAGTAGGATGCTCTACCAAGGTTAGTATCAGGGGTAAATATGTTGATATCAATGTAAATAGCCCTATGGTCTGTGAGGGGAGTAGTACAAATATTTGTAGTAACACACTCACTATCAATACATTTGGATATAAACCAAAAATCTATTCTGGATTGTCTGGAGCCTGTTTTGTTTCTCCAAGTGAATGATCTGTCGGCCGGAAACCTCTCTCTCCATAAGATCAAACTTTTCCATAAAAAGTATTAAACCCAAATTCTGATTGGTTGGCCTACCTGGGGGCCATCTATCAGTTGAATTATCTATTGTAATGTTAAAGTCCCCTCCTATCAATAATAACGAATTGGGAAATTTAGATGACCAATGAAGTATATGTTTCTCTATAGATTCAAGCAATTCATCATTCTCATGTTTGGTGTTGTACCCGTAGAAGTTTACAGTAATGAGCATAATGTCATTGTAACTGATCACAAGACAAATAAAGTGACCAAAGGGGTCACATTCCGAGTGTAGAATATTACCACCAAAGGTATTTTTCATTGTAGTGACAACAGCGGAGCGTTCAGATCCATGGGAAAGCCAAATATTGTTGCCCCACTGTGACCTCCAGAAGTTGGCATTAGCCGAAATTGAGTGAGACTCTTGAAAAAAGCAAAAATCTGTTCGAAATGGTTTAGCAAATAAAAATAAGGCCTTGCGCTTCACATTGTTTCGTAACCCCCTAGCATTAAGAGAAACTATAGACAAAGACAAAACAACAAAGATTATATAAAAGTATAAACTGTAGTAGGATGAGTCAAAGACGTATGAGCAGTGAACGTAAACGATACGGAACCGAGATCTGCACCATTTTTTAGGCTCCTCACGAGACTAAGCCGATTTTCCAACGCTAAAATCAATGTGTGTGTGTGTATGTATATATATATATATATATATATATATATATATATATATATATATATATATATATATATATATATATATATATATATATATGAATCGTGGGTCATATCAACCTCACAAGTGACCAAAGTTCTTCACTCTCTCTGAGCTAAATTGAGGGCCGAGGGGATACCTTTGGTGAATTGGACCTCCACTTAAGATGGCAATCGATTTGCATCCGGTTTCGACGGGGATTGCCCCGAGGGAAAGTGGATAACGTGTTTGGACTGTCATCCATTTTTGAAGACATTTATTATCCATTGTTAGAGCGACCACTTGAGTATCTGGTCCATATAATGGATAGTCTGATGTAAATGAGCCAGTCCTGTTGGTGGCGACAATGCACGTTACGAGAACATTATGAAGAAGAAGGCCAACAACATTTCCTGTGCGTACCGGAAATGTGTTTCGTTCTGTTATTGTTAGCATGAATGTAGCTAGCTAGCTAATTTCGAATATAACAGAAACATATAGCAATTGTGTTGATTTATTCGAAGTTCAACGTACCTGAATAGACTCTAGTTGGCTGATAAACCAGCCTGAGACGAGGTAAGTAGAGGAATAAGCGAAGAGGCTGCTTCATTAGATAACCACGATGTGAAATGTTCCTAGCTTTGAAGACCATTAACGTTACTGCTGTATCGACATCAAACTAGCTAGCAATAGCATACATAGCACAACTTGCCTAAGTATCTATTCCCAGGAAGCCCCGATTCAAACTCACATTCACCAGCTCAAGTTTCATTTGAACCAGAATCTGGCCTTACAGGACGGAGACGTTGATATGGCGAATCTCCTTTCAGCCCCAAGAAGCATCCATTCACCAGCTTTTCAAGCTTAATAATGTCAAAATACATTCGTTACTCACCAAATATATAGTTTTAATGAGCAACTATCGTAATGTACTGCCTTCACGGCCGGTATGTACTTCCAAAAAATGTGTAAATAAAAAGTTACATGCAACCGAAGAAATGCCTATTCGGAACCTCTACCTGTTGTAGACTTCCGACCTATTCATGGAAGCAGGGTTTGTGGTAACCGGGATCTTTTTTGGATGTACATACGTCAGTAAATGTCGATATTTGCTAGTCGAATCTCCATATTTGTTGAGTACATGCTTCCCATTTACCGCCCATCTCTGACTAATACCTTCCTCTCGTCTCAGATTGCCACCTGAGATACGTTGTCTGAGTGACACCTGCCGAATGTAGAAACATTATTTTATTCAACGTTTATTCGAAATCTCTGGACTGTGAACAAGATCATGGAAAAAGGTATGCACATCTCTTGGTTGTTTATCTGCTTTTTGTTGCAAGTTGTTGCCATTTATGTTGTCGTCATAATCCATAGTGTCTAACATTGAGATTTGTCTCTGGGGATAGATATGCAGGCAGGTGCTGCAGCTGCATCTGTGGTTGGGGCACCGATGGGAGCAGCTGGGACACAGAGCCGTTCAGAGGACGAGGAGTCGACAGGGATGAAAGATATCAAAAGAACAGCAACACAGGCATTTGTTGGGGGTGGTGGTGTTGTGCCCAATCGCAGGAGCTCTTCAAGGTTTGAATGTTACCCATTTGTCTCTGCAGGCACTTTTTTAGCTTCAATCTTTCCATCAGTTTTAACCTGAAATATGAACATCTAACAACTTGTACAGCTCAGTGATTAAAAATAACTGCCTACACTTCTGACCATTGGACAGCATTCATTCTGCATCACCTACCCTCTGAATTTGAAGTAGGCCTGCCCGAAAGGAAGCTCAGGGGTTCTCTCTGTTGCAGCTTTGATTGCTATATGATATCTAACCTGTTCCTCTCCTCCTAGGTCAATTAAAAGGAAGAAATTTGATGATGAACTGGTGGAGAGCAGCCTGGCCAAGTCATCCAGCAGGGTCAAGGGCCCACCTGTCATCGAGCCAATCCGCTGCTCTGGGAGCGAACCCTCATCCAATGAGAAGAAGAAGGTATGAAGGTGGAATTGAATCCAAAGAGAGGGTGGTGTTTTTATGGGTAGCTCATATTGAAAGGTAGAGAGGGAGATACCGGTAGTTGTTGAATTACTCTTGATTAAATGGCTAGACTATTAGCAGGTTAGCATTTTTCAGAACTTACCATAAAAATTATATACCATATAAACAGGACAATACTCTGCTGGTTGCAGTTTCTCATGAGTCTTGTTCTGGAGGCAGCTCTGCAGAGTGGTCACTAGCTGGCACAGCCACAGTCGTAAAATATGATTTTAAACTTTAACCCTAACCGTACTGCTATCCCTAATGCCTAAACTTACATTTAGACCAAAAAGCTATGTTTTTTTATTTTCATGAGTTTTTACAATATAGCCAATTTTGACTTTGCAGCTGGACTGTCTAAGGAAAAATCGCTGAGTTCTGCCTTCAGGACAAGACTCATGACAAACTGCAACCTGCAGACTATTGTGCTGTTTATATGGTCAGTTCTTTATTTGTCTCTAGACTCTAACTACTAAGGGTGTCTGACCATTGATGAAATCCCTACTAAAGTAAATGCTGAAAAAGGCAAAGGAGATGCCTCATTGGTTCCCCATTTCTATGATCCCCTATGTCAGATGTCCAAGTCCAGCACGGCCCTCACGCCGCCCCTCACTATGGTGATCACCCCCCCGCCCATCGCCAAGAGGGTGAAGAAGAGCAAGCAGCCCCTCCAGATCACTAAAGACCTGGGCCGCTGGAAACCCACTGATGACCTGCTGCTCATCAACGCTGTGCTACAGGTAATAAGCCTAAAGACAGTAGAGAGAGGCTATTGATATATAACTGAAGCGTCAGTGCTATAAACCATTGGAATTTGGCAGCGTAATATACTATGTAAACATTGACCTTGATTAATGGAAAATATTAATTTTCAATATAATCTTTCTATGGATGTATGATGTGGTAATGCACAACTGCCTGTGTGTATTGTGTGTGTGCTCTGTTAGACGACAGATCTGACCTCTGTTCATCTGGGAGTGAAATTCAGCTGTCGTTTCACCCTGAGGGAGATCCAGGAGCGCTGGTACTCTCTGCTCTATGACCCCGTCATCTCCAAGTAAGAGCTCCACCACAACCCACACACCCCTGGCCATCTCCTACTATCCACTTCCTCCTATCCTTTTCCTTCCTCTCTTTGTCTTTCTCATTCCGTCCAGCACATTTGACCACCACTGTCAAATTTGTTGTTCCTCCTTATTAATGAACCTCAATACTGTTATTGTAATAGACAACCAAAATTGTTGATTTGACTGGTCAAGTAAAGGCAAATAAATTCTCTATAATGTGTGACAATGTTCTACCCCTGTCTCTGTTTTATAGGTTGGCATGGCAGGCGATGAGGCAGCTTCATCCGGAGGCCATTGCTGCAATCCAGAGCAAAGCTCTCTTCGGTCAGGCTGAGGAGGCTCTACTGGCCAAGATTGCATCAGTGAGTGAGGCTGAGGGGTTTCTATGGTGTTTGAAATATGAAGTCACATCAGGTGAAGATGGCTCAGTTCTTGCTCTCGAAATATGGAGTCAGTCACAAAGCAATGCCCAAATATAGAGTTATTGAGCTCTCTATTGCATCTCAACCTTTTTAATCATACACACAGTTCAGAGATGGTTGAATAAACATCAAAAACCAGAACCATATACAGTCCACACGATATGCATTTGGACAGTGAAGCAAACATTTAAGTTGGATTTATACTCCAGCATTTTGAATTTGATATAGCATTTTTCATATTAGGCAATTTAAAAAATATATATTATTAATTTAAAAATATATATATTATTATTTAAAAAAAAATATATATAAAAAAAATCTGGAAATTTTCATACATATGCCATATTTGAAGAATTCATAAGTATTTGTACAAATTCACTTCTAGTGTATTAAAGAAGTCAAAAGTTTAGTATTTGGTTCCATATTCCTTGCACACCATGACTACACCACAATGACTGTTTTACCCAAGAGGAACTGAATAATGTTGTGTCATTTTGTAGTCACTTTTAAGTAAGAATAGATATTTCTGAACGCGTTTATTACTCCAGTCATCATTCACCATTACGTTATTATTGGGCAAAACATAACCAAAACAAACTGCAAATGCATCCAACGAATCCCAAGCTTGACTTAGTCATTGCGTGCTAGGAGTATGGGACCAAATACTAAACATTTGACTAATTTAATACACAATAAGTGAATTTGTCCAAATACATATGACTTCAAATGGGGAAGGGATGCATAAAGTGCTTTCATTTCTAAACGGTAAAACAGATACACCCTCAAATAAAACGTGACATTCTGTACTGTCGTCTTGTATGAAATACATCATTTCATATCCACAATGCTGGAGTATACAGTGAGTTCCAAAAGTATTGGGCCAGTGACACATTTTCTGTTTTGGCTCTGTACTCCAGCACTTTGGATTTGAAATGATACAATGACTATGGGGTTAAAGTGCAGACTGTCAGCTTTAGTTTGAGGGTATTTTCATCCATATCGGGTGAGCTGGATTTACATAGTCCCCCTATTTTAAGGAACTAAAAGTATTGGGACAAGTTTACCTATGCGCATTTTTTTTCTCACCCTTATTTAACCAGGTAGGCTAGTTGAGAGTTCTCAAGTTCTCATTTACAACTGCGACCTGGCCAAGATAAAGCAAAGCAGTTTGACACATACAACAACACAGAGTTACACATGGAATAAATAAACATACAGTTAATAATACAGTAGAAAAAAAGTATACATGCTGTGTGTGCAAATGAGGTGAGATAAGGGAGGTAAAGGCAATAAAATAGGCCATAGTGGCGATGTAATTACAATATAGCAATTAAACACTGGAGTGATAGATGTGCAGAAGATGAATGTGCAAGTAGAGATACTGGGGTGCAAAGGAGCAAAATAAATAAGTACAGTATGGGGATGAGGTAGTTAAATTGGCTATTTACAGATGGGCTATGTACAGGTGCAATTATCTGTGAGCTGCTCTGACATCTGGTGCTTAAAGTTAGTGAGCTTCAGTGATTTTTGAAGTTCTAGTCATTGGCAAAAGAGAACTGGAAGGAAAGGTGGCCAAAGGTGGAATTAGCTTTGGGGATAACCAGTGAAATATACCTGCTGGAGTGCGTGCTACGGATGGGTGCATTAAAGTAGTCAAAAGTTTAGTATTTGGTCCCATATTCTTAGTACGTAAGTCCTGAATGAATCGTAAATAATAATGAGTTAGAAAGTTACAGCTGCACAAATATCATACCCCCAAGACATGCTAGCCTCTCACCAATACAATAACAGGGAGGTTGGCATTTTTGGGGGAAGTTTGGTATTTGTGCATACAGTGCCTTGCGAAAGTATTCGGCCCCCTTGAACTTTGCGACCTTTTGCCACATTTCAGGCTTCAAACATAAAGATATAAAACTGTATTTTTTTGTGAAGAATCAACAAGTGGGACACAATCATGAAGTGGAATGACATTTATTGGATATTTCAAACTTTTTTAACAAATACTGAAAAATTGGGCGTGCAAAAGTTTTATATCTTTATGTTTGAAGCCTGAAATGTGGCAAAAGGTCGCAAAGTTCAAGGGGGCCGAATACTTTCGCAAGGCACTGTATAACTTTTTTACTCATCATCCACGATTCATTCAGGACTATCCGTAGTCATTTTAGCATCCACATTAATGTAGAAGTGTTTAGAAACATGTTATATTCTTATTTACAACAAAAAAAAGTGACTCGAATGACAATTCATTATTTACAGTTAATTTCTATTGGGCACAAAATAATCTGAAACACAATCAAAACAAACAGGAAATATATCAAACGAGTTTGTAGAATCACAAGCTTGATATAATAATTGCTTGCTAGGAATATGGGACCGAATACTCAACTTTTGACTACTTTAATACACAAGTGAATTTGTCCCAATACTTTTAGTCCCCTAAAATGGGGGGGACTTATGTACAAAAAGTGCTGTGATTTCTAAACGGTTCACCCGATATGGATGAAAATACCCTCATTAAAGCTGACAGTCTGCACTTTAACCTCATAGTCAATATATCATTTCAAATCCAAAATGCTGGAGTACTGAGGCACTACAACAAAAAATGTAACTGTCCCAATACTATGGGAGCTCACTGTAGAACCTAATTTCAAATGTTAGCTTGATTATAAACATGTGTTCTGTATATATATATATATATATATATATATGTAACATGTATATATGGTTCTGCCATAAAATGTGGAGTGATGTTGGAAAAAGCAATGACCTGCCCATTGGTGAAATACTTTTCTTGCTGCATATGTTTACATGGGATTGATGGCACTATATGCGTGTCAGTTTGAAGAAGTGAGTGTGAGTTTGTTTAAATATGTTTGTGTTTTCTGATGAACAGAGCAGTCAGCCCAAGCTGGAGGTGTTCCAGGAGCTGCTGAGTAAGCACCCCAGTGTGTTCTACCCCTCCCGCACACCCAAGAGCCTGCTGGTGCACTGGCAGCTGCTCAAACAGTACTACCTGCTGGAGGACCAGAGTGGTGAGAAACTCAAACGGGCTTATTGGTTTGTTACATATGCTTTGTACCAAATGCCACCCTATTCCCATAGCCTCTGGTCAAAAGTAGTGCACTAATACAGAATAGGGTACCATTTGTGATGCTGCTACACTGTTAGTCCATTACTTGATATCCATGGAGTGAATTATTTCTAAATGTTGAACTACCTCCTGATTCCTGCTTACAAGCAAAAACTAAAGCAGGAAGCACCAGTGACTCGGGCAATACAAAACTGGTCAGGTGAAGCAGATGCTAAGCTACAGGACTGTTTTGCTAGCACAGACTGGAAAATGTTCCGGGATTCTTCTGATGGCATTGAGGCGTCACCACATTTATTTATTTTTATTTTACCTTTTATTTAACTAGGCAAGTCAGTTAAGAACAAATTCTTATTTTCAATGACGGCCTAGGAACAGTGGGTTAACTGCCTGTTCAGGGGCAGAACGACAGATTTGTACCTTGTCAGCTCGGGGTTTGAACTCGCAACCTTCCGGTTACTAGTCCAACGCTCTAACCACTAGACTACCCTGCCACATCAGTCACTGGCTTCATCAATAAGTCCATCGATGACGTCGTCCCCCCAGTGACCGTACATACATACCCCAACCAGAAGCCATGGATTACAAGCAACATCCGCACTGAGCTAAAGGGTAGAGCTGCCGCTTTTAGGGAGCAGGACTCTAACCCGGAAGCCAGTAAGAACTCCCGATATGCCCTCCAACGAACCATCAAACATTCAAAGCGTCAATACATGACTAAGATTGACTTGTACTACACCGGCTCCGACGCTCGTCGGATGTGGCAGGGCTTTCAAACTATTACAGACTACAAAGGGAAGCACAGCCACGAGCTGCCCAGTGACACAAACCTATCAGACGAGCTAAATTACTTCTATGTTCGCTTTGAGACAAGTAACACTGAAACATGCATGAGCCACCAGCTGTTCCAGGCGATTGTGTGATCACGCTTTCCTTAGCCAATATGTGTAAGACCTTTAAACAGGTCAACATTCACAAGGCCTCAGGGCCAGATGGATTACCAGGACGTGTACTCCGAGCATGCGCTGACCAACTGGCAATTGTCTTCACTGACATTTTCAACCTGTCCCTGACTGAGTCTGTAAAACCAACCTGTTTCAAGCAGAACGCCATAGTCCCTGTGCCCAATAACATTAAGGTAACCTGCCTAAATGACTACTGACCCGTCGCACTCGCGTCTGTAGCCATGAAGTGCTTTGAAAGGCTGGTCATGGCTCACATCAACACCATTATCCCAGAACCCCTAGACCCACTCCAATTTGCATACCGCCCCAACAGGTCCACATATGATGCAATCTCTATTGCACTCCACACTGCTCTTTCCCACCTAGACAAAAGGAACACCTATTTGAGAATGCTATTCATTGACTACAGCTCAGGATCCAACACCATAATGCCCTCAAAGCTCATCACTAAGCTAAGGACCCTGGGACTTAACACCTCCCTCTGTGACTGGATCCTGGACTTCCTGAGAAGCTGTCCACCAGTGATAAGGGTAGGGAACAACACATCCGCCACGCTGATCCTCAACATGGGGGCCCCTCATGGGTGCGTGCTCAGTCCTCTCTTGTACTCCCTGTTCACTCATGACTGCATGGCAAGGCATGACTCCAACACCATCAAGGTTGCAGACGACACAGCAGTGGTAGGCCTGATCACCGATAACGATGAGACAGCCTATAGGGAGGAGGTCAGAGACCTGGTCGTGTGGTGCAAGGACAACAACCTCTCCCGCAACGTGATCAAGACAAATGAGATGATTGTGGACTACAGGAAAATGAGGACCGAGCACGCCCCCATTCTAATCGACGGGCTGTAGTGGAACAGGTTGAGAGCTTCAAGTTCCTTGGTGTCTACATCACCAACAAACTGTCATGGTCCAAACACACTAAGACAGTCGTGAAGAGGGCTCGACAAAACCTATTCCCCCTCGGGAGACTGAAAAGATTTGGCATGGCCCCTCAGATCCTCAAAAGGTTCTACAGCAGCACAACGAGAGCATTCTTACTGGTTGCATCACTGCCTGGTATGGCAATTGCTCGGCCACCAACCGCAAGGCACTACAGAGGGTAGTGTGAATGGCCCAGTACATCACTGGGGCCAAGCTTCCTGCCATCCAGGAACTCCATATCAGGCGGTGTCAGAGGAAGGCCTTAGAAAGACTCCAGCCACCCGAGTCATAGACTGTTCTCTCTGCTACGGCACGCGGTACCGGAGCACCCAGTCTCGGTCCAAAAGGTTTCTTAACAGCTTCTACCCCCAAGACATAAGACCTTTGAACAGCTAATCAAGGGCTACCCAGACCCCTCTTTTACACTGCTGTTACTCTCTGTTAATATTCTATGCATAGTCACTTTAACTCGTGTACATGTACATATTACCTCAATTACCTCAACTAACCGGTGACCCCGCACATTGACTCTGTACCAGAACCCCATGTATATAGCTTTGCTTGTTCTTTTACTGCTGCTGTTTTAATGAATTGTTTTTCTATTTTTTACTTAACCAACAATGCTTAAAAAATAAATAAAGTTAAGGGCTTTTAAGTAAGCATTTCAAAGTAAGGTCTACCTGTTGAATTCGGCACGTGACTGATTTGATTTGTTCCACTGTTGCAAACTAAAACTAAGTGAGTTGACGGTGCCCATCAGTCCCCCTGTATATGATGCCTTATTGTATGGTTTGATTCTCTTTTGCAGTCCAACCTTTCCCTAAAGGTGACCAAGTCCTCAACTTCTCTGATGCTGAGCAGCTGGTGGATGATGCTAAGCTAAAGTAAGAGAAGCGATCAACATTCTGACCACAATTCATTTCCAGTTTCCCTGAGTTAAAATTTAGAGCTCCTCCTCTCCTCGTCGTTCTAATCAGTTTCTCTGTCTTGTTACCCAGGGAGAGCAGAGATGAGGTGCTGGAGCATGGTGAGTTACTCAAACAGGCTCCTTTTTATCTGTCAGTAATGTGCAGGGTTCTATCTAAGAAGGTGCTTCATTGATCAAATTCAAAGCACCTGAATGCATGTTCCTTAATGCATGTTGGTTGGCTTAGAAGTCTGTCATCTTCCTCTTCCTCATTCTCTTTCCTCTTTCCTCATTCTGTAACCACTTTCAGAGCTGATGATATCTGACCGCCATCAGAAGAAGGAGATAAGGCAGCTGGAGCAGGAGCTACCACGCTGGCAGGTCCTGGTGGACAGCATCACAGGTGAGAGTGTGTGAGAATATGTGCCTGCCCGTGTGTGTGTAAGAAGCCAGTCTTGCAGGGGGTTTATTTTGTGTTCTCAGGTATGAACTCTCCAGACTTTGACAACCAGACGCTGGCAGCTCTGAGAGGCCGAATGGTTCGCTACCTTATGCGGTCACGAGAGGTGAGCAGCTCATTTCAGATTGAATTAACTGAATTTACAGTACATTACCAAATTATATTAGGACCATAGTAAGATGACTGTGGAGCAGGTTCATTATATGGAAATGTATGCTTATGAAAATGTTTTATATATTTTATGATGCTAATCTGACTTCCTCTAGATCACCCTGGGCAGAGCCACCAAGGACAAGCAAATAGATGTGGATCTGTCTCTGGAAGGACCTGCCTGGAAGATCTCCAGGAAACAAGGTGACTCCCTTATCAGCACCATGACATGGACATCATTTAACATTGGCTGTGACTGAAATGGCACCCTATGGTAGTGCACTAAATAGGGAATAGGATGCCATTTTGGATGCTGCCCATATCTGTTATCTCTGGGTCTGATGCTGAAGAACCTGTATTATCTGGGCTCTAGAGCGCAGTGCTTGCCCTGTCCTCACTTATCCATAGTGAAATTAGACACTGTTGAAATGACTGTTTTCTGATAAACATCTATCGTATAGTAATATTATGGCCCCACATCAGGACTTGATCTAGTTTTTAATTGTGTGTTTGTAACCGTTTGTAACTGTTTGTCTAATGTACAGGGATAATTAAACTGAAGAACAACGGGGACTTCTTCATAGCCAACGAGGGCCGCAGGCCCATCTACATAGACGGCAGACCAGTCCTGTCGGGCAACAAGTGGAAACTCAACAACAACTCTGTAGTGGAGGTTTGTGGAAACTTCTGGAAGACTTAAATGGCAGGATGTATTATACGGTAGCTGGTGCAAGAAGCGTGAGATGAAGAAATGTTTATAAAAAACAATTAGGCCCCTTTAAAACAACAAACTACATAGTTGAGATTGAATTCTGTCTGCCTGTCATGCTTTTTACTTCACAATACCTGATCTATAACAACCACCGCTACTAATACATGAATGTCACAACAAGTCATTTGTCTCTCCAGATTGCAGGTCTTCGTTTTGTGTTTCTGATTAACCAGGAGCTGATCTCACTCATCAAGGCAGAAGCAGCTAAGATGAATCAGCAGTGAGAGAGAGAGAGAGAGAGGCCAAGATAGCTGCTTTTAGCAACACTAGTGCATTGGCACACAAGCATTGCTGGGAGTTGGGTTGCAAAAACTGAACAGTCCGCAGGCCAGAAGTTAATAAAATTACATTTCAACTTACTCTGCCGGTGGTCTTGATGGTTGGTCCTTATAGCGAGGGGAATTTGAGACAAAATATCAAAGTATGTGGAAAGTCTGTTAAATAATACCTTTTATATATTTTTTTCTCAAGTTCCCCAACCATCCAGACCACCGGCAGAGTTAGTTGAAATTGAATTTTATTTAACTTCTTGCTCTGTTGCGGAAAGACTGAGACATGTTTGATAGTGTCTTTGTTGCTGTATTGTTTGTCCTTCATGTTCTAATACTTCAGTTACCCCTTCCTTGTGTTATTTTGTAATAATAAAAATACAAAAACGTCTTGCTCCCCCTCCTCCCCCCGCCGCCTGTTCTGTTTTTTAGCAACCCAATTCCCAGCAATGCTAGTGTGTCAGTGCACCAGCGTTGCTAAAAGCAGTTAAGGGTAAGACCCATGCCTGTGTCCACTGCCCAGCCAGCTCCTTCATACAGAGCAACGTATGGTGGCCAATGGACACGACCAGGAGCCTAATGGACACCCCCAGGAGCCTAGTAGACAAGGACCACATGAAGGACCACAGATTTGAAGGAAAGTAACCAGGAACCCCTTTATAGTCATGGTTATACAGTGGAGTAAGAGCACGACACACACATACTCTGAGAATGATTGTGGTCTTTGGCTACATCACATATCTTTCCGCTGCTGAACATTTTAGGGTGAATCTCATCTCAAAGAACCTAAATGATACTTTCCTTGTAACTACAGGACCGTAACACCAGTTTAGTCTTGTTTTAAAGTTTAAATTGGGATTCATATCAGGAGGTTCCACAGTGCCTTTTAAGACAATGGATTTGTTTTAAAACTGTGTTTCCTTTTAGTTCATACAGGTTTAGGTTGAATTGGTACATGCAAAGATACATTTAGGACCAGGATAGGGAATCAATCGTAAAAAGTGATATTGTGTATGTATGTATTAGTGCTACTTAAGCCAAAGCCATGTAAAAGTCAATGTGACAGTTTGTTTGATTTTTGTATGAACGCTTGGATTAAAATGTGTCATTAGTTGAGCCATTTCCTGAGTGTCATAATAATTGCTTGTAGCTGTAGTTTATTTTTCTACCACAAGGTGGAGCTGTTGGATAAGTAATGGTTTTTCTTTTTTTTTTGCAACTCTTCATTCTTAATACTGTAGCACCCATTTACAGAGTATCTTTGATATGATTCATAACTGAAAGTTGTCTGCAGTCAATGAAAAAAAATAACTATTCTACTCCATAATTTGGCCTATAATAAGTGTTGACTTGTGGCATCAACAAAATTTAAGAGTCCCACTAGCTGGAGTAGTGCTTGTCGGATTACATACAGTACATCACAGCAGCGATATTTTCTTGCAACATTGTAAGAAAGTTGGTTATTAATTGCCAGTATCAGAGACACCAACGTTTCGGTTTAATATGCTGCAAAATCAAAGAAGATCAGATATGCAGATTTTCGGCTCTGTCGTAACCGGCCGCGACCGGGAGGTCCGTGGGACGACGCACAATTGGCCTAGCGTCGTCCGGGTTAGTGAGGGCTTGGCCGGTAGGGATGTCCTTGTCTCATCGCGCACCAGCGACTCCTTTGGTGGGCCGGGCGCAGTGCGCGCTAACCAAGGTTGCCAGGCGCACAGAGTTTCCTCCGACACATTGGTGCGGCTGGCTTTCGGGTTGGATGCGCGCTGTGTTAAGAAGCAGTGCGGCTTGGTTGGGTTGTGTATCGGAGGACGCATGACTTTCAACCTTCGTCTCTCCTGAGCCCGTACGGAGTTGTAGCGACGAGACAAGATAGTAACTACTAAAACAATTGGATACCACGAAATTGGAGAGAAAAAGGGGTCAAATTTTAAAAATATATATATATGCAGATTTTCTGGAAGTGTGAAATATGGTCTATTGAATATACTAATCTGTTAAAATGCTCATAACGTCTGAGTTGAAACACTTGTCGTTGCAGTTCATATATCGTTTTATGACTTCCATAAACCCTCTTATCTCCTTATTGTGGAACTTTCTGTTAAACTTCAATCAAACATGTTCTGTGTTAGCCTGGGTGCCAGTCTGTTTCTGCCTTGCCAATTTCTTGTGGAATTCTCATGCCAAACTAAAATTGTTTGCCAATGAGGGAGTTTGATTATGTGCACCTGGCTATGGCCCGTGAAGTGAACGGGCAAAATCGGTGAGGGAGGAGTGCCTATCTCAAATCGAACAGTAATCTGTGCAGCTCGGTCATGTTTTCAACAAGGCGTCATGATGCATCGTTTAGAAACATACATCATCTTGCCCTTAAAATATGTTGAATGAATTTTCAAACCAGTTTTCATTGTGAAGGCAGATGAAGCATTTTTATCAAAATCAATCACTTTTGCATGAGAAAACACAGAATCCTTCGCATTACTCCATGTGCTTAACTAACGTCACATTTGTTTTGAGCCGATTTCGCCGTCGGCCAGAACGGGTCACCCGGTTCCAAATCGAATTAAATCAACGCTAACCCTGTACACTCGGGGCATTCATCGAATTCCCTGTTATAACAATAATGGATTAGGCAAAAGCTCAAACCGTTCTGGGACCAGGCTAGTTCTGTGTCTTTTGAGAAAATATTTGGCAGTGTTTTGTATACTTTTATGCCTGTAGGGAAGTGGGCCCCAATTCCTACCCCCATGACATGTTACAAACAAGAATAACATCTAGGCTTTTGTCATTATTTTGCTCATTAGGTTGGTTATTATTGAAACCGAAAGATACCCATTTTACATTTCTATGATGATATCTGATCAAATTGAGATATTTGGATATTCATAAGTTGATCAGCATCACAGGAATTGGATTAACAAAATGCATTCAGTTTGTTAGGTTTATTTACTGCTTGCTTTGCTTTACCATTTAACCAAGGTATTTCTGGGGATGAGGTACTTGTGCTGAGGTAGTTGACCCTATGTAGCCAATATCTGGAGATGCTGCCAGCCCTGCTGCAGCCTGTGACTAAAATTAGCCTGTCACTAAAACCAATGCTATCGCCATCTACTTTCTAAATTAAAAGCTGAAATGTTTTGAGTCAAAGTATTCAACCCCTTTGTTATGGCAAGCCTAAATACATTCAGGAGTAAACATTTGCTTAACATATCACAGAAGTTATATGGACTCACTGTGTGAAATAATAGAGGTTGACATTTTTAAATGACTACACCTTCCTCTGTCCTCCATACATACAACCTCTGTAAGGTCCCTCAGTCAAGTATTGAATCTCACAAAGATTCAACTACAAAGACCAGGGAGCTTTTTGAAAGCCTCAAATAAAAGCAGTGATTAGTAGATGGGTAACAACAACAAATCAAACATTGAACAGATCTTTAAGCATGGTCAAATGAGTAATTATGATGTGGATAATGTATTAAACCACACAGACACATCAAAGATGCAGTTGCCCTGAACTGAGCTGCAGGACAGGAAGGAAACTGCTTATGGATGTCAACATGATGCCATTGGTGAATTTAAAACAGCCACAGAGTTCAATGGCTGTGAGAGGAGAAAATGGAGGATGGGTCAACAACATTGTAGTGACTCTACAATGACCTAAATGACAGAGTGAAAATAATAAAAAATATACAGGAAATATTCCAAAACATGCATATGTATGCAACAAGGCACTAAAGTAAGACTGCAAAGGAATATATTTTCGGCCTGAATACAAAGCCTTATGTTTGGGGCCAACACAACGCATCACTAAGTAACTGCCTCCTTATTTTCAAGCATGGCTGCATCATGGTACTGTATGGGTGACATCAACAAAGACAGCAGGTTTTAGGATAAAAAATCAAACGGGAGGGAGCTAAACACAGGCAAAATCCTAGAGGAAAACCTGCTTCAGTCTGCTTTACACCAGACACTGGGAGGGGAAATCACCTTTCAGCAGGATAATAACCTACAACACAAAGCCAAATCTACACTGGAGTTGCTACCAAAAAATGTATTAAAAAAATACAAAATCTTCCTCTTTCACAGAGTATTTTGTGTAGATTGTTGACAAAAATGACATCCATTTTAATCCCAATTTGTAACAATAAAATGTGAAGAAATCAACAGGGGTGTAGACTTTCTATAGCCACTGTATATTATAGGTTACAGTAGGCTCCTAAATCAAGAAAAGATTAGTCTCCTCTTTTCAACAGTAGGCTGTATCAAAACTAAGTTTTTCGTCCGATTGTATTTTTGAAGTCAGTGCCATTGTAAAGTTTATTTAGTAGCCAACTATGTACACACAAACACACACACAAACAATTCAGAAAGTATTCAGACCCCTTGACTTTTGCCACATTTAGTTACATTACAGGCTTATTCTAAAATTGATTAAATTGTTGTTATTCCTCAATCTACACACAGTACCCCATAATGACAAAAGAAAAAAAAAAGTAACATTTTTTGCAAATGTATTACAAATATAAAACTGAAATCACCTTAGTATCACATAAGTATTCAGACCCTTTACTCAGTACTTTGTTGAAGCACTTTTTGCAGCGATTACAGCCTCAAGTCTTCTTGGGTATGACGCTACAAGCTTGGCACAATGCCTCGACACAATCCTGTCTCAGAGCTCTATGGACAATTCATTCAACCTCGTGGCTTGATTTTTGCTCTGACATGCACTGTCAACTGTGGAACCTTATATAGACAGGTGTGTGCCTTTCCAAATCCAATCAATTGAATTTACCACAGGTACACTCCAATCAAGTTGAAGAAACATCAAGGATGATCAATGGGTCATTGTCCTTTTGAAATACAAATGATAGTCCCACTAAGTGCCAACCAGATGGGATGGTGTATCGCTGCAGAATGCTGTGGCAGCCATGCTGGTTAAGTGTGCCTTGAATTAATAAATCACTGACAGTGTCACCAGAAAATCACCGTCAGACCTCCTCCTCCATGCTTCACGGTGGGAACTACACATGCGGAGACCATCCGTTCACCTACTCTGCGTCTCACAAAGACACAGTGGTTGGAACCAAAAATCTCAAATTCAGACCAAAGGACCGATTTACACCAGTCTAATGTTCATTGCTCGTGTTTCTTGGCACAAGCAAGTCTCTTCTTATTATTGGTGTCCTTTAGAAGTGGTTTCTTTGCAGTGATTTGACCATGAAGGCCTGACTCACGCTGTCTCATCTGAACAGTTGAGGTTGAGATGTCTGCTACTGGAACTGTGTGAAGCATTTATTTGGGCTGCAATTTCTAAGGCTGGTAACTCTAATGAACATATCCTCTGCAGCAGAACTAACTCTCGGTCTTCCTGTGGCGATCCTCATGAGAGCCAGTTTCATCATAGGGCTTGATAGTTTTTGCGACTGCACTTGAAGAAACTTTCAAAGTTCTTGACATTTTCAGGATTGACTGACCTTAGTGTCTTAAAGTAATGATGGACTGTCATTTGTCTTTACTTATTTGAGCTGTTCTTGCCATAATATTGACCTGGTCTTTTACCAAATAGGGCAAAATTCTGTATTCCACCCCTACCTTGTCACAACACAACTGATTGCCACAAATTCATTAAGAAGGACAGAAATTCCACAAATTAACTTTTAACAAGGCCCACCTGTTAATTGAAATGCATTCCAGGTGTCTACCTCATGAAGCTGGTTGAGAGAATGCCAAGCGTGTGCAATGCTGTCATCAAGGCAAAGGGTGGCTACTTTTGAAGAATCTCAAATATAGAATATATTTTGATTTGTTTAAAACTCTTTTGGTTACTACATGATTCCATGGGGCAGCAGGGTAGCCTAGTGGTTAGAGCGTTGGACTAGTAACCGGAAGGTTCCAAGTTCAAACCCCCAAGCTGACAAGCTGTCGTTCTGAACAGGCACTGGCCGTCATTGAAAATAAGAATTTGTCTAGTTCAATAAAGGTTAAAATATGTATTATTTCTTAGTTTTGATTTCTTCACTATTATTCTACAATGTAGAAAATAGTAAAAATAAAGAAAAATCCTGGAATGAGTAGGTATGTCCAAACTTTTGACTGGTACTATATAAATATATATATATATATTTACAGGGCACATTTGTAAAAGAGACCTAGGTTTCAATATGCCTTCCCTGTTAATATAAAGGTTTAATCAAATAAAATAAAAATGTTTTTTTCTTATGTGGATTGAATTCAGAATAAAACAATGAATAAATGTCCCATGATGGGGGTGACTGCCCGTTACTGTTTATCACTTATTAACCATCATTTATCCACATGACTTTAATCAAATATTTCAGTTGTGTATATTACATTTGTTTTAGACCAATTTGATGACTTATCCAAGTCATCACCTCATCTCTATAGAACTGCTGCCTTATACTGTCTGACAAAATCACTATTTTAGTAGTTCTTTAAAGTAAATAAGGCATACTTTTATGACAGCTGAATACCAATTACCAATCTTAGATCATGTCTTTTCAGGAAGAGATTCCACACGAAGCAATTGCTCTCTATCCCTCTCGATCGCACATTCTTCTGTCTCTTCTCTCCGACATGCCGGTTAATTACTCAGCAATACTTGCCATCGACTATAATGCAATATGCAAATATGCCTGTAGCATAATATAAAACACACCACACCAAATCATATTACATCAGAATCACATTCTGAATCACACGGAGTATACCAAACATTAGGTACACCTTGCTAATACTGAATTGCATCCCCCCTTTTGCCTTCAGAACAGCCTCAATTTGTCCACACATGGACTCTACAATCTGTCGAAAGCGCTGAACAGGAATATTGGCCCATGTTGACTCCAATGCTTCCCAAAGTTGTGTCAAGTTGGCTGGATGTGGTGGAATATTCTTGATACACACACACCCAGCATTGTTGCAGTTCTTGACACAAGCCGGTGCGCCTGGCACCTACTACCATATCCCGTTCAAAGACAGCAACAAAAAATTGTCTTGCCCATTCACCCTCTGAATGGCACACATACACAATCCATGTCTCAAAATCCTTCTTTAACGCATCTCCTCCCTTTAACCTACACAAATGAAAGTGGATTTAACAAGTGACATCAATAAGGGATCATAGCTTTCATCTGATCCAAAACCAAATGCACGCTGCACATACAGTCTGAGGAGTCTCCGAAGAGCAGGTGTTCTTAATGTTTTGTACAGTCAGTGTATGTCTCTGCACTCCTTTCATTTTTATGGGACAGAGACATCATTCAGAATGGGATTCTGATGTAATATTATTTGGTTTGGAGTGTTTTGGAGCATTTTCTAACATGCTCCATATTCATAATGCGTTGTAGTCAATGGCAAGTGATGACTCAGCAAAATGTGTCTACCAATTTTTTCTGTAATGAAACAAAATATATAAAAAATAAACCTGTTTTGGGGATCAACTACAATCACAGATAGAGTGAAAGTAAGTCTACAAAAAAAATTGGTGAACTTACTTTTTCCGTTAAAGGGCAGCAGGTAGCCTAGTGGTTGGGCAAGTAACCAAAAGGTTGCTGGATCGAATCCCTGAGCTGACAATGTCAAAATATGTCGTTCTGCCCCTGAACAAGGCAGTTAACACACTGTTCCCCAGTAGGCCATCATTGTAAGTAAGAATTTGTTCTTAACTGACTTGCCTAGTTAAAAAAAGGTAAACATTTTAAAAAGCTGCCATTTCATCCCTAGGCCTTTTGCTGGTTTGTGTATTATTTTCTGTAAAACAGTACATATACAGTTGAAGTCGGAAGTTTACATACACTTAAACTCAGTTTTTCACAATTCCTGACATTTAATCCTAGTATAAATTCCGTGTCTTAGGTCAGTTACGATCACCACTTTATTTTAAGAATGTGAAATGTCAGAATAATAGAAGAGAGAATGATTTATTTCAGCTTTTATTTCTTTCATCACATTCCCAGTGAGTCAGAAGTTTACATGCACACAATTAGTATTTGGTAGCGTTGCCTTTAAATTGTTTAACATGGGTCCAACGTTTTGGGTAGCCTTCCACAAGCTTCCCACAATAAGTTGGGTGAATTTTGGCCCATTCCTCCTGACAGAGCTGGTGTAACTGAGTCAGGTTTGTAGGCCTCTTTGCTCGCACATGCTTTTTCAGTTCTGCCCACACATTTTCTATAGGATTGAGGTCAGGGCTTTGTGATGGACACTCCAATGCCTTTACTTTGTTGTCCTTAAGCCATTTTGCCACAACTTTGGAAGTATCCTTGGGGTCATTGTCCATTTGGAAGAGCCATTTGCGACCAAGCTTTAACTTCTGACTGATGTCTTGAGATGTTGCTTCAATATATCCACATAATTTTACCTTCCTCATGACACCATCTATTTTGTGAAGTGCATCAGTTCCTTCTGCAGCAAAGCACCCCCACAACATGATGATGCCACCCCCGTGCTTCACGGTTGGGATGGTGTTCTTCGGCTTGCAAGTATCCCCCTTTTCCCTCCAAACATAATGATGGTCATTATGGCCAAACTATTTTTGTTTCATCAGACCTGAGGACATTTCTCCAAAAAGTACGATCTTTGTCCCCATGTGCAGTTGGAAACCATAGTCTGGCTTTTTTATGGCAGTTTTGGAGCAGTGGATTCTTCCTTGTTGAGTGGCCTTTCAGGTTATGTTGATATAGGACTCGTTTTACTGTGGATATATATACTTTTGTACCTGTTTCCTCCAGCATCTTCACAAGGTCCTTTGCTGTTGTTCTGAGATTGATTTGCACTTTTCGCACCAAAGTACGTTCATCTCTAGGAGACAGAACACGTCTCCTTCCTGAGCAGTATAACGGCTGCGTGGTCCCATGGTGTTTATACTTGCGTACTATTGTCTGTACAGATGAACATGGTACCTTCAGGCGTTTGGAAATTGCTCCTAAGAATGAACCAGACTTGTGGAGGTCTACAATTGTTTTTCTGAGGACTTATTTATTTTGATTTTCCCATGATATCAAGCAAAGAGGCACCGAGTTTGAAGGATGGCCTTGAAATACATCCACAGGTACACCTCCAATTGACTCAATGATGTCAATTAGCCTATCAGAAGCTTCTAAAGCCATGACATCATTTTCTGGAATTTTCCAAGCTGTTTAAGTGCACAGTCAACTTAGTGTATGTAAATGTCTGACCTACTGAATTTGTGATATAGTGAATTATAAGTGAAATAATCTGACTCTAAACAATTGTTGGAAAAATGACTTGTGTCATGCACAAAGTAGATGTCCTAACAGACTTGCCAAAACTATAGTTTGTTAACAAGAAATGTGTGGAGTGGTTGAAAAACAAGTTGTAATGACTCCAACCTAAGTGTATGTATACTTCCAACTTCATCTGTACCAGTTCATTGTCCTTAATGGCATTCACGTACAGTAAATCCACATGTGGTCACCCTTTGGCTGCTCCAATCCTAGTTAAGCCATGTGTCCAACCACACAGGCCTCCTCTCATACTGCCATGACCAGGCAGGCGTTTGATGACTAACAACAATATATAGGTCAAGTCTAAGATCTCAACTAGACCACTGTCTCGCCACCACTGAGATACAAACACACAAGTGACTAATAGTTAGTAAGTTGGTGATATGCACATCCCAAACTTTAACAACAGTGCTTTGCCAAAAATGCAGTACAGATTTGTGGTGCAGCTTGAATTAAACAACAGCATATGCTGTGGGTGAGCTTCCTTTCATTATGCAAAATGACTAATAGGAAGAAAACAATGCGACAGAATTAATTATGACTTCCTGTATATGTGTGCTAACAGGGATGACCAAAGCATAGTCAGAGGGAGGACGGAGACTGTTGCAAGTTTATACGATGAACAAAAACTTATTAAACCACACTCCCACACTTACTGGTCAGAGAGTGCAGAAGGAAACCAAACTTGAACGTCAACAAGTGACATTTTGTTTGTTTTACAGGTCACTGACTTTTGTAAGCTCACCATATTATCATTTGTAATAACTAGGGTTGCAAAATTCCAGGAACCTTCAATAAATTCCCATAATTTTTAATCAGGAGGGAATAAGCATGAAATTCGGTAGCCTCCATCCAGGATTTCTGAAAAACCACGGAAATTATTGAAAGTTCCCGGGATATTGCAACCCTACTCTTAACATAATGAGACATATTGTAAGGATAGTCACTGGCCTCTCACAACAAGCAGTAATACATCCATATGTTGTGAAACTATTGAATTGATTAGAGACTATTTGAGCAGTTTGGTTTAAATAGCCTCTTCAAGTATAGAATGAACTCAGCATCATCTATTAACAATTGTTTTGACTTGTTTGGTTTAATTTGTGATATAAAGAGACACCCCAGATGTTTGTTCTGCACGCTGAACTCAATGATGCACAGATGTGGTGACGTTGGTTTTACAAGGATGTAAATTGGCCTAGACAGTTTCCTGGAAACAACAAGGTTATTCCAGCTGGCAAAAGAGAGAGGGAGGAAGAAGGAGGCCGAGAGAGAGACAGGGTGGAGAGAGCGAAATAGAGAGAGAAAGACAGACGTTGTGAGGAATCGAACAAGAATGAAGAAAGATAAACGAAGGGATGAAAAGAAAAACGGAGTGAGAGAGGGGGCAGACAGCAGAGAGAAATAAAGTAGGTTTATGATGTTCAAGACAACAAACTCAGCGTGTGACCAGACCATAAAACCAGGGACTCATTCCAACATAAATGAACATTGGAGAACATCACCTGGGGAATCTGTAGATAATCTCTGAGTTTGCTCTTCTGTTATGAAGTCAGAGCCAAAGTCAACCTCTGTGATAACAAATGGAAACAAAGGATACATCTAGGGAGAGTTGGCTGAGAGGAGAGAGATAGGGCACCCAGTCAGACAGAACCATGCAGGTGTCTGAGTGACATGGCGAGATGCCAGACTGACATTTTCTGACAGAGCACATTCTTCCCACCCACCCGACACAAATAAGAGGGTCTTCACACTTACTAGACTTTTCGCAAAATTACCCTCGACTACACATATACTGCACATGTAAACAGAATTGTTTCGTTGAGCCAACACTCTTACAATAAAAAAATGTAATAGCAAAGCAATGTGTTTGAAACAGCAGAAATTTACAGACACTTTCCTTATTTTTTAGACTAGTTTTATTGTGTTTTTACAGCCTGTTACAAAAAAAATGATTGCTGTTGCTTTAAATCTCAAGAGTTTTTTTTGCTTGACTGCAATGAGCCACCACTGAGGTACAGGCAAGAAGCAACGTTTTCAGTGGCAATTTGTTTAAACCTCATATAATAACTTCCATGATGTAGATAAAATGAAGCCGGGTTTGTTCTAAGTTAACTTTTCTACAGTCGCTTGTGTAACTTTAATACCTTTGCTAATCAAGGGCGTAACTTTGTGTTGCATATTGGGCGGATCCGGGTCAATGGGTTCTAGGGTTGTTTCTGGTAAATTTTTAAGGGAAAATACATCCAAAACTTTCCTGATAATCTGGTCAATGACAGGAGGTTGGTGGCACCTTTAATTGGGGAGGACGGGCTTGTGGTAATGGCTGGGGCGGAATAGGTGGAATGGTATCAAATACGTCAAACACGTGGTTTCCATGTGTTTGATGACATTCCATTGTCCTCCCCTCACCAGCCTCCACTGTGGTGAAAATATCCCAACCCCAACTGAAATACAATAATTTCAGTATTACTTTAAACTGTCGGTCTAACTCTATGACTTCAGAAAGTAACCATGCTTGGTTAGTCAGTTCTGGGGTGCGTTCAGTTCAATTGCACGTTTGCTACGATGCATAATGGGTTGTACAGTGTGCACATATTCACTGTCTTTATCATTGGATCAGTACTACTGGAATTATTGGGGGGAGGAAATAATTTCCTCCTCCAGGCTAAATAGAGGTCATATTGTACAAATTGTGTCTCCCCTTTTCATAGGCCTAGATTAGATGGTTGTATGCAAGACAAGGTCATTTTTACTGATCTGTTTGTCAGTGTCAGCAGAGTAGGCTACTAATTTGTGTTGTATTAAAAAACATGTTGCTTATGTCTCCAGTCATTTAAAGTTTCTTAGAATTGCATGAAATGTGTTTACAAAAGGCCACATTTTTCCCATGCAAAGAAAGGAGAAGAAACATCTCTGATTAGGCCTACTCTGTCTCACTACACACTCAGGCAAGAATTGTTCAGAACTCTCTTTTTTGCTAACAGTGATTGAGTTATATTATTATCCTAAATGATGACTATGTGATTTACTCATCACATTAGCCTATCTTACATTAGTCTGTAAATGCCATGATAAATGCATGCAGTTTTATGGTGAAAAACATTGCTTCCCCAAACTTGAAACTAATGGATGTCTATGGATGTCAGCATTTAAAGTCAGCCTTGTTGTGACTTGATAGTGGGTATTATGCATCTTTTTCACGTTTCTCTGTATGCGCCATTCCACATGTAAATTAGTTAATTTACCATATGGTGAGGTTGAGTAGTGGTTGACATAGTATATGCCATTCTACAGACCTTCAAACCTAATATTGTGGCGATAATTAAGGGCTGGGGTCATTTTTGTTTGTTTTTGCTGTTCTCCAAATAGCTTTTTAAAGTGTTTTAATTGTGTAGAAATGCAGTAAATCAGCTTCAACTTCCAAATAATTCCTTGGAGGAACACACCCCACTTTGCCATACCCTAGGCTTAGCTGGACGGACGGACGGACGGGCAGGCGGGCGGGCGTTTAGGCGGGCAGGCAGGCAGGCAGGCAGGCAGGCAGGCAGGCAGGCAGGCAGGCAGAGGTTATTGGCCAGTCAATCATGTTACAACCTGATCCACATTCCATCTCACCCTCTGCTTCACAAATTGCTTATCATCAGTTAGTAACACTGTTTTGCATGTAATCTATATCAAATAGAGGTCCAACATTTTTTCTGGTTCACTTGGATTTTCACTTGGTAAGTATCTGTCCTTCTGGAATTCCTTAGAGACTCAAGGAGTATGTTTTGCTGGAAAATCCCATTGGCAGACATCCATATTCCCTTCAAACTGCTATAATATAGGGAAGGGAAGAGAAAGGAGATACCTAGCCAGTTGCACAACTGAATGCATTCAACCAAAATGTGTCTTCCCAACCCCTCTGAATTCTGTTCAATGCAGAATCTGTAGCTGTGACCCTGTGCTCAATCTTTCTCTTCCCCAAAGCTTACTAGACCTGGGATGAGTCGGAGAGAGCAGGCGAATACTACAAACATTTCCTTACTAATCCTTAATTTACAAGCACTGTAAGTAAACAGAACCTTAAGGTTCTGAGAAAAAGTCATTCGATGTAGTTTTTTTCTCAGGGAGTGTACAGGGATTTCCAGGCTGTGGACGTTTAGTCACACGGCATGATACACTTACATTACCACTGGTATGAATCAGTGAGAGAGAACTTATACTTATAAAGATACAGGACTGGAAAGATCAAACTGAGGAAAATATAGCAAAAGAAAGTCTAAGGCACCTGAGGAATACCACTGTGACAATATTGCATCTAATTCAAAGTCAAATATTTACTTCATCCAGTGTCTTAGGCTGAGCCCCAGAAATAATATCTGGAAATTGTCAGTCGCCCATGAACAATAAACACTAGCTCAGGCATATGACAGTACAGACTTAAGAAGGAAACCTTTGCAGTATGTGGTTTGAGGTTTTGGCAGAGTCTGTGGTACAGTCTGTGTAGCACTACCCAGAAATTGTGCTGGCAGAACAAAATCATTATTTTTTATTTTATTTACTTCACCTTTATTTAACCAGGTAGGCTAGTTGAGAACAAGTTCTCATTTGCAACTGCGACCTGGCCAAGATAAAGCGTAGCAATTCGACACATACAACAACACAGAGTTACACATGGAATAAACAAAACATACCGTCAATAATACAGTAGAACAAAAGAAAACAAAAAGTCTATATACAGTGAGTGCAAATGAGGTAAGTTAAGGAAATAAATAGGCCATGGTGGCGAAGTAATTACAATATAGCAATTAAACACTGGAATGGTAGATCGGCAGAAGATGAATGTGCAGGTAGAGATACTGGGGTGCAAAGGAGCAAATAAATAAATAAATACCAGTATGGGGATGAGGTAGGTAGATAGATGGGCTGTTTACAGATAGGCTAAGTACAGGTGCAGTGATCTGTAAAATGCTCTGACAGCTGGTGCTTAAAGCTAGTGAGGGAGATGTGAGTCTCCAGCTTCAGAGATTTTTGCAATTCGTTCCAGTCATTTATCAGATACAGAACACTTGACCAGAAATCTGCACATTTTTGCTCATGCCATTTTTTACATTTTTTATACCTGGATAATTTGGGGCAATCTGGTTGTGGCCCCATTCCTCATTCCATACTCTTACACTGCTGTTACAAAATAAGCTCCAGACAAAACATTCACCATCAAACACCTTCACCATGAATCTAACCTTGTTGTCAGGCTCAATTGCTAGGGAGAGCCAGATGGTGGATGAGATTACTCAAAGTTTTTATGGAAAGGAGTAGCTGTGCTGCTTGCATGACACCCCGTATTCACATCACACAAAAACAATTCCCAGTGAAGACTGGACCATGCCAAAACCACACAAAGCCTCCTCTCTGCCCCCAGAGTGTCTATGCTGTCTGCACCCTGTAAGGCTGATGACAGTGATTTAGAAGAGGTATGTGTTAGAGTGGACCTTAATGATGGCTGACAACTGCACAATCCCAGCCAGACCCATTATACCTGTGCCACCCCATAAATCCACTGGCACCATTGGTCTTCTATTACAGCATGGCACATGACAATAAGGCAGACTGGCATGCCACTTCCCATCCCCACAAGCATTGTTTTCACACCTCTGTCTTGTCCTGAGGATGTATTTATTGTAGCTAGGGATTTTAACAAGGCTAATCTGAAAACAAGAATCCCTACATTTTATCAGCATATCGAATGTGTGACCCGGGCTGGCAAAATTCTGGATCATTGCTACTCTAACTTCCGCGACGCATACAAAGCCCTCCCTCTCCCTCCTTTCGGGAAATCTGACCACAACTACATTTTGTTGCTCCCAGCCTATTGACAGAGCTAAAACAGGAAACGCCCGTGCTCAGGTCTGTTCAACGCTGGTCCGACCAATCTGATGCCACGCTTCAAGATTGCTTTGATCACGTGGACTGGGATATGTTCCGGATCGCATCGGACAACAACATTGATGTATGTGCTGATTCGGTGAGTGAGTTTATGAGCAGGTGCATTGGTGATGTTGTACCCATGGTGACTATTAAAATCTTCCCCAACCAGAAACCGTGGATTGATGGCAGCATTCGCGCAAAACTGAAAGCGCGAACCACTGCTTTTAATCATGGCAAGGCAACCCGGAAAGATGGCTAAAGGGGGCGGCAGGGTAGCCTAGTGGTTAGAGCGTTGGACTAGTTAACCGGAAGGTTGCAAGTTCAAACCCCTGAGCTGACAAGGCACAAATCTGTTGTTCTGCCCCTGAACAAGGCAGCTTGTTCAGGCCGTCATTGAAAATAAGAATTTGTTCTTAACTGACTTACCTAGTTAAATAAAGGTAAAAAAAAAAAAAAAAACAGTGTAGCAAGGCAATCAAACAAGCTAAGAGTTAGTAAAGAGACAAAGTACAGTTGCAATTCAACGGCTCAGACATGAGACGTATATGGCAGGGTCTACAAACAATCACAGACTTCAAAAAGAAAACCAGTCATGTTGAGGACACCGATGTCGTGCTCCCAGACAAACTAAACAACTTCATTGCTCGCTTTGAGGACATTACAGTGCCACTGACACGGCCCGCTAACACCGCAGCCAATGTGAGTAAAACATTTAAATGTTAACCCTCACAAGGTTGCGGGCCAAGACGGCATCTCTAGCCGCCCCCAGGTGGTGAGGGTAGGAAACAACATCTCCACCCCACTGGGGCCCCACAAGGGTGCATTCTCAGCCCGCTCCTATACTCCCTGTTCACCTTTGTTGTTTCGTGGCCATGCACACCTCCAACTCAATCATCAAGTTTATTGATTACCAACAAACCTCACACTCGACGTCAACAAAACAAAGGAGATGATCGTGGGTGGACTTCAGGAAACAGCAGAGGGACAGCAGTGGAGAAGGTGGAAAGTTTTAACTTCCTCGGCGTACACATCATGGGCAAACTGAAATGGTCCACCCACACAGACAGCATGGTGAAGAAGGCGCAACAGCAACAGCGCCTCTTCAACCTCAGAAGGCTGAAGAAATTTTGCTTGTCACCAAAAACGCCCACAACCGTAAGGCTCTCCAGAGGGTAGTGAGGTCTGCACAACGCATCACTGGGGGCAAACTATCTGCCCTCCAGGACACCTATACCCCCCGATGTTACAGGTAGGCCAAAAAGATCATCAAGGACAACAACCACACGAGCCACTGCCTGTTCACCCTGTTATCATCCAGAAGGCGAGGTCAGTACAGGTGCATCAAAGCAGGGACCGAGAGACTGAAAAACAGCTTCTATCTCAAGGCCATCAGACTGTTAAACAGCCATCACTAACATTGAGTGGCTGCTGCCAACATACTGACTCAAATCTCTAGCCACTTTAATAATTAAAAATTGGATGTAATAAATGTATCACTAGTCACTTTAAACAATGCAACTTGATATAATGCTTACATACCCTACATTACTCATTTCATATGTATATACTGTACTCTATACCATCGACTGCATCTTGCCTATGCCGTTCAGCCATCGCTCATCCATATATTTATATGTACATATTCTCATTCATTCCTTTACACTTGTGTGTATAAGGTAGTTGTTGTGAAATTGTTAGATTACATGTTAGATATTACTGCACGGATGGAACTAGAAGCACAAGCGTTTTGCTACACTCGCATTAACAACTGCTAACCATGTCTATGTGACCAATAAAATGTGATTAGATTTGATTAGGCTATTGTGCAACTGCTTGATGTTTTCTTAAGTAAATAGATGTGGGAGTCAGCTACCACTACTCAAACTACCCTGCGGCGCTTGGCTGAGGGAACCTACCGGTTAGGCTGAGGGAACCTGCTGCCAACACCAGCTGCACTATCCAGAAAATGGCTTCTCTTTGTCTTTATCTTCCACACCCTCTCGCTGCCCTGGACTGTGAAAGGACAGAGAACAGCTGTTGTACTATCAGACCCAATGTGTGCCAGCTCTGAAAAACCCTTGTGTTGACATAATAATCACAATATCGCTATAACTACCACACATACACAAGGGGAAGAGAAGCAAGAAGATGCATTTCAGGTACCAAGCCTAGATACATTGTGTGAGTTTCAATGTTGTTTCAACCATTGTGGGGTCGAAGGCAAATAAATGAAATATGTTTATGTCACGTGACCATAATTCCTTTGTTTTGTCTTTGTTTTAGTATGGTCAGGGCATGAGTTGGGGTGGGAAGTCTATGTTATTTTTTCTATGATTTGGGATTTCTCTCTTTGGCCTGGTATGCTTCTCAATCAGAGGCAGCTGTCAATCGTTGTCCCTGATTGAGAACCATACTTAGGTAGCCTGTTTTCACCCTTGAGTTGTGGGTGATTATTTTCTGTTGTGTGTCTTCACCAGACAGGACTGTTTCGTTGTTGTTTTGTTCTTTCACTTTGTTGTTTCGTATTTCAGTGTTCAGTTTGATTCATTAAATATTTACATCATGAACACATACCACGCTGCGCTTTGGTCCTCCTCTTCTTCCACCAACGGCCGTTACAGTTTGTTTGGTTCCTGAGAAAGCAAACCTTCTTATTCAATCATTTTCAAGTCCTGGTTAATAATATGATGGATGGACATCCACACAGAACCCCCAGAAACATCAAACAGATACAATTCTGCAGCATGTGGCTGCGTTCGTTCAAAGGATGAGAGAGTCTTTCAAAAATCACAACCCCAAGACCTCTGGAGGTTATTAAGATATGGGTGAATATTTCTGATGGTACGATTTCATCAGTGACTGGATGATGTTACGTGTAAAGGAAGGGAGAGGGCTATAGACGGGTTTGCTGACAGTGTCAATGTTTCAATGGGGCAGAAGTTCCTGCGTTGTTGTGATTCTGGATAAGTGGCAACAATGACAAGAAGCTGCCATGTGGGGAATCGTAGATGGCTCATTTCAGCTAGTTCTAGCTTGTTGATACCATGTCTTGTTTTGAGGTGTTTTGACTTGTCACTTCTATGCTAATATGGCAAAACATTTGCTAGCTAGCAAACCAACAACTGTAATAATGTTTTTGAGAGACAACAATTGCTCATTGTGCAAATGTTTTTATGGTTTCAATAAACATTGGAGACTAAATATAGTATATGTTTTCAACAATCTATTCTAAGCCAACCCGGTCTGTTTTTTCCCCATAGTTGCGCACAAGTCGGTTTTGTTGCTAAACAACCAACCCGTCTATAGCTTTAATGATCAGAAAATAGGAAGCAAAGACTAAGATATAAACCACTGAGGTTTCCCTACAAACAGCTGTGGAATGTTATCATGATTTGGTTGCTGAAATTGTACTTACTGTACATGCACACAGCACACACTCAAGAAGAATGAGTTCAAGTTCAGACTCTTTTTCTTGGAAAGCCTGCAGGCGGACCAAACGAATACATTGTGAATGAATCTCTTTGTTAAGCTGCAGAACTGATTTCTGAAATGCCAACCTGAGTACGTCCTTGAAAGGTGTGTGAGGTTTTGAACATTATTGTAGCATGCCCTCATAATGTTGACAAGTTGGAGGAGGATGTAAAGCAACACAAACAAAAAGATATCAAAAGCTGTCAATTCAGAATGATAAACTAACTAAGACTACGGTTTTTTGCTTTTCCACTTATTGTATATCAGCAGCACGTTAATGGTATTCTCACACTCTGGCTTCAAACCAGTGCACTGCATTTCTGTCCCTGAGACAGTTCTGTGGTTTGGTCATTAGTATCTATTGGCACCTTGTTGCATGCTGAGGAATGTACAGCTGTGCAGTGAAACTATGGTGTGTACTTCACTTCAGCATTTCTCCAGTGTCTCTTTAAGCCACCAGGACCCCAGGACTGTGTAAAAATCAATGCAGGAAAACATTGACCATGACTGTACAAACATACATGTATATATGTAATGCATATACTGTATTTTATACCATCTACTGCATCTTGCCTATGCCACTCTGTCATTGCTCATCCATATATTTATATGTATATATTCGTATTCCATTCCTTTACTTAGATCTGTGTGTATTAGGTAGTTGTTGTGGAATTGTTAGATTACATGTTAGATATTGCTGCACTGTCAGAACTAGAAGCACAACCATTTCGCTACACTGGCAATAACATCTGCTAACCATGTGTATGTGACCAATACAATTTGATTTGACAAATGTATCAAGCCTTAACACAAAATATAAGCAGTTATGATGGCTGATGGAAAACGTACTACCCTTGCAGAGGTCAAATGATTAGACTTGAATACGGTCTTGCTTGCACAGCCACTTGAAAGGAGCACTTTAATGTGGTCTAAAAAGGCCATATTATATTATCCCATAAAGGCTACTTCTCTTCAAGACATAATATGACATTGAGCCAAAATAACATTTAGGGTGAATTCGTAATAAGTGGGCACTTTTTGCATTTTTGTCTTCTGTAACCTCTTTTGACATCTATTCAACATACAGTGCATTCGGAACGTATTCAGACCCTTTTACTTTTTACACATTTTCACCTAAAAATAAAAAATAAATTCCTCACGAATCTACACACAATACTCCATAATGACAAATCAAAAACAGGTTTTTAGACATTTTTGCAAATGTATTAAAAATAAAAACCTGAAATCACCTTTACCTTTACATAAGTATTCAGACCCTTTACTCAGTACTTTGTTGAAGCACCTTTGGCAGCGATTACAGCCTTTTTGGGTATGATGCTACAAGCTTGTCACATCTGTATTTGGGGAGTTTTTCCCATTCTTCTCTGCAGAGCCTCTCAAGCTCTGTCAGGTTAGATGGGGAATGTTGCTGCACAGCTATTTTCAGGTCTCTCCAGAGATGTTCGAACGGGTTCAAGTCCGGGCTCTGGCTGGGTTACTCAAGGACATTCAGAGACTTGTCCCGAAGCCATATCTGCATTGTCTTGGCTGTGTGCTTAGGCTCGTTGTCCTGTTGGAAGGTGAAAGGTCCTGAGCACTCTGGACCAGGTTTTCATCAAAGGTCTCTCTGTACTTTGCTCTGTTCATCTTTCCCTCAATCCTGACTCCTCTCCCAGTCCCTGCCACTGAAAAACATCCCCATAGCATGATGCTTCCACCACCATGATTCACCGTAGGGATGGTCTTGGCCCGGTGATGAGCGGTGCCTGGTTTCCTCCAGACATGATGCTTGGCATTCAGGCCAAAGAGTGCTTGGTTTAATCAGACCAGAGAATCTTGTTTTCATGATCTGAGAGTCCTATAGGTGTCTTTTGGCAAACTCCAAGCGATTACTCAAACTACCCTGCTGCGCTTTCAGTTAGGCTGAGGGAACCTGCTGCCAAAACCAGCTGCACTATCCAGAAAATGGCTTAACAGGCCTCCCGGGTGGCGCAGTGGTTAAGGGCGCTGTACTGCAGCGCCAGCTGTGCCACCAGAGACTCTGTCGTAACCGGCCGCGACTGGGAGGTCCGTGGGGCGACGCACAATTGGCCTAGCGTTGTCCAGGTTAGAGCAATCGGGGAAGAAGGCCGGTAGGGAAATCCTTGTCTCATCACGCGCCAGCGACTCCTGTGGCGGGCCGGGCGCAGTGCGCGCTAACCAAGGTTGCCAGGTGCATGGTGTTTCCTCCGACACATTGGTGCGGCTGGCTTCCGGGTTGGATGGCGCTGTGTTAAGAAGCAGTGTGGCTTGGTTAGGTTGTGTATCGAAGGATGCATGACTTTCAACCTTCGTCTCTCCCGAGCCCGTACGGGAGTTGTAGCGATGAGACAAGATAGTAGCTACTAAACAATTGGATACCACAAAATTGGGGAGAAAAGGGGTAAAATTCAAAAAAATAAAAGAAAATGGCTTAACTTTGTCTTTATCTTCCACACCCTCTCACTGCCCTGGCCTGTAAAAGGACAGAGAACAGTGTGTGCCAGCTCTGACATACCCTTGTGGTGACATAATAATTACAATATTGATATAACTACCACACATACACAAGGGGAAGAGAAGCAAGGGGATGCATTTCAGGTACCAAGCCTAGATACATTGTGTGAGTTTTGATGTTGTTTTAACCATTGGGGGGTCGAATCTTGTTTCTCATGGTCAGAGAGTCCTTTAGGTGTCTTTTGGCAAACTCCAAGCGGGCTGTCATGTGCCTTTTACTGAAGAGTGGGTTCCTTCTGGCCACTCTACCATAAAGGCCTGATTGGTGGAGGGCTGCAGAGATGGTTGTCCTTATGGAAGGTTCTCCCATCTCCACAGTGGAACTCTGGAGCTCTGTCAGAGTGACCATCGGGTTCTTGGTCACATCCCTGACCAAAGCCCTTCTTCCCCGATTGCTCAGTTTGGCCAGGCGGCTAGATCTATGAAGAGTCTTGGTGGTTCCAAACTTCTTCCATCGAGGCCAATGTGTTCTTGGGGACCGTCAATGCAGCAGAAATGTTTTGTTACCCTTCCCCAGATCTGTGCCTCGACACAATCCTGTCTCAGAGCTCTAAGGACAATTCCTTTGACCTCATGGCTTGTTTTTGCTCTGTTATGTACTCTCAACTGTGGGACCGTATATAGACAGGTGTGTGCCTTTCCAAATCATGTACAATCAATTGAATTTACCACAGGTGGACTCCAATCAAGTTGTAGAACATCTGAAGGATGATCAATGGAAACAGGATACACCTGAGCTCAATTTTGAGTCTCATAGCAAAGGGTCTAAATACTTATGTAAATAAGGTATTTATTTTTTAATTTTTATATATTTGTAAAAATGTCTAAAAAATGTTTTTTTGCTATGTCCTTATGGTGTGTTGTGTGTAAATTAATGATTTTTAAAATCAATTTTAGAATAAGAATGTAACGTAACAAAATGGGAAAAAGTGAAGGGGTCTGAATACTTTCCGAATGCACTGTATTAGCCAAAATGATACATTTATGAAATCCTCAAGCTGTTTCCTAATCACACAAAAAAACGTATGTTGATATCATATTCACAGGAGGCTTGACACACCCATTTGTGTACACTAAGTCAAAACCATATCTTCAGTTCGCATTTGGTAGACTGGGACAGCAGGTTAGATAAACTGGGACACCATTATTGTAGTCATAATTGTATCCCAATGACAATTACATTTTGTGTGATTAGGAAACATCTGAAGATTTCAGAAATGTATCATGTGTTGGATAGATGGGCAATTATGGTGGATAGATGTCTGAAGAGGTCACAGAAGAGGGAAATGCAAAAAGTGTCCCAGTACAGGGGTCCCTAATGTAAACTGGATCTCTTCCCTCCATTGGAAAAGCCTATTAGAGTATACCACTTTAGCTCCATGCTGTCTTACTTTAGCTAGCTATGGTTGGTAAAGCAACAACAAAAAAGAAGACAATTACAACACTTAAAGGTGCTACACATTCATTTTGTTGTTGTTTAATTTTTACATTGTTATTTCAAATAATGTCCATAATATATCTGCAGTAATAGTGGAATGATAGTGTTTCACACTTACCCACCAGTGTTGTGATTGGCTGTGATATTCGCCTATTAATTTCACCCACTGGGCCGGCTTCTTTTGTCAAAATAGGAAAGCTATTTGGCCGTATTATCTAGTGGAAACCAGGGATGTAGAAATCGCTCTTTCATTTCCTGTTGCTAAAATTCTACACTGTTCGATCAATTTCATTTTATGTGAGAAAACAATCACTGAATAGTGTGTAGGGAATCATTGTATGATCTAAATCACTGTGAAATATATTTTTAATAACAAAAAATATAGTTCTTACAGCTGTTTGAAGCTGGTGGACCAAAACTGAAAGTAAAAGGCTCAAGTGTATTTGTTTTGAATGTAGCCTATTGCTGTTGCAATTCACCTAGCTTCCACATAGTGGAGAAATTCTACTTGTACCACCTTTAAACATCATATTACATCACAATTTGGCACAGTGCATTATTTATGACAATTTTATAACCTTTACATCAAAACAGAAGAAAAGCTATGTCACTGATCTTACTGTGTGCTTTGCGGGGTGAGTTTCCTGTTTGAAGCTTGCTTTGCCCCCCTTTATGATGAAGCTTGCTCTGCCCTCCTTTATGATGTCACACCAATAAAGTGATGGGATTTTGATAATGTGGTTTCTCTGCAAGGGTAATAATAGGTTAGATGTTCTCTTGTCAGACCAATAAATAAACACGTCAGGATTAAGCTGTCACAGTTTATATAATGTCCCACTCTTTCCCCAATTCACCCTATTCATTATTGTATATTCAAAGTCTTGGATTGTGCTTGATAGGCCTAGGCCACCACCATCACATACTGCAAGGTTATATTTTAACCACCACACACTGACACCTGGCTGACACAGTTGGTTGGGCTTGGGAAACTGTATTATGGAAAAGCTTTGCTTAGCGACCAATTGTGCAGTGTTACAACTTCTTTATGCCAATGACGTGGTAAAATGTGTCTACTTTGTGAGCACTGTTGGGAAAAAGGTCCAGTGCTAACAGGAACCCTTGCGATTTCCTTACCCCATTTAAGTAGACATTTAAAATGGCTACGGCAAGGGTTAAGGATAGGGTAAGAGTATGGGTTAAGGTTGGGGTTGTCGGTAGGTACATCCCAATGATTCCGGGTAGCACTGACTGTGTCAGGAATCCATGTGCAACGTTGCGTTTTTCTCTCGTGCATTGACGTTTGAAGCGCGTAGTTACCGTGGGAAATAGCCCAATAGGCTGAAGTCTCCCGCCAATGTGTGTTATTCATGAGAAGCAGGAGGCACGTGGTGTGTGGGAGTTGGAGAGCTTCGGAAAATGGTCGACCACTGAATTTTACTGTTTCAAAGTGAAACCATTTCGCCCGTTGCTCCAGGCTCATTCCTAAGAGATGGATCATCACAGTGGGTCAGGGCTGACTCACTCAGCACTTGAGTTATAAGCCTCCAGAACATACGGAAGAAAACCAGTAGAGTATAAAGTTTTGGGAGAGTAACAGATAACGATGAACGACAAAAACATTTTTTTCCTAACTAATGTTTAATAAGTATATATATTTTTACAAGTAATTAAGACAAGAGCGTCCTGCAAAGTGTGTTACGGACTTCATATTGGCTTGCTTTTCGTAACGGTTACAGCAGTTTTTCCAGCATAGAAGTTTTGCGAAATGGGTTACCTTCTGCAGCTGACGGTGCTCACGGTGCTAGTGCTGTGCGTAATGACCGGAGTGATGGACAGGAGGATGGAGGCGACTGAAGCAACGGTAGGAATTTTCCAGCTTTTTGAAGTATTATCTATCTTCATTCTTTGAATTATTGAATTATTGAATTATTATTGTGGATGTTCACACTCATAATACAAACTTGATCAGAAATGCCTATGAACTGGACCATCCTTATAGGCATATGTGATGAAAAGGGACATATGTGTAACCTATCATATTATCATATTGCTTTCACCGTCTTTCTGGTTGTCTGCAACTTAACCAGCATTGTTTCTCTTGTGGCTGTTGTCCTGCACAATGTAAGAGGTGAATAGGATCACTTTGAAACTTCTAAAATAACCCTTGTATCCCCACTGGTTATTGTGTTACCAGGCATACCTGAAGAGGTATGGCTATCTGCACACTCCGCTGGATCCTCAGAACAAGGGCATCCAGACAGAAGATATCATTGAGGCCCTCAGGTAAAGTAGATCCTCAGCAACACAACCTACAGTCTATGAACACAACAACAACTTACATGTGTGATTCCTCTTCCCCAACAAACCCGAACAAGCAAAACATCTGAACATACTTACTCTAAATGTCCCTTTGTGAATACAGATCCAAACACAGCTCTGTTCTATAGCTTTTTGCAAGTCACATTGACACATGCACCACAATCAATGCAGTTCTTTAGCATAACATTTCCCATTGGCAGGAAATGTTTCCTTGCCTTACATTTACAGTATGCATATGCTGCATCTGCTATTAGAGATTTCAGTCCTTCCTTTCCCCAGGGTCTTCCAGAGAGTGACAGGCCTGCCTGTCAATGGAGTGATTGACAAGGCCACCCTAGAGATGATGAGACAGCCTCGCTGTGGCATAGAGGACACCTTCAACCAGAAAACCCTAAAGTACAGAGTGCTGGGTGAGTGTGGAGAGGATATTGTATGTGGGGGTGGGATGAACCAGTGTTTCCCAGATGGTGGGTTGGGACATAAAACTTAATAAGAATAATCTTCACCTACACAATGTGGTTTCTCGTCTAGACCTGTGTTTATGGTAAATGCATGTTTTTTCTTCTTTAGGTTACTGGCGCAAGAGAAACCTGACCTGGCGAATCTACAACTACACTCCAGACATGCCAAAGAGTGAGACAAAGAGGGCGATCCGCTCTGCCTTTAAGTACTGGAGCGACGTGGCTCCCCTGAGCTTCCGCGAGGTTGAGTATGGACGAGCCGACATCAGGATCTCATTCCATGCGAAAGATGCCACTTGTGCCGTGCCTTTTGATGGACGGGGTGAGTGTGCCTATGGGTCAGATACAGTTGGGTTGGAGTTACTGTAGTTTTAGGACCGGGATTAATGCTGATCTTTGCTAGATCCACATTATAGCATGCTTGACATTTTAAAGGTGAATTCTAATTGAGCTGACATCGGCAGTGTTTACCTTAAATGCAATCTCCACGAACGCTGTCACATTGTTGCCTTTAAAAGCTGGGTTGTCTGCAAGCGCGATCGGCTTGAATCTCAGCCTAACACACGCACACACACACACACCAAACATACAGTAGTTAAGTACCCCATGTTTCACTGCTGATACTTATTAATTGCCATTGAAATATAGCGTAATTAACATTTTTAAAAACTTTATTTCGTAGGTCACGTGCTGGCCCATGCTGAACCCCCAGAGTCAGGCATTGTTCATTTTGACGAGGATGAGTTTTGGACAGAGGGCAAGTTCTATGGCATTAACCTGCGTATCATCGCTGCCCATGAGATAGGCCACGCCTTGGGCTTGGGCCACTCCCAGTACAGAAGTGCTCTCATGGCCCCTCTCTACACCGGTTACCGTAACAACTTCCGTCTGCATTTTGATGACGTGAAAGGCATCCAGGCTATGTATGGTGAGTAGAGCCTGGGTTGGTCTGGTACCAATGTTTTTGGACTTTTTCACTTGAAAAACAGTACACCCTTCTCAGAAAGCTATATATTACACATCACCGGTAATGCTCTCATCCTCCCTCAAATCCTTTGTCCAATAATCTGTTTTAGGTAAACGTGATACAAGTGTTACAATTGAGCCCACGGTGGCACTCCCCACATACAGCCCCCCTGGTGCTAAGGGAGACATCCCAGACCCCTGCACTGCCAAGCTGGATGCCATCATGCTGGGTAAGATGTCTGCACACAATACTGACCAGCGATATACAGTCAAAAGTGGTGATGCTCACTGTAGTGTACATGTCTCCCTTGGAAGCTGTTATTTCTGCCTCACAAATTGTAGTGTTACACTATTCAAGATTGTAGCAATATTTTTTACTCTGATAGATTTAACTAACCACATTTTTGCTCTCTGCAATGGAATTGAGACGACAATGGAATTTGACAGGTTGAGATTGGACCTTCAGTGTTCTATTTCATGCTCCTCCTTATTAGGTCCATGGAGGAAGACATTTGCCTTCAGTGGTGATTATGTGTGGACGGTGTCTGACATGGGACACAATGCACCCATGAAGATCGACCGGCTGTGGACGGGACTGCCTGGGAACCTGAACGCAGCCGTTTACTCTCAGAGAACAAACAAGACATACTTTTTTAAAGGTGTAATATTTTCTCTAACTTTAAAATGTATTGGGTTTTTGACAAACAAATGAGGTAAAGTGAGATGATTTTAAAGATAGACCGATAGTATGAACTGTGTAATACTTGACAAGTGATTGATTGACAGTGATCCAGCCCAAAATGTGTGAATGTGTTACTGTTTATCTCTCCTCATGTCAGCCTACTCACTAAAACTGTTTCTGACCACAGGTGATAAAGTGTGGAGATACACCAGTTTTCTCCTGGACTACGGGTACCCCAAAGAGCTCAAACGCATCCCACCTAATATTGATGCCGCTTTGTACTTAGAGAAGAATAAGAAGCTGGTCTTTTTCAAGGTAACCCAACACAAGACAGCACAATTATATCAATGCTTTTTAACCAGTAAACTCAAAATTGTTACAAATGACAACTGAGCATTATGGATTCAGTTGTTATAGTAGATTAATGACAACAAAAATTGAAGCAGTAGCATTTTTACCCACTTGAATATGATGAATATGCCAAATACCCAGCATGAAATACTCTTTGTACTAATCATCCTTGTCCTCTGTTGTTCCTCTCCTCAGGGTACAGGGTACTGGCAGTGGGATGAGCTGCGCCACAGTAACCTCAACGTGTACCCTAAACCCCTCTCTAATCTCTTCACTGGGGTGCCCTCCAACCCTGATGCTGCCTTTACCTGGACCAACGGAAACATCTTCTTCTTCAAGGGAGACAAGTACTGGCGTGTGAACGGTCTACTGAGTGTAGACAAAGGCTACCCGCTCAGCATGAGTGAACGCTGGATGCGCTGCTAGGAGCTAGACACTAGAGGGCAGCAGACACCATAAACCTCAATACGTTGCTGGTGAGATGTGTTCACAATTAACGGTTCAGGGAACCACACAACAACAACAACCGCAACCACTCTGTGATAACATTGTGTTCACACTGTGAAACCAATATAATAACATATTTCCATGTACCAGTAGATGTTATCAGTCAAGGTACATAAAACTGAAATGTTATGTCAAACGAATTCTTCGAAACGTGAGATAGAATCTTTATCAACGTAAGTAGTGGGAAAGCCATTTGAAGTAAGACATACGTGCTTATATAAGGTTGAGTATTGAGTGTCATATCGTTATGGCCTACTAGTTCTCTGTTTCCATTGTAACGCAGGCAGGACCTCAACCCAAACGTGTTAGACTAAGTTCTGAGGGAGTGTGTGGAGAGGCTGTTTGTTATGCTCTCTGGGTGCCTTCCAGGGGGGCCCTTCCTATCCCTCACAACAGATGTGGATGGGATTATTCAGTTGTTGTTTGCCCTCTTTTCAGTATGTGTACTGATTTCAATGGTGTTCACCCAGCACTTTGAAACTTCGTTTTCTTTTGACGTTTGGCTTGTGGACGGGTCTGAAAAAGTATTTGTGAGTTTTTTGTCGCCATGTTATGCGTTTATAGGGCTAGAGTATGGCCTTCCCGCATAAAGAGAAGCCTAATATCATTGGTGTTGCGTCAGACTTCCAAGGTCAACACCAGCTTTCACATCACGATGTCTACATTTTATAACTGGCTTATAATTGTGTACTGATGTTTCTGTTGAACCTCATCATGTTTATTGATGTTTTTATAGTCATGTGACTCCTACAAGCTAAAGGGCCTACAGTACCATTTGGAAATGTTTATATATGTGTGCAGTGATTTTTATTTAGCTGTTAATTCATCCAAGATGTAGTTGTACAAATGAGTAATGACAGTCAACAATAAAACCATTTCAACAGTCCTTGTTTCCTTTATGATGTACACGGGAGTATAAAAAGCATTAGGAACACCTGCTCTTTCCATGACATAGACTTACCAGGTGAAAGCTATGATCCCTTGATGTCACTTGTTAAATGCCAGACAGCTAAAAGAAGGATTTTTAAGCCTTGAGACAAATGAGACATGGATTGTGTATGTGTGCCATTCAAAGGGTGAATGGGCAAGACAAATGATTAAAGTACCTTTAGAAGGGGTACGGTAGTAGGTGCCAGGCGCACTGGTTTGTGTCAAGAACTGCAACGCTTCTGGATTTCCCGTGTGAATCAAGAATGGTCCACCACCCAAAGGACATCCAGCCAACTTGACACAACTGTGGGAATCAACATGGGCCAGCATCCCTGTGGAACGATTTCTTGACACCTTGTTGAGTCCATGCCCCGACGAATTGAGGCTGTTCTGAGGGCAAAGAGGGGGGGGGGCAGCTTTCATGCATGATACTTGAGGGTTGATAAAGTTTTGGAGCTGCCACAGCAACACCACTGCTTAAACCACCAGGGAGCACCACTGTTGTTGCCTTTGAGACCCTCTGTGTTTCTGATTCTAAGGGTGAATTTGGCAGCGGATGTTGCTAGGTGACCATGAGGAAAATATACAGAGCCATTTATTATCCTCAGAGAAATCACTCAAACAGCTTTTGTTTTTAAACTAATTTAATGGTTTATCTTTTACATTTCCTATTGACAATTCTGTACAGATTCAGAATAGTCAGAGTACTATCCCTCTAAAATTCTAAAACAACAGTAAATTACCATTTTCAAAAAACACAGATAATTCTTTAGTAACCTAGAATTTGGCAAATGTGTACTCTAATTTTACCATAGCATAGTCCTTCAACGTTATTAATCATATAAATTACTGAATACAGGTACTGCACAGGTAAAACTGCCCATAAGTTGTCATGAAACAAGCTACTGCTCCAAAATAAATGACATAATGAGTGTGGTTTGAAACATTGTATATATAGTATTGCAGTATTGCTACCTCTAAAAAAAGGCACTGTAAAAACATTTCACTTGTAACAGTTGCCCATGTAATAATCTTCAATGTATTGAGGCACAAAATGGCTGCCGTGTATCTCTCTGGACCTGAATCTTCTACACCCAACTATACAGGCATTTACCTACAAAAAGGGACAAGTAAACATCAACACACACCATAACATTACAAACGCACACACACTCGCACAGACAACAAACACAGATCAGAGAAATGTGTCTTGACTTGTCCTCGTCTTTGTCCAGTCACAGTGCATCCTCAACAACAGCTGCTCTCCTATTCTTTGAGGAAGTCAGGTGACCAGAAGTTACATGCCACTGGTTAATTTCAAGTCATTAAAGCACAGATAACTCCAATTGTAAAAGTTGATATTACTCGAGGAGGTAGCTCTCGTGCTATTCATAGCCATTTCCATCCCCATTATTGGTTCCCGAACAGCAAAAATAGTCTGTTTTCATCAGTCAAGTGATTTTTCCCATATATAATCAATCAATCATAACGGCACCAAAAAAAGCATATGACATAAGAAGTCAGATGAGATTATTTCTGCTCTTTCTCCCTCTCTCCCTCCCTCTCTCCTTCCCTCTTCAGTGGCCTTCTGACTTTTCACATGGACCTCCCACGCTCAGAGCAGACAACACAGGGAGAGGCCACACAGGCACAGTCTATTGACACAGAGTGGTTACAGCACACATCAAACAAGAGGCCAAACGTCCCTCCCAACAACTCTTAGGGAACAGCTCACAGACAGAGGAACCATTCCATCACTCTCAAGTCGGCCATTCCAAACGTCCAACAATGATAGGCTGAGAGTTACACTGGAGTTGTGCTAGGAACTATTGGTGTAATGATCTTCACTTGGACAGCATTCAAGGCCCTATTCCAGCTCAATGGAAGGTAGATTCACTATTCAATAGACTCGAACATTGCCTAAATAAGAGCTGAGGCCCTAAAATAACAGTCTGTAGGGGAGGAGGACTGTGGAGGAGGGACAAGAAACAAGTGGTTGTTCTCCTGCTTGTCCCTCGGTGCGTCAGACCCTGATGACTGGTGTAGTGGCGGTGAGGGGCACGGTGGAGCCAGTCTCGTAGTCAAAGTCAATCATGGTGTGGTTGGCAGTGCCCAGGCTGCTGAGGGAGTTGCCTGTGCCCATCTGTCTGTCCCTCAGACTCTGCAGGTAACTCTGAGAGAAGGAATACAGGAGAGAGGGGGAGAAGAGAGGAGAGAGGGAACATGATCAGAATCAACCTAGAAATTGATTCTACACATTGGAATTAAAATACAATAGAGTGTGTGTGTGTGTGTCATTATGGGGCGGCACAAAGGCTCTGAGACCCCAGCCGTGACCTCTACTGGCACACACAGCAAAGCATGCTGGGAGAGAGGGGCATACAACATAGAGATGGAGGCAACCAAGGGAAAGGAGGTGGTGTGTGTGTGTGTGTGTGTGTGTGTTTTACTATCCCACAAGCATAGTAAATCAAGGAACATTCTCCCTCGTGGGGACATTTCCCAGGTCCCCACAAAGACAAAGGCTATTTTAGGCTTAGGAGTTAGGGCTAGAATTAGGGTTAGAATAAGGGTGAGGGGTTAAGGTTAGGGGTTAAGGTTAGGGTTAGGCAAAAATAGGATTTTGAATGGAAATACATTTTAGGTCCCCACAAGGATAGTAAAACATATGCTGTGTGTTCCTATGTGTGTGTGTGTGTGTGTGTGTGTGTGTGTGTGTGTGTGTGTGTGTGTGTGTGTGTGTGTGTGTGTGACTGACCGGTGCCAGCAGGTCTCCTGCGTAGCGTTTGACGGGGGTAGGCTTGCGACGGTAAGTGCCCTCTTGTCCACCGCTCTGCTGCCGCTTCTTGGCATCTTTCTGCCTGATCCGCATCAACTGGACCCGCTTCTGCCTCCTGCTGATGATGACTGAGAGGAGAAAGAGAGAGGGAAAGGGAGAGGTAGAGAGAGAGATAGGAGAGAGAGGTAGAGAGGGAGAAAGAGAGGGACGTGTTAACTCACTGTTTCATTTCTTAGTAATTCGGCAGAGCACACGAGAAATTCTTAATCACCCAAAATCTAATATGAGATATACAGATGCATCATACTCTACAAAAGGTGTCCTCTACCTCTCATTCTTTCCACAGAGATCCTATAAATCAGCTTCTATATGCAATTCTATGATGCTTACCCTCAGTGTGTGAGAAGCCTTCAGCCGTCAGCTTCCACTGCACCAGCACCCCCATAAAGCTGAGTGTCGGCCAGATACCCAGGATCACCCAGCTGTACCAGCAGAGCGGCGGCGGCGGCGAAAGTCTCAGGCACTCGTACACGTGGCTGGCAAGCGCCAGCATTTCCACAAAGTAGTCAGCGCACACCGTCATGATGGCTGCCCCGAACACGGACGTAGACAATACGGTGAAGAGCTTCTGCCACTGCAGGGTGAGCACGGCGAACAGCATGCCTGTGCCCAGCAGTGCCCCCAGGGGCACCCAGACGGTGGTGGGGGTGTAGAACTGGTGGGTGACCAGAAGGGCGGCGAGGGCAAGCAGCAGGCCCAGCAGGAGGCCTGTCATGAAGAGGCCCACTGAGCGCACCAGCATGGTGACCAGGCCACACAGCAGGCCGATGCCCAGGCCAATACCTGCCGAGGCCTCCACGCTCAGCTGGGTGTCCAGCACCCGCTCCTTGTGGCACAGCAGAAAGATGATGACCGAGCCAAACATCAGGCCCGACAGGAACATGACAGCTTTGAAGCAGCGGTAGCCTGTGAGAGGAAAGGAGAGAGTGGAGAGAGGATGGTGAGGGAGAGAGGAGAAGGGTAGAGAGGTGAATAGAGGGGGAAGAATGTAGAATCTATGTAGCCATTTCATAATTAATAAACATTATGTAAATAAAAACACTGAAAAACCAGTGTTTCTATGTCAAACAGTTTTCTTTATATTTCAGTCTTCTGTGATGTATATAAAGTGTAATATTGGGATGTAAACTTAAAATTGAATACACTTCATCTCTATATCTGACATGGTACAGGTTTCTTATTTTTTTAAGCCCATTTTTTTAACTAGGCATGTCAGTTAAGAACAAATTCTTATTTACAATGACGGCCTACCGGGGAACAGTAGGTTAACTGCCTTGTTCAGGGGCAGAACGACAGATGTTTTCCTTATCAGCTCGAGGATTCGAGCCAGCAACCTTTCGGTTATATATAATACATATAGAATATAACTAACGGTAAGGAAATATGCAGGTGATAAATTAGGGTATTAAGTTCAAGTTAAATTGCTGAGGCTAGGACACAGCAACTACTATCCAACTGTATAAATGACAGAATATCAACTGTAAGCAATGTAATTCCGTATAAATGACCCTACAATTAAAACTAATAAGAGAGGTGGTGGTGTTGAGGCTAATTGGGGTGATGATGGGGGATTTGGTGAGAAAAATGACGCCCACCCATAGATTGTGGCGGCTGCTTGGCTGAGGGTGGAGCCCTCTCTCTCTGGGTAATGGTTCTCATCTGGGTGTGAGGGATTGCTCAGTGTGATTAACACACACTACACCATCACATTAGTCTGGGAAATGCTGTCATTAGGTACCAAATGGCCAGATGTCTTTCATTTCTCTCTAATCAGTTACGTAACAATTTGAAAGACAAAATGGGAGGTTTTGCCTTGAGGAATGATGACATGTCAGTGCGGGACTGTATTAAAGACTTTACCGAAGCATACAGAACAATATACACATGACACAGTATGTCTGGATAGAAAGTACATGTTCCCTGTATCAGGTAGCCCGCATCATGTCATTTTCTAGTGTACCTTGGGGAACATTAGTATAAGGTAACCTTGTTGTACATTTTCTATATAACACATTAACAGACATATGATACGTCTGAATACACATTCCCATGCTCTGTCATTTTGGTTCTGTCCCATATGGCACCCTATTCCCTACATAGTGCACTACTTTCAATCAGAGTCCTTTGTCAAAAGTTGTGCAATATATAGGGAATAGTGTGCCATGTGGGATGCAGTCCGTGTTATTGAAGTTTAAGTGTACTCGTTGACATGACGTTATTGAGATATGCCTTGACCCCGTGGTGACCTTACCGAAGAAGCAGTAGATGATGCCGAACAGGCAGCACATGGAGCAGATGACGGCAGGGATGACCTCATACTGCCTCTCGATCTCCAGGCTGCAGGCATCCACCTCGGCCAAGCCCTCTCCCACAGACCCATTAGGGTCTGTCATCCTGGGGCTCCAATAGACCAACCAGACAAGGAGGAGGAGGAGGTGGGGGTTAAAGGTTGGGACAGGAGGATGAGGAGTGGTGCTGTTATCTGGAGTCCATCAGAACAGCTTGTGTGCCTGTAAAATGAAAGAACGTTTGGATTAAATCATACACTATATATACAAAAGTATGTGGGCACCCCTTCAAATTAGTGGATTCAGCTATTTCAGCCACACCCGTTGCTGACAGGTGTATAAAATCAAGCACACAGCCACACAATCTCCATAGACAAACATTGGCAGTAGAATGTCCTTACTAAAGAGCTCAGTGACTTTCAACATGGCACCGTCATAGGATGCCACCTTTCCAACAAGTCAGTTCTTCAAATTTCTGCCCTGATAGAGCTGCCCTGGTCAACTGTACGTGCTGTTATTGTGAAGTGGAAACATCTTGGAGCAACAACAGCTCAGCTGTGAAGTGGTAGGCCACACACGCTTACAGAAATGACCGCCTAGTGCTGAAGAACGTAGCGCATAAAAATCTTCTGTCCTCGGTTGCAACTCTCACTACTGCGTTCCAAACTGCTCCTGGAAGCAATGTCAGCACAATAACTGTTTGTTGGGAGCTTCATGAAATGGGTTTCCATGGCCAAGCAGCTACACACAAGCCTAAGATTACCATGCGTCGGCTGGAGTGGTGTAAAGCTTGCCGCCATTGGACTCTGGAGCATAGAAACGTGTTCTCTGGAGTGATGAATCACGCTTCACCATCTTGCAATCCGACGGACGAATCTGGGTTTGATGGATGCCAGGAGAACGCTACCTGTCCTAATGCATAATGCCAACTGTAAAGTTTGGTGGATGAATAATGGTCTGGGATTGTTTTTCATGGTTCGGGCTAGGACCCTTAGTTCCAGTGAAGGGAAATCTTAAAGCTACAGCATACAAGGATATTCAAGATGATTCCGTGCTTCCAAATTTGTGGCAACAGTTTGGGGAAGGCCCTTTCCTGTTTCAGAATGACAATGCATCACAAGGTGATGTCCACACAGATATGGTTTGTCAGTGCGGAAGAACACCTTCGGGATGAATTGGAATGCCGGGTGTGAGCCAGGCCTAATCGTCCAACATCAGTGCCCAACCTCACTAATGCTCTTGTGGCTGAACGGAAGCAAGTCCTTGCAGCAATGTTCCAACTTCCAGTGGAAATCCTTCCCTGAAGAGTGGAGGCTGTTATAGCAGCAAAGGGGGGACCAACTCCATACAAATGGCCATGATTTTGGAATGAGATGTTTGACAAGCAGGTGTCCACATACTTTTGGCCATGTAGTGTAGATCATCACAGAGCATCACAATGCGTTAAAGTGACCGTTACTTTTTTGTTAGGACTCTCTGTTAGAACTAGAGAAAGAGAACCGGCAAAGAGAACAGAGCAAACCTCTCAATGTAACTTCAGTTTACAATTGTTTAATTCATCCCCCTCATGTCCCCTGTAACTATTCCCCAGGTCGTTGCTGCAAATGAGAACGTGTTCTCAGTCAACTTACCTGGTAAAATAACGGATAAATACAAAAATATAAAAAAAACTTTGTAAACCTACAAACAGTGCCTTAGATGACCTTACCCACAAAACAGAGATTATATAGTGGTTAGTTGCAGCGGGACTCCATTCATGCTGAATGACTCAAAAGTTTAACATGTTGCACGTGGAGCACTCCAGATCCCCCCTCCTCCTCACCCCCACCACCCCTGCTTCAGACCGCTGTTCTTCGAGGATTCAGGAGAAGTGTGAAATCTGCCGGCCAACTGTGACTTCTCCCTGGTGACTATGCATTTGGGGCCTGCCAGACACTCTGCTTGCCTCCCATGATAACACACAGTACTGTATACCACCACACATACACCCTGTTGCCACGACTACAGTCTGGTTGAATCACATAAACATGAACAGCCAAATACTCCAGGGACTTTCTGTAGTACCTTGCTGATTTTTTTTTAACCAAAACTACCAAAATAAATACATCAGTACTGACTATCGGCACATCTTATAGAATAGCTTTTTGCAGAGTACCGGCATTGCTGCGTGTTTGTCTGATCTACTGTATGGAATTATGACAATTCTAATCTACATAGCAGCAGATGTCCAGTGTCCACTCAAGTTTGGCATCTATTTAACACCATCCAATTTAACATACACTTGACCCATTTTCTGTGAGCATATTCAGCACTGATATCATATCAGCACCAAATACCCACTCAAGTTTAATGGGGTCGACGTTGTTTTCGTTGTTTATCTACAACTCTCCTAAATTGGGCTTGAGGTGTCAGAGTCATACATTTAAACTAGGCTATGTAGTAAAAATGTCTGGGTGAAAGTAAATGACTTAATTAAAAGTGGGGCTACGGACATCGAGTGGTGCTAGTGAGGGGTTAATCAGGCAGCCCCAACCCCCCTCTCAGTCTGCCTGTTGCAGGGGATTGGGGAGGAGGTGTAGGGTCTCATGGCTCAGGGTGGGCCGCTCTCTCTGGGGCTGCTGCCTGGCCTTCTTTATGATCTCACCCCAGTTCCGATCCGATTACAGCAAACTCACGTTCTCAGGCTCAGAGCAAAAAACAGTCACGCAGCTGGCTGCCTGCTCTCCTCATCTGCTCTCTCTCTTCTCAGTCTCCCCCCTCTTTCCCCTCATCTGTCTTCTGTGTCACTATCTTCCTCCCTCCATTCTCCCAAATGTTCCTTCTACTTTTAAACTCCTCCTTCCTTCTCCCTCTGTCTCCGAGACACATGGCTATACATTATGACCTGGCCATGACTTGACATGGAAAGAATGAGGTCCCAGCTCTCTTGTCCCTTCTCTTTTTCCAGAGCTGGAGGGAGAGTTCTTGCTGCATTCACGTGTCTGCTTCTCGGTCTCTGCCAGATAGTCCTATCTGTTCTGTCTCACTTGTTTTCTAAAGGCCAGAGGAAAAGGAAAGACAAATGATCTGGCCAGCTGAGAGTTCCACAGTCCTACTGGTCTGCTGTGTCTGTGGCACTCCTGAGAGGGTGTGGACAGTATTATGAACGCTTTAGAGTGAGACAGAAATATGATACAGAGAATATGTTCAGCAAATAATGTGCTGTGCAGTATCGCCCATATTGTGAAGCATGAGGGCATTTCACCTTGAGGTTATTATGGACTTCTCTTTCATCATGTTCAGTTATGGCGATACGTATAGATTTCATGGCATTACCTTACACCTGCCCTAGTTTAAATGCTATACCATGAAATGGTACTATTACAATGTCAAATATAAAGCCAAAACAAACAACCACTGATTGTGCACAAGTCAAAAGATAGAACTTTTGCAAACTATGAAAGATTTTCATCTCCATATCTGATTATAGTCCAAAATGGTCAAAACACCCTCAGAGAGTGGGGTCACGGCAAGGGACCAGTCATTATTGACTGTGACCCTGGAGCAATTAGGGTTTAGTGCCTTGCTCAAGGGCAGATTGACAGATGTTTCACCTAGTCAAGGTCATGGACTCAAACTAGCAACCTTTTGGTTACCGGCCCAACGCTCTAACCACTAGACTCCACTCAACTCAAATCAAACATTTGGAAAGCTGTTCTCAGCTAGATCAAAACAAGGACTACAGTAGGAGACGGTTCTAAACGCAAGGGGAGACTGAGATAACTGGTCACAAAAAGTGATTGTTGTGGGTAATCCATCAAGACAAACGACTTGTGCATCCGACCATACACACACTCACACACACAAATTCCCTCACACGTTTGTATTCACACACACACCAACTCTTTCCCACGTCCGTGTGTCTCTGTCCCCAAATTGTCCCTGTGTGAGTCACAATGGTGGTCAGTGTGAGAGGCCTGGAGAGGCCTGGAGTCCATGCCTCTCAGGGATAATGGAGCCATTATGGGGCGGCACAAAGGCTCTGAGACCCCAGCCGTGACCTCTACTGGCACACACAGCAAAGCATGCTGGGAGAGAGGGGCATACAACATAGAGATGGAGGCAACCAAGGGAAAGGAGGTGGTGTGTGTGTGTGTGTGTGTTTGCCATTGAGCATGTGGGTGGTTGAAGGATGAAGGGAGTAGATGGGGTCTAGCTGGTAACTGTCCGGAAGGCTGATATTATCACCCATTCTCACAAAATAAGGATAAGTGACGTGGCTCCATGTCTAGTCTTGGAGCTCTTGGAGGCCAAGGCGTAGAAGTAGAAGTTGAGAAATACTCTCTTCGATACATTTTGATGATACATTTCAAGTTTTCATAACAATCGGAAATCGGTATTTTTGGACACCGATTAAAAAATATATATATATATATACAGTGCCTTGCGAAAGTATTCGTAATAATTTTGCACGCCCAATTTTTCAGTTTTTGATTTGTTAAAAAAGTTTGAAATATCCAATAAATGTCGTTCCACTTCATGATTGTGTCCCACTTGTTGTTGATTCTTCACAAAAAAATACAGTTTTATATCTTTATGTTTGAAGCCTGAAATGTGGCAAAAGGTCGCAAAGTTCAAGGGGGCCGAATACTTTCGCAAGGCACTGTATATATATATATATATATATATACCTTTATTTAACTAGGCAAGTCAGTTAAGAACACATTCTTATTTTCAATGACGGCCTAGGAACGGTGGGTTAACTGCCTTGTTCAGGGGCAGAACGGGGGGATCCAATCTTGCAACCTTACAGTTAACTAGTCCAACGCAATAACGACCTGCCTCTCTCTCGTTGCACTCCACAAGGAGACTGCCTGTTACGCAAATGCAGTAAGCCAAGGTAAGTTGCTAGCTAGCATTAAACTTATCTTATAAAAACAATCAATCATAATCACTAATCAATACATGGTTGATAATATTACTAGATATTATCTAGCGTGTCCTGCGTTGCATATAATCTGACTGAGCATACAAGCATACAAGTATCTAAGTATCTGACTGAGCGGTGGTAGGCAGAAGCAGGCCCGTAAACATTCATTCAAACAGCACTTTCATGCGTTTTGCCAGCAGCTCTTCGTTGTGCGTCAAGCATTGCGCTGTTTATGACTTCAAGCCTATCAACTCCCGAGATGAGGCTGGTGTAACCGAAGTGAAATGGCTAGCTAGTTAGTGCGCGCTAATAGCGTTTCAAACGTCACTCGCTCTGAGCCTTCTAGTAGTTGTTCCCCTTGCTCTGCATGGGTAACGCTGCTTCGAGGGTGGCTGTTGTCGTTGTGTTGCTGGTTCGAGCCCAGCGAGGAGCGAGGAGAGGGACAGAAGCTATACTGTTACACTGGCAATACTAAAGTGCCTATAAGAACATCCAATAGTCAAAGGTTAATGAAATACAAATGGTATAGAGGGAAATAGTCCTATAATTCCTATAATAACTACAACCTAAAACTTCTTACCTGGGAATATTGAAGACTCATGTTAAAAGGAACCACTGTGATTTGGAGTCCCATAGGTCGGTGCACAATTGGCCCATCGTCGTTAGGGGTGGGCCGGGGTAGGCCGTCATTGTAAATAAGAATTTGTTCTTAACTGACTTGCCTAGTTTTTAAAAAAGTATACAGAGATAAACAAAAAGCAAATGTTTTAGTGGTAAGCCTCACAGTCACACTTAGATGACTGAGCATGTTGGTATGAAATACTTTAGAATGTTGTCTGACAAACACCAGGGAGGGACAGAGGGTGGGACGGGGTTAGCTCAAGCCACAACAGCTGAGAAACAGACAAGAACATGCCTGGGTTCCCCACATAGCTAATTGGGTGTGTTTAATTAACCACTGAGGGGGTTGCTGGGGTGTGAGAAAGGTCAGGGATTCCAAGGTGCTCTGGCTTTAAGGCAGGTGGCAGCTGAGAATTCAACGTTAGAGCCCAGCTGTTTGGAGGCACAGGTTGGCACAGGGGGGTATGTGTGACTGTGCCATGGTCTCCCCCTGACTGGGCATGATGCCCGTGGGTCTACAGCTACCCCCCTTTACAGCTGCAGCTATAAACGTAATCCTCCATGACCACTAATGCCAAAAACCGTACCCACCGTGTCCTGCCCAAAGACTGGCAGTGGAGACTGGAGAACAGTCTGGACGTGATGGGAGCAACACACTTCATGGCGTCCATCTTGTACCAACTGTGGTTGCCTTAGAGAAACATGCGTGGATTCATGCATACTTGTTGACATGGTTGGAATATTGTCCTGACCATGGCTGCCTCCTAAAGCGATCCATAAGAACAAATAACATAAGATACATGCATATGTTTTCCACACTGGATTATTGGGTTTCCTGACCCTCCATCCACAAGGCCGGAAACTTTAACCTCAAACCTCTGACCCCTAACCCCACTCCCCCCTCTGCTCTCTCATTGGCAGGAAGCTGTGGCCCAGAAGAGGAAGTGGAGATCAGTGGCAAGGCTGTTTTGGAGGTGACCCTTCCCTGAGGGCAGGAAGCAGAGCAGGAAGAGCAGAGTTGGATTTGGAGGCTGGAGTGTCAACACCAACACTGATTATCTGACTAGTTAAATCTAGTTTCAAGTTTCAAAGTTTATTCGCCGTAAAACAGTACAGTGAAATAATTACCTTGAGAGCTCTTTCCCAACAATGCAGTGATAATAAAAATTATAATATAGATAACAATAGAAAATAGAATAAAACATTACAATTAAAATAAAAACCACACAAGAACTACAATGTGAGTTAAAGAAACACGAGAATGCAAGTATATACAGGTCAGTGCCAGTACCTTATTCAATGTGCAGGGTTACTGGAGTGGTTGTATATACAGGTCAGTGCCAGTACCTTATTCAATGTGCAGGGTTACTGGAGTGGTTGTATATACAGTCCAGGTCAGTACCAGTACCTTATTCAATGTGCAGGGTTACTGGAGTGGTTGTATATACAGTCCAGGTCAGTACCAGTACCTTATTCAATGTGCAGGGTTACTGGAGTGGTTGAGGTGGGTTTATACATAAAAAGTGACTGATAGGTGGGCCAAAGACATCCAGTGTCAAGACTTTTAAATGTACAATGTTTTGACTGAAGTGCACTTATTTTAGTCTTACCTCAATTTTTTTCTAATTTATGGCCGATTACCGATGTATACAGTATCTAGATTTTTGATAATTTTTTCTCTAAATACATTTTGTTGTACAATTAAAGGTCAAATTCACTGTATTTCAAACAGTCAGCAATAATCTCATGAATTCCGGGCTTGTGAAATTATACATAGGCCACAACCAATAATCCCTGATCTGGCTTTCAAGTCCGTCTATGAAAATGTCCTTTAAATTACAAATGTAACCAGACCCACGCACAATGCACATCCACTAATAATGACTAACTTCTGGTAGCAGACACTATAGAAAAATAACACAGGTCTCATAAACAATCCCTCAAACACAAGCCCCCTGCTAGTGAGTAGCCAGCTAATCTTTATATTACAATCTTTATATTTCACCCTTCTGTGTGTCTCCATCTGTTTGAACAGCATGCCTGTCCTTTTTCAGATGCTGAAATCAAGTGGCCTACCTTAATTCTCAGAAGGAGAACGAGTTGACAATTACTTAGATAATTGTGTTTTATGCTTATTGCACATGTATAAAACACAGACTAGAAAGCTAGAATAGCAGTCTTTGGCTAAAATGTATATATATATATATACAGTGGGGAGAACAAGTATTTGATACACTGACGATTTTGCAGGTTTTCCTACTTACAAAGCATGTAGAAGTCTGTAATTTTTATCATAGGTACACTTCAAATACAAATGAATTACTTAAAAATCATACAATGTAATTTTCTGGATTTTTGTTTTAGATTCCGTCTCTCACAGTTGAAGTGTACCTATGATAAAAATGACAGACCTCTACGTGCTTTGTAAGTAGGAAAACCTGCAAAATCGGCAGTGTATCAAATACTTGTTTTCCCCAATGTGTATATATATATATATATACTAAAATCATACTAAAATCTTTTATACATTTTGTAAAAATAAATGTAAAAAACTTTTCCTCCCAATTTCGTGGTATCCAATTATACTATCTTGTCTCATCGCTACAACTCCTGTACAGGCTTGGGAGAGACGAAGATTGAAAGTCATGTGTCCTCCGATACACAACCCAACCAACACAGCGCGCATCCAACCCGGAAGCCAGCTGCACCAATGTGTCGGAGGAAACACCATGCACCTGGCAACCTTGGTTAGCGCGCACTGCGCCCGGCCTGCCACAGGAGTCACTGGTGCGCAATGAGACAAGGACATCCCTACCGGCCAAGCCCTTCCTAACCCGGACGACGCCAGGCCAATTGTGCGTCGCCCCACGGACCTCCCGGTCACGGCCAGCTACGACACAGCCTGGGCACGAACCCAGAGTCTCTGATGGCACAGCTGGCGCTGCAGTACAGCGCCCTTAACCACTGCACCACCCGGGAGGCCCACATACTAAATTCTTACCATGAAGGCATTTGGAATACTCCTCTAAAATATTAATTAATTCATTAAATCGCCCAGCCCTAACTGGTAGTAGGATATACATGTAAACAGGGCTGAAAAGTGACTAGTAGCAGGAATATATAAAAACTTATGATACACTAAGAAAAAAGGGTTCCAAGGCAAAAGAGATAAGTCTTTTGGGTTTGACTTATAACTCTCTGTGGAACGGGTTCTTCAAAGGGTTCTAATACAGGGACAGCCGAAGAACCCTTTTAGGTTCTAGATAGCACCTTTTTCCCTCTATAATATACTAATGGTAATACTATATATACATGTAAACAAGAGTAGTTGTGACCAGTAGCAGGATAAATAATGTTATTGGCAATCAATAATCAATGGGCAGCAGCGTAATGGAGAAATAAATGTAATCAATAATCACTTTAGCAGCAGCGTAGGTTGTGTCTGAGTGGGTAAAGACTTGTGTATGGACATGAAGTCAAGTGTGGATAGTCTGTGGGAGAGGGAGAGCAGTAGTTGTTAGCCACGGCTAGGGGATAGAAGCTGTTTAGAAACGTGGATCCAATAGGTTATAGGGTATAGCTCCAATAGGATCACAACATAACAGACTCATATAGTAGTTCTGTGATAGTGTTTTGAATGCCTTGGCTATTACAACACGTTGACCGTGGGTTCAGCTGCATTTGTTTTTGTCGGTTATCATCTCTAAACAATTCAAATAAAACACTCCACATGTTCAAAATCATCTTGGAACTGATAATAATGATTGTGTTTATATGGGCCTTCCATCCATGGATCCAGATGCACTCACTCATGCTCTAATGTCTGAGACACGCTTTGATATCAACATTCACAGCCTAGTGGCAGAAACAATGAGAGAATGCTCTCTGGCTCGCAACTTGAACACAAACAAAGTTCACTTTTTTTACGTGGTCAAATAGGTAAAATAGGTTCGCTGGGTAGATGAACAAATCCTCCTGAATTTGAATAACCCCTCTCACTGACTAGAGATCGACCAATTAATCAGAATGGCTGATTAATTAGGGCCGATTTCAAGTTTTCATAACAATCGGAAATCTGTATTTTTGGACGCCGATTTGCCCGATTTGTTTTTTTTTACAACTTTATATAATATTTATTTAACAAGGCAAGTCAGTTAAGAACACATTCTTATTTTCAATGACGGCCTAGGAACGGCAGGTTAACTGTCTTGTTCAGGGGCAGAATGGCAGATTTTTACCTTGTCAGCTCGGGGGATTCAATCTTGCAACCGTACAGTTAACTAGTCCAACGCTCTAACCACCTGCCTCTCATTGCACGCCCCGAGGAGACTGCCTGTTACGCGAATGCAGTAAGCCAAGGTAAGTTGCTAGCTAGCATTAAACTTATCTTATAAAAAACAATCAGTCAATCAATCATAATCACAAGTTAACTACACATGGTTGATGATATTACTAGTTTATCTAGCATGTCTTCTCCAACACTTTGTTTTTGCATTATTTAAACCAAATTGAACATGTTTCATTATTTATTTGAGGCTAAATTGATTTTTATTTATGTATTATATTAAGTTAAAATAAGTGTTTATTCAGTATTGTTGTAATTGTCATTATTACAAATAAATAAATAAATAAAATCGTCCGATTAATCGGTATCGGCTTTTTTGGTCCTCCAATAATCGGTATCAGTATCGGCGTTGAAAAATCATAATCGGTCGACCTCTATCACTGACCTGTCTGAACCTTTACTTTCATGTTGAAACCTGGTCACTAATTATTTATAATCAAATCAAATCCAGTAATGAAAGACATGTTGATCTATAATGCACCAAGACCTCTTCCATTTTGTTCTTATAAAGTCAAATTGCTGCACAAAATAGACCTTGTCGTTGCTAAGTTGATCTTGTCGTTCTTGAGGAATGCTAGAAGCAGTCCTGACAAGTGAATGGCTGTTTTGAGCAGAGAATGAAAACATGAAAATCCCGCTTTTTAATCAGGCTGTTCCATTTGGGAGCTCATTTGACAGGAAATTAAGGGACAACTCGTTCATCATTCCATCTCCAAAACAAGAAGAAAATGAGATGCACTCCACATGAGATCAAACAGTGTTTGACAGTGGTCTACTGAGAGACAGCCACAGACTGCTTCACTTTTATCTCTTATAAGGCAAAGAATGGATACTATGTTGTATTGAGGAGGAACATAAATACCAAGGTTACAAGTTAAGTGAATTTTCTCCCCAAAAATGTATCATGAGTTGACCCCTATGGTAAACCACAGATCTATGATAACCTTTACTCATCCATGCTGACTAAGGAAGGAAATGATTCATCTGAACATGAAACAAGAATGGAATGAATGACCTACTAGTCCTAAAGACCTCCTCTCACATCCTCGCATTCAGACTTTTTTTTCCTGAAGTTGGTGTTAAAGCCAGAGCTCGCCATCGTTCTCTCTCTCAGACTGTCTCTATCGCTCTTCTCCCTAAATCTCTGACCAGTGCCTCTCAAACAACACTTTGTTCCTCAAGAGTAAATGAGGCAGAGGGGGGGGGAATTGCAGTGATTTTGGCACCGTGGCAGCCCTTCCTACATGTCTCCAGCCTTCATTCAGCCAGGCTTGGCCGAGAGCAGAGAGCTCTCCCCATGAATGTCCCCACTGTTTTCTGGACCCTACAGTGCTCTCCAAAGAGTGTGAGAGAGAGAGAGAGAGAGAGAGCGAGAGCGAGAGTAAGAGAGAGCGAGAGAATGTAGGCTGTAACCCTTTAGAAAGTAGTAATTACAGAGTGAGAATGTATAGAAAGTGATTTGAGGGGCAGTAAGTTTTACAACTAGGCCTAACACTGACATGCACTCTAAGACCATACACACTGACCTTTCAAACATGTGCAGATGTTCCAAAATAACAAACCTCTGTAAAGTCATCATAAAAGATCATACATCACTATCCAACCCTCCAAACCATTTGGTATTTTATTAGGATCCCCATTAGCTGTTGTGAAAGCAGCAGCTACTCTTCCTGGGGTCCAAACAAAAACATAAAACATGCCCTGATACAGAACATGAATAAACAAGAACAGAACTACATCAATTAATATGTATCTACTTTCCAACTCCTATGTAGCCTATACATTTCTTCACTTGCCAGACAAGTCAGTACCTGGGAAAACTGTCTCTGATGGTGTACACATCTTTTATATTATGTCTGAATGAGTTTCCAGGAAACCCACTGTTTAACACATGGTCTACCACAGTCTAACATACTGTATATCCCTTTAAATATTCAAATAGTTGAACAGTCTCAGAGAGAGTTCCTATTCTCCATCAAGCCCTTCAACTCCAAGCTTGTCTTTGAGAAAAGCCCAGACAATGAAGGCCTTTCAACTCTGATTGTAGAGAGCTCCTTATAAAAAAGGGAAAAAGCGTACAGTAAGTGGAGTAACAGAGAAACAATGAGAGGCCTTTTCGAGAGGCAGAGTCACGTGTGTATGACACAAGAGGACACACAAGTAGACACACCTCTACTTCCACGCATGTTCCAACACAACTCCCACTAACACCCAGACAGACTTGGCGATTCAAGGCACAGGCACGCGCACGCACACACACATACACCCACAAAATATGCATCAACAGACCCACACGTCACGCACCCACACACTCACGCAAATATACAAGCTCCAATCCACACATTCTAATTATCCCCACCCATGCGCATCAAGAATTCCATGTTTATACAAACTGGGAAGCCTGTTTCTACAGACTGGCAATATGAATGTAGTTCAGAGCCAGATATTCCCTCCATCTCCATTATATTTCCAATCAGTTGTTAAATAGCCTACAAGTGAAATAGGCTATAATAACAATATCTGATTATTTGGATAGTAAATGTAGTGTACTTATCATTAAAGTGAAAGAGTGATATGGGGTCTTTGTGAGAGCAAACATCCAACATAAGAATTAGGTCTACACGTCACACAGTTTATAGTTACGAGACTAGAAAGGATTTAAGATATAATGATATAGAGAGTCATTACAAGGCCAGATTAGACGGAGTACGAGAGAGTCACTATGAACACAGTCAGGTTTGAATGTTTTTACAAAAACATTTTTTTACCCCTTTTTCATGGTATCCAATTGGTAGTTACAGTCTTGTCTCATCGCTGCAACTCCCGTACGGACTTGGGAGAGGCGAAGGTCGAGAGCCGTTCGTCCTCCAAAACACAACCCAACCAAGTCGCACTGCTTCTTGACACCATGCCCACTTAACCCGGAAGCCAGCCGTACCAATGCGTCGGAGGAAACACGTGCACCTGGCGACCGTGTACTGCTCGGGATAACCAGGTTTGAATGATAAACTGTAATAGTTTATCTCAAATATTGCATATATTCGTGGAACTCATCTCTTTAGCTGTCAAGGGTCTGGACAAGTCCACAACATTCTGCTGAGGTAATATTCAAATCTAATGGCACTGTAAATGTTAGCCTGCTAAGATAATCTACTATCTGTAAGTAACAGTTGAATGGTCCTTGTATAAATGTATCTGAGTTGAGAGTTTAATCAAAATGAAACTGAGTTGCAACTCCTTTTGCTCTCAGAACAGCCTCAATTTGTTGGGGCATGGACTCTACAAGGTGTTGAAAGTGTTGACTCCAATACCTCCCACAGTTGTGTCAAATTGGCTGGATGTCTATTGGGTGGTGGACCATTCTTGATTCACATGGGAAACTGTTGAGCATGAAAAAACCAGCAGCATTGCAGTTCTTGACACACTCAAACCAGTGTGCCTGGCACATACAACCATACCCCGCTCAAAGGCACTTAAATATTTTGTCTTGCCCATTCACCCTCTGAATGGCACACATACACAATCCATATCTCAATTGTCTCAAGGCTTAAAAATCCTTCTTTAACCTGTTTCCTCCCCTTCATTTACACTGATTGAAGTGGATTTGACAGGCAACATCAATAAGGATCATAGCTTTCCCCTTGATTCACCTGGACAGTCTATCTCATGAAAAGAGTGTTCCTTATGTTTTGTACACTCAGTGTACATATTACTTGCGGTAACAGCTAGACTCTATCTACTGTAGCGTGGAGTGGGGGGGAGTGATGGGGCTTGAAGTGTTCACTATCCCACACAGTGTCTCTCTAGCTCTGGTCTCTGCCACTTCCAGGTCAGCTCTGTCATTTACAGCAGCGCAGAACTGCTCTTCTATTCCACCCAACGTCTGTTTGTCTGGTGCCAGGGTATAATTGTACCTCCTTATGGTCTCTCCCGTCCTAAAATATCTCCCATAACCCCTCCTTTGTGTACACTACAAAGGTTCTCTGGCATCCTCTTAGCCAAAAGAAAACAACATCACCCAATACTTTGAGTCTATGAATGGGTGTGAGTGGAACTCCAAGACCCCAAAAACCAGCGCTACCCCTCTTTTAGGTACTCGGCTCAGTTAATGAGACAACAGGTCTCTTCCAAACCCAAATACTTCTCCACCGCCCCCCTCCTAGGCTAACGCTACAGGACAAGACTCTGTCCATCTCCCGGCCTAACCCACAACAAGCATCTCCTCCTGCCAACAAGGTTCAACATAGACTCTATTTCCAGGCTTTCTTAACTGTAGAGGCTCATTTGTGGGAGATCCTATCGTGGTCAGTGTATAAATACACTCTGCCAGTGCAGGACCAACACAGTCCAGTACAGTAGAGTATAGGCTACTGTCCAGGGCAGTATATTGCCTAAACCAGGCTTTGGCTTGCCTTGGCTGGGGAGGCAGGTAGCCAAGTGGTTATAGCGTTGGACTAGTAACCGGAAGGTTGCAAGATCAAATCAACGAGCTGACAAGGTAAAAATCTGTCGTTCTGCCCCTGAACAAGGCAGTTAACCCACTGTTTCTAGGCCATCATTGAAAATAAGAATTTGTTCTTAACTGACTTTCCTAGTTAAATAAAGGTAAAATAAAAATTAACTGCCTTGGCTTGTAGAGCAATGCTTCACAACCATGGGATATGATGAAAATCAGGACTGTAACTCATTCACTATTTGATGACTATGTTGTATTAGATGATTATGCTGCTGCTAAAATTATTTTCGATTAGGACAAACACATTGTAGGGGAGAGTTGAGCCGCCCTTGTTTCTAGGAAATCATACACAAAATTCATAATTTGACCAATTTTTAGGAAGAGGTCATCATTTCGTGGAGTCTTTGAAGGGGGAAAAAAAACATGAAAAAAGTGGAGCAAGTTAGGTCCAAAAAAACATTTTCCCCAACTCAAATGAATTTATAGAGGTTTCATGATGCTTGTATCTAAACCAAAGTAAATCATTTTAAAGATTGTTCTATACATCTGTTGGAGTCTCGATAAGCTTCAATATGAGGTCCTTAACCTAGCATGAAAAGGCATCCTTGTAGCTGTGTGGGCTTATATAGTCAAAATGGTTGCCTTGGGGTAAGTTGAGCCAATGGTTGAGCCAATGGCAAGTTGAGCAAACTGAAGTGTTTTCTTCCCAGGCACAAGGCAAGTATGGTATGATGTAACAACAGGGCCTGGGCCTACGTTAAGTGTTTTAAAAAAGTACTAAGTGTTTGTTAGGTGTTAAGCCTGTATTAAAAGATGCTTAAAATTATTCAAAGATAAAAAAGCAATTGTGATTTTGTTGAATTGTGTTTGAGAAATAAAGATAGACATGGTTTCAAAAAAGGTAGCGGTAATATTTCATTCGGTAAAGAAATGTGTAGGTGGCTTAACTTACCCCGTTCCCGGAGTGAGTTGTGCCAAGAGACAAGCTGTTTTCAAAACAGTTACGTTTACATGAATTGTGATTATTTCCAGGGATACACAACATCCTGTAATATATGTAGATATCGTTGTTAGAAAGAATACTGGTAACACTTAATTTGGATAGTTCATCTGTAGATACTCTACAGACTATCTACTAAGCCTAAACCTAGCCCTAACCTGACCCTAAACGTAACCCTTATTCTAAACCTAACCATATCCTTAGCAAGCAGTTTCTTATCAACAGAGAGTTTGTTGATAGAATGACCATCTACAGATAGACAATCCGGACTCTCCAAAAAGTGTGACCAGAACACTATATTTCCATTGATTACTATATATTTCCATTTATGCTGAATGTAAAAATTGCTTAAAAAACCCCACTCTCCCCTACTGTGACTGGGAGTCAACACTTCATATACAGTGTGATAAAATACAAGAATACTGTATCACTGAGGCTTTTCTCTATCAGAACCCAAGCCGATAAAGTAGCTGAAATCCACATTACAGTACTACTGTGTCCCCTCTCTGAATTGCAAGGGGTTAAAGTGAAAGGAATTATGGGTAATCCCAGACACTTCTGATGTACTGAGGTAGAACAGCAGGAGACAGAGACGTGTGGCCAGCCAGAGTAGGAATGCTAATCTGGGTTTTAGTTAAGGGTTCAGAGGATGGAGACATGGATCAAGTCATTGCACAGTGACAGGATATCACTGTACTATGAAGGCCTGCACTTTTAAACAGAGCTAGCCTTGTTTTTCTGAGCTCTTGTCCAGTAACCTAACTACTTGAAGGTCTGTGACACAAAGAAACTAGACAGTGAGACAGATTTATTTTTTTTACCTTTATTTAACCAGGCAAATCAGTTAAGAACAAATTGTTATTTTCAATGAAGGCCTAGGAAGAGTGGATTAACTGCCTGTTCAGGGGCAGAACAACAGACTTTGTACCTTGTCAGCTTGGGGATTTGAACTTGCAACCTTTCGGTCCAATGCGCTAACCACTAGGCTACCCTGCCGCCCCAGGGAGAAGAGAGTGTTGGGATTCTTGAGACACAGTTTAGAATGTTACTTGGCATTATAATCAATTAAATGCATCTGGTGATAAACATTATCATGTGAGAGACTGCCCTTGTCTGCATATTCAAGGATGTCTGCTCTGTGCAGTCATTACTTCCAGTTTTACCTTAACCAATTTTACAATGCGGATATAGATATGGCAATAACATTACAGGGGACAGAACACTGGGATATCCAGACCCAGAACACGTCTATGAAGAGAGGTCCCTGTACATGATAAGAAACAAAAAATGTAGAGGATCTATCAATCACAGGCCTGAAATAGCCTGATGCTGAGAACACCAAGCAGGCTTGTCAGACCATGGAAAGTTCAACTTCAACAAACTTTCAGTTGTACATTATCTCAAAACTGCCAACTCAGCAAGTCCTCCTGAGTGGAGCAGTGGTCTAAGGCACTGCATTGCAGTGGCGTCCCTACAGACCCGGGTTCGATCCCAGGCTGTGTCACAGCCGGCCATGACCAGGAGACCCATGAGCCGGCGCACAATTGGTCCAGCGTTGTCCTGATTAGGGGAGGGGTGGACGGTGTTTCCTCCGACACATCGGTGTGGCTGGCTTCCGGGTTAAGCAAGCAGTGCGGCTTGGTTGGGTTGTGTTTCTGAGGACGCATGGCTCTCGACCTTCGCCTCTCCCGAGTCCGTAGGGGAGTTGCAGTGATAAGACAAGACTAACTACCAATTGGATATTGCGGCAAAAAAGGGGTACAATATAAAAACTGCCAACCACGCAAAAAGGGCCAGGATAGCCTCCCGGGTGGTGCAGTGGTTAAGGGCGCTCTACTGCAGCGCCAGCTGTGCCATCAGAGACCCTGGGTTCGCGCCCAGGCTCTGTCGCGACCGGGAAGTCCGTGGGGCAATGCACAATTGGCCTAGCGTCGTCCAGGTTAGTGCGCGCTAACCAAGGTTGCCAGGTGCACGGTGTTTCCTCTGACACATTGGTGCGGCTGGCTTCCGGGTTGGATGCGCGCTGTGTTAAGAAGCAGTGCGGCTTGGTTGGGTTGTGTATCGGAGGATGTATGACTTTCAACCTTCGTCTCTCCCTAGCCTGTACGGAGTTGCAGCGATGAGACAAGATAGTAGCTAAAAACAATTGGATCCCACGAAATTGGGGAGAAAAAGGGGTGTACATTTTTTTTTTTTAAAGGGCCAGGATATCCAACTGCATTACAGATCAACAGGGAGCATGCCTCGGATGCTGCACTCTCCATCCCCCTCACTGATGGTATACCACTTTCCCTAGCAGTCTTATTTAAACACGACCTCTCCCAGACCCCCTCAATCCTCCTACAGATGAAGAGACGCTAAGCTAACGTTGAGACCTTTCAACTCTCTGACGGTTCATGTTGTTGGCCAGAACAAACGAGCCTCGGCAGGGTTGACCTTTGCTACCACAGCTGATGGTCTATTATGGGGATGTGGAGTGGACAGTAGAGTAAAGGACTTTTTTTACTTCACTTGGACACCACCAGTAGAAGAGTTTCCACAATAAGGCCTGACTGACCAATGACTATTATGAATAACCTAGCCTTCAGAGTCAGGGCTACAATAAGGCCAGACAAGTGTGTCTCTCCTCTTACCTCTCCTTTCCACTCTGACCCTGTTACAACCCTGGTCCTAAAGCAGGGCTGACACCATGCAGGTTGAAAATATTGTCAACCTGTTCGCCCTGGAAATACCCTGGGATAAAAATGCCAGTGTGAAAATGGCTATTGGAGAAAACCATGGATGGATTTCCAGTCACTATACATCTCACCTATGTACTCTCAAATCAGTGGTGGTGAGTGAAAGTAGACAATCAGGAAATTAAAGTAGTTTCTAGACAGACAGAATTAGGACATCACTGGTGGCTGAGGCTGAGACGGGCCCCTCCTGAGGTCAAGCCCAAGGCTGCTGGTTGGGGGACCCAGAGAGTGCTTCAGCGCTAATTAAAAGGTAAGAGTGGAAAAACAGCTCATCCACAGTACACTACAGGCCTTCAAGGACTAGGAGTTAAGTAACACACCCCAACATTTGCTCTTTCCTCCTCTCTTTGATCTGCCTCTCTCTCTCCGGAGCTGGGAAGGGCCCCATCTCTGCATTTTCCCAGAGTGGTTGAGGCAAAGCCATCTGGCCCGAGCTAGTCGACTGGATTTTTTTTGTAGATGGCTGGGGGATGTGGGAGAGAGCATTGAGGGGGGTGTAGCTAGAGACGCTGTGTGACTCCTCTGCCATGGAGGAGTCACCCCCCCCCCCCCCAAAAAAAAAGCAAGGTGTAACTACCAGCTATAGCTAACAAGGAGAAAATACATAACAATGCTTATCAGGTCAATAAGATCAGGAATGCGCATCTGATCATGATAACAGTTGTTAAGATAACAAGCAATCAATTTCAGGCTTTTCTTCATACAAAGGCTAACTGCCCAAGTTGTTTACATTGTTATCTTGTCTGATAGCCCAATAGGTTCTACTGAAATGATCTTCAGACAGAGCCCAGACATTAATTTACTGGAGAGTGACATCAAAAGAATATGATAAATTACTGAATGAATAAAACAAAAATGCAAGTTTAGCCTATACTTACTCTATGGAATTAATTATTAAAATCATGTTAAGAAGGGTGTACAGTCACTAAAACAAGTTTATGAGCATCTCACAGCAGACTTCTTCAAACAGCAGGGAAAATATACAATGTAACAGAAGAAGCTCTTCTACAGGAACTACACTGTTACATTTCACAGTAGAATTCAGTTACATTGGCCTTCCTCCTGCTGTTTGAAGGAGCCTAAAGTTGATACATTGTATTGTCTGCGGTGGAAGGATAATGGGCTGTAATTTACAATAATTAATTTATGCTGTACAAAAGAACACTTACCTACTGCGAGCGGCTATGTGGGTCTGTTTCCGTGAGAATTGTCAGGCATGAACACAACGGAAAACAACAGAACATCGAAGCAGCGGCGGAAAAACAGGTTCCTATGCACATACAGTGAGCACAAAAAAAGTCCTTCACTGTTTTTACAACAAAAGTCGGCTATTCAAAAGGAATCAGCCACGTTCTCGTCTTCTTTAAAAACGGTGTCCAAAATTAAATCGGTCGGGCGTTATTTGCACTCTCAACGGATGAGTTTGCGTGAACTTGAGCTCTTGGTTGATCATGTTTATTCATAATCCCATGGCATTGTATTAACAGGCGGTTTGTCAGTTGGCGAGCTAGTCACGTCTGTAAAAAGTTGGCTACAGCGAGCCAAATGTCTCTCCCTTTACACACCTCCTCTTTCCCTCTCTCTGACGTGGACTGTATATCGATACCCAAGGGGGTCTAGTTCTCTAGAGCTCTAAACTACTTTATTTTAAAATAGTATTTTTCTCCACGAGTCTCTCTCTCCCCTCCAACGTCCAGCCAACAGCTGAAAACGCTTGACATCATAGCCAACGCCAACAGACCATCTGGTATTGCCTGTTGCATTCAAATTTGGGACTCGAAGGGGGAGGTGGAGGCAGGCTAGGCTTAGATGGGTTTGAGTTTGTCTTCTACAATAAAAAACAATAATAATAATAATAATTGAGAATAGATTATAGAAAATATAGAAATGATTATAGATAATAGATAGGCTATAATATATAATAAATGTGTAATCATTTGTAATAATGTGTAATAAACTGCACTTGTGTGTGTGTGTGTGTGTGTGTGTAAGAGAGACGTTTTCAATAGAGCCGATTTTCTAATTGGGTGATTTGAACACAAACAATGTAAGCGACAAGACAATAAATTAGGAACAGGCAGGGGATCCTGCTTGCACATGGGGGGATGGAAGGAGATATTGGAAAAATACCCCACCTCCCAACCATCAAAAATCAACAGATATTTTAACACTTTTCCTGACAAACCCTGTTGCAAACCATACCACCACCACCCTCCTACTACACCTGGCCATAGCAGCATTATCACCAGTACCTTTATGACATTGAGGACTCTAACCCTTAACCCCTTTCTCATGACCTGGGGTTAATCTGTCTGAAAACCAACTGATTATAAATCAGTCACCCCACTGAAACAAAGCCTTACAACTTTTGCTTTCCAAAATGATTGTATATATTTATCTTGTTTTTCGGGGAGCAGTGTTCAATGACGCAATCTAATTTAAACTGAATTGTCTTTATACACAACCAATTTTAAGACAAATATAAGTAAACCTAGAACGTCGCATTTCCTTGAGTAATTTCTACATTTTCCTAAATAAAACAAACTCAAGAGGACATCTGCACACAATGACGCACTGTATTGTTCAAGAAGCTGAAGTACAGTATCATTCGGTGAACAGTATTTGATTGTAGTGTAGGTGTGGTCATTGTAATATTAAACCCTCATCTCTCTGTTCTGCAATGTTTATAAAGATCTGTGGCTGGATTTACTTCACCTGGGTTTGACTTGAAGCTGTCATTTTGCATTCTTCTCTCTAAGCTCTGTACAGTCCTGGGGTTCCAGTGCCATTAAAGACAGGCAGCATGACCAGACGTAGAGTCTATAGTGGGTCGACACGTTGGAGCAGTAGGTTGGTGTTCTGTACTGTAGCCTATACACATGGCACACATATGGGTACACAAGAAGGAGGATTTGATGTTCATATTTACAAGGCATTCTGTTTGACTGGAGGTGCAAAGGCTTTGAACGGCCTATAAAACAGCTTTTCTGTACTGCACGGGGAGGTGGGAAGTTCAGTCATCTTGAAGAGTAAATGAGTTCATGGGAACAGAACACTCCTAGAAAGAAAACAGCTATGGAGTTCTTGAAAATATCTTATTTTATACCTTTACACATTCTTATAGACACCGGTTGACATTCACACTTAAAAAAATAACTTTATTTAACTAGGCAATTCAATTAAGAACACATTTTTATTTACAATGACAGCTTTTGTGGAGCGATGCTTCGAGGGTGACTGTTGATGTGTGCAGAGGGTCCCTGGTTCGCGCCCGGGTATGGGCGAGGGGACGGTTTAAACTTATACTGTTACACAGAGATGTGTCCTATAAGGATCTTTGGTGGCAAATCTGATGGCCGAATGGTAAAGAACATCTAGCCGCTCGAGAGCACCCTTACCTGAACACCTTGGAGGTGTTCAAAACAAGGTTAAGGGCAGAGAAAGCTTGTTGGACAAAAACAAAGCTTTATTGTAGAGCGTTTAACACAACATCCGGGGAGGGACCAGCTAAGTATAAGACTATCATCTACATATAAATGGATGAGAGAGCTTCCTACTGCCTGAGCTATGTTGTTAATGTAAATTGAGAAGAGAAAGGCTCAAGCCTTGGGGTACTCCCTTGGTGACAGGTAGTGACTGAGAAAGCAGATGTCCTGACTTTAGTGCACTCTTTGAGAGAGGTAGTTCGCAAACCAGGCCAATGACCCCTCAGAAACAAATTCTCCTTAGCTGACCCACAAGAATGGTCTACAGTATGAAACCTTCGGCCAAGTCAATAAAAATAACGGCACAACATTGCTTAGAATCAAAGGCAATGGTGACATAATTTAGGACCTTTAAGGTTGCAGTGACACATCCATAACCTGAGCAGAAACCCGATTGCATACCAGAGAGAATACCATAGACATCCCTATAGTGTAACATCAAAATAAACAATTAATTTGATCTAGTATACTACTCTATTGGTTAATTACATCCCTCATTGGCCCCCCCAAAAAACAGTCAATATTTAATATCTGGGTCCTCATTCTTATAACAGGACACACAATCGTCGTGTTTGTACAGGCCCAGACCACTCCTGTGCCTCTCCCATCCCGGCTCTGTGGGCTAGGGGCTTGACCGGATGCTAGCGACAGGAAGTGGCTAACATGCTCCAGATGTAAGGACCAGAGGGACAACCCCCACCGCAGCTGGGAAAGGTGGGAGACCACAGACCCTGACGGTAAAGACTGGGATCCCTCTGAACCCACCCACTTTCTTCCCTTCCTAACAGCAACATGGTCTAGGGAAATAGAGATAGGCAAATACAGGTAGAACCAGTAAAAAGACAGACAAATTAAGCCAACAGTACAGAATAGTTATTTTGCTCATTTGAGATAATGAACAAGGGGGTAGTCAGTAAAGATTAGGGAAGTTGAAATGTTGAAGGATTATGAATAAAAATGCATAAAATCTATTCAGTAGGAGAGAAATACTTTTAACATTGGTTCTTTCACCCACTGAAATATTTCCTGCTTTGCCCGATTAAATCCACCAGGAAATTGAGTTGGTGGTTGACAGAATCTACTCTACACAGTAAAACAATGAAATGTGCCTCCTAGTGGTGAAAAGGGCACAGTGCTGGTGTGTAAAATCAGCATGAGTGGATGAGCATACCCCACCGACGCAACAAACGTTTCACTCACATTTCATTACTTTTTTTGTTTGTTTAATCAACGTATGCAGGTTTTACCCTGAACTCTAACATGAGAAACTACTTTCTGAAAACAGCTTTTTAAAAACAGCAGATATATTTCCCAGGTGTTTAGTAATCTGCTGATTACTGAACACCTGCAGTTGAAACAATCTTGAGTTTATATAATTTGCTTCCCAAATGGAATAGGGTGCCATTTGGGACACACACATGGATAGAACAACCTAGTTTGAGGTAACACATTCTAAAACCTGGGCATTGACCGTACAATCCCTATATTGGCTTGGCTGGTCCTTTGAAATGAATACAAAACATTGAAGGATACTCAAAAAAGAGATTGAAGAATATAAACGACAAAAACATTTAAAAAAAAAACATCCTTGAACGAACATCCTACACTTCCTCATACTGCAAGACATCATTACTGCCAAAAACAAAATAAACACCATGGTGTGTGTTCTTATAAGGATGTGAAAACAGTGGATACAATAAGCGACCAGACCACACAACCAACCAGTCGTTTTAACCACCTTAATTATACAATAGCCTTACCATCCGCTCCTTACAACAACGATTAAACAAACACATGGAAATATTTAGGATGAATTAACAGTGAGCTGTCAATCAGGACTAGAATCTTTTCCAAATTGGTTAGTACAGGCAAAGGGGGAGGAGTCATCAATGCACCATGTTACCTAAAAACCTGGGGTTCTCTCCCTCTCTGGTCTTTTGTCTGAGAAGACTTGTATACCGCCTTCTCTGAGAAATATTTGGTAAGTGAGGGTCCATGTTCCCCATCCTTAGTCTACACACAACCCCATAGAGGCATGGTGTATGATGATGCTTCAATCAAATTGGGTCCAAATGGATGCCTCACATTGTTGGTGAATGAGCTGAGCTTTTCCCTTTCTCTGTAAAGCACATATGTGGAAAAGCGCTATACAGAATAAATCTAAATCAAACTGAAGACTTCTCCTCTAATCATCTTCATCATCGTCAATCAGGACCCTCTGTCGTTTGCGCTTGGCAGGGGCGGAGTGCGCCTCCCTGTCTGAGTCAGCGCCCCCGTCTGCCCCCAGGTCCATAGTGAGAGGAGAGTCCTCTGTCAGGAGAGGAGACGGCAGTGTTAGCAATACAGCCCCATGTTTAAATGTCGTAGTAAATAATCTTTAAGCCTGGATGCCAGACCGTTTCTTCTGTAACAAACAGCAGTCATTGCCTAAACAGACTGGCACCCAGGCTATCATTTCTAGTTTATGGGTAAAAAAAACTAATATGACTAGATTATGATTAGACGACAGCACAGTACCTTCATCCTCATCACTGTCCAACACCACTCGGCTTCTCTTGGTGGAGGTCTTCTTCTCTGAAGATCTGTGATGGTAAAGGAGAAGAGAAAAGTCAGAACAGAACAGAGATATGCTATTACATAATAGAATGGAGAAGTGTCTCACCTCTGAGGTGCACTGTCTGAATCTTCAACAGGTGTGAAATCTGGGAAAAGACAAATGTCATGGTAGATATAAAAGTGGGTGTTTCCGAATATAAAGTAGTTATTCATATTCCCATTTTTAGTAAGACAAAATAGCAGCCGTATTAAACTTAGAAATGTGTAAAGAGTTTGGAAATATTACCTTGTCTCTTAATAAAGTCATGGTTAACAAAGCAACAGCGTGGGATCAATCCTACGAGACCTCCACCGTTAATCAGTTACAAGAGGTATAAACTGAGTAGGAGATAACAGCTAATATATAGCGCCATTCTTTCAACCAGGGCACATAGGGTTCTGGTCAAAACTAGTGCACTATATAGTGAATAGGGTGCCATTTCAGACAACCAATGTCTAATCTGCTGACCTGTGTGTTCTGCTGAGGCAGAGGGCTGTTTCATCTTGCGGGCCAGCAGCAGGGCTCGGAGGGCCTGGGCTCTCTGCTCGTGAGAGTCTGCCTCCCCCTGCTGCTGTTCCTGGATGGGGCTCCCTGGGGTTGGCTGTTCCGACTCCTCTGCCCCCGCTGCTAGGGCATCCTGACTATGGCTAAGGACCTCCGCCGCTCCCCTCAGCTGGGATGGTCTCATCTGGGCTGGGATCCTCCAGAATGACTCCTAATCGATCACCAGACACACAGAGGAAATGTATTACCTATACAGTAGTCTATGGGAAAGCATGTTGAAAAACATCACTTCACCGCCTTTTATGAATGCAACTTTCTCAAAGTTTCAGTGCCTCATATCAGCCAAATCTTGCATATAATTAATTAAATTGAAGATTATTCCTATAATTTTAATCATGTGGGTAGGACAAAAAATATAGAAATAGCAGAGTTCTCTCCTAAAGCCAACCTGTTCATCAGCTGGTGCTCGGACCCCTATTTTCCGTAGTAACCTCTGAAAGCTCTTTTTCTCCATGGCATCCTCGTTCTCCTCAGTCAGAGGGACAATTGGCACGGGCTGAAACAAGCCTGATGGCGAAAATAGAACGTTAACTGCCACAATAAAGCACAAATTTCCTCAACCACACTTCAAGAATGCAGCAATTCACATTGATAAAGAAAAGCAAAATGCTCAATGCTGCGTTGTTTCCCCCCAATATTTTTCAGGTCACATTTTTTAAAAGTGGATTATTACTCACCTTCTTCCTCGCGGTGATCTGCCGTTCTGTTCAGGCAGTTCTGTAGCCACAACAGGGGTCCTGACATACCTGTTACGAAATACAGCTTTAGGGACCATTTATCAACTGTTGACCAACACCAACTGTTATGTGACCTTCTTGCCCATATTAAATCTTCTTTGATTAGCTTGTGTGATGTTAAAATGAAAAGAACATACTACTATACTGACACACAGAAGGGGTAGTCTGTACTGAAAACGTACTGTAAACATGAATGCTCTGCTCTCACCTTCCTGCCGTAGAGTGTACACCATGGTCCTCAGACTGGCATTCTTCTCAACCATGCTCTCCCTCTCTGCCATCCAGCTTTTCCTCCCTCTGGCTGCCGGAGCCTGTCTCTCCAGCTCCTCCCCCTCGCTCTCCTCTTCGTCTTCTTCCTCCTCCTCCTCCTCCTCCTCGTCCATGGGCTCTTCGGTTAGACCTCCAGGGAGATGAGCCAGGAACTCTTCTTCAGTCTAACAGATTACACACAAATACTTTAATAATAGTGGTGCTAGTTTTATGACATTTCTAGATCGCCAACCTATTCTATAATACTGGACACCCAGTATTACAATAAGAGACAAAAACAACAAAAAAAAGTTAAATAAATTCATGTCACCATTCCCATCGCGGCGCTCTTCCCCGGAGCGTTAGGGTTGCGCCGTCTCTTCTTGTGGAGTTCCCGTCGGTCAGAGACCAGGCCCATGCTGAGCAACTTCTCCACCATGCGGGCCCGGGAACGTTTAGCCGTCACCTTTTTCAGGATGTTCCCCAGCACATCTACAGAAATGTAACAACCACTCAGAACTGGGTTCAAATGATATCTGAATTCAAAATACTTCAACTGGGCTTTATTGAGCTTGTCTAGCACAAAGGAATCAATAGAACGGTCACAAAACAGCAAATTCGGAAAGCTTTCCAACACAGGTCTGCAACCATTATCACCATGGAGACAAACAAATATGGCAACCGTTATCGCCATGGTAACATGGTATAGCATGGGAATCAAGGGCGCCTTCAGAACGTACCATCGGAGTCTCTGAACTCCTCAAACAGCATCTGTAGCTCTTCTTCCTGCTCCTCTGTCCACAGAACAATACGAGTGCCTTTCCTTCAGGGATGTCAAATCAGAAGCTATAGGTCAGGCTGTGTCCTTTCCATAATCTAACTAGCACTGACAAGTAAACAGTACGTTACATCTACGGACATTAATATGGAATAGGTTCTCTATGGTAAAAGCTATCAGGTGACAGGATGTAGCCTAGACATGAAGCCCCCTTGAATGACACGGACTAACCTCTGTTTCTTCAGGTCTTTTACACTGTCCACCAGTCCCATCGCCACCAACTGGGCCACCACCTGCCGACGCGTACGGGTGGTGTTGCTAAGCAACGGCAGCAGAGTCTCAACAATGTCGGGCACTGTGATAGAGCGAGAGTCAAAGGTTCAGAGACAATATGGGACAAGCATTCATGAACATACATTACCAGTCAAAAGTTTAGACACAATCATTCCAGGGTTTTTCTTGATTTTTTTACATCGTAGAATAATAGTGAAAACATCAAAACTATTAAATAACACATGGAATCATGTAGTAAACGAAAATAGTGTTAAAACAAATCAAAATATATAATATATTTGAGATTCTTCAAAGTAGCCACCATTTAACTTGATGACAGCTTTGCACACTCTTGGCATTCTCTCAACCAGCTTCAATTAACAGGTGTGCCTTGTTAAAATGTATGGAATTTATTTTAATGCGTTTGAGCCAATAAGTTGGGTTGTGACAAGGTAGGGGTGGTATACAGAAGATGGCCCTATTTAGTAAGAGACCAAGTCCATATTATGGCAAGAACAGCTCAAATAAGCAAAGAGAAACGACAGTCCATTACTTTAGGACATAAAGGTCAGACAAAGTGGAAAATATCATGAACTTTGAACGTTTCATCAAGTGCAGTCGCAAAAACCATCAAGCACTATGATGAAACTGGCTCTCATGAGGACCGCCACAGGAAAAGAAGACCCAGAGTTACCTCTGCTGCAGAAGATAAGTTCATTAGTTACCAGACTCAGAAATTGCAGCCCAAATAAAATCTTCAGAGTTCAAGTAACAGACACATCTCAACATCAACTGTTCAGAGGAGACTGCGTGAATCAGGCCTTCATGGTCAAATTGCTGAAAAAAAACACTGCCAACCATTAATAAGAAGAAGAGACTTGCTTGGGCCAAGAAACATGAGCAATGGACCTTAAACCGGTGGAAATCTGTCCTTTGGTCTGATGAGTCCAAATTTTTGATTTTTGGTTCCAACCGTCATGTCTTTTTGAAAGGCAGAGTAGGTGAAAGGATGATCTCCGCATGTGTGGTTCCCACCGTGAAGCATGGAGGAGGTGGTGTGATGGTGATTTGCTGGTGACACTGATTTATTTAGAATTCAAAACACACTTAACCAGCATGGCTACCACAGCATTCTGCAGCGATACGACATCTGGTTTGCGCTTAGTGGGACTATCATTTGTTTTTAAACAGGACAATGACCCAACACACCTCCAGGCTGTGTAAGGGCTATTTGACCAAGAAGGAGAGGGATGGAGTGCTGCATCAGATGACCTGGCCTCCACAAATCACCTGACCTCAACCCAATTGAGATGTTTTGGGATGAGTTGGACCACAGAGTGAAGGAAAAGCAGCCAACAAGTGCTCAGTGTAATTGGGAACACCAACACGGCTGAAAAAGCATTCCAGGTGACTACCTCATGAAGCTGGTTGAGAGAATGCAAAGTGTGTTCAAAGCTGTCACAAAGGCAACACAAAGTACTTTGAATCTCAAATATATTTTGGTTTGTTTAACACTTTTTTGGTTACTACATGATTCCATATGCATTATTTCATTGTAGAATCAAAACTATGTAGAAAATAGTAAAAATAAAGAAAAACCCTTGAATGTGTAAGTGTGTCCAAACCTTTGACTGGTACTGTATGTATGGGATGGCTATGCCATAAAACACCAGATAGATGAAAGGATTGGTGATAAAAGTACAGGAAATTCAGAGGGGAGTGATGTCCTTTGTTTACCTTCAGAGTCACGGTGCTCCTCGTAGAGTGTTCGCAGCTCATCCTCTTCCTCTGGCGTCCATTTTGCTTTCTTATTAGACCCCTCTCTGAGACGAGCATGAGAACAATAAATTACTTTTAAAAATGGAAACCTTGAAAAGCATTAAGTGTAGGAGAACACAGACACTTATTTAACTGACACCCAGGCGCACACACACACCCATCTCCAGGCTTGCTGTAGCCCTCTGTCATCTCGCGGGCAGCTCCCACACTCTTCCAGAAGAGCAGCTCTACAAAAGCCTTGTTGTTTTTAGCCGCCAGGGCAAAGAAACGGTTCAGCACAAACTTAGCAAAGGTCACCAGCTCCTGTAGGGGGAAGAGAAAAATATTGGAACATGTAAGTGTATTAGATTCCATGTGCCTTGGTTACAGGATTTTAAATCCGAAGGGACTTGATATGTAATTTGAGTTACATGTGAGTATCTCCGGTAAAGATTCAGACCATCATTAGCCTGAAGCTGGTCCGCTCGCTTACAAATGCTCTCGTCTTTTCAGTTCATTGGTTCATTAATCAACTTCAAAACGGCATCACAATCATTCCTCCCCTACGTGTGAGATTACACTAGAGAGCTCCCAGGGTAGCACCCATCTACCCCAGTGTTTTGGTGGTTCAGGTTCATTTATCAGGCACAAAACAGACCGAAACAGAGAGGGACTAGCTGAACTTGTCTAATAAACACTTAAAATTTTCCATTGCAACATTTTGCTACGGTGTTCCCTAATGAACGGGACCCTGGTTAACCTTATAGGCAGTGGAGGCAGGGTCTCCTAGGATCTTGTTGAAGAGGTAGAAGACAGAAAGCTGGAAGAGCAGGGCGTCCATCTTAAGGTCGACGGCCAGGCGGTGCAGCATGCGTGTGATGCAGTGGTTGGTGTGGGGGGAGTTCTGGGAGTAAGACCGGAGCAGGAGCAGGTAGGGACGTACGACGTTGGGGTTGGCAAACCTGGTGGGCAGGGCACATTGGGCAGTGAAGAGTTAAAACGGTCAGTGTTATCACAGGGCAAATGGAGTGTCTGGGGCTTATTCATTACAGTTTTAACATGTTCTGTTTTGTAAATGTTTTTATCACTAGTTCTTCGTATTCAGGAGCCTGACACGGAGGCCCTGGTGATGCAAATCTGAGATCACGTGTAGTGTAAACACTCAATTTGTGTCCCTCACCTCTTGATGAAGTCCAGGAAGTTGAACTCCGTCTCAGACACGCGTACAGACTCCAGCTCTTCCTCCTCCTCCAACTCTCCATCCTCCTCCTCCATCCCAGGTTCAGGGGGAGGTGGTCCTCAAAACAAAACAGTGTTTCTTAATCTACTTTATTTTTGTAGATATTAATGCATCTGCTAATATACACGTCAGATTAAATCATATCAATCCCATATTTGATAAATTACCAGGCCAGTGATGTAGTCAAGTCGCCAAACCGAGTCCAAGTCGAGTCCCAAGTACCTAGTGTTCGAGTCCAAGTCCTTTATACTTGAGTCACTTGGTAGTACTAAAAGCTGGTAGACTTTGTTACATTGTTGCAAATTTGTAAGGCTAACTACATAATACAGCTATATAACATTAGCTGTTGTAGCTAGTATGTTTAATTATACAAAAGAGAGATTTTCTGACAAAGTCACCACTGGTCGAGTCCTAGTCGAGTTACTTGTCATGAAAATTGTGAATCAAGTCAGAGTCAAGTCGAGTCCTGGACTCGAGTACTACCAACAGCGCCACAGAGACACTCACTGGGCAGGTTGGCAATGAGGATCTGTTTGAGGAGCTCCAGTTCCTCCTCTGGCTCCACATCAGCTGAACCAAACACATCTCCCTCTGGCCACACCTCCCTATGATAGAAATATAGAAAGAGAATTATGACAACCACCATGTTTGTTATTGTAAAGTGAATGGCCTAAAAAGTAGCTTCGGATCAAAATGCTGTTTTGACTCTTGGTGGATCGACCCACGTGGATGTAGGGCACTTTGAGTTTAAGAAAAGCACTACCAAAATAAATAATAATATTGTAGTGTTCAATGGCGGATGCATCTATAACCGATTTTCCCAAAATAAGTCTATGAGAGCAGAGTCAGATTGAGTGTGGGACTGACCTCGCGGCTCGTAGCAGGCCCAGAGCCTCAGGGCCCAGTCTGTTGAGCAGGGTATCCTGGACACGCACCATGGCCTCAGTCCTCTGCTCCTCCAGGGGAGTCTCAGACGCAGCGTCAAATGGCACAGCGCCCTCTGTCAGAGCCTCCGACAACTGCAGCCATACAAACAGACCCAGATTTAGCACTCATACACATTAACAGCAACACACTAGGGCTGCATCTCAATAGATTAAACAATCTTCCTCTACTTGTCTCCTGTCCTCCAGCTGCACTGATCTACACATACAATAGGGGAAAGCCATATGGCATTTGCTTTCACCAGTGAATATTATGAAGGAAACGAGACAGAGAGAGGAAGCCACTTTAGACAACCGAGATGCACCCATGAACTCCTCCCTAGCTGTCTGTTAACAGTGTAATGCTACAACATGAAGCCATGAAAGCACCAAGCAACAATCTGCCTCAGTAAATGGAATGGAGTCTGGTGGTGAGTAGACGAGACAAGCTAGCTGCTCCATGTGTTAACTGTCCCCTGGCTGATCCCCAAGGCTGATCCCCAAGGCTGATCCCCAACAGTGACCTGAAAGCTAGTGGCCCTCAGCTCCTCTGCCACGGCCCCCCACGTCTCCTCCAGTTCCTCGGGGGTGGTCTCTGCTGCAGTCGGATTCTTCCGGCCCTTAGACTTCTTACGCTTCACACGCTTCCTCTGCAGAAGGAGGGAAGCAGAGTTGGATAACAGAAAATAAATCATATGAAGTGGAACTGAATCGACATATAGCCAGATACCCTTTTTGTAAATAACGAACTGTAGGGCTGTCATTTGATGCATGTTCAAGTCAACAATAATCCATTTTCAGAAACAAATGAAAGTTCAGCAACTTCACTATTTGACAAAATATCACCTTGCACATTCCTTTCACCCCTCTAGTGGCCCCCATCTGTCTGTGAGTAGAGAGTGAGGCTCACCTGCACCACCAGGTTGTTGCGTCCCTTGCAGAAGCGCTCCAGCATGCGCAGGAAGAGGTGGGTGGACTCCACCAGGTCCCTGAGGAATGTGCGAGGCTGCTTTGTCTCATCAAACTTCCTCAGCAGGGTCAAGAAGATCTCTCTGTACTCCATCAGGTAGAAAATGTTACCTGGAAGGGAGACAGAGGATTTAGAAAAATAATGAAAGAGGAAACAAAGAAGAGAAGAGGAAACGACAAGAGGTGGAGAGAAGAGCGGAAGACCGGAGAAGCGTCTCACTCTTGATGACGTTCGCGCTCTGTCTGATGTCCTCGTCTCGGGAGCGGTCCATCTCGTTCACCGTCAGCAGCAGCTCCTGATACGCCTTCAGAGCCAGGTGCATCCTGGAAGAAACATGCAAAAATGTATTTCTTACATGTTCAAAGCGAGAGATACACAGAAATGTACAAGCCATCCTCCATGTGGGCTCCATACGGTCCACGATAACATTCGAATTAGACTTCAAAACTTTTAGTGCCAACATGGCTCCCTTAAAAAAATAACCCTGTTTTCCACACTCACCTACGGGACCAGGACGAGGCCTCCTTGCGGTCGGTGAGCATCATCTCGTAGTAATTGGTGATGTTGCGCTCAATAAAGTGGAAGGCACGGATGGACATTGTCTCAGAGACCAGGTCAGCACGGAAACCGTTGCCGCGGTTAAAGGCCATGAAGAAGCTGAGAGCCCATAGGTAGTAGGTCTCGTCGTGCTGCTGCGCCTGTTCCCTGATCAGTCCCTCCTGTGGAAGCAGACAGAGAGACTAGCTGTGAGTGATGTTGCAAACTGCACTGAGCTCAGATCTGTTTGCATAGATAGGACTGAGAGTCTGTAATGTGACCGCTGTGCCTAAACAGGCCTCAAACCACTGTTATATTGTGCAACATAGGGCTTTATTCAATCAAAATGTGGTAACTGAGTTTCTGGGATAAAGTTTTTAAATTTTTTTAAGTCCACTATTTCACCATCCAAACACACCTTTTCGCTGTGCAGGAAGAATGTTGCTTTTGACTGGGCCAGGAAGCCAGTAACTCAACTTGGATGTAACTGGATTCACAATGTTACACAGCAACTTTCAGGAAAATATGGTTACTTTCAGAATTACAGTCAGAGTCCCTGTCTACCAATAATCTCTCCTTCCCAAAGTATGCACTTGTTCACTTCCTTTCAAGGATAAAAAAAGACAGGCAGACAGACTGGTATATGGGAACTCCCTCTACGACAGTCTTATTCAAACCTTTTACAGCAGTCTTATTCAAACTTTTTAAGCGGGAACTGAATTGAACAAGAATTGAATGTTATTTGTCAATGGAAAAATGTATTTACATTTTTATATACAAAGGAAAAATGTATTTACATACAATGCTCAAAAAAATAAAGGGAACACTAAAATAACACATCCTAGATCTGAATGAATGAAATATTCTCATTAAATACTTTTTTCTTTACATAGTTGAATGTGCTGATAACAAAATCACACAAAATGATCAATGGAAATCAAATTTATCAACCCATGGAGGTCTGGATTTGGAGTCACACTCAAAATTAAAGTGGAAAACCACACTACAGGCTGATCCAACTTTGATGTAATGTCCTTAAAACAAGTCAAAATGAGGCTCAGTAGTGTGTGGCCTCCACGTGCCTGTATGACCTCCCTAAAACGCCTGGGCATGCTCCTGATGAGGTGGCGGATGGTCTCCTGAGGGATCTCCTCCCAGACCTGGACTAAAGCATACGCCAACTCCTGGACAGTCTGTGGTGCAACGTGGCGTTGGTGGATGGAGCGAGACATGATGTCCCAGATGTGCTCAATTGGATTCAGGTCTGGGGAACAAACGGGTGGGCCAGTCCATAGCATCAATGCCTTCCTCTTGCAGGAACTGCTGACACTCCAGCCACATGAGGTCTAGCATTGTCTTGCATTAGGAGGAACCCAGGGCCAACCACACCAGCATATGGTCTCACAAGGGGTCTGAGGATCTCATCTCGGTACCTAATGGCAGTCAGGCTACCTCTGGCGAGCACATGGAGGGCTGTGCGGCCCCCCAAAGAAATGCCACCCCACACCATGACTGACCCACCGCCAAACCAGTCACGCTGGAGGATGTTGCAGGCAGCAGAACGTTCTCCACGGCGTCTCCAGACTGCCACTTCTGTCACATGTGCTCAGTGTGAACCTGCTTTCATCTGTGAAGAGCACAGGGCGCCAGTGGCAAATTTGCCAATCTTGGTGTTCTCTGGCAAATGCCAAACGTCCTTCACGGTGTTGGGCTGTAAGCACAACCCCCACCTGTGGACGTCGGGCCCTCATACCACCCTCATGGAGTCTGTTTCTGACCGTTTGAGCAGACAAACTGCTCTGGCAGTGCTCCTCCTGCTCCTCCTTGCACAAAGGCGGAGGTAGCGGTCCTGCTGCTGGGTTGTTGCCCTCCTACGGCCTCCTCCACGTCTCCTGATGTACTGGCCTGTCTCCTGGTAGCGCCTCCATGCTCTGGACACTACGCTGACAGACACAGCAAACCTTCTTGCCTCAGCTCGCATTGATGTCCCATCCTGGATGAGCTGCACTACCTGAGCCACTTGTGTGGGTTGTAGACTCCGTCTCATGCTACCACTAGAGTGAAAGCACCGCCAGCATTCAAAAGTGACCAAAACATCAGCCAGGAAGCATAGGAACTGAGAAGAGGTCTGTGGTCCCCACCTGCAAAACCACTCCTTTTTTGGGGGTGTCTTGCTAATTGCCTATACTTTCAACCTGTTGTCTATTTGCACAACAGCATGTGAAATGTATTGTCAATCAGTGTTGCTTCCTAAGTGGACAGTTTGATTTCACAGAAGTGTGATTGACTCGGAGTTACATTGTGTTGTTTAAGTGTTCCCTTTATTTTTTTGAGGAGTGTATATATATATAAAAATGTAAATACATTTTTCCATTGACAAATAACATTCAATTATTTTTTTATCAAATACAATACATTTACATTTATTTTCTTTAAAGGTGCAATATGCAGAAATCGCTCCTCGATATCTTTTCAATAACCTCAATGATTTTATTTTCAGCTGTTTGAAGCTGGTGTACTAAACAGCAAGCAAGATGCAAAAACATTTACGAATGGGAAACATAGAAGTAGAGCACATCAAACAGATGATCTACCGCGTCAAACTTGCTTTCAACAAGAAGGACATCTAGAACTCACATTTATATGTGAATTTGGTCCCGTCGCCCAAAAAGTTACATACTGCAGCTTTAAATCTTGGCGACCCCACTGACCCAGACTTTGAGTACAACTGCTCTAGGCCAGGCCAACACCAATCCAATGCTTTTAAATAATGAGGAGTAATGAACGAGTACACACTTCAGGAGGAAGGACATATTATTGTGACGCACACCCTATATTGGGCAGTACACCCCCTCCAGTGTGATAGTCATTTCTTTGGCCATCATGCCGTGTTGTGACCCCTTCTCCTCACCTTGACCAGGTACATGAGGCGATTATAGCAGTTCTCCAGGAAGTCCATGCAGAACTCGCGCAGGAAGAGGCGCACGTTGAGGGCCGAGCGGCGTTTGCCCTCCGAGTCTCGAGCGTGCAGCTTCCGCTTGGGCACACGTCTCACCGCCTTGCCTTCATCGTGGGTGTAGTTCTTGAACTAGGAACAAAGACATGTAAGAAGGGACCGGTAGGATAACGAGAAAGGACAGATTTAACTACTTGACATTTCAGCTTGGAAATGCAAATGTTGGTTTTTCCATTCGTTATAATAGCTTTGACCTTTATCTAGGAAACCTGCTTCAAATGCCAACTCCCCGGTAATACAATTTTGGGGTACTGCTCTAGGATTTCGCACTCACGTTGTGAAGGCCTCGGTGGTAGATCACATCTTTCTCGCCAATGGACTTGAGTCCCTGAACCACATACGAGCCTCCAAAGCGAGAGTGTCTGAAAGAGAGGGAAAGGCATCAGACAATTCTGAAAGTATTTTTTTTACCTGGCATCTCTCCAAAGCAGTGGAGGCTGCTGAGGGGAGGAAGGCTCATAATATTGGCTGGAATGGAGGAAATGGAATGGCTTCAAACACATAGAAACCATGTATTTGGATTCCATTCCACTTACCCCGCTCCAGCCATTATCACAAGCCTGTCCGCCCCTATTAAGGTACCACCAACCTCCTGTGCTCTAGAGCATATCACACTCTCTTCAACTGCTCTGAGGTCAGATGGTATCTAATCTACATCTAAAGAGCATGTCTTGCTGAGAAAAACTGCAGAGATCAGTGTAGTTACCGGGTTCCTCTCTGGAGGGTGCGGCTGCGTTTCTCCGCTTGCTCTTTTTGTCGTAGTGCCTCCAGCTCCTGGGCATCTCTCTGTTTCTCCTGAGCTGAACGAGCCTGACCCGCACTCACCAGGAGTTCCGGCGTCTGCAGGGAGGGAGAATATAGAATCAGAATCAATAGAATGGACCCTTTCATTAAAAGTAATAGTCTGTGGGCTGTGTATCGGCAGCCATATTGGGTGTAGCAGAAGCTGGAATGTTTGATTAATTCTAAGCCTTTTAGGTCATAATGCATAAGATTACACAGACAGGTACCTAGTCCTAGATCAGCAACCCTACTCTGCGATACATTATGGATATGGGCCCAGGTGTCTCCCTCTCTGGTCTCACCTGGTCTCTGAACATGAGGGAGATGACCTCCAGCACATGCATGCTCCACTGCTGCTCGCTCTGTGCAGAGGCCAGGAACTTGATCAGGTCATCTAGACCACTCATGTGGATGGCCCACAGCAGCTTGTCATGCACACTGGCATCATCATCCACGTTCTACAGCCATACCAGAGGAGAAAGGAGGGAGGAAGCAGAAAAGGATAGGAGATGGGGAGGAGATAGGGAGAGGAAAAAGAGAATAGGTAGGTAGAGAGAGAGAAGAGAAGAGATGCAAGAGAAAGAAATAAAGGATGGGGAGTAGTGAAAGGTAGGAAAACAGAAAAGACAGTGAGAAAGAGAGTTCAATACGATGAGAGATTGACAGATGAACCAAGGCTAAAAAACAACCATTTTAAAATAAAAAATAAAATAAACTTTTTTTTTTTTTTTTTAACTCGGCAGGGTCTGCTGCTTGGGAATGTACCGAATGGGGTCACAGCACGACCTGACACAGTGAACTCTGACCTTCTCCTCGTAGGGGTCAGCGGGGACATGCAGTACATTCCTGACCAGCAGCAGAATCCTCTCAATCAGCAGGTTGTCTTCCTCCTGCCTCTGCTCCCAGTCCTGACCGACAGAGACAGATAAAGGGAGAGAGAATCATTTAACACAGAGCCACTGTTTCTCACTCTTATTTTTTGGAAAAGACCAGGATTATTTGTGGAGGACTCCATTCTGTGGTGTTGTAGTCTGAAAGTATAACACTCACCAGTTGCAGCAGGGTGTACAGGGTCTCACTCAGAACTCCAAACACCTTTTCATTGGCAAAAGCCTGAGGAAAGGGAGAGACACAAGGAGACGAGTCAACCATACACATCATACTGCTACATACAATCATTCCGTATTCCTCCCTCTACCCCTTAGAATGGGCTCAAATAGATAATCACAGAGGATGTTTTCCAAATGGCCCCAATAGAGCTCTGGTAAAAGGTACTATAAAAGGGAATACGGTGTAGGTCTGGGAGATTATATATACACACACACACACTGAACAAAAACAAAGGCAACATGCAACAATTTTTAAGATTTTACTAAGTTACAGTTCATATAAGGAAATCAATCTATTGAAATAAATTGAGCAGGCTAATCTATGGATTTCACATGACGGGGCAGGGGTCCAGCACCTTGACAGCCAGGCCTATCCACTGGGGAGCCAGGCCCAGCCAACCACAAAAGGGCTTTATTACAGACATAATCCTCAGCAGCTCAGCAGTGTTGACATACCTATTTGTAAGCATTTCTCCTTTGCCAAGATAATCCATCTACATGACAGGTGTGGCATATCAAAACGCTGATTAAACAGCATGATCATTACAACGGTGCACCTTGTGCTGGGGACAATGAAAGGCCACTTTAAAATGTGCAGTTTTGTCACACAATACAATGCCACAGATGTCTCAAGTTGAGGGAGCAAGCAATTGGTATGCTCACCTCAGGAATGTCCAGCAGAGCTGTTGCCAAGGATTTTAATGTTAATTTCCCAACCAATAAGCCACCTCGAACTTCGTTTTAGAGAATTTGTCAGTACGTCAGTACGTCCAACCGGCCTCACAAGCTACATGTATGGCGTTGTGTGGGCGAGCAGTTTGCTGATGTCAACGTTGTGAACACCCCATGGTGGTGGGGTTATGGTAGGGGCAGGCATAAACTACAGACAATGAACACAATTGCATTTTATCGATGGCAATTTGAATGCATTGTTGTGCATTAATCCACCGCCAGCATGATAATCCACGACCCCATGTCACAAAGATCTGTACACAATTCCTGAAAGCTGAAAATGTCCCTGTTCTTTCATGGCCTGCACACTCACCAGACATGTCACCCACTGAGCATGTTTTAGATGCTCTGGATTGACATGTACACGACAGTGAGTTCTAGTTCCAGCCAATCTTTTATTTTACCTTAATTTAACTAGGTAAGTCAGTTAAGAACAAATTCTTATTTACAAAGATGGCCTAGGAACATTGGGTTAACTTGTTCAGGGGCAGGACAGATTTTTACCTTGTCAGCTCGGGGATTCGATCTAGCAACCTTTCGGTTACTGGCCCAACGCCCTAACCACTAGGCTACCTGCCACCCCGATCTCCAGCAACTTCGTACAGCCACTGAAGAGGAGTGGGACAACATTCCACAGGCCACAATCAACAGCCTGATCAGCTTTATGCGAAGGAGATGTCACATTGCATGATGCAAATGGTGGTCAGCAGATACTGACTGGTTTTCTGATCCACGCCCCTACTTAAAAAATATATATATCTGTGACCAACAAAATCAATGCATATCTGTATTCCCAGCCATGTGAAATCCATAGAATAGGGCCTAATGAATTTACTTCAATGGACTGATTTCCTTATATTAAAACTGTAACACAGTAAAATCTTTGAACATTGTTGCATGTTACGTTTGTATTTAAATTCAGTATAGCCGTCTAATCTTTATTTTATCAAATGTGCAAGGAGCATGGAAATACGTATTTTTTTAAAGGAACTTGCTTAGACATTCACATTCTGAAAAATAAGCATTTTCTTATCCAGGTAGGCCATTTCAACACGTAAACAAAGTCAACAGGCTGTGTTCTAAAACAGTTGGAGACAGACGTAACAGTTCAACTGTTCTACCTTGTTAGCAAGCAAACAGATTCAAAAAGGCTAGACTTTAAATCTAAAGATTAGCTGGCTACTGACTAGCAGGGGGCTTGTGTTTGAGAGATTGTTTATGAGTCCTGTGTTATTTTTCTATAGTGTCTGCTACCAGAAGTTAGTCAGTATTAGTGGATGTGCATTATGCGTGGGTCTGGTTACATTTGTAACAAAAAGGACATTTTCATAGATTTGAAAACCAGATCAGTAACTATTGCAAAAAATGTTTTTCTAAAATAATTAAATTATTAGTGGTCTTATGGTTGAAGGATTATATTTAGGCTACGTATAATTTTACAAGCCCCGAATTCAGTAGATTATTCCTGACTGTTTGAAATGCAGTGTATAGGTGACTTGTTTGAGATAAATGGGTTAGGGTTAAAAATAGAGATGATTTTTGGGCCCTATCACCTCCTTATAGGGTGCAATTTGGGACACAACCATTGGGGCATCAGGTAGTCTAGTGGTTAGTGCGTTGGGCCAGTAACCGAAAGGTTTCTGGATCAAATCCCCGAGCTGACAAGCTAAAAATCTGTCATTCTGCCCCTGAACAAGGCACTGTTCCCTGGTAGGCCGTCATTGTAAATAATAACTTGTTCTTAACTGACTTGCCTAGTTAAATAAAGGTGAAATGTAAAAAATAAAAACACACCTACCTCCTTATAGGCCTGTAAATAGGATACCACTTCCAGGAAGTGATGTCTGACAGTGGGGTCATCTGGGACTTTCCCGAAGCAGAGCAGTGCAGGTTGGGTAAGGTTGACCATAAGCCTGTGAGGGAACAGAGACAGCATCAGAACCACACTCCAACCAAAACACAATATCCAACATTCATCCAGGCTTCCCTGTTCAGGGACGAACTACATTACATATTTTCTAGCTATTTAACTTCATGCACCTTCGTACAGGTAGTGTACCCGATGCAGTATTGAGGATGTGTGTAGTGTACCTGATGCTGTATTGAGGGTGTGTGTAGTGTACCCGATGCAGTATTGAGGGTGTGTGTAGTGTACCTGATGCAGTATTGAGGGTGTGTGTAGTGTACCTGATGCAGTATTGAGGGTGTGTGTAGTGTACCTGATGCAGTATTGAGGGTGTGTGTAGTGTACCTGATGCAGTATTGAGGGTGTGTGTAGTGTACCTGATGCAGTATTGAGGGTGTGTGTAGTGTAACCGATGCAGGCCTGTACTGAGGGTGTGTGTAGTGTACCTGATGCAGTATTGAGGGTGTGTGTAGTGTACCTGATGCAGTATTGAGGGTGTGTGTAGTGTACCTGATGCAGTATTGAGGGTGTGTAGTGTACCTGATGCAGGCGTCAAACAGGGACTTGTCCTGGCTGTGCTGGGTGATAATGGGCAGCAGGTCATTCTGGAGGATTTGGCCCGCCCCCAGCTGCTGACGGGTGTCCCGCGTGTCATCCTCATGCCGCAGGTACCGGATCAGGTCCTTCACACTTTCTACAGGGGACACACACAGGGTCAGAGTGCATATAAAAGCCCTATACATGAATTACATTACTTATCGAGTGCAGTCCGGCCTAGGTCAGATTATCACAAGTAATTTAAGTTGCTTTGACAGTAAATATACTGTAAATCCTCCCTAAACACAGTAATTCATGTAAAGACTGGGTCCTAGTACACAGTACTACCTTAGGCACTGTGTTTATAGCCCAGCAAGTGTTGTTAGCCAGTGTGTGTAGCAGTTCACCTAGACAGTCAGGTTCTTTGTGGTAGGTGTCTCCTTCCAGGTACCCGAGGGCACTGCACGTTGCTAAAAGCTCACAGTTCATCACGTACAAGTCCATACATCACCTGCCTGGCACGGGAGGAAGAGGTGATGCTCAACCTGACACACAGCAATCAGGAAATAGAGAGAGATTTATAATGAGGTGGGGAAGGAAGAAGTCTTATAATATATAGTTCTGGGAAGACTAAAAAGGTGTACACAACACAAAACAAAAATAAATATAGTGAATATATTATGCCCCAAAAAACTAGACTGAATATTACACCTGTAGGCTAAAAGATCACCTGGATTTCAACAGCAGAACCGAGGTGTTTAGACGTCAGTTCATAGGTCGTTCAAACCTGTAGGAGACAGAGACAGTCAGACATTGTTATATGGCCTTTACCAGTCTACGCACTAGAAACAATTCAGTTCAAACGGTATTAGAAAGTCACAGCCGCAAGGAATAATCAACATAACTACTAGTGCTTTTCTTGGTATATTATTAACCTATAATTGAGCAACAACAAGTCTGGAATTGCAATCTGCATGTTTTTCAGTGTGAGAAACTAAGAGCAGATTGAATGTCAAGAGGACATCTTTGCTGCTTCTTGAGTTGAAAGGCATACTGTCAAATCACACTGACGGACAATTCCAGCAGAGCGATCTGATCCAGGATTAGCCCAGAGTACAGGACCTAGTGACATTAACCATCTGACCTCATCCGGTCAGCGACTTCAAGTAAATGGATGAGAAGCAGCCTTTTGTTTTGTACACGGAACAGCTCATGCATCCCTGCTCTCCTCTGAATTGTGAGATGGGCTATGGCCATTTTAAAGAGAGATTCTCTTTCAGCCTCTGGCTAACCTGGTTATGTAGGCAAACTGAAAATGGAAATGAACAGGACTACAAGTTCTCACAGTTCCACCTTTTTACCGCTACACGGGCATACGAAGGACTACTCCACTTGAAATGAGACTCCCATCAGCTCGTCTAGGCTTCTTCACACACCTAGTACTGCTACATTCTATAGAAAACCCACATGAACCCGATTGACCCGCTCTTATGAGACTGCCAGTGAGAACCTCTATTCCTCTAAGCACTAACAAAGCACAGTGAGACGAGGGGCAACCCAGCGGAGAATGACTGACCCCTCTCATTGAAGCTACGGGAAATTTAAACAGGATCCCCCATTATAATGAATGGGGAAATGGCAATATTTGTGGTCAATCTTCATGTAAATAAAATCGAAGACAATCATGGTACCAATTATTGCTTCTTACACCAGATGTGTGTCCTTGAACCTATTCTTTTTTTATTCACACACAGAAGTAGTTAAGGATAATTTAGTTGCTAATGGCAGTCAGAAGTAGCCGGGTCGGCCTTCACCTTCAGTTACTCAATGAGAGGGGGCAGCACTGAGCTAGCCTGCAACGTCACTTACTGGGCATGTTATGTCTCTGTGAGACGCCATCTTAACGTACTTAATTTGGCTTCAATGCGCAATTGAGTCTTTACATAGGAATGAATGGTGTCACGTGATCGGTGGCTTTGTCCATTCATACAGCACACCGAGTATACAAAACATTAAGAACACCTACTTTTACCATGGCATAGATTGACCAGGTTAAACCAGGTGAAAGCTTAGATCCCTTATTGATGTCACTTGTTAAATCCACTTTAAAAATCAGTGTAGATGAAGGGGAGGAGACCAGTTAAGGAACGATTATCAAGCCTTGAGACATGGATTGTGTATGTGTGCCATTCAGAGGGTGAATGGTCAAGACAACATTTACGTGCCTTTGAACGGGGTATGGTAGTAGGCGCACACCGGTTTGTCACACTCAACAGTTTCCTGTGTGTATCAAGAATGTTCCACTACCCAAAGGCATCCAGCTTACTTGACACTGTATTGGAGTCAATATGGGCCAGCATCCTGGGGGGTTCCATGCAATATTAGGAAGGTGTTATGTTTGGTATACTCAGTGTATACAATCATTGGGGCAACACCATCTACGATGTAACAACTAATAACGGCAATGTTATAATCCAGTAATAGGCTATTTTGGGGGCGGTACACATACACAACAATAGAAGATCTGGCTCACATTTTCCATATAAATCAATCTGGGAAAATGAATCTGGGTCTAACTCAAATCTGTAAACAAAAGCCATCATCTCCAAGAAGCAGTAACGGTTTACTTCACATAGCCTAAATGTTCTCAGGTGTGAGTGAACCTATAATTCCACACTTCAAGTAATTCTAGCAAACCAAGTAACTTCTTTCATACATTGAGTACCAATGTATATTTAAATGTTTCCATTTGCCTACAATCTCACTTCTTGGAACATAAACAGTGTGGACTTAGGGTAAATTGTTTCGGTTAAATGTAGAATACATGTCCATGCGAGCTGTCTAAAGCTGTAATAACATATATAAAGTGAACTTAGGATTTTAAAAACAAAACATTCCCGAAATTTACAGTGCATTCGGAAAGTATTACGTTACAGCCTTGTTCTAAAAATGGATTAAATTACCTTTTTTCCTCATCAAGGCAAAGATCTTGGGAAGGGTACCAAAAAGCAGCATTGAAGGTCCCCAAGAACATAGTGGTCCCAATAATCCTTAAATGGAATAAGTTTGGAACCACCAAGACAATTCCAAGAGCTGGCCGTCCAGGCCAAACTGAGCAATCGGGGGAAGGGCCTTGGTCAGGGTGGTGAACAAACACCCGATGGTCACTCTGACAGAGCTCCAGTGGAGATGAGAGAACCTTCCAGAAGGACAACCATCTTTGCAGCACTCCACCAATCAGGCCTTTATGGTAGGGTGGCCAGAAGGAAGCCACTCCCCAGTAAAAGGCACATGACAGCCCGCTTGGAGTTTGCCAAAAGGCACCTAAAGGACTCTCAGACCATGAGAAACAAGATTCTCTGGTCTGATGAACCCAAGATTGAACTATTTGGCCTGAATGCCAAGTGTCACGTCTGCAGGAAACCTGGCACCATCCCTACTGTGAAGCATGGTGGTGGCATCATCATGCTGTGGGGATGTATTCAGCAGCAGGGACTGGAGGACCAGTCAGGATTGAGGGAAAGATGAACTGAGCAAAGTACTGAGAGATCCTTGATGAAAACCTGCTCCAGAGTACTCAGGACCTCAGACTGGGGCAAAGGTTAACCTTCCAACAGGACAACTTCCCTAAGAATACAGCCAAGACAATGTAGGAGTGGCTTCGAGACAAGTCTTTGAATGTCCTTGAGGGGCCCTGCCAGAGCCCAGACATGAACCTGATCAAACATCTCTGGAGACACCTGAAAATAGCTGTTCAGCACACTCCCAATGCAACCTGATAAAGCTTGAGAGAATCTGCAGAGAAGAATGGGAGAAACTCCCCAAATACAGTTGTGCCAAGCTTGTAACGTCATACCCAAGAAGATTTGAGGCTGTAATCGCTGCCAAAGAGGCTTCAACAAAGTACTGAGTAAAGGTTTTGAATATCTATGTAAATGTGATTTTAGTTTTGCATTTTTAATAAATTTGCAAAAAAAAATAACCTGTTTTTGCTTTGTCATTATAGGGTATTGTGTGTAGAATTATGAGGGAAAATAACTATTTAATCAATTTTAGAATGAGGCTGTAAGATAAAATGTGGAAAAAGTCAAGGGGTCTGAAAACCTTCCAAATGCACTGTATACTACTAACAAAATGTAAACTCTTTCCCCTTTTACACACAGTGCATTACTTTTCTAGAAGTTGCGTAAAGGCTCACAACCAAATTTGACACAAAAACCACACCTGGTTACTGATGAACAAAACATGACAAATACATAGTATCATGAGGACTATAAAGCAGGTTTAAACAAACAGAACGTTAGCTCATCTTATCTATCACATCCTCTCATCATATCAGAACATGAAAAGCCCCACTCTCTGACAGACATGCTTACGGGCTCCCAAGTGGAGCAACGGTCTGAGGCACTGCATCTTAGTGCTAGAGGTGTCACTACAGACCCTGGTTCGATCTCGGGCTGTATCACAACCGGACATGATCGGCAGTCCCATAGGGCGGTGCACAACTGGCCCAGCATCGTCCGGGTTAGGACGGGGTAGGCCGTCATTGTAAATAAGAATTTGTACTTAAACTGACTTGTCTAGTAAAATATTAATAAAATAAATAAGAACTACAGCAGCCCCTCCACACAGATCAGAAAGCACTCACACGTCCTTCTCAATGAGCAGCAAGACATTTAAGCAGCCAATGAAAGCCCCCCCCCCCCCCCGTTTTTAAACTCTTCAGAAATATGAGCTGTAGTTCTAGTCTAGCTACAAGAATGTGGTCATTCGACACTTTCCTTAGTGCAGAAACGAGCAAATGCTAACGCTAGCATTTAGCCCAACAGACTTCTAGTCACTCTACCACCATCTTATCAACCCTTATATCTGCAGCAATCTTACCGATGTCCCAACCTGATACAACACAAGGAACTAGATGGTAACTTGACATTAAGAATAATTGGTGGGACTTGCTTTAACTCTTTACAAGTATTTTTATGGTAGTGGAAGAAGTTTAAAAATATTTTACTTACTTACTTACTATAGGGAAATATAGGTGTGTCTGAATATTTTGCCAAATATCTCGCAATGTGTACATTTAGATTATTTCAAGTCGGACACCATTTCAAATCAAGAGAATCTCTTCTTTCTAATGACATACGGTTGCTGTCATCGATCGCTAGATCAAACAGTCAAAAGTTGCAATTCCCCCCCTTAATTATGCAGACATAAGCACACTTGGCACCATCGAGGTGTGGATGTTACAATCTAAGAACTAATTGTAGTGGTAAAATAAAAAAAGGGACACGTTTTGGTGCCTTTTAGGCAAAATGGAATTCTGAGCATCACTCCAGTCAAAACAGGCTCTGCGAATGTTCGATTCCATTAACTTGCTATGGGCTCGCGCTAGTGTCCAGCTCAGCCAACATTCTTTTGGCAGTTTTCAACCTTGGGTGAATTTTGACTCGTTCTATTGTCCAGCCTAGTTAGGTTGAATAGATTGGTATAGATTGGGGGGGGGGGGGGGGGGTTGGTAGTAGTTATTGCTGTTCTGATTTCAGATTTGAATATCAGAAAAGTAGACAAAGGTGCCATACTCTTTTTGTATTTTATTTCACCTTTATTTAACCAGGTAGGCCAGTTGAGAACTAGTTCTCATTTATAACCTGCCCAAGATAAAGCAAAGCAGTGCGACAAAAACAACAGAGTTACACGAACAAAATGTACAGTCAATAACACAATAGAAAAATCTATATACAGTGTGTGCAAATGTAGTACGATTAGTGAGGTATGGCAATAAATAATCCATAAGGGTGAAATAATTACCATTTAGAAATTAAACACTGAAGTGATAGATGTGCAGAAGATGAATGAGCAAGTAGAGATACTGGGGTGCAAAGGAGCAAAAAAATAAATATGGGGATGTAGTTGGGTGGGCAATTAACAGATGGGCTGTGTACAGTTGCAAAGATCAGTAAGCTGCTCTGACAGCTGATGCTTAAAGTTAGTGAGGGAGATAAAAGACTCCAGTGATTTTTGCAATTCGTTCCAGTCATTGGCAGCAGAGGACTGGAAGGAGAGGCGGCCAAAGGAGGAGTTGACCAGTGAAATATACCTGCTGGAGCGAGAGCTACGGGTGTGTGCTGCTATGGTGATCAGTGAGCTGAGATAAGGCGGGGCTTTACCTAGAAAAGACTTATGGATGACCTGGAGCCAGTGAATTTGCCGACGAATATGAAGCAAGGGCCAGCCAACAACAGCATACAGGTCGCAATGGTGGGTAGTATATGGGGCTTTGGTGATAAAACAGATGGCACTGTGATAGACTGCATCCAATTTGCTGAATAGAGTGTTGGAGGCTATATTGTAAATGACATCGTCGAAGTCAAGGATCGGTAGGATAGTTAGTTTTACGAGGGTGTATGGCATTGAACCTCGTCTGGAAGTTTGATAACACAGTGTCCAAAGAAGGGTCAGAAGTATACCGAATGGTGTCGTCTGCGTAGAGGTGGATCAGAGAACCACCAGCAGCAAGAGCGACATCTTTGATGTTAGAGGTCGACCGATTATGATTTTTCAACGCCGATGCCGATTATTGGAGGACCAAATAAAGCCGATACCGATTAATCTGACGATTTATTTATTTATAATAAATGACAATTACAACAATACTGAATGAACACTTATTTTAACTTAATATAATACATCAATAAAAATCAATTGAGCCTCAAATAAATAATGAAACATGTTCAATTTGGTTTAAACAATGCAAAAACAAAGTGTTTGAGAAGTAAAAGTGCAATATGTGCCATGTAAGAAAGCTAACGTTTAAGTTCCTTGCTCAGAACATATGAATGCTGGTGGTTCCTTTTAACATGAGACTTCAATATTCCAAGGTAAGAGGTTTTAGGTTGTAGTTAATATAGTATTTATTGGACTATTTCTCTCTATACCATTTGTATTTCATATACCTTCGAATATTGGATGTTCTTATAGGCACTTTAGTATTGCCAGTGTAACAGTATAGCTTCCGTCCCTCTCCTCGCCCCTACCTGGGCTCGAACCAGGAACACAACGACAACAGCCACAAGCAGCGTTACCCATCGCTCCACAAAAGCAAGGGGAATAACTACTCCAAGTCTCGGAGCGAGTGACGTTTGAAACGCTATTAGCGCGCACCCCGCTAACTAGCTAGCCACTTCACATCGGTTACACCAGCCATTAGGCTGATAGGCTTGAAGTCATGAACAGCGCTGTGCTTGCGAAGAGCTACTGGCAAAATGCACTAAAGTGCTGTTTGAATGAATGCTTACGAGCCTGCTGCTGCCTACCATCACTCAGTCAGACTGCTCTATCAAATATCAAATCATAGACTTAATTATAACATAATAACACAGAAATACGAGCCTTTATTCATTAATATGGTCAAATCCGAAAACTATCATTTAGAAAACAAAACGTTTATTATTTCAGTGTAATACAGAACCGTTCGGTATTTTATCTAACGGGTGGCATCCCTAAGTCTAAATATTCTTGTTACATTGTACAACGACTGCGTGGCCACGCACGCCTCCAACTCATTCATCAAGTTTGCGGACGACACAACAGTGGTAGGCTTGATTACCAACAACGACGAGACGGCCTACAGGGAGGTGAGGGCCCTCGGAGTGTGGTGTCAGGAAAATAACCTCACACTCAACGTCAACAAAACTAAGGAGATGATTGTGGACTTCAGGAAACAGCAGAGGGAACACCCCCCTATCCACATCGATGGAACAGTAGTGGAGAGGGTAGCAAGTTTTAAGTTCCTCGGCATACACATCACAGACAAACTGAATTGGTCCACTCACACAGACAGCATTGTGAAGGCGCAGCAGCGCCTCTTCAACCTCAGGAGGCTGAAGAAATTCAGCTTGTCACCAAAAGCACTCACAAACTTCTACAGATGCACAATCGAGAGCATCCTGGCGGGCTGTATCACCGCCTGGTACGGCAACTGCTCCGCCCTCAACCGTAAGGCTCTCCAGAGGATAGTGAGGTCTGCACAACGCATCACCGGGGGCAAACTACCTGCCCTCCAGGACACCTACACCACCCGATGTCACAGGAAGGCCATAAAGATCATCAAGGACATCAACCACCCGAGCCACTGCCTGTTCACCCCGCTATCATCCAGAAGGCGAGGTCTGTACAGGTGCATCAAAGCTGGGACCGAGAGACTGAAAAACAGCTTCTATCTCAAGGACATCAGACTGTTAAACAGCCACCGCTAACACTGAGTGGCTGCTGCCAACACACTGACACTGACTCAACTCCAGCCACTTTAATAATGGGAATTGATGGGAAATGATGTAAATATATCACTAGCCACTTTAAACAATGCTACCTTATATAATGTTACTTACCCTACATTATTCATCTCATATGCATACGTATATACTGTACTCTATATCATTGACTGTATCCTTATGTAATACATGTATCACTAGCCACTTTAACTATGCCACTTTGTTTACATACTCATCTCATATGTATATACTGTACTCGATACCATCTACTGTATCTTGCCTATGCTGCTCTGTACCATCACTCATTCATATATCCTTATGTACATATTCTTTATCCCCTTACACTGTGTACAAGACAGTAGTTTTGGAATTGTTAGTTAGATTACTTGTTGGTTATTACTGCATTGTCGGAACTAGAAGCACAAGCATTTCGCTACACTCGCATTAACATCTGCTAACCATGTGTATGTGACAAATAAAATTTGATTTGATTTGAATGTTATGTCATAATTATGTAAAATTCTGGCAAATTAGTTTGCAATGAGCCAGGCTATCCAAACTGTTGCATATACCCTGACTCTGCGTGCAATGAATGCAAGAGAAGTGACACAATTTCACCTGGTTAATATTGCTTGCTAACCTGGATTTCTTTTAGCTAAATATGCAGGTTTAAAAATATATACTTCTGTGTATTGATTTTAAGAAAGGCATTGGTGTTTATGGTTAGGTACAATCGTGCAGCGGTTGTGCTTTTTTCGCAAATGCACTTTTGTTAAATCATCCCCCAGCGTTGAATTGATAATATGCAACGCAGGACACGCTAGATAAACTAGTAATATCATCAACCATGTGTAGTTAACTAGTGATTATGATTGATTGTTAAGTTTAATGCTAGCTAGCAACTTACCTTGGCTTCTACTGCATTGGCATAACAGGCAGGCTCCTCGTGGAGTGCAATGTAATCAGGTGGTTAGAGCGTTGGACTAGTTAACCGTAAAGTTGCAAGATTGAATCCCAGAGCTGACAAGGTGAAAATCTGTCGTTCTGCCCCTGAACAAGGCAGTTAACCTCTTGGTGTTAGGGGGCAGTATTTTCATTTTTGGAAGAAAAACGTTCCCGTTTTAAAACGGGATATTTTGTCAGGAAAAGATGCTAGAATAGCTTTGGATAGAAAACACTAACGTTTCCAAAACTGTAAAGATATTGTCTGTGAGTATAACAGAACTGATGTTGCAGGCAAAAGCCTGAGAAAAATCCAATCCGGAAGTGCCCCAGGTTTTGAAAGCGCTGCGTTCCAATGACTCCCTATTCAGCTGTGAATGTACCATCAACGAGCTTACGCTTTCTACATATTCCCCAAGGTGTCTACAGCATTGTGACGTAGTTTTACACATTTCTGTTGAAGAATAGCTGTAGGCGGCCACATTGCGTAAGTGGTCACATGGTGGCTCAGAGAGATTCTCGCGTAAAATATAGAGGTAGCCATTACTCCAATCGGTCCTAGTGAAAAAACGAAATGTCCCGACGGATATATTATCGAATAGATATTAGAAAAACACCTTGAGGATGGATTCTAAACAACGTTTGCCATGTTTCTGTCGATATTATAGAGCTAATTTGGAATATTTTTCGGCGTTGTGGTGACTGCAATTTCCGGGCGATTTCTCAGCCAAACGTGAAGAACAAACGGACCTATTTCTCCAACAAAAATAATATTTTGGGAAAAAATGAACTTGGCTGTCTACCTGGGATTCTTGTGAGTGAAAACATCCGAAGTTCATCAAAGGTAAACGATTTAATTTGATTGCTTTTCTGATTTCCGTGACAAGGTTGTCTGCTGCTAGCAAGGCATAATGCTATGCTAGGCTATGATAAACTTACACAAATGCTTGTCTAGCGTTGGCTGTAAAGCATATTTTGAAAATCTGAGATGACAGGGTGATTAACAAAGGGCTAAGCTGTGTTCCAATATATTTCACTTGTGATTTTCATGAATAGGAAGATTTTCTAGGAAGATTTATGTCCGTTGCGTTATGCTAATTAGTGTCAGATGATGACAACGGTCCCGTTCAGGGGATGGGGTGTCACTACAGGTTAACCCACCGTTCCTAGGCCGTCATTGAAAATAAGAATGTGTTCTTAACTGACTTGCCTACTTAAATAAAGGTGTAAAAATATATATAAATAAAATCTGCAAAATCGGCGTAAAAAAAAAAAAAGATTTCCGATTGTTATGAAAACTTGAAATCGGCCCTAATTAATCAGCCATTCCGATTAATCGGTTGACCTCTAATTGATGTATAAAGAGAAACAAGTCAGCCCGAGAATTGAACCCTGTGGCACCTCCATAGAGACTGCCAGAGGTCCGGACAATAGGCCCTCCGATTTGACACACTGAATTCTGAGAAGTACTTGGTGAACCAGACAAGGCAGTCATTTGAGAAAGTCTGCCGATAAGAATGCGATGATTGACAGAGTCGAAAGCCTTGGCCAGGTCGATGAAGATGGCTGCACAGTATTGTCTTTTATCGATGGCAGTTATGATATCGTTTAGGACCTTGAGCATGGCTGAGGTGCACCCATGACCAGCTCGGAAACCAGATTGCATAGCGTAGAAGTTACAGTGGGATTTAAAATGGTTGATGATCTGTTTGTTAACTTGGCTTTTGAAGACTTTAGAAAGGCAGGGATCTTTAGGGATCTCAGACGATACGAAAGAGGTTGAACAGGCTAGTAATAGGGGTTGCAACAATTGCGGCGGATTATTTTAGAAAGAGAGGGTCCAGATTGTCTAGCCCAGCTGATTTGTAGGGGTCCAGGTTCTGCAGCCCTTTCAGAACATCAGCTATCTGGATTTGGGTGAAGGAGAAATGGGGAGGCTTGGGCAAGTTGCTGTGGGGGGTACGGAGTAGGGGTTGCCAGGTGGAAAGCATGGCCAGCCGTAGAAAATTTGACAAATCAGAGGAAAATAATGTAACGAGACCCTCGTCATATAACTATGGCTGGCCAGAAACAAGTGCTGTGCGACAGGCAAATATGAAACAGAACCAAGCGGTGAGAAGTTACACAAGGGAGACTTGACTTCGACTGAGCAAGGGCGTAACATACCACTCAACTTGGGCACAAAAGGCAATTTATTGGTGCATTAACGGTTTGAAAACACAGTGATAAAAAGAGTTGCTTATATTCTGGCCCAAGACTATTCTGCACTGCAATCAAATGAAGTCATTAACTTTAAAATGGAGATGACTGGCTATGTAACAGCCTAAGTATTTACGACAAGGCTTTGATGTACACACCATGATGGGACCTAACACTTGAGGCAAATGACTAGGCAGCCTAAATTATGTTGATTTGATGTTATCCTTTTGATAGCATTATTCAGTCAAGACATAAGGGCTCCAATGCAAATGCATACAGTGCCTTGCAAAAGTATTCGGCCCCCTTGAACTTTGCAACCTTTTGCCACATTTCAGGCTTCAAACATAAAGATATAAAACTGTATTGTTTTGTGAAGAATCAACAACAAGTGGGACACAATCATGAAGTGGAACGACATTTATTGGATATTTCAAACTTTTTTAACAAATCAAAAACTGAAAAATTGGGCGTGCAAAATTATTCAGCCCCCTTAAGTTAATACTTTGTAGCGCCACCTTTTGCTGCGATTACAGCTGTAAGTCGCTTGGGGTATGTCTCTATCAGTTTTGCACATCGAGAGACTGACATTTTTTCCCATTCCTCCTTGCAAAACAGCTCGAGCTCAGTGAGGTTGGATGCAGAGCATTTGTGAACAGCAGTTTTCAGTTCTTTCCACAGATTCTCGATTGGATTCAGGTCTGGACTTTGACTTGGCCATTCTAACACCTGGATATGTTTATTTTTGAACCATTCCATTGTAGATTTTGCTTTATGTTTTGGATCAATGTCTTGTTGGAAGACAAATCTCCGTCCCAGTCTCAGGTCTTTTGCAGACTCCATCAGGTTTTCTTCCAGAATGGTCCTGTATTTGGCTCCATCCATCTTCCCATCAATTTTAACCATCTTCCCTGTCCCTGCTGAAGAAAAGCAGGCCCAAACCATGATGCTGCCACCACCATGTTTGACAGTGGGGATGGTGTGTTCAGCTGTGTTGCTTTTATGCCAAACATAACGTTTTGCATTGTTGCCAAAAAGTTCAATTTTGGTTTCATCTGACCAGAGCACCTTCTTCCACATGTTTGGTGTGTCTCCCAGGTGGCTTGTGGCAAACTTTAACCGACACTTTTTATGGATATCTTTAAGAAATGGCTTTCTTCTTGCCACTCTTCCATAAAGGCCAGATTTGTGCAATATACTACTGATTGTTGTCCTATGGACAGAGTCTCCCACCTCAGCTGTAGATCTCTGCAGTTCATCCAGAGTGATCATGGACCTCTTGGCTGCATCTCTGATCAGTCTTCTCCTTGTATGAGCTGAAAGTTTAGAGGGACGGCCAGGTCTTGGTAGATTTGCAGTGGTCTGATACTCCTTCCATTTCAATATTATCGCTTGCACAGTGCTCCTTGGGATGTTTAAAGCTTGGGAAATCTTTTTGTATCCAAATCCGGCTTTAAACTTCTTCACAACAGTATCTCGGACCTGCCTGGTGTGTTCTTTGTTCTTCATGATGCTCTCTGCGCTTTTAACGGACCTCTGAGACTATCACAGTGCAGGAGCATTTATACGGAGACTTGATTACACACAGGTGGATTGTATTTATCATCATTAGTCATTTAGGTCAACATTAGATCATTCAGAGATCCTCACTGAACTTCTGGAGAGAGTTTGCTGCACTGAAAGTAAAGGGGCTGAATAATTTTGCACGCCCAATTTTTCAGTTTTTGATTTGTTAAAAAAGTTTGAAATATCCAATAAATATCGTTCCACTTCATGATCGTGTCCCACTTGTTGTTGATTCTTCACAAAAAAATACAGTTTTATATCTTTATGTTTGAAGCCTGAAATGTGGCAAAAGGTCGCAAAGTTCAAGGGGGCCGAATACTTTCGCAAGGCACTGTATATTTTGCCAACCAGCTGACAATGTGTCAGTCTGTTTTCCAAAAAACATATTTACTTTTGGGACTTGGCAGTATGAGTGTAAAGATTGGCAGGCCCATTCTTAGGGATGAACCCCTGCTAAAATGATTATCATCTCAGACACTTAATAATATTATAATAACGCTGCAAAGTATTGAAGTACTATTTCTGCTGACAGCAAAGTCGTCACTAGCTAGTTAAGACAGCCACAGAGTGATTTTTTATTTCACCTTTATTTATGATAAACCCCACCTACTTATTTATTTTGTATCTGATTTTAAACCTTGACCACACTTCCCACCTGGACATTTCTACAACTCAGCTAGTCATATTAAATCAAATAATTGTGTATTAAAAAAAATGTATTAGTAAAAAAACTGCAAAAACAGGGACAGCATTTAGTCACCCGATACAATTCCAATCAGTCAATATAATCGACAACTGTCATCAGAAATCAAGCGATATGAATCAGACAGTGGGGCGCCGCCTGGCCCACTAGTTGGTCAGAAGGTTCAAATCAACGTTTCATATCGAGATGTAGATGTACTGTAGATCGAATTGCACTCAAAAATGTTCTTCCCTACTATGGGTCATTTTAGCCGGCTATCCCGGGGTAAAAACACTTAAAATTCAATTACGTACCTTTCTGACGAAGGGAAAGGACATCATAAGAAAGTCTAGTTTAGTTACAGCACAATAAAAAAAATCATAATTACAGCCTACTCGGAAATTACGATATGAAACGTTGATGTGAACCTTCTGAACTAGTGGGTCAGGCAGCGCCCCACTGTCTGATTCATTACGCGTCGATTATATCGACTGATTGGTTCTAAATGGGGTGATTTCGCTTCTGAATGTAGGATGATCACAGAATAGCAGTTGTACTTGTAACTGGATGCAACACACATTCAGTGCTTAGTAAACGACTCCTGGCGGGAAGATACAAGCACACAAGTTTGTATAAACTGGACAGGTATGACCTGACCAGCGTGGTTGGCCAGGGAACATTAGCTAAATGAAGCAAATGTTATCAATGCATTTCACTCCACTGTTATGGAAGATTAAACAGGTATGACACGCACACATTATAACATGATTTATAAGTGATTTTTTTTTAAAACAAGCAATTCCATCGTTTGCCGATGCGGTGTTTGCTCAATTAGCTAAGCTAGCAAAAAATACTAACGTTCGTTTACACAATCATTCAATCACACAAAGTTGGCAACTATACATACCAGACCGCGGTGATGGTAAAATGGACCTCTGTGTTCTGACTACAGTTATTAATATATTTCTATAGATATTAGCTAAGTAATGAAAATGCCATTTTCACAATAAGAGAAGTCCAAATGCACTGTCCAGTTTAGCGCCTAAACTATTCGTGACGATTCTAGACGGATGTTCTTCTTCTTCTATGACGTTTAACGTCGGTTGGCATCCCATATGCTGCATTACCGCCACCTACTAGACTGGAGTACAACTCCCTTATTCTTTGCTTGAAAATATTTTTTTTTATCAATAAATACCCTACCATTTAACAATTTCAAAATTATATAAAATTAAATGAATACCACCCTACTCCACTGATTAAATGTATTTATTCCTACCTCATGCCACCATCCTGAAAGGATGGGACACCACCACTTAACACACCCTGTAACTCTTTTGATGTCAAGTCTCGCACACCAAAATACCTCTCTGATGCCACCACAACCTACATTTTCTGCGACTTCCATTCCATCCCTGCAGTACAGTTGATAACCTTTGCTATAAATGCCAAAAATCCAATCTTACTGAAACGTATAACTTTTTGTCCTATCCCCCTGTACTGGTATATCTCTACCACTCCCCCCCAACCCATCTTCCTCTACTTTCTTCACTACCTATGACAACTTCTGCACTACTCTAACCCTGGAAACCTCAATCTGCCTCTTTCGCACAGGACATTTCTGATCCCCAGCCCCATGGGCACCCCTACAATTAACACATTCCGCTACTTTCCCCAATACTACACATTCCTTTGTCTCATGCCCTTTTGCACACTTCTCATACCTTGGAGGGAGCTCCTACACACTGCTGCCACATGCCCATAAGCTTGACACATGTAACATCGTAATGTATTCGGCACATACACTCGTACAGTTTAACTTATATATCCTAACTTCACTTTGTCGGGCAAAGACAACTTCAAAACTCAAAAGAACAAACAATGACTTCTGTTTCCTCACTCTCCCCACCCTGTCTGCGTTGCATCAAACGACGAGCATCACATACAGCGGGAATCTTTCCCCTCAACTGGTCAACTTTTATATTTACTGCTACCCAGTTATCCCTCCTTTCATTGGTGCCCTTTCCTTGAGAGTGAGTGAAACAATTCACTTTTTGGGGATTTGTTTTACTCCGAGCACCTTCTCCCTCTGACCAACAGAAATACAAACAATATCACCAGACCACTTCTGGTTACCCTCCCCGATTCCACATGACCCAACTCTTTTTTTCACCCACCGTGAAACCACAAATGGATTAGCCGAAAAGCAAGAGTCCACTTTTTCCATAAACTTCACTCCTACTGCCACAGACTCATCTTTTTTCCTGACCCTTGGTGCATACCTCTGTCTCTGATAACTTCACACCTACCACCTCCGATATTTCACCCTCATTCATGTCCATTTCTCCTCCTGTCTTCAGCTCCCTCTGCTTACACTTTCTAACATTCTTCTTTAACAAACCATCTCACTTTTCCCCACAATTTTTTATCTGACTCAAGCACACCCTCTTCTTCCCTCTCTCCCTCTCTTTTTCCCTCCATTTTCCAAGTATACATCTCCTTATGATAGTACAGCACTTCTCCTGACAACCATCTTGTTCTTGCTTTCTCTAGGGACTCCATTTCCGGTGAGGGGCCACCCTCTCACACCGTTCTCCTAAGCGTCAACGGCTTGTCCTGTCCCGTTTCGCATTCACGAAAAACTGGATTCCTATTTCCTAAGAACTGTCTAGACGGATATTCACACTATTGGTTCGTTCTTAAAGGGACCAACACACACAATGATCAAAACCTGGTAGCTTGCTACATTGTATAACTACTGCCTACTCAGGCTGTCCACACTTGACACTTACATGCAACTTCTGCTATCAGAATACGAAGATTCAGCCTCTTCTCATAGACTAGACATAACATAGTAAACGTAAATCCGGGATACTCAAACTCAGTGGCGATTTTAGCATGTCGATCTCAGTGGCCGTCAGTGCCGTTTAAGATGAGAGAGGACGATTCTGAGCATGGCCTTATTTCTATTACAGAATATTGGAGGACTCTCATTCATATTCCATTCACCCAGTTCAATGTAACAGCGATAGGTTTAGGCTCCACATGATACTCAAATTTTCCCAATACCCATCATGAGGTTGCTACAACCTTGCCTATGAAAGTTTACAACTTTGTCACGCCCTGATCTGTTTCACCTGTCCATGTGCTTGTCTCCACCCCCGTCAGGTGTGGCCCATCTTCCCCACTTAACCTCTGGGTATTTATACCTGTGTTTTCTGACTGTCTGTGCCAGATAAAGTCAACCAGTGGTTTGTTTCTGTGCCTGGGTTTCCCCAGTTGTGGTTTTTCCTCGGGCGCCTGGTTTTTGACCCTTGCCTGTCCTGACCCTGTACCCGCCTGCACCTTTGCTCCACCTCTGGATTACCGACCTCTGCCTGACCTGACCTTGCCTGCTGTCCTGTACCTTGGCCTCTCCTCTGGATTATCGACCCCTGCCTCCCTTGACCTGTCATTTGTTACAATAAACATTGTTACTTCACAGTCTGCACTTGGGTCTTACCTTGAATCCTGATGAACTTAGGTGCACACACAGGTCGAGAGACACATTTGAGGTGACAGACCGTGACATTCAATACCGCCTTGCACACTCTTGCCTGCATCTAGCTGATATAGGGTGTAATCATTAGTCCAACAGTTGCAAAACGAGGAGTTTCTATTGGACACATAAAGGTATGTTTATCCCCGTTTTGTTCCGTTTAAGAAATGTATTAACAGAATCGGTGGAATGAATACACCCCTGATTGAGTAAACACTGTTCACTCTCATAACAGCCACATTGTATTCTTTCTGTTGCCTTCGTTTGTGGACTTCAATGCACAACACATCAGCTGCATGCGAACAGGCAAAAAAAACTTTCCACACACAGCCTACATCATTGTCACCATATTAGCTAAATAAAAGTCACTGCTACAATCATGCAGTAAAGGTAGTGTACACTCAGTAAGTGGTTACACCGGTGGGCCCCGGTGACAATAAAGTAGTACAACTAAAAGCTTACCTTGACTTGGAAGAGTTGTGTTGGGAAGTCATAGCCAGCTAGATAACATAGCATCCCTCTGTTTGAGCAGGGTGTTTCAGTAGGCTAAACTAACTAGCTGTATTTGCTAGCTAAGTGAAACTGGAAAACAATTACTCTCTAGCTCTATTTCTTTCTTGCTTCTTCATTTTGGAAGAAATTAATTTGTTCAAAACTGTTCAACTATTGTCTTTCTCTTTGAGTCAACTACTCATCACATTTTATACACTGTAGTGCTAGCTAGCTGTAGCTTGTGCTTTCAGTACTAGATTATTTCTCTTATCCCTTGATTGGGTGGACTACATGTCAGTTCATGCTGCAAGAGCTCTGATAGGCTGGAGGACATCCTCCGGAAGTTTATTTTCATTTTTAATTTAACCTTTATTTACTGTAACTAGGCAAGTCAGTAAAGAACAAATTATTATTTACAATGACGCCCTACCCCGGCAAAACCCTAACGACGCTGGGCCAATTGTGCGCTACCCTAATTACTGTGTAAGTCTATGGAGCCTCCTAGGTTTGGATTGATGTCAATGTAACCAGAGGAGGACGGAAGATAGCTGTCCTCCGGCTATACCATGGTGTTACCCTACAGAGTGCTGTTGATGCTAATCAGTTATTTGGTGACGTGATTATATTTAGTATAGTTTTATCTAAAAATAATAACTTTTTTATGTTTTACAATATACATTTTTATGAAATTCACTACGGAGGATGGTACTCCCCCTTTCCTCCTCTGAGGTGTCTCCACTGGTCAATCTTGGTAGGACAAACTAAACTATTTTTTTAAAGATGCATGCCAGCAATGCCACTACACAACACAACAATAAACAATAGATTAATTGCACTATAACGGTGGCGTCAAAACAAAAAACAACCCTCGCAATATCAACTGGAATTACATGGGTCTATTACTGAACTTTTTGTTGAAAATGAATATGTCAATGGGAGGAGACTGTCACTGGCAAACATAGTTACAGACCCTACCACATTATACAGTATAGTATCCTCTCCTGGTCAAGAAAAGCAAATTAGCTCATTTATGCAGCAGCAAACCATACATTTTTGGACTCAGTGTTGTTGTGCTGTGCTCACTTGAACAGGAAGGCAATGCGGCGGTCCTTCTTGTGGGAACATTTTGGAATCAAAGGTGCTTTCAATACATCTGGGAACTCAAAAAAAACAAGGTTGTCAGTGGTCTTCAGGTCGGAGCTCTAGAAAGAGGCCGAGTACCCTGTTTGTAATTCCGAGTTTGATGACCGTTCAAAATTTATTTTCCCAGTCGGAGCTCGTTCCCAGTTGTCTTGAACTGAAGTCTGAGATTTCCCAGTTCCAAGTTTCCAGTTGTTTTAAGGTGGCAGAAGTCATGCTGGACACGTGTCCAAGTTGTGGCTGAACAACAACATAATAACATACAGCTGGCGGGTTATGCACTCTATCGGCAGGATAGAAAGCAGCCTCTGGTAAGACACAGGGTGACGGCCTATGTATATTTGTAAACAACAACTAGTGCACAATATATCAAATCAAATCAAATGTTGTTAGTCACATGCGCCAAATAAAAGAGTGAAATGCTTACTTACGAGCCCTTAACCAACAATGCAGTTAAAAAAAAATATGAGTAAGAATAAGACATAAAAGTAACAAGTAATTAAAGAGCAGCAGTAAAATAACAATAGCGAGACTATATACTGGGGGGTACCAGTACAGAGTCAATGTGCGGGCTCACCGGTTAGTTGAGGTAATATGTACATGTAGGTAGAGTTAGTAAGGTGACTATGCATACAGTAGATGATAACAACAGAGAGTAGCAGCGGTGTAAAAGAGGGGGAGGGGGCAATGCAAATAGGCTGGGTAGCCATTTTACTAGATGTTCAGGAGTCTTATGGCTTGGGGTAGAAGCTGTTTAGAAGCCTCTTGGACCTGGACTTGGTGCTCCGGCACCGCTTGCCGTGCGGTAGCAGAGAGAACAGTCTATGACTAGGGTGGCTGGAGTCTTTGAATTTTTAGGGTCTTCCTCTGATAACGCCTGGTGTAGAGGTCCTGTATGTCAGGAATGTTGACCTGTTTAAAGGTCTTACTCACATCGGCTGCGGAGAGCTTGATCACACAGTCTTCCGGAACAGCTTGTGCTCCCATGCATGTTTCAGTGTTATTTGCCTCGAAGCGAGCATAGAAGTAGTTTAGCTCGTCTGGTAGGCTCATGTCACTGGGCAGCTCTCGGCTATGCTTTCCTTTGTAGTTTGTAATGGTTTGCAAGCCTTCCCACATCCGACGAGCGTCAGAGCCGGTGTAGTACGGTTCGATCTTAGTCCTGTATTGACGCTTTGTCTGTTTGATGGTTCGCTGGAAGGCATAGCGGGATTTATTATAAGCTTCCAGGTTAGAGTCCCGCTCCTTGAAAATGGCAGCTCTAGCTTCTAGCTCGGTGCAGATGTTGCCTGTAATCCATGGCTTCTGGTTGGGTAAATACGTATGGTCACTGTGGGGACGACGTCATTGATGCACTTATTGATGAAGCTGATGACTGAGGTGGTATATATACTCCTCAATGCCATTGGATGAATACTGGAACATATTCCAGTCTGTGCTAGCAAAACAGTTATGTAGCGTAGCATAGATTAGATGCAGCTGCGCAACATAGCTCTTAAAGGGGCAATGTCTTAACAGGGCAAGAGGCTTCTAAACAGCTTCTACCCCCAATCCATAAGACTCCTGAACATTTAATCAAATGGCTACCAAGACTATTTGCATTGCCCCCACCCCTCTTCTACGATCCTGCTACTCTCTGTTGTTATCTATACATAGTCACTTTAATGACGCTACCTACATGTACATATTACATCAATTAACTTGACACCGGTGCCCCAGCACATTGACTCTGTATCGGTACCCCTGTATATTGCCTTGATATTGTTATGTTACTGCTGCTCTTTAATTATTTGTTACTTTTATCTCTTACATTTTTAAGGTATTTTCTTAAAACTGCATTGTTGGTTAAGGGCTTGTAAGTAAGCATTTCACTGTAAGGTCTACTACACCTGTTGTATTCGGTGCATGTGACAAATAACATTTTATTTTATTTACAGCATGGCCAATGGATTCAAACTTTTAATGCCCATGCAGTTGCGAGTCAATGTTTACAGTTTTTCCACATTTTATTATTGTTACAGCCTTATTCTAAAATGGATTAAATTGTTATTTCCCCTCATCAATCTACACACCATACCCCATAATGACAAAGCAAAAACAGGTTTGTTGAAATGTTTGCAAATTTATAAAAACAAATAAACTGAAATATAACATTTACATAAGACTTCAGACCCTTTTCTCAGTACTTTGTTGAAGCCTCTTTGGCAGCAATTACAGCCTCAAGTCTTCTTGGCTATAACGCTACAAGCTTGGCACAACTGTATTTGGGGAGTTTCTCCCATTCTTCTCTGCAGATCCACTCAAGCTCTGTCAGGTTGGATCAGGAGCATCGCTGCACAACTATTTTCAGGTCTCTCCAGAGATGTTTGATCGAGTTCAAGTCCAGGCTCTGGTTGGGCCACTCATGGGCATTCAGAGACTTGTTCCGAAACCACTCCTGCATTGTCTTGGCTGTGTGCTTAGGGACGTTGTCCTGTTGGAAGGTGAACCTTTGCCCCAGTCTGAGGTCCTGAGCACTCTGGAGCAGGTTTTCATCAAGGATCTCTCTGTATTTTGCGCCGTTCATCTTTCACTTGATCCTGACTAGTCTCCCAGTCCCTGTCGCTGAAAAACATCCCCACAACATGATGCTGCCACCACCATGCTTCACCGTAGGAATGGTGCCAGGTTTCCTCCAGACGTAACACTTGGCATTCTGGCCAAATAGTTAAATCTTGGTTTCATCAGACCAGATAATCTTGTTTCTCATGGTCTGAGAGTCCTTTAGGTGCCTTTTGGCAAACTCCAAGCGGGCTGTCATGTGCCTTTTACTGAGAAGTGTCTTCTGTCTAGCCACTCTACCATGAAGAACTGATTGGTGGAATTCTGCAGAGATGGTTGTCCTTATGGAAGGTTCCTCCATCTCCACAGAGGAACGCTGGAGCTCTGTCAGAGTGACCATTGGGTTCTTGGTCACCTCCCTGACCAAGGCCCTTCTTCACCGATTGCTCAGTTTGGCCAGGCAGCCAGCTCTAGCAAGAGTCTTGGTCGTTTCAATCTTCTTCCATTTAAGAATGATGGAGGCCACTGTGTTCTTGGGGACCTCGACACAATCCTGTCATGGAGCTCTACGGACAATTCCTTTGACATCATGGCTTGGTTTTTGCTCTGACATGCGCTGTCAACTGTGGGACCCTATATAGACAGGTATGTGCCTTTCCAAATCATGTCCAATCAATTGAACTTACCACAATTGGATCAAGTTGTAGAAACATCTCAACGATGATCAATGGAATCAGGATATATCTGAGCTCAATTTCGAGTCTCATAGCATGTGATCTGAATACTTATGTAAATAAGGTATTTCTGTTTTTTATTTTTAATACATTTGCAAAAATTCTAAAAACCTGTTTCTGCTTTGTCATCATGGGGTATTCTGTGTAGATTGATGAGGATTTGTATTTATTTAATCAATTTTAGAATAAGGCTGCAACGTAACAAAATGTGGAAAAAGTCAAGTGGTCTGAATACTTTCCGAATCAACTGTATCCTTTTGAGCTTGGAAGAGGCCATTTCAGACCGATGCTTTAAATCCTTAAACCCAGACTTGGACCACACACCCTCTCCACCGAATAGCAGGCAGGCGAAGCAAAATAGTGATTGCTTTGCAACGCTTGCAGTTAGCCACTGATTACTTCCAAACCAATCATTGTTGAATATGCAATTTTCGACTTGTTGTGTAATGTTTATGTCCAATGGCCGATGAGCACCGATACCTTTTATCTATAATTTATTTTCATATGACAAGGCTTGAAAAGGATTTGCCAGTAGATTGTTGACGTGGTTCATGACGATGACTGCTTGTCTAGCTTGCTAGCTAAGATTTTGAAAGTTACATGATCAGTCCAATCAAAGCTACGGTAGATATAATGTGATTTGACGTCATTTTATCTGTGGCCAATGACGTTGAGCCTTCTTGGATGGACACTTCTAATGTAAATCTATGGCAGTACCCAAGGGGACTTGAACTGTCTAGCTCTCACTGTAGATTCTGCAGTGATCTAGTGTCCCCATGAGTGACAGAACACTGAACCAATCACGGCACAACTAAAGACGATTACCAACGCCTACGCTCTGTATATTCCACTGGCTGCCCCTCTAACCACAGAAAGCACCAAGCTAGGCTGAAACACCTGCATTTTGGAGCTGCCTTACTCAAGAAAGAGACTATGTTTGTATGCGCCATTATTAAGTCATTTTTTTTATATTGTTTGCAAACTGGTATGTGACATGAACGAATAACAAAATAACACGCAAAACAAGCAACAACAAAAATATACAGTACCAGTCAAATGCTTGGACACCTACTCATTCAAGGATTTTTCTTTATTTTACTATTTTCCTCATTGTATAATAATAGTGAAGACATCAAAATGATAAAATATCACATATGGAATCATGTAGTAACCAAAAAAAGTGTTAAACAAACCAAAATATATTTTATATTTTACATTCTTCAAAGTAGCCACCCTTTGCCTTGATGACAACTTTGCACACTCTTGGCATGAATTATTTTCCAACAGTTTTTAAGGAGTTCCCACATATGCTGAGCACTTGTTGGCTGCTTTTCCTTCACTGTGCGATCCAACTCATCCCAAACCATCTCAATTGGGTTGAGGTTCGGGTGATTGTGGAGGCCAGGTCATCTGATGCAGCACTCCATCACTCTCCTTAGTCAAATAGCCCTTACACGGAGGTGTATTGGTTCATTGTCCTGTTGAAAAACAAATGATAGTCCCACTAAGGCGGATCGCTGCAGAATGCTGTGGTAGCCATGCTGGTTAAGTGTGCCTTGAACTCTAAATAAATCACTGACAGTGTCACAGCAAAGCACCCCACACCATCATACCTCCTCCTCCGTGCTTAACGGTGGGAGATCATCCGTTCACCTACTCTGCGTCTCACGAAGACACGACAGTTGGAACCAAAAATGTCAAATTTGGACTCATCATACCAAAGGACAGATTTCTACCGTTCTAATGTTCATTGCTCATGTTTCTTGGCCCAAGCAAGTCTCTTCTTATTATTGGTGTCCTTTAGTAGTGGTTTCTTTGCAGCAATTAACCATGAAGGCCTGATTCATGCAGTGTCCTCTGAATAGTTGATGTTGAGTTGTGTCTGCTACTTGAACTCTGTGAAGCACTTATTTGGGCTTCAAATTCTGAGGCTGGTAACGCTAATGAACTTATCCTCTGCAGCAGAGGTAACTATGGTTCTTCCTTTCCTGTTGCAGCCCTTGTGAGAGCCAGTATCATCATAGCGCTTGATGATTTTTGCGACTGCACTTGAAGAAACGTTCAAATGTCTTTATTTTCCGTATTGACTGACCTTCATGTTCAGTAAAGTAATGATGGACTGTCATTTCTGAATTGCAGAGCGCCAAATTCAAACTAAATTACTAAAAATATTTAATATTAATGAAATCACAAGTGCAATATAGCAAAACACAGCTTAGCTTGTTGTTAATCCACCTTGCATGTCAGATAAAAAAAAAAGCTTTTTAGCGAAAGCAAACCAAGCGTTTAATGTAAGGACATCTCTCTCAGCAGACAAAACATTACAAACAGCTAGCAGCAAAGTAGATTGGTCACGAAAGTCAGAAAAGCACCTTTGATGATCTTCGGATGTTTGCACTCACGAGACTCCCAGTTACACAATGTTCCTTTTGTTCCATACTTATTTTCCACCATAATTTGCAAATAAATTCATAAAAAATCCTACAATGTGATTTTCTGGATTTTTTTTCTCATTTTGTCTGTCATAGTTGAAGTGTACCTATGATGAAAATTACACGCCTCTCTCATCTTTTTCAGTGGGAGAACTTGCACAATTGGTGGCTGACTAAATAATTTTTTGCCCCACTGTATGTATTTTTTTAGCTAAACATGTGGGGCTCAAATGACGGGTCGCCACTGCTCAAATTACACAACACAAAAAATATAAACCCAACATGTAAAGTGTTGGTCCCATGTTTCATGAGCTGAAATAAAATACACCGACATTTTCCAAAAGCTTATTTCTCTCAAATTCTGTGCACATATTTGCAGTGGTGTAAAAAGTACCCCAATTGTTATACTTGAGTAAAAGTAAAGATACCATATTAAAAATTACTCCAGTAAAAGTATAAGTCAGCCAGTAAAATACTGCTTGAGTAAAAGTCTAAAAGTATTTGGTTTTAACTATACTTAAGTATCAAAAGTATATGTAATTGCTAAAAATATACTTAAGTAGCAATTCCTTATATATGAAATTGTTTGGCACCATTTTTTGTTGTTTTTTTATTTACGGATAGCCAGGGGCACACTCCAACACTCAGACATAATTTACAAACAAAGCTTTATGTTTAGTGAGTCCGCCAGATCAGAGCCAGTAAGGATGACCAGGGATGTTCTTTTGATAAGTGTGTGAATTTGACCATTTTCCTGTCCTGCTATGCATTAAAAATATTCCATTCACTCTAAACATGCTAAATTCTCAGAGTATATCGTTGGTAACCTTTGAACCATATATGGTAGAGACATGGGGTTTGGACTGTTGTTTTTCTGTCGGAATGTTCTATTGTATAAACCTTGAATTAATTAATCATTTTATGGGTGAATACCCTACATTCTTTCATAGCAAAAACAGAACCAATAAACCCCTTCGTCTTAAAGAACATTTTTTATGCTGTTTTATTCATGACCAATTCTATATATATATATATTTTTAAATCTCTCTTAGTTTATGAAAAGCAGCAAACAAGTTAGTCACTGTAGCTGGCCATAGGGGAGTAGCCCTAATGTGGCCAGTTTCTACATATCGAGCAATAACTGGCCATATACCGGATTATCAATAGCCTACATTATCATTATCATCAACATACTGTACCTGTCCAAAACCTGGTGTAGCCTAATTGAAATGTTGTGATCACCACTTGTCCCAGCTAAACATTTTCTTCCTGTAAAATCATATGGACGGTAAGATTTTTTTTGTGTAAAATAGCTCTACATAATACTGTACTGCACAGCTGTTGGTTTCTTCCAATAATCACATTCAAGTTCAGCGTGACCACCACCGATGCAGCGCTCGTGAATCGTAGCCTTCACTGCTGTTAAACGGTAGGTCATGCACTTTAGTGTCATCAGTGGCTGCTAAGGTATAATACAGCATGTTCTCGTTTTGCAGAAAATAATGTATTTTGTCAACGTGTGAGATTAGATTTTTTAAATAATTTGCATAAACATGATATCAGATTACATATGTCAAGCCTTAAAAGTGACAACAACCAGGTTCACCTGTTTAGAGTATGTAATGAATGGAACAGTGGCTATTTCAGTCTCTAGTTGTATTTTGGTCCCAGTTGCCCTGTTTAAAAGATAAGTACATTAAGAGATTTCCATTGGGACCAATGACCAGCCTCTGCATTACTCACCGGAAGTTGCTTGGCTGCATTTTGTCCCACAAGGTGCCAGTCTCCATGTTGATTAACTAGTAACTGATCTACAGTGGGGAGAACAAGTATTTGATACACTGCCGATTTTGCAGGTTTTCCTATTTACAAAGCATGTAGAGGTCTGTAATTTGTATCATTCAACTGTGAGAGACTGAATCTAAAACAAAACTCCAGAGAATCACATTGTATGATTTTTAAGTAATTAATTTGCATTTTATTGCATGACATAAGCATTTGATACACCAGAAAAGCAGAACTTAATATTTGGTACAGAAACCTTTGTTTGCAATTACAGAGATCATACGTTTCCTGTAGTTCTTGACCAGGTTTGCACACACTGCAGCAGGGATTTTGGCCCACTCCTCCATACAGACCTTCTCCAGATCCTTCAGGTTTCGGGGCTGTTGCTGGGCAATACGGACTTTCAGCTCCCTCCAAAGATGTTCTATTGGGTTCAGGTCTGGAGACTGGCTAGGCCACTCCAGGACCTTGAGATGCTTCTTATGGAGCCACTCCTTAGTTGCCCTGGCTGTGTGTTTCGGGTCGTTCTCATGCTGGAAGACCCAGCCACGACCCATCTTCAATGCTCTTACTGAGGGAAGGAGGTTGTTGGCCAAGATCTTGCGATACATGGCCCCATCCATCCTCCCTCAATACAGTGCAGTCGTCCTGTCCCCTTTGCAGAAAAGCATCCCCAAAGAATGATGTTTCCACCTCCATGCTTCACGGTTGGGATGGTGTTCTTGGGGTTGTACTCATCCTTCTTCCTCCTCCAAACACGGCGAGTGGAGTTAAGACCAAAAAGCTCTATTTTTGTCTCATCAGACCACATGACCTTCTCCCATTCCTCCTCTGGATCATTCAGATGGTCATTGGCAAACTTCAGACGGGCCTGGACATGCGCTGGCTTGAGCAGGGGGACCTTGCATGCGCTGCAGGATTTTAATCCATGACGACGTAGTGTGTTGCTAATGGTTTTATTTGAGACTGTGGTCCCAGGTCTCTTCAGGTCATTGACCAGGTCCTGCCGTGTAGTTCTGGGCTGATCCCTCACCTTCCTCATGATCATTGATGCCCCACGAGGTGAGATCTTGCATGGAGCCCCAGACCGAGGGTGATTGACCGTCATCTTGAACTTCTTAAATTTTCTAATAATTGCGCCAACAGTTGTTGCCTTCTCACCAAGCTGCTTGCCTATTGTCCTGTAGCCCATCCCAGCCTTGTGCAGGTCTACAATTTAATCCCTGATGTCCTTACACAGCTCTCTGGTCTTGGCCATTGTGGAGAGGTTGGAGTCTGTTTGATTGAGTGTGTGGACAGGTGTCTTTTATACAGGTAACAAGTCCAAACAGGTGCAGTTAATACAGGTAATGAGTGGAGAACAGGAGGGCTTCTTAATGAAAAACTAACAGGTCTGTGAGATTTGGAGTTCTTACTGGTTGGTAGGTGATCAAATACTTATGTCATGCAATAAAATGCAAATTAATTACTTACAAATCATACAATGTAATTTTCTGGATTTTTGTTTTAGATTCCGTCTCTCACAGTTGAAGTGTACCTATGATAAAAATTACAGACCTCTACATGCTTTGTAAGTAGGAAAACCTGCAAAATTGGCAGTGTATCAAATACTTGTTCTCCCCACTGTATATTTTCTATTTTAAAATAGTACACTTCACACAAAAGAGCACTGGAAATCAGATTTCTTAGTTATTATGAAGTATTACTGCGTGATAAATCAAATGAACTAATTTCTGCTGTATAATAGTTGTTGATTGACATGTTTCACTTATGCAAATACACATTCATTGCAATTGTCAACCTTATCTCCATTTTATACAGGATTTTGTAGTAGTATGAGAGTATACAATACAAATTAATAAAGATAAACTCCATAGCTCTGTCCCAGATTACTTTATTAGCATTTTCATTTTCTTTTTTATTCTCTATTTCTGTCAGAAACACACATTCTCATATAATCGCATAGCACATTTCCCTTCTATTTTGAGGTGAGTGGAATGTGAGCAGAGTATGTGGTGCTGCTACTGTGGCCTTTGATTGTTCTGTATGTGTCGATAATAAATCCCATTGGTGGTCCCTCTCTGGCAGAATATTTTACATTGAGAGTTCCATGACACTATACAAAGACCCTCTCCTTTTTAAATTGTACTGATTGTTGTCCACTGTCTCTCAAAGCTAAATCAAATCATGTCCTTCGACTGGAGAGAGTACCATGTCAGAGATGTTTTGTTTTTGTGGAGGGATCACAAAAAAAACTTTTGCTTTGTTTTTGCCACTTTCCATTTACCCATTTTATTGAATGATAAGTTCAGCTACAAAAAAAAGTATATCATTTAACTGTAAATCAAGGCCTCAAGTGGTGTATCGATAAAAAGGTTAAATTTGCCTATCGTGGAAAAATAGGACTATCGTGTCTGGGTATGCTCATGTATGGCTGTCTTTGTTTTGTATTTTATCTTCAATGAGGAATGATCGGTTATTGAAACTAGCACCACGATCACATCCTGTGACTAAGTTTGCTATCTAAATGAGATTTCGTCAACTTTTAACATTGCACAAATATATACTACAGTCCCTCTGCGCTACAGAAAAATGTGATCTTAAAGGGTGAAAGGTGAACAGCAATTATGGAGTATGTAGCTCTTAACTATTTTTTTTTGTTCTTTTGTGTTGTATTGCTACATTTGAATCTGGAACAGGTGATTGGTACCTAACTATTCTAGTCATCGTGGTCATCCCTGCCATGATCCCCGTCATTAGTATCATGTTTGCCATCCCTCTCACTCCTCTCCTTCTCCTTCTTTGATTCCTTCACCACCTGGAGGAAGAGAAGAAGAGAAAAAAAACTCAAATTCCACCACTTCCTGCAAATGCTTTCTCGTGAAACTACACTGTATAATGAATATCAAGGTGGACATAGAAAGTATGGAACACATTTTCTTGATACCAGGAAATATTTGGAATGTTTACCTCTCCATCACGAGTCTCCACTGTCTTAATCACCACAGGCTTCCTGCTAGGGATGTCTGGGGTATGGTCATAGCCTATGAGGGGATAAGCCAGTTTTAGATACTGTGCATGATCATTTATATACATCTAATAGATTATGGATATGTTAAATATAAAGATAATACTGGCAAGTATATGGGTATTTGCATGGAGAGGGAAATACATTGAGAGATAAAGACTAGTATTATTGGTAATATGATGGAACTCACCCCTATCACCACTACGGCCATACTGGGAGGGATGCATGGGAACAGTAATCCTAAAGAGAAATGAAGCAATAGGTTAGCTCAGGAATGTGTTCATAATCAGATGCGAGTAAGGATGTCCTAACCCTTATCCTCCTGACCTGCTCTCCTCTCCCTCCAGCAGCTTGCGGTAAGTGGCGATTTCTATGTCCAGGGCCATCTTGACGTTGAGCAGGTCCTGGTACTCCCTCAGGTGTCGGGCCATCTCGTCCTTCAGGTGGTGGATCTCGTCCTCGTGGCGGACCACGTTGTCCTGGTAGTTATTGGCCTCCACGCCAAACTGGTCCTCCATCTCACGCATCTGCCTCAGCAGAGCCTCGTTCTGAAAAATACACACGTACATACAGTGAGGGCAGGAGGAAATGGGGGATTTTATTAATAGAGTATCTTGCATCTTTAGGATGCCCAGCCCACATGGGCTTATAAAACACTGTATTCCATCACTGCGGGAAGATTGGGGGAGATTATTGGGGGAGGAAATTATAAGGGATTTTGCTCACTCGCATCATCCTCTACTTACATGCCTGACGCACTTGGGTGATTCATGGCTGGCAGTCATTTTGGGTTAAGCCTGAGATCATTGTACTGTTGTTTCTCACTCAGCCAGTGTAAATTGGGGTTGATTACAGACAAATAGGCAAGTTCTGTGAGGCCTCACCGTGCTCTTCAGTGCATCAATCTCACAGCTGAGGGACTGCATCTGCCTCCTGTGCTCGTTTTGCTCTTGCTTGGCCTGCCTCATAGCATCAGTGTTACGCTTGGCAGAGTCTGTCAGGTCAGCAAACTGCAGGAGCATAGAACAAACACACAAATAAAGAACAGTTGTGTCTCTCTCTGTGTGTGTGTGTGTGTGTGTGTGTGTGTGTGTGTGTGTGTGTGTGTGTGTGATTAGGTCGTTCAAATTTGTGTGTGTGTGTGTGATTAGGTCGTTCAAATTTGTGTGTGTGTCTATTGTTCCCCCCTCACCTTGGACTTGTACCACTCCTCAGACTCATACATGTTCTTGGAGGCGATGTTCTCGTACTGGGCCCTGATGTCCTTGAGGGCAGCGGTCAGGTCAGGCCTGGCAGTCTGGTCCACCTCCATCTTCATTTGCTGGGTCTGGAAACTCACCTGCACCTCCTGGATCTCCTGAGAAGACAAGAGCAAGTGAGAGGTCAATTGGAAAAAAAGGCCTCTAAATAGCAGGTTGAATCCAAAAAGGTATGATTATGCATGGATCATCATGAAGACCATGATTTGTGGTCGACCATTTCAGCAGCTGCATCTACCTCATCATGTAGCTTCTTGAGGAACTCAATCTCATCCATCAGAGACTCAATCTTCCTCTCCAGCTCCAGGCGAGACAGAGTGGCATCATCCACATCCTGGTTCCAGATCAAACTGTTATTAGTAAGTATTTCATCAACCCCCAAACAGGTTAAACAAATATTTTTGGCTTGATCAGATAACTCTAACAGTGAGTGGGATGCAGTATTATATCAACAATGCAAAGCCATCAATATTGGGTTTTGTCATACGTATCTTAGTTTGTATTCATTAGCGCACACTGTTAAAACTGTAAATTTAAAAAAAATGAAAACAAACATTTCTTATTAGAGTAGTTCAGATTAGTCCCTCGCCGTTTCGATCTGTTTGTTTCCATTTGGTTCCTACAGATGTAGGATCTTAATTTGACCACCCTGTTGCAGGGCAACTTGCCTGCAATGCAGGACATTTAAAACTTGTAGTGTATTTGAGATTTAAAAGGCTTCTGAAGTTTGCAATTTCCACTTTGAAATTTTAGACTTGAAAAATGCATGGACCCCTACAAAAATGTCCATTAATTAGAATTCACATAATAATTCATATTTCCTGTTTCCGCAGGATTATTGTTCTGCTGTAGCAAGCTGGCTCAAATTAAGATCCTACATCTGTAGTGAAAACCCATGATTTCACGGTTCTAAGAGTTGTAATGTAATCATAATAATCAGCTCTATCTCAGCCAAACAGAAGATGTCACTGTTATGCAGGGCTATGAGGAAAGGGAAGCTTTGGGTTGGGCTCTGACATCACAACCGGCGTGCCAAATGTGATTATCCAGGCTGAGAATTTCAATCAGACTTTTACCGTCAACTATTGACTCGCTGCCCAATATATTGATTTGGTGTACATTGTGATGGTTTGAGTCTAGGGTGTGTTAACCTTGCGGAAGACAAGCAGGTTGCTCTCAGCCTCAGATCTCTTCTGATTCTCCTCATCCAGTCTGTAAGAAGAAAATACATACAAGGAGAAAATATTTATTACAATCATGCATAGGCCTATGGAAATTCCTGTTGTAGATTCATATGATCTATTTATGGAACCTCAGACCTCCATCTTAGAATACATCAATTAATGGAAATTCCCTATGTAACTCTTTATGGCACTTTAGAACTAATTTGATATTGTTCACAATACTTGGGTTATAGTCTAGGTTTCGTCCAGCTCTGGACAAAGGAAGCTGAAGCCTTGGGACAGGATGGAACACAGTGCTAATTGCATAAGGGCTATCTGAGGGTTTGTCCTAAATCGTAAGCCATTCCCTACATAGGGCTCTGGTCAAAAGGTGTGCACTTTATAGGGAATAGGGTGCCATTTGGGTTGCAAATCTAGTATGTCTGGCTGGGTGTCAAAGGTCTCCTCCTCAGAAAGAAGCATCAGCTGGCAAAAAGCCTCTGGATCAATTTGGTAATTCACTGTCCTGTAAAAGGATTTGGGAGCGTATCCAATGGGGTCAGCAGCTGCTACATCAAACAAATTTGGCTAATTACCACTTCTTGGAGGTCATCTGGACACACCCTGTCTTAAGCCTGACAGCTCTGGGCATTCTGCCACCAAAGTCTATACTACGTAAGCCTAATAGTATACTGACTGGTCTGACTAAGCCTTCCCTTCCCTAAATGTCAAATATACTTAACGTTTTATAAGCAGATTTAAAGCGTAAAAATATAACGCCTGGTTGAATAGATATTCGAATAGGTTAAAACAGTTTGATAAATCTTTTGGTTTTGTATTAGTCATCATAGGACAGGGTCAAAGAACACGGAGTGTCTCTTCCGCTGTTGTGATGAGTCATCAAAAATGATATCATAAGTCCAATGATATCATTCAGTTCACACCATATCCACTCTGTATCTAACATGGACTCACAGCAGGCTCGCTGGGGATTGGCTGTCCCTGTGGTCAGTCACTTGATTGCTTGACGTGTGCGTGTGTGTGGGGGAGGGTTACTGCATGTGTGGGGCTTGCTGCCTCACCTCATCTTTAATTCATGCCATGTCACAGGGGTCCTTTTTTCCTAATGGGGTCCCAGGCACCGTCCCATCATCACAGGGGGACACTGAACATCCCCTAATGGAGCCACTCTCATTGAGTCACATTGATTTTTCCAGATGCTATTTTTCTCCCCACCTACACCTCCCCCTCTTCCTCCTCTACTGCCTCTTCCCTCTCTCATTCCACCTCCCTCTTCTGTCATCTCTCTACCCCTCTCTGGGGCAGGGAAGGGACATGGGGAGTGTTTGTACGTTTACATGTAGTTAGTGGGTGTCTACAGAAATTGTAACTCAAATGGGGAAAAATACTGTTTCCCATAACTGGTTGTCTGGCTCTTCTCAAGTTTGAGTTTGAAAGCAAAATATTGTGGTTCGGTTTGAAAGGGCTGATGGAACTGCAGTGTAATTTAAAATTAAATGTGTTATTGTCTATATTTACATTCCATGGATGCAGGAAGTTTCATCTTCCGTTTAATGGCATTTGTTTGATTTAATAAAACATATTTGATGAAATAATCTGCCTCAACAGTTGCTGAGATGTCCATTGAAAGTTTGTAAATACTGTATAAATGGTCAAGTGGAAATGTTCTAATACTGTAGTAGTGCCTTGTTTTCCTTGGTGTCCCATTCATTGCTTGGTTATGATATGCTGAAGCATTTCATCTTTTTTTATGTTGGATCCTTCCTGCCCAATGTCATGACATTTAGCGTGTTTGCACACACACACACACACACACACACACACACACACACACACACACACACACACACACACACACACACACACACACACACACACTGCAGTAAAGCACAGAGTGCGGTAGTATGCTGCGGTGCTTTTGTGTTCATCCTTCCAAAGTGCCACACCCCAGCCAGCCCACCACTGCTGGTATGGAGTTTTTGGTTGGAGCCCAAAGACCCCTGGTCCTGTATCAGTGTTTAAAATACAGCCTATAAATATTGTGGTGTAAGGGTCTGTTTAAAGATTAGTGGGGGTGATGGGAGGGTGGTGGTGGTGTGAAAGTCACAGACTGTACACAGACACACACCCTGTCCCCTCACTGCCCAGAACGTATCTATCAACATCAGAGTATAAAAAACTGCTAGTCTGCCAACTTCCTGAAATACACTCTCAATCGTTACACCCCCCCTTTTCAAACACCACTACCTCCCAAAATCTCTCTACATCCCTCATGAACTTCCCAAACAACCCCCCCCCCCCTACTTCTTGCTCCCAAAATCTTTCTACAGTACGTCACCCATGCACCCATGCACTACCCAAGCATCCTACAACCCTCCCTTACCTTAACCCTCACTCTCCAAACATCCTTCACACCCGACCCCTCCCTCCCACTCTCTCATCCATGTCACCCACCTCTGTTTGATAAGGTTCATGTCTTCTGCCAGGTTGTCCCTCTCCACCTGGTACTGGTCCCTCTCCTTTCCCACGTGGTCCAGCTGGCGCCTCAGCTCCCTCAGCTCCTCCTGGAAGAGCTCGGTGGCCCGGTTGGGCTGTCCCTCCTGCTGCTGACCCTTGAACTGGCTCAGCTCCTGCTGCAACCCGCTGTTCTGCTGCTCCAGGTAGTGCACCTTGTCGATGAAGCTGGCGAAGCGGTCGTTGAGGTCCTGCAGCTCCACCTTCTCGTTGCTGCGGGTGGCCAGGAACTCGGCGTTGACCGCGTCGGCCAGCTGGAAGTCCACCTTTTCGTAGGTGAGACGGGGCGGCTGGGTGCTGGAGCGCTGGCGCTGCTGGTGGTGGTAGTTGGAGGAGCGAGTGGGCACCACGGGTGATATAGAGCGCATGTAGTGCCCGCTGGACATTGGCATGCGGGAGTATGAAGGCGAATAGGAGGACATCGAGATGGGGTTGGGGCCCCCGAATGTGCGACGGTAGGAGGTGGAGGCGCGTCCTGAAGGGTGGTTCATTGAAGGGTGGCTCATGGTTGATATTTGGTGGCCTGTAATTTTGCTAACTATTTTTTATTTCAAACTATCTATCTCTCCTTACTGTCTCTGTCTGGTGGAGCCGAAGGTGCCTGGGAGCAGGGAGTGAAGCAACAGGATGTCTGACTGAGGAGTGCTGTGGCTTTTATATACACGAGCTGGACATCCCATCTGCCTCACCCCCATCCCCCGCTGCCTCCCTGCAAACACCCCCTCCTCAGCCACACCCTACTTCCCTCCCTCCTAGTCTCCAGAGCCCCTGCCTCCTTCCTCTATCCATCACTCCTCAACATACATGAGTCTTAGGCCACTCCCTGGCCCACAGTAGCAGGCCCTCTTCCCCCTTTGTTTTCTCTCTCTCTCTCTTCCATCTGCCCCTCCCTTTTGTCCATAGCAGGAGGCCAAACTGTTTCCCACGTTAATGCCTTCATCTCTAAAGATGTCCCCATCGCCAAGCCCACCTCCCCCTCCTCACCTTGACAGCTGATATATCCTTTGTAGGATGCTGTGTCTGCTCCCTGCTTTTTTTTCTTCAAATCATCTCCTCCTGTTGCTTTGTCCCACTCCTTGTCACTCTATCGTCTGCCTTCTCTTTCACTGTTAATATCCTTCATTTATCTGTAATGGTACAGTAGATGTACATAAGTGACATCATCAGCATCAATTATGTAAGACATTGGAAAGTTGTTCAACAAAGTACTTTGTGCAAATAAATCCAGAAACAGACATTTGTTTTATTAATCAGGATTTTGTATCACAATGCTCATTTGGTTAAGATTGCAGAGCTGAATTCATTTCCTCTTTCTCTCTCTTTCCTTCATTTCCACGGTAATGGAATACTTTATTGATATTCTGGCAGGCAAGGGCTATGACTGTGCAATTTCATCCTGCATGACCGACTGGTTTAGAGTGATCTCTGTTTGAATCCTGCTCAGCAGATTTCAGAACAACACTTTGTTGTTCTTATATTTAAGATCCGGTCATGTCCTCTGAGCTCAGACACAATGACAATGTAAATGTAGTATTTTCATCTTTTTGTGGGTATTGTAGTGAGGTGCGTGCTGGCGGCAGAGAAGTCAGGCGCAGGAGAGCGGAAACTGATTTACAACGGTTTCGTTTAATATCCATAAACCACCGCCAACAGAACAATACAATAAATGGGTCAAACAAAACCCGGTAAATACCAGCATACCGTTGCATAAGCACTACAAGAAAACAATTACCGACAAGGACATGCGGGGGAACAGAGAGTTAAAAACACAACATGTAATTGATGGAATAGGAACCAGGTGTGACAAGGCAAAACCAATGGAAAATGAAAAGTGGATCAGCGATGACTAGAAGGTCGGTGAATTCGACCGCCGAACGTCGCCCGAACAAGGAGATGGACCAACTTCTGCGGAAGTCGTGACAGGTATTTTTCAAACTGAGACAAAGGGTTTTAGAAAAAATGTATATTGGTTGACCAGTCTAACTTTTATTGTAACAAAATTAATTAAATACATAACGCTTACTTTGCAGTACATGGGTAGGCTCTGGACTGAGTAAGCCTTGAGAATCTGAGGGAGAAGCAGCAGGTTTCCAAGGCGATAGACTTCTTCATGTGTTTCTCATGAGTCCAGGGTGTGCTGCTGCAGGACAGATAATTAGTGGTCTGGTAACAAAGAATTTGGAAAGTGACTAGGAGGAATGCTAGGTGTCCAGTAAGGTGTCATTAGCAAAAACCACCCCCCACTAATGACAAGGAATCTAAGAAAATAAGTCAAAATTGACATTCCAAACAATTTAGTCATATTCAAAATATACAGAAGCATAATATGTTGATAACGAGTGAAAGAATAACTTCTTACTGTATTGAAAATGGTATACTACAGTGCCTATTGCTCAGTTGTTGCTCAGTGTTATTGTACTGCAGTGCATAGCCTCAAAGCAACGTGTAAAAAAGTACACTGTGAAGTTCCAGGAAGCCTAAATGCATTTTACTGCAGAGGCAAATTAGTTGCCAGCTCTGAATGTTGGGTTGTGTGGGTTAGTGTGCATGTACACGGAAGACCTGTACTAATTAGCGATTTGTGTCTCTGAACACCTGTGTGTAAAGGGAACACGGACGCCACAAATGGTGTACTGAAGAATACTGTCAGGTGCAACTGTGGTAAAACCGGTTAAAACAGTGTACAGTAAGGGTATATTTTTCATTTGTGAAATTATTTTAATGTGGTATGAATATAGAAGGCTTTATGTTTCTAGAACCGTACCGCAATTTAGAGTGTTTGGCTGTTTTGACTGCCAGAGCCAATTTGCCTCTTAACAGAACATGTAAGGTCCTGCTCTATAAGAACTAAGGTTAGGCTCCTTTAGTCCATAGGTGTCACGTTCGTCATAAGGATCGGACCAAGGTGCAGCGTGGTATGAGCACATTCTCCTTTTAATGAATGAACAAAAACAACAAACAACCAAACGAAACGTGAAGCTATATAAACTAGTGCTGACAGGCAACTAAACATACACAAGATCCCACAACTAACAATGGGGAAAATGGCTACCTAAATATGATCCCCAATCAGAGACAACGATAAACAGCTGTCTCTGATTGGGAACCATATCAGGCCAACATAGACATACAAAAACCCTAGATGACAAAAACCATAGACATACAACAACTAGAGTACCCACCCTAATCACACCCTGACTTAACCAAAATATATAGAAAAACAGAGAATCTAAGGTCATCTACCCTCGGTGGCAGCTCCGGTTTTGGACGCAGCCCCCACTCCTTACACTGATCCCTCCGCTTTTGTGGAACCGGACCGTGGATCGTCGCCGGAGGCTCTGGACTGCAGCTCGTCGCTAGAGGCCCCGGACTGGGGACCGTCGCCGGAGACCCCGGACTGGGGACCGTCGCCGGAAGCTCTGGACTGGGAACCGTCGCCGGAAGCTCTGGACTGGGAACCGTCGCCGGAAGCTCTGGACTGGGAACCGTCGCCGGAAGCTCTGGACTGGGAACCGTCGCCGGAAGCTCTGGACTGGGAACCGTCGCCGGAAGCTCTGGACTGGGAACCGTCGCCGGAAGCTCTGGACTGGGAACCGTCGCCGGAAGCTCTGGACTGGGAACCGTCGCCGGAAGGTCTGGACTGGGAACCGTCGCCGGAAGCTCTGGACTGGGAACCGTCGCCGGAAGCTCTGGACTGTGGTGGCGCACTGGAGGTCTGATGCGTGGGACCGGTACAGGTGGCACCGGGCTGATGACACGCACCTCAGGGCGAGTGCAGGAAAGAGGCACAGGACGTACTGGACTGTGCATGCGCACTGGAGACCTGATGCGTAGACATAAAACAACTAGAGTACCCACCCTAGTCACACCCTGACCTAACCAAAATATATAGAAAAACAGAGAATCCAAGGTCAGGGTGTGACAATAGGTGGGCAAGTGAAAGACATTCTACCAATCCATTTTAATGTTGAATCAATGCAGAGCATGCACCTTGTTTACTGTGGGAGGTTTCCCCTTTCTTTACAGTACATCCCTACCTCCAGGTATATCTCTCCCTACCCCTCTCCTTCTCCCTCCTGCTCTGTGATTTGCTCCCTCCCATTCCTCTTCCATTCATTTTGAGATCCATAGACACAACTACATTTTTCCTCCCAATTATTCAACAATCTCTTTAAAACATTTCATCCATCAAAGTCTCTCTCTCTCTATGTATGGCTGTATGAGTGCAGCAGTACAGCACTTGGCCAGCTGCTACCCATGTCTGGCTTTCTTGGTAATTAATTTCATGTGTGATGGGCCTTGCACTATAATCTAATCAACCTGCCTTATAGTAAAGAACCTAGTCTTTCGCTCCCTCTCTCTTTCTCCCTGCTTCTGTCTTTCCTTAATGGAAGATTACACACTGCAATTCTTCACTGTTCCTTTTTCCCCGATAAAGACCAATATTCTCAAATGGCAACTGATCAGGTTCCCCATGACCTGAGTCTCTATCCCCTCCCTTCACACACACACACACGCACACACACGCACACACCTCAAAGCTATCTTATCTCACTGTAAAATCTAGGACCCAATCACCTTCTGATGTACAGATATCATGTTTCCTGTATTAGTGCTTCCTCCCAGCAGACATACCAAGCAGCATCCATTTCAAAGACATGAGTGAGTCTAGCAGCTCGTAATTAAAGCAACCATGACATGCTTAATTGTTCACTTGGCTAAAGCTGCAGTTAACCATCCATCAGCACCGACTACACAGGTCAGACCAGGTAGGTAATGACCGTGTGAAATGTGCATGAAACACATCGTGCCGACAGAGAGGGTCACCTCGCTTGTAGTCCTAAGGAAACTTTGGCAGTATTTAGTTTTTTATGCATTATTTCTTACATTGTCAGCCCAGAAGATCTTAAGTATTATAACATACAGCTGGGAAGAACTATGGGATATCAGAGCGATGCCAACTTACGGATCCTTTGTTCGAACCACCCAAGGCATTCCAACTGATTCCAGAGTCTGACCCAACACAATGTCGCCGCAGAAGAGGTAGACGGAGCAGCCTTCTAGTCAGACTTCGGAGGCGCGCACACCACCCACCTCTTCTGAGTATATTACTCACTAATGTCCAGATTCTAGACAACAAGGTAGAAGAAATTAAGGCAAGTGTTGCTTTCCAGAGAGAAAGTAGGGATTGTAACATACTCTGTTTCACGGAAACATGGCTCTCTGGGGACATGCTGTTCATTGACTACAGCTCAGTATTCAACACCATAATACCCTCCAAGCTCATCATTAAGTGCCTTGCGAAAGTATTCGGCCCCCTTGAACTTTGCGACCTTTTGCCACATTTCAGGCTTCAAACATAAAGATATAAAACTGTATTTTTTTGTGAAGAATCAACAACAAGTGGGACACAATCATGAAGTGGAACGACATTTATTGGATATTTCAAACTTTTTTAACAAATCAAAAACTGAAAAATTGGGCGTGCAAAATTATTCAGCCCCCTTAAGTTAATACTTTGTAGCGCCACCTTTTGCTGCGATTATAGCTGTAAGTCGCTTGGGGTATGTCTCTATCAGTTTTGCACATCGAGAGACTGACATTTTTTCCCATTCCTCCTTGCAAAACAGCTTGAGCTCAGTGAGGTTAGATGGAGAGCATTTGTGAACAGCAGTTTTCAGTTCTTTCCACAGATTCTCGATTGGATTCAGGTCTGGACTTTGACTTGGCCATTCTAACACCTGGATATGTTTATTTTTGAACCATTCCATTGTAGATTTTGCTTTATGTTTTGGATCATTGTCTTGTTGGAAGACAAATCTCCGTCCCAGTCTCAGGTCTTTTGCAGACTCCATCAGGTTTTCTTCCAGAATGGTCCTGTATTTGGCTCCATCCATCTTCCCATCAATTTTAACCATCTTCCCTGTCCCTGCTGAAGAAAAGCAGGCCCAAACCATGATGCTGCCACCACCATGTTTGACAGTGGGGATGGTGTGTTCAGCTGTGTTGCTTTTACGCCAAACATAACGTTTTGCATTGTTGCCAAAAAGTTCCATTTTGGTTTCATCTGACCAGAGCACCTTCTTCCACATGTTTGGTGTGTCTCCCAGGTGGCTTGTGGCAAACTTTAAACGACACTTTTTATGGATATCTTTAAGAAATGGCTTTCTTCTTGCCACTCTTCCATAAAGGCCAGATTTGTGCAATATACGACTATTGTTGTCCTATGGACAGAGTCTCCCACCTCAGCTGTAGATCTCTGCAGTTCATCCAGAGTGATCATGGGCATCTTGGCTGCATCTCTGATCAGTCTTCTCCTTGTATGAGCTGAAAGTTTAGAGGGACGGCCAGGTCTTGGTAGATTTGCAGTGGTCTGATACTCCTTCCATTTCAATACTATCGCTTGCACAGTGCTCCTTGGGATGTTTAAAGCTTGGGAAATCTTTTTGTATCCAAATCCAGCTTTAAACTTCTTCACAACAGTATCTCGGACCTGCCTGGTTCCTTGTTCTTCATGATGCTCTCTGCGCTTTTAACGGACCTCTGAGTCTATCACAGTGCAGGTGCATTTATACGGAGACTTGATTACACACAGGTGGATTGTATTTACAATCATTAGTCATTTAGGTCAACATTGGATCATTCAGAGATCCTCACTGAACTTCTGGAGAGAGTTTGCTGCACTGAAAGTAAAGGGGCTGAATAATTTTGCACGCCCAATTTTTCAGTTTTTGATTTGTTAAAAAAGTTTGAAATATCCAATAAATGTCGTTCCACTTCATGATTGTGTCCCACTTGTTGTTGATTCTTCACAAAAAAATACAGTTTTATATCTTTAAGTTTGAAGCCTGAAATGTGGCAGAAGGTCACAAAGTTCAAGGGGGCCGAATACTTTCGCAAGGCACTGTATCTTGCATTGCTCATCCTATATGTATATACTGTATTTTATACCATCTATTGCATCTTGCCTATGCCGCTCGGTCATTGCTCATCCATATATTTATATGTAATATTCTTATTCCATTCCTTTACTTAGATTTGTGTGTATTAGGTAGTTGTTGTGGAATTGTTAGATTACTTGTTGATATTGCTGCAGTCGGAACTAGAAGCACAAGCATTTCGCTACACTCGCCATAACATCTGCTAACCATGTGTATGTGAGCAATACCATTTGATTTGGCATGAGGCAACATGCTCTGTATGTTATCATTCTCCTCCTGCTTATCTAACCTCAACAGTCAAGCTCTAAGTTAATGATCTGCAAGTAAGAACAAAAATGATCAATTCAAGTAGAATTCATAAAGTATGTGTTATAACAGTACCCTAAACCAGTCATAAGAAAATGCCATGCTAGGGAGACGCCATTGTATTCTATTATTTTGTCATACACAGATTACTCAATATTTTTACATAATGGAGCTGCTGTCTGAAATGTTAAAATAATGTGGTCTCAGACTTTGGGCGCATAGCCACAGGAAGTTGTTTTGGGGGTAGGTGTACACTCTGTCCTCATCTCTGGCATTATAGCAGAGCCAAACAAAGGCCAGGAAAATATCAGCCCATACCTCATGTCAATGCATGATACTTAAGAGGATTATTTAATCAGACCCAGACCACTTCCACAAAATACAATTAAAATATTCCAAATCTCAAGAGGTTTCCAGAATAATTTTGCATACAGTAGACACTGCAACCTTCACTCTCCACTGAAGACCTTATATTCAAAGTTCAGGCCTTTCACCTCAGCAGTCAATTGCCCGTAAAGGAAGAGAATAGGAAATGCTGTTTTAGCTTGTTTTGAACATGTTCACTTCACTCACACAGGGATTTGATGACACCGGTATGAATGTAATAAGATGCTACTCTTTTATAGCTCTGAAGTACAGGTCAGAGGTCTTTAATATTAACACCGCTAACAATAATTCAGAGGACAACTATTTGTAATTGAAGGGTATGTGGATACCATCCAAAGTGCCCCTTACTGACATCAAATTACTGAGGAAAGGTAGCTAATATATATATATATATACACAGCCTAAGCGCACAATTATCGATGACATACACAAACTTCCTCTATATCAAACCAGAATGCGTCAAATGCTCAATCAACAACCAAGGAGTCGTTTTGCTGAAGAGGGATCAAAAGACTGTTGTCCCACATTGGTTCTCCTATTCCGACTATATTTGCATAGATTTTATGAAACAGTCCCAATGTTCAGCCTCATTCAGAGCAAGCTGTGATATCCAACACAGCAGAGCAATCATAGTGAGTGCTGTATTATGAGACATTACTTCATTTTATGTGGATGCCAAGTTATCATTTGATTTTGTATGCAGGGTAATGAACCACAAACAAGTTTACAAACATTGAAATTGACTTTTATTGCAAGAAAATAGAGCAATATTTAAAAGTCAAGGTTACAAAGGGACAGAAAAGCATTGTTCCATGAGGAATGGTTGAATGTGTTGAGACAGGCAGAAGTTTCCTGATACTTCTTAGTACTCTTCTCCCTCATCCTCTCCTTCCACGCTATCTGCGCCCACCTCCTCATAATCTTTCTCCAGGGCAGCCATGTCTTCCCTGGCCTCAGAGAACTCTCCCTCCTCCATACCCTCACCTACGTACCAGTGCACGAATGCACGCTTGGCATACATCAGGTCAAACTTGTGGTCAAGGCGGGCCCAAGCCTCAGCCACTGCAGTGGTGTTGCTAAGCATGCACACTGCCCTCTGGACCTTGGCCAGATCTCCACCAGGTACCACAGTTGGGGGCTGGTAGTTGATACCAACCTTGAAACCAGTTGGGCACCAGTCTACAAACTGGATGGAGCGTTTTGTTTTGATGGTGGCAATGGCAGCGTTAACATCTTTGGGCACAACGTCGCCACGGTACAGCAGACAGCAGGCCATGTACTTGCCGTGACGTGGGTCACATTTCACCATCTGATTACATGGCTCAAAACAGGCATTTGTGATCTCTGAAACAGTCAGCTGCTCATGGTAAGCCTTCTCTGCTGAGATCACTGGGGCATAGGTGGCAAGGGGGAAGTGGATACGGGGATAGGGCACCAAGTTGGTCTGGAACTCTGTCAGATCAACATTGAGGGCACCATCGAATCGGAGGGAAGCAGTGATTGAGGACACAATCTGGCTGATCAACCTGTTCAGGTTGGTGTAGGAAGGACGCTCGATATCGAGGTTCCTACGGCAGATGTCATAGATGGCCTCATTGTCTACCATGAAAGCACAGTCAGAATGCTCCAGGGTGGTGTGGGTGGTCAGGATTGAGTTGTAGGGCTCAACAACAGCTGTGGACACCTGGGGAGCTGGGTAGATGGAGAACTCAAGCTTGGACTTCTTGCCATAGTCAACAGACAGGCGTTCCATCAACAGGGAAGTGAAACCAGAACCGGTGCCACCTCCAAAGCTGTGGAAGACCAGGAAGCCCTGGAGGCCAGTGCACTGGTCAGCCTGGAGAGAAGGAGGAGATGTTTCAAATGTATTGTTAATTCAGTAATTAGGCAGGTTGTACCATGTACAATAAGACATCACTAAAGGTTCTTTGAGATTCTCACCAGTTTGCGGATCCTGTCCAGAACCAAGTCGATGATCTCTTTGCCGATGGTGTAATGCCCACGGGCGTAGTTGTTGGCTGCATCCTCCTTCCCAGTGATCAGCTGCTCAGGGTGGAAGAGCTGGCGGTAAGTTCCAGATCGCACCTCATCTGGAGAAAGATCAATTCGCTTTTCTCAAGACTAAGGAGATATACCAATGTTAGCAGAACCTCATTGCTTCAAGACAGTGATCTTACCAATGACAGTGGGCTCCAGATCCACAAACACAGCCCTGGGGACGTGCTTGCCAGCTCCAGTCTCACTGAAGAAGGTGTTAAAGGAGTCGTCACCTCCTCCAATGGTCTTGTCACTGGGCATCTTGCCATCTGGTTGGATCCCATGCTCAAGACAGTACAGCTCCCAGCATGCATTGCCGATCTGGACTCCAGCCTGGCCCACATGGACCGAGATACACTCACGCTGTGGGAAAATGAACAATCACGTAAAATTGAGTGCTCAGATATTAGTAGACTTTCCTACAGATGAGTTCCAGTTATTTAAAAAAGCCTTTTCACGAGGAAGACATTTTGGCTGTATGGGCTTGTGTACCTGTATGCTTTCAAGTTATGCATAGCTTTGGATCTAAATCAAGCACACCCTGGTCACCTGACTCAGTGTGTAAGTGATTATATGCAGCTATGAGGGAGACAGACCTGCTCTGTGTTGGTGCTGCAGAGAAAGCACATGACTACAGGCAGCAGATTTTGGAGTAGAGTAAGTCTATTCATGGCTCTAAATTATTGAGGGGTTTAGCCTCTTCTAAATTTAATCAAGATTTAGACAGAAATGTAAGGATACACTTCCAGACCATTATTAAAATAGGTTTTGGTTATTATTCGTGTTTAACTTGGGCTACTACATGTCAATGACTCATTTTAAAGATGTATGTTTAAATCAATGTGGCCTAATCAAACCATGAGAAATAATTGACAGGATTTACGTGTTACATCTGTGTTATTGGCTATGGCACTGTCATTCGGTGCTCATGACAATGGGAGTGATTATAGCTGTCGACTGTGGTAATCCTCGATGTAACGTTACTGAAAATCAGCATGGCAAGGATTAGCTATGTATGGGTCGGCAGAAAAATCCCTGATATGGCACAATTGACACTAGCCTACTCTGAAGAGTGGAGTTGGTTTTTTTCAGCGACCCTGATTTTTTTTTGTTTATCTAAATTGATTCAGATTGAGCCAAATAGGCTATGCCATTGAATGGGCAACTCCCCTTTCCAACGAAACGAAATGGCGTCGTCTAAAATAAAAGTGTACAGGTCAATGCCTCTGGAGTATAAGGGACTACAATATAATCGGGTTATAATGATTTATATAGGCTGGAGCAGCCCGTCTAGTTTCCTTTATTTGCACAAGATGAGAAAGCACTACGTGGTCTGACTCTCGGTTTATTCAGATATTGACAAGAATGTAACGTTATCTGCCTACCCAGACATTTGATTATTATTCTATACAAGGTCCTGCCCCTCGAACTTCCACCGGCAACAGACTATAAAATAATATTTGCAATAAATCACGATTAAGTAATCTCGATGGTGTGTCAGATCATTTTCTATTTTACTGCTTTTGCATTGTAGACTAGTTATGAATATGACCAGGACACATGTTCTCTACAAAGGCATGCCACTTTCCGCAATGCAACAAAGCAAGAATAGCCTACTATGGTCAATGAGCGGGGAGAGGAGGAAAGGGCTAAATGCCGCCCTACATAAGGAATCAAAGACCTCAATCTGTGGCGCAGTCCTAACTATTTGTGTCACATCGAATAATGTCTGTCACTGTGGGAAAAAAATAAAAATCATACAAAATATAAACGTGTTAGACAATAGAAATACAGGCAACAGGTATTAATTATGGTGTCATGTTTTGTTGATAATCCATAATCTAATTTTATTACACGATCATGACACATTTAAAGAAGTCTACATTACAATTCTCGTCATTTTCATATTCAAACTTACCATGTCTAAGATGAGGAGTTTTATAAGAGCAGTAAAGATAAAATAAGAAGCAGTAGATTAAAGACCAACTCTCACAGACGGACCTTTAGGAGTCTAATGTGAGAAGTTTCAGTAATGTGTAAGGGTGGGGCTTTATATAGGCTACTGATTATGACGGTCCGCCACATTTGGGCGGGCTTTAGACTGAAATTTACCGCCCACCTGGGGAAAAGAAGAGGCGTTTTTGCTCGTTCTATTGGACCATTTGAAGGAGGACCATTTGAGGACCACGAATGAAGGAAATGGCGTGAAAGTGTTACCTACGACCAACCATATCATGTCTAAACTTCAAAAGACTTCAAAAGTCTTTCTGCTTTTTTGCATTTTAGCTAACCCTAACCGTTTTCCTAAACTTAACCTAATTGTCCTAACATGCCATGTTAATTCACCTAACCTGCTGCTTAAGCTCTTCTAAACCTGCTACGAAAAGTCAATTCTGACAAAAGCTGGATATTCTCCAGCCATGATCCTACAACCAAAGTACAATGCCGTGAAGATAAGCAAATTCCCACAGCAAGGTTTTACAACTATTTTGATAGCAGATTAATTTGAAAATGATAACAATGTAGGCCTAACCTTTGACACCATCTTTATCTGTCATCTTTAGTTTTTTAAATTTGCCCTAGGCTATATGATTTTGCTTTAGATTTAATCATAATTCTTGATTTATTTTTTGGATCTGCTTGATATAAGCCTATTGCAGCTGAGAATCTTTCTACATTGACTTTGTAACTAATTTGGAGGACACAGCTGTCATTTTACTGGTCTCAAGGAAGCACTTCTCCCTCTTTTTAAAAACTTTGCTGAGTCTGCTGGGTCATTAAGGTCGGGCTGTTGCACAGGTTATTATAATTTGGGTTTTACATATCAGTTTTAATTTATATTCGTTTTTCTATTTTAATTTGGAGTTTAGTTTCAGTTAGTTTTCAGACCTGATTGTCACGTTCTGACCCTAGTTCTTGTGTTATTTGTTTGTTTTAGTTGGGTGGGCATTCTATGTTTTGTGTTTCTAGGTTTGTTTTCTGTGTTCGGCCTAGTATGGTTCTCAATCAGAGGCAGGTGTCATTAGTTGTCTCTGATTGAGAATCATACTTAGGTAGCCTGGGTTTCACTGTTGTTTTGTGGGTGATTGTTTCCATGTCTGTGTTTCTTTGCCACACGGTACTGTTTCGGTTTTGTTCACGTTTATTGTTTTGTATTTGCGTTCATGTTGAGTTTTTCATATTAAAAACCATGGACACTTACCATGCCGCATCTTGGTCCGATCCTTGCTATACACCTCTGCAGAGGAAGAGGAGGAAAACCTTTACACTGATTTGCTACTTTTTATTTAGTTTCAGTTATATACAAATATTTATATTTCGTTTTTGTATTATTTAGTTCTAGTGTTATGGACAGAAAGCATGCATCGGCCAGGCTAGGAGCCATTTGTGTTATATAGTTTGTTGTGTGTTTTTTGGGATGTCACTTCTTGCAGCCTGGGGGCAGTAATACATAGCGTGAAGGGTTATAGGTTTTTGTTAGGTTTAAAGGTACAATCAGCAATTGCTTCATACATTTTTGGACTTATAAATTAATGATATGTACCCATTGATTCTTGAAGAATATAACTTATAAATGCCTCATGAGCTTAGTTCAACTGTCGATACCCATCACAACCCAGCATAAGCTTTTTTACACCAATGTTTATAAACAAAGTAAATATAAACTAATATTGTAAAGTCTCAAAACATGGGTGAAACTATAATTTTGGATATCGTGGATGGTCAGTCTTTGAATCCATAGCTCTCTGAATTCTAGAATGGTTACATTTCCCCAGCTCCATCCCTTTTTACCAAAAATGCTGATTGGCCCTTTACATTATAAAGTCAATCTCAATATGACTTGGATTTAAAAGGAATAGTGCTGAAACTGGTCAAAAAAAATATGGTGAAAGGTAACTAACCCATGTTTACACCAATCCAATGCTTTTTCACCTCAGTAGGACATGTAAGAATAATCAAGTTATCTACTAGCCGATTCTTTCACTGTTCGCTAGTGATGGCTGATGTGATGTAGTCTCGGATATCCCAGACCTTGGAGCATCGTAAACTAGGCAAGCAACCCGTCTGTCTAGACAGCATAGACTGTAAAAACAATAGACGGAGCCATCGATGATGTCACCTCATATTTTCCTATGTGAAATCTTAGTAGCGCATTTGAAGATCAGTGTCGCCATTTTGCTTCATGGAGGCGTTTTTGGAAACATTGCATGCACAGTTTGAGCTACTCTAGGACGTGACGTTGCAGGCTAGCTTATTGCTGCTGCCTCTCATTGAGTATCTCAAGTTGAAGGCCGACCGGGGTACTGCAGGCTGCAAATGATCCTTATAACTTCAAGGACATACTTCTGGTGAAATAGAAGCAAGTATTGATACCATGATTGTGTTCAGATAATTTTTTTATACCCATTAACATTGACCACGATCTTGCTTTTGGAAAACATTGCCTGCAGTCCCCCGGTAGGCCTTGAACTTGAAGTCCTCACTTAGAGGGGGAAGTTGTTCTCCAATAGTCAAGAGAGACTTATAGTGATGCACAAACTAAGCCTACTTCAAACATCACCATCTCCTGGCAGCATTTACCCACCAGATTCATTAGCTTGAAAACCCCAATTTGAAAACCCCATTCGATTTTTGAACATAATTCATGATGTTTTACATTTTATTAGAGTTAGTTTTAAAGTCAAGGATAATAGTTTCAGTATAGTTTTAGTTTTTCAAACGGGTTTGTGAATTATTGTATTTCAGTTTATGAAATATATTTTTCATGATTAGTTTCAGTTTACTATAATAACCTTGCTATTGCATGGACAGTGATCTGTCAGTGGAGTATTGTGGAGTGATCTGTCAGTGGAGGCTTACTCAGGAAACAGCCACTAGACACATACCAAACCACAGGATGGAGCCAGAGTTTTTGAATATGAATCTCATCATAGATATTTTTTATAAAGTCTTTCAGCAGTCCATAGAGTGATAGAGGCCTCTAGTGGCCAAATATTAGCATGGGCAGTGCCATTGAGGGCTTCCAACATTTTAATGTAGTCAACTGGGTGGGACTTCCAACTTCATTGGCTAATCCCACCTGGTGACCATTGGCTGATCCCACCATGACATGTTGGAGTCATGGGGCAGCAGGTAGCCTAGTGTTTTTTATCTTTATTTAACAAGGCAAGTCTGTTTTCAATGACAGCCTAGGGACAGTGGGTTAACTGCATTGTTCAGGGGAAGAACAACAGCTTTTTTACCTTGTCAGCTCAGGGATTTGATCTTGCAACCTTTCGGGTTACTAGTCCAACGCTCTAACCACTAGGCTACCTTCCGCCCCTTAAGAGTGTAAGAGGTTAAGAGTGTTGGCCCAGTAACCAAAAGGTTGATGTGCCCTTGAGTAAGGCACTTAACCCCAATTGCTTGTGTAAGTCGCTCTGGGTAAGAGCATCTGCTAAATGACAAAATAAATGTTGTTATCCTGTTGGAAAGTTAACCTTCCCCCCAGTCTGAGGTCCTGAGAGCTCTGGAGCAGGTTTTCATCAAGGATCTCAGTACTTTGCTCCGTTCGTCTTTGCCTCGATCCTGACTAGTCTCCCAGTCCCTGCCACTGAAAAATATTCCCACAGCATAATTCTGCCACCACCATGCTTCACCATAGGGATGGTGCCAGGTTTCCTCCAGAAGTGACGCTTGGCATTCAGGACAAAGAGTTCAATCTTGGTTTCATCAGGCCAGAGAATCTTGTTTCTCATGGTCTGAGAGTCTTTAGGTGCCTTTTGGCAAACTCCAAGCAGGCTGTCATGTGCTTTTTACTGAGGAGTGGCTAACGTCTGGCCACTACCATAAAGGCCTGAGTGCTGCAGAAATGGTTGTCCTTCTGGAATGTTCTCCCATCTCCACAGAGGAACTCAAGAGCTCTGTCAGAGTGATCATCAAGTTCTTGGTCACTTTCCTGACCAAGGCCCTTCTCCCCCAAATGCTCAGTTTGACTGGGCGGCCAGCTCTAGGAAGAGTCTTGGTGGTTCCAAACTTCTTCCATTTAAGAATGATGGAGGCCACTATGTTTTGGGGACTTTCAATGCTGCAGAAATGCTGCAGAAAACCACTTTATTTTAAGAATGTGAAATGTCAGAATAATAGTAGAGAGAATGATTTATTTCAGCTTTTATTTCTTTCATCGCATTCCCAGTGGGTCAGAAGTTTACATACACTCAATAAGTATTTGGTAGCATTGCCTTTAAATTGTTTAACTTGGGTCAAACGTTTTGGGTAGCCTTCTACAAGCTTCCCACAATAAATTGGGTGAATTTTGGCCCGTTCCTCCTGACAGAGCTGGTGTCACTGAGTCAGGTTTGTAGGCCTCCCTGCTCGCACGCGCTTTTTCAGTTCTGCCCACAAATGTTCTACAAGATTGAGGTCAGGGCTTTGTTGTACCTTGACTTTGTTGCCCGTAAGCCATTTTGCCACAACTTTGGAAGTATGCTTGGGGTCAATGGAAGACCCATTTGTGACCAAGCTTTAACTTCCTGACTGATGTCTTGAGATGTTGCTTCAATATAGCCACATAATTGTCCCTACTCATGATGCCATCTATTTTGTGAAGTGCACCAATCCCTCCTGCAGCAAAGCACCCCCACAACATGATGCTGCCACCCCCGTGCTTCATGGTTGGGATGGTGTTCTTCGGCTTGCAAGCCTCCACCTTTTTCCTCCAAACATAACAATGGTCATCATGGACAAACAGTTTTATTTTTGTTTCATCAGACCAGAGGACATTTCTCCAAAAAATACAATCTTTGTCCCCATGTGCATTTGCAAACCGTAGTCTGGCTTTTTTATGGTGGTTTAGGAGCAGTGGCTTCTTCCTTGCTGAGTGGCCTTTCAGGTTATGTCGATATAGGACTCATTTTACTGTGGATATAGATACTTTTGTACCTGTTTCCTCCAGCATCTTCACAAGGTCCTTTGTTGTTGTTCTGGGATTGATTTGCACTTTTCGCACCAAAGTACGTTCATCTCTAGGAGACAGCATGTGTCTCCTTCCTGAGTGGTATGACAGCTGTGTGATCCCATGATGTTTATACTTGCGTACTATTGTTTGTACAGATGAACGTGGTACCTTCAGGCATTTGGAAATTGCTCCCAAGGATGAACCAGACTTGTGGAGGTCTACAATTTTCTTTCTGAGGTCTTGGCTGATTTCTTTTGATTTTCCCATGATGTCAAGCAAAGAGGCACTGAGTTTGAAGGTAGGCCTTGAAATACATCCACAGGTACACCTCCAATTGACTCAAATTATGTAAATTAGCCTATCAGGAGCTTCTAAAGCCATGACATAATTTTCTGGAATTTTCCAAGCTGTTTAAAGGCACAGTCAACTTAGTCTATGTAAATTTATGACCCACTGGAATTGTGATACAGTGAATTATAAGTTAAATAATCTGTCTGTAAACAATTGTTGGAAAAATTACTTGTGTCATGCACAAAGTAGATGTCCTAACATACTTGCCAAACTAGTTTGTTAACAAGAAATTTGTGGAGTGGTTGACAAACGAGTTTTAATGACTCCAACCTAAGCGTATGTAAACCTCCGACTTCAACTGTATGTAAATAAGGTATGTCTGTTTTTACATTTGTAATACATTTGCAACAATTCTATGGGGTATTGTGTGTAGATTACTGAGATTTTTTATTTATTTCATCCATTTTAGAACAAGGCTGTAACGTAACAAAATGTGGAAAAAGTAAAGCAGTTTGAATACTTTCTGAAGGCACTGTACAAATATTAGTGGTCTATCTATCAATCTCTATCTACCAGCCCAACTACATTAGCAAACTGCTGAGGATAACAATATGTAAAATTGCCTGCTGAAGAATATAACATTACAAATGTTTTATCAGTATGAAAACTGAGCTTAGACAGAGACAGACATGCTTAGTCTAGATAAAAGTAATGTTTGCAAAATAAGTATTTTACTTGGGTATATAAACCTACTGATATCAATTTACTCTGTGGTCACTGATCTGTATGTGACTTATAACATTGTTACATGATGTCATAACAGAGACAGAGAACAAACTTCTTTATTGATGATAATTTTATTAGGATCTCGCTACAAAAGCACAGATTAAGCAAGGACATCAGCCTTTGTGAGTGAGCATATTTTAAGACTTGTAGACTACACCTTACCATCCTGCTACTTCATTATATTGGTTGATCAAGACAGAATCATACACTCTTAGAAAAAAAGGTTCTATCTAGAACCTAAAAGGGTTCTTTGGCTGTCCCTGTTAGAGAACCCTTTGAAGAACCCTTTTTGGTTCACGGTTGAACCCTTTTGGAACTCAAAAGGGTTTTACCTGGAACCAAAAATGATTCACCTGGAAGCAAAAAGGGTTATCCTATGGGGACGGTCGAAGAACCCTTTTGGAACCCTTTTTCTAAGAGTGTAGTGGAAACAATTCAGTCATTCTCAGCTCTGGGTCACATAGGAATGTGTGAATTTGGCAGGGTATTTAATACTCCTCTCCCTCCTCCTCTCCCTCTCCCTCAATGGAGTCGACACCCACTTCCTCATAATCTTTCTCCAGGGCAGCCATGTCTTCCCTGGCCTCAGAGAACTCTCCCTCCTCCATACCCTCACCTACGTACCAATGCACGAAAGCACGCTTGGCATACATCAGGTCAAACTTGTGGTCAAGGCGGGCCCAGGCCTCTGCAATAGCAGTGGTGTTGCTAAGCATGCACACTGCCCTCTGGACCTTGGCCAGATCTCCACCAGGTACCACAGTTGGGGGCTGGTAGTTGATACCAACCTTGAAACCAGTTGGGCACCAGTCTACAAACTGGATGGAGCGTTTTGTTTTGATGGTGGCAATGGCAGCGTTAACATCTTTGGGAACAACGTCGCCACGGTACAGCAGACAGCAGGCCATGTACTTGCCGTGACGTGGGTCACATTTTACCATCTGATTACATGGCTCAAAGCAAGCATTGGTGATCTCAGACACAGAGAGTTGCTCATGGTAAGCCCTCTCTGCTGAGATCACTGGGGCATAGGTGGCCAGGGGGAAGTGGATACGGGGATAGGGCACCAAGTTAGTCTGGAACTCTGTCAGATCCACATTGAGGGCACCATCGAATCGGAGGGAAGCAGTGATGGAGGACACAATCTGGCCAATCAACCTGTTAAGATTAGTGTAGGACGGACGCTCAATATCAAGGTTCCTACGGCAGATGTCATAGATTGCCTCATTGTCTACCATGAAAGCACAGTCTGAATGTTCCAGGGTGGTGTGGGTGGTCAGGATGGCGTTGTAGGGCTCAACAACAGCTGTGGATACCTGGGGAGCTGGGTATATGGAGAACTCAAGCTTGGACTTCTTGCCATAGTCAACAGACAGGCGTTCCATTAACAGGGAGGTGAAACCGGAACCGGTGCCACCTCCAAAGCTGTGGAAGACCAGGAAGCCCTGGAGGCCAGTGCACTGGTCAGCCTGGAGAGAAGGAGAGATGTTCAGATCATTATGGTTGGACAACGACAAGAAATATAAAGGATGTACAATAAGGCATCACTAGAGGTTGTTGGAGATTCTCACCAGCTTGCGAGTCCTGTCCAGAACCATGTCTATGATCTCTTTGCCGATGGTGTAATGACCACGGGCGTAGTTGTTGGCTGCATCCTCCTTCCCAGTGATCAGCTGCTCAGGATGGAAGAGTTGGCGGTAAGTTCCTGTGCGCACCTCATCTGGAACAAAGAAAGAGCTTTTATCTGAAGAAGTCAAGAATGATACACATAAAAAAATGAAGGTTCCTTAAGGGTTCTTTGGGAAGGGTGATGGTTCTATGTGATAATTCAAATGTAGGGGTGGCGGCTGATTATAAAATAAATTATTTTTGTGCAGCCGTGAGTGAGAGTGTTGTTCCAGTTTATCTAATCTGTTGTGTTATGCTATTATGTATTTGGCACTCATTTGTTTTTAGTGTGTTGCACAGTGTCATCATTATTGTTTCAAGACAAAGTGATCGTACCAATGACAGTGGGCTCCAGATCCACAAACACAGCCCTGGGGACGTGCTTGCCAGCTCCAGTCTCACTGAAGAAGGTGTTGAAGGAGTCGTCTCCTCCTCCAATGGTCTTGTCACTGGGCATCTGACCATCAGGCTGGATCCCGTGCTCCAGACAGTAGAGTTCCCAGCATGCATTGCCCATCTGGACTCCAGCCTGACCCACGTGTACTGAGATACATTCACGCTGGTTCAAAAAATGCAAAAGTATATCATTAATTTAAAAAATGTAATTGGGGCAAGTGTCCTAACTTCTCATAATCACATTCCAAGAAGTAAATTACAACCAGACCATTTAAAAAAAAGTCATAATGAGACCTTTGGAGTCTGGATGTGTGCTTTTGCGCCGGTTTCCCGGACATAGATTCATCTTAGTCATGGACTAAAAAGGTATTTCAATGGAGATTCTCCATTGACCATGCTTTGTAATCCAGCACTAGGTTTATCTGAGTCAGGGAAACCTGCCCTTGATGTCTGAATGAGTCACTTTCAATATGCTAGCCTAGCACCTGTTACAAGGGTCATAACTGCTGATATCATTAAAAAATACATTTTTGAAATACCAAGTCAGATTTGGTCCCATTCTGCACAGACAAAAACATGCTGATAGACTAAAAATAAATGTACAATGTGCTAAATGTTGTGGCAGATGCTAGCCTACCTCACTGAGTGCAATATGAATAATTCATGTGGACATTCTGAATTTCAGTAAATGATACACTATAAAACATTTACCTTACATGTATTTCATTTTTCAATAACATAATATTTATCTGATAAATTACACATCACAGTCTATTATAATTATATTGCACATAGGCTTAATCAAACTGTTTGTATTTGGCCAACACATGCGTCGGGCTTGGGCTTTTGTATGACTGAATTCACACCATTCCCAAATTTCCTTAGGGAGTGGCTTGCTTTGTGTGGCAGAGCAGTCTATTACATTTTGCGTGTCTGTTTCTAAATTAGCCTACACTTGTTTTAAAATAGATGCCATTTAGGATGTTCCTATAAAAAACCTGGGTTTGAACACTACAAACCATTTTTCAACTAAACTGAACATCAACACCAACTCTGTAGGCTACTACTAAACGCGCGTTTAAGAATAATAGAACATTCTCGACCTACAAGACCCGTGCATCCTTTCTAGCCACCCACCCATAATCAAAATGTAATTGCAAATGTACCCTAATCACTGTCTCAAAATGGAACATCTCAGAAATTGTATACCCAATTGTAAAAAAATATATATTAAAAAAATAATGATACAATACAAATGTTTATTTTTTTTAATGAAATGAACGGCTCACCATTTTGATTGCTTTATGAGGAAAGGTATGATGCTGGGATAGAGGCGCCGGAAAGACGAACAGTGCACACTTCTCTAGACAGCTTCAGAGTGCGCTGGCCACTGCGGGAGGAGGCGGAGGCGGTGCTTTCTCACTCAATGAACCAGACAGCGACACACAGCCACAGCCCAGATTCGATGACAAAAGACAAAGCATGTTTGCAGATAATTACGTTGTTTTTAGTTTTATTACTATATTATTATAATTTTGAAGTCGAAATGAAATATGTAGGCCTAATAAACATTGTAGATGGAATTTAGCTCAATGAGAGTGATTAAGTGACAATTGGCGTTGACCAGTCTGTGGTGACTGAAAATTATTTGTTTATGTGAATATTATTATTTTTGCTTTCATGAAAAACATTATGAGGGTTATAAAATGTTATGTAAAATATGTTTTGTAGTCTCTTAAGCCATTACAAAGGTCTAAATAGCAGTAATGGACACACCGTTTATAGAGTGCCTTTTGCTGGATGACATTGCACATAGGTCTATATTCTATTCTATATATTCTATATCTATATTGCATATCCCATGTAAAAAATAAAGAAATGAAGACAGGCTTGAGTAAGGTGCTGAATGGTCAAATCTAACCTGTTCAAAACAAAGACACACACAGGCACACATTGCGCCACATGCACTCTATTTTGTAATTCAATTAATCATTTAGTCCCAAATCTCTTTAAGCTTAGGGTGCTGAACTAAATTCTGTGCCAACAATACAGCCCTGTTATACAATGTGGAGCAGAATATCTAGCACCACATTAGACATATCGCCTCTGTCATTTGATGCCATTCAAATACAAATGAAATGTACTGAGATGGAGAGGATGCAAACCAGTATAAAATCTCACAAAAGACAGCATGTTCATTCAAGTGCATGAAAAGACTTTCATGCCAATTTAACATAAAATGGAAAAAAGGTTACCAAAATAGGATTCCATAAAAATAAAAATAAATAAAAAGATGAGAAGTTGAAGATGCTTGACAGAAATTTTCAGAGGCCAGACTCAAACAAGGAGTTAATTAATGTATTCAATTAGAGTATGACTTTTGCTGCACCAACCTCCTTCTTCTAACCCCCGCTTCCCTAGTCTGCCTGGCCAGACCTCCGCCCCTCTTTGTTCAAGATTTTGCTGCAGTGACGTCACTCCTCTGCAGTGAATCATGTGACTGATGTGTCACTGTGGTTAGTTACCATCAAACACATGGCCCCTCAGCTGTCTGCCCTCTCCTCTCCCTGGCCCAGCTGTCTGTCACCTCTCTTCCTCTCCCTGTGAATAACCCTCAACACACACACACACACACACACACACACACACACACACACACACACACACACACACACACACACACACACACACACACACACACAGTCATCATTTCACTAATATCGGACTGAGGGCGAGGGGATAAAGTAAGAGATGGGCTGTGTTTGAAAGAGACAGCTGCATCAGATTCTCCTGACTGCCCCTCCCTGCCTGTCTGCCTGACTTGCATCCCAACTCAACAATCCCAGACAGATGGACCACATATACTTTCCTTCACTTTAGGATTGGCCGAAACATGGATGGAATCCTGTAAAACACATCAAGATGTTGAGCATGAATGAGTAAATAGTCTAACTGTGTTCTTAGTGTATGTTAGCAGGTGCATCTTATTTATGGTCAGGAAGAATGCTGTTATGAAGAAACAAATGACAAGTATTTTATTTTACTCCTGAAACACATGTAGACCTATGCCATTAATCTATAGCCGCTACAAGCCTTTGATGATAATCTATGGAAGAAAATGACAGGAAAAGTTTAAATTGAATCAATATCCCCATTATGTGTCTGAATGCTAAACAAAGAGAAAATGCATTTAGGCCTAAATAGAACAGAAGTCAAACCACATGGCTATATAAAAAAAAAACAAGTGATGATGATGATGAATGTGTGTTAGTGATTGTTATACATGGATTTGTGTGTGGGGCTCTGCAGGGTGTGTGGCAGACAATTGGGCTATTGGTAACATGTGCTAGTAGAACCTGAATGTTGAATGTGATTCTCTCTAATAGATCAGCAGGGATCCAGGAGCTGGGTTTCTCTTGAATGTGTTTACTCATGTACTTATCTCTGCAGCAAGATAATTTAATACTCTACAAAATGAGCCGTGCACGTCTCTAATGGAAGATATTTGAACATCTCAAGTACATGGGATTAGGTCCCGTAATCAGTTGCTTAAATAGGCCTACAATACATATCTGATGTTTGATTGCCACCATCAATAAAAAACAGTACTGTGCAGCCGTCTTCATCGACCTGGCCAAGGTTTTCGTCTCTGTCAATCACCGTATTCTTATCGGCAGACTCTTGGTTTCTCATATAACTGCCTCGCCTGGTTCACCAACTATTTCTCAGACAGAGTTCAGTGTGTCAAATCGGAGTGCCTGTTGTCCGGACCTCTGGCAGTCTCCGTGGGGGTACCACAGGGTTCAATTCTCAGGCCGACTCTTTTCTCTGTATATATCAACGATATCGCTCTTGCTGCGGGTGATTCCCCGATCCACCTCTACGCCGACGACACCATTCTGTACACATCTCGCCCCTCTTTGGACACTGTGTTAACTAACCTCCAAATAAGCTTCAGTGCCATACACCACTCCTTCCGTGGCCTCCAACTGCTCTTAAATGCTAGTAAAAACCAAATGCATGCTTTTCAACCTTTCGCTGCCCGCACCCGCCCGCCCGACTAGCATCACTACTCTGGACGGTTCTGACGTAGAATTTGTGGACAACTTCAAATATCTAGGTGTTTTTAATAGACTGTAAACTCTCCTTCCAGACTCACATTAAAAATCTCAAATCCAAAATGAAATCTAGAATCAGCTTCCTATTTCGCAACAAAGCCTCCTTCACTCACGCTGCCAAACATACCCTCGTAAAACTGACTATCCTACCAATCCTCGACTTCGGCGATGTCATTTACAAAATAGCTTCCAATGCTCTACTCAGCAAACTGCATGCAGTTTATCACAGTGCCATCCGTTTTGTCACCAAAGCCCCTTATTCCACCAACCACTGCGAGCTGTATGCTCTAGTCAGCTGGCCCTCGCTACATATTCGTCGCCAGACCTACTGGCTCCAGGTCATCTATAAGTCTATGCTAGGTAAAGCTCCGCCTTATCTCAGCTCACTGGTCACGATAACAACACCCACCCACCCGTAGCACGCACTCCAGCAGGTATATCTCACTGGTCATCCCCAAAGCCAACACCTCCTTTGGCCGTCTTTCCTTACAGTTCTCTGCTGCCAATGACTGGAACGAATTGCAAAAATTGCTGAAGCTGGAGACTTATATTTCCCTCACTAATTTTATACATCAGCTATCTGAGCAGCTAACCGATCGCTGCAGCTGTACATAGCCCATCTGTAAATAGCCCACCCAATCTACCTACCTCATCCCCGTATTGTTTTTATTTACTTTTCTGCTCTTTTGCACACCAGTATTTCTACTTGCACATCATCATCTGCTCATCTGTCACTCCAGTGTTAATTTGCTAAATTGTAATTTAGGCCTCTACTATGGCCTATTTATTGCCTTACCTCCTCACGCCATTTGCACACACTGTATATAGACTTTCTTTTTTTTCTATTGTGTTATTGACTGTACGCTTGTTAATTCCATGTGTAAATCTGTGTTGTTGTTTGTGTCGCACTGCTTTGCTTTATCTTGGCCAGGTCGCAGTTGTAAATGAGAACTTGTTCTCAACTAGCCTACCTGGTTAAATGAAGGTGAAATACATTTTTAAAATTGCGTGGTAGGTTGACATTTATTGGGATGAGTCTTGTCCTGGAGGCAGAACTGAGTGATATCCGCTAGATGGGCTAGCTGCAGTCAAAATTGGCTATACTGTAAAAATGTAGGAAAACAAAAATTTGCTTTTTGTTCTTAATTTAAGATTAGAGTTGGGCATTAGGGTTAGAAGTATGGTTAAGGTTAGGGATAGGTTTAAAACAGTGGAAGCTGCTGAGGGGAGGACGGCTCATAATAATGTCTGTAACAGAGTCAATGGAATGGCATCAAATACATGGAACCATTCCATCCACTCCGCTCCAGCCATGACCACGAGCCCGTCCTCCCCAATTAAGGCACCACCAAGCTCCTGTGGTTCAAAATCAGATTTTATGACTATGTGGCTGTGCCAGCTAGTGACCATTCTTCAGAGCTGCCTTCAGAACAAGATTCATGATGAAAAACGCTAACCTGCCTTCATGGTGCTGAAAGGGGTTGATGCCAGATTAGGTCTTTGTGAACAGGACCTCTGTATATAGCCTATATATTTTAATATTTTTTGCCTGGTATTGACTACAATGGGGTTCTACATTTGCAGATACGGTGGTTCAAATTTTACTGACTCTAACAAACTAACAAATAACTCTGTCATATCACAATAGGCTTACATTTTTATGCTGACCGTACTCCAAATGGCACTCAACAGCGAGTGCGTAATCCGCCTCTATCAGTCCTATTAGCCAACGTGAAATCATTGGATAATAAAATGGATGAGCTCCGATCGAGACTATCCTACCAACGAGACATTAAAAACTGTAATATCTTATGTTTCACCGAGTCGTTGCTGAATGACGACATGGATAACATACAGCTGGCTGGGTTTTCCATGCATCAGTAGGATTGAACAGCTGCCTCCTGTAAGACAAGGAGTGGCGGTCTGTGTCTATTTGTCAATAACAGCTGGTGCACGAAATCTATTATTAAGGAAGTCTCTATGTTTTGCTCGCCTGAGTTAGAGTACATGATAAGCTGTAGACCACACTATTTACCAAGAGAGTTTTCATCTATATTTTTCATAGCTGTCTATTTACCACCACAAATCGATGCTGGCATTAAGACTGCACTCAACAAGCTGTATAAGGCCATAAGCAAACAAGAAAATGCTCATCCAGAGGTGGCACTCCTAGGGCCCAGGACTTTAATGCAGGGAAACTTAAATCCATTTAAAATCCATAATGCAGGGAAGCTTAAATCCAATTTGATTTGAACTCTTGTTTAAACAACAAACAGGACCAATGCAACTGTTTTCACAAGTTAGGGGAAAATGTACAGTGTTACGTGCTGCATCTCTCCCACCATAGGCCTCACGCCTAGGCCTGCAGTCTTGATCCTCTCCTCTTCCTAATTTATTAATTTATGAATGTATGCTGGATCAGCCCTCCTAGCGATACTACAAATATTAGCGCGCCACGACGTTTGAGTTCAGTTACTACATCGACTCTTAGCTGTCGCATAAAGTAACTTCTCTCTCATCCGAAGATAAAATTGTAGACACTTTCTTTTAATATATTCCTCTAAAATTCCTCTCCGTCAGTAAAATGGTGAGTACAGTTTATCACAGAAATGTTGAAAGTAGTCTATTGATTTCTTTATGTGGTCTGTGCATCTCTCATTCTACTGATGGTGGTGCTATAGCTTACTCATCCATTCCATCAATGTAACTTTGCATAGCCTAGCGTGTTGTTGCATAATATGTATATGGCTTCATTCATATTGTGGCTGGAATTGCATTTTATCGCTTAAATCAGTGGTCACTGATTTATTTGACTAGACGAATATGATAGATAGGCTATGCTTCAAACTGTCGAGGAAATACCCTATTCCCTATGGAACCCTATTTTAAATTTTAGGCTTATTACGAAGTTATATAGTGAAGGTGTATCTTATATAGTAAAGGTGTATCCTCATGTCGACTCAATAAAATAAAAAAACATTACATTGTCGCTTTGCTGGAAAATGAAAGCTCATGTGATTGAGGTGAATTGATGCCCGTAACCATTGACGGCAGGCTACGGATGGAGGACGAGAAAGAAACTTTGGTTCCAATGAACCCCAATTATCTTATACTTAATTGTCATTTGAATATAATTTGCTATCATAAAATAGTGGCAAGTTCAAGTTTGACTTCCGAATATCTCAATTTGCGTTAAACGAACCTGAGATAGAAATTAGAACATTTCAGATCTCTTCGAATCGCAACCTCTTCTGCCTTGATGGAATTCGGCGTTGTAATGGTCGTGTGACGCGCCCACCTTGAAAAGTCTTACGCTCAGAAGAGATTTATTCTAATAGTTAGCATTTTCACCCGTGTTGCCTGTTTAATAGCTAGTAAGAATAATGTAGCCTATTAATGAGTCTATAATATGCGTTATATAAGCGACTCTTATCTTTGGTGCCTTCTGTTGGCATCTCCATCAAATGTATTATGCATAGCGCGGGAATTAGTTTGTTTGGGGGTGGGGGGTATATTGGTCAGCTAATACAGGACTAGTAAAGGTCCAGTGCACTACTTTTGTGAAATGTTTTAAACTAAATGTATTTGAGTGTTTACCAGCATTGGTAACTTGAGTCTGATAATTATCTGTACAAAACAGTTCATCTGATAATACTTGTGTAATATAAAAATACTTGCTTGATATATGTTTTCCAGTTTTTTGAAATACTTTGCAAGTCCAACTTACTTCTATTTGAAAACTGAAATGGTCTATTCATTCCTTTTTATTAGACGCTCATACCCAGAGCAACTCAGTAGTGAGTGCATACATTTTCATACTGGTCCCCCATGTGAATTGAATCGACAACCCTAGCATTACAAGTGCCATGCTCTACCAACTGAGCCACATCATCACATGACATCATCACATCATCACAAACCACTTGATGTCTCAATGTACTCAATTACTGTATTTAGCAATGTTTTTCTTCATGGACATGGAAAGTCTACAGGTACAAACATACAGTGCATTCGGAAAGTATTCAGACCTCTTGACTTTTTCCACATTTGTGCCTTATTCTATAATTGATTAAATTATTTTTTGTTTGAAATGTTTGAAAATAAAAAAAAATGAAACCTGTAAATATCACATTTACTTAAGTATTCAGACCCTTTAATCAGTACTTTGTTGATACACCTTTGGCAGTGATTACAGCCTCGAGTCTCCTTGGGTATGATGCTACAAGCTTGGCACACGGTATTTGGGGAGTTTCTCCCATTCTTCTCTGCAGATCCACTCAAGCTCTGTCAGGTTGGATGAGGAGCGTCGCTGCACAGCTATTTTCAGGTCTATCCAGAGATGTTTGATCGGGTTCAAGTTCGGGCTCTGGCTGGGCCACTCATGGGCATTCAGAGACTTGTCCTAAAGCTACAAAGCATTGTCTTTGCTTTATGCTTCGCCCCAGTTTGAGGTCCTGAGCGCTCTGGAGCAGGTTTTCATGAAGGATCTCTCTGTACTTTGCGCCGTTCATCTTTCTCTTGATCCTGACTAGTCTCACTGTCCCTGCCGCTGAAAAACATCCCCACAGTATGATGCTGTCACCACCATGCTTGTAGGGATGGTGCCAAGTTTCCTCCAGACATGACGCTTGGCATTCAGGCCAAAGAGTTCAATCTTGGTTTCATCAGACCAGCGAATCTTGTTTCTCATGGTCTGAGAGTCCTTTAGGTGCCTTTTGGCAAACTCCAAGATCTAGGAAGAGTCTTGATGGTTCCAAAATTCTTTCATTTAAGAATGATGGAGGCTACTGTGTTCTTGGGGACCTTCAATACTGAATAAATGTTTTGGTACCCTTCTCCAGATTGGTGCCTCGTCATAATCCTGTCTCTGAGCTCTATGAACAATTCCTTTGACCTCATGTCCTGTTTTTTTCTCTGATTTTCTACCTTATATATATAAATCATGTCCAATCAATCACAGGTGGACTCCAATAAAGTTGATGATCAATGGAAACAGGATGCACTTGAGCTCAATTTCGAGTGTCATAGCATAGGGTCTTATGTACTTATGCAAATAAGGTATTACTGTTTTTATTTGTAATACATTTGCAAACATGTCTCTAAACCTGGTTTCACTTTGTCATTATGGGGTATTGTGTGTAGATTGATGATGATTTAATCAATTTTAGAATAAGGTTGAAACGTAACAAAATGTGGAAAAAAGGAAGGGGACTGAATACTTTCTGAATGCACTGTAGATGACCAGCCTGTAATACAGTAATGTACATTTATTGTGGAACAGTTTCATCCATATTGAAGTTCCAATGGCCATTTCAGATGATCTAACTCTTTCTTTTTGGAGGAAAGTATATACACTATAATATTCATAGGAAAAAAACAGACTCAGGTGAACCGCGTTCATTGATTAACACTGAAAGCTGGCGGGGAGCTGCGTCATCCTTAATCTCTGCTGGTGCATATGGTCTCCAGGATGAGACCTGACAGGGGGAAGGAAAAGATCTTTGTCTGAAGTGGTCTTATGCAGATGGATCTGTGTTTAAACCATTGTAGCCAGCTGCACCCTTGTCTTTCCATGTTCATGTTTAGTTTAGCCTTCCTGGCACCTGCTTTCCAACCAGAGACAAGCACATTTGATATAACAGTCACCGGTTTAAGTGTTATCGCTGCACATAAAGGCTACTAATCCTATGATGGCATTACTGTTAAGTCTATGCACGGTAGAATCTGTATAGTCTTCCATTTTGCAACATGAGATGTCAATGATTTGCCCTAAAGAGGGTTGGTGCCCTGAGGGTTGTTGAAAATATGGCGCTATAGCTCTTGAGCATCACTGGGCAAGTGTACCTCATAGACAAATCTAAATCGTTATTTTTTAATGGAAAGTGCACAAACCACCCCCTCCTGTGCAAAACCTCAAACAGTTTCCTGCTAGGGCCAAGTTGCTTAGCAACGGAAATATGCAAGCAAATTCCTTGGTAACAGCAGGGTGAAGCTGTGGCGAAGAAGGGAGGGGGGAAGGGGAGGAGAGAGAGGGCGGAGGTGGGGGGATGGTTGCGTCATTCGTCCTGGTCATGCTGCAGCTTTTGGTCCTCTTGCTCTCACGCTCTCTCTCTATCTCTCTCTCTCACCTCCTGCAGACTGCAGTTCATGGCGGTCCCTCTTCATGGCATAATTCCCACTTTTTCCAAATTAATTTGTGCTCTCAGAACAGAGGGGATGATTGTGTGGAATAGCTGCAGTGCTGCAGTGTGGAGGAAAATGCAGCCTAACTGTATTTCATCCCAGCCCTCTGCAAATCAAATAAAATGTTATTTTTCACATGCGCTGAATACAACTGGTGTAGCCATTACCATGAAAGAATTGCTTACGACCCCTTCCCAATGATGCAGAGTTTAACAATAATAATAGTAACAGAAGAGTAATAAAATGAAATGCAAAAGAATGGAGCTACTATATACAGGGAGTACCAGTACCTGATCAATGTGCAGAGGTACGAGATATTGGAGGTAGATACTGTGTGTACATTTTTTTTATTTTTATTTATTTAACCTTATTTAACTAGGCAAGTCAGTTAAGAACAAATTATTTTTTACAATGACGGCCTACCAAAAGACAAAAGGCTTCCTGCAGGGACGAGGGACTGGGATTAAAGATACAAATAAATACAATATATTCTGTTCTGACCTTTATTTCCTTTGTTTTGTATTTATTTAGTATGGTCAGGGCGTGAGTTGGGTGGGCAGTCTATGTTTGTTTTTCTATGTTTTGGGGTATTTCTATGTTTCGGCCTAGTATGGTTCTCAATCAGAGGCAGGTGTCATTAGTTGTCTCTGATTGAGAATCATACTTAGGTAGCCTGGGTTTCACTGTGTGTTTGTGGGTGATTGTTCCTGTCTCTGTGTTTGCACCAGATAGGACTGTTTTGGGTTTTCACGTTTCTTGTTTTTGTAGTGTTCGTATTTATCCTTTTTGTCATTAAACATGAATCAACATAATCACGCTGCTTTTTGGTCCGCCTCTACTTCTCAACAAGAGAACCCTTACAATATAAATATAGGACAAAACACACATCACATCAAGAGAGACAACACAACACTACATAAAGAGAGACCTAAGACAAAATCATAGCAAGGCAGTAACACATGACAACACAGCATGGTAGTAACACAACATAACAACAACATGGTAGCAACACAACGTGGTAGCAGCACAAAACATGGTACAATCATTATTGGGCACAGACAACAGCACAAAGGGCAAGAAGGTAGAGACAACAATGCATCACACAAAGCAGCCCCAACTGTCAGTAAGATTGTCCATGATTGAGTCTTTGAATGAAGAGATTGAGATAAAACTGTCCAGTTTGAGTATTTGTTGCGGCTCGTTCCAGTCGCTAGCTGCAGCGAACTGAAAAATGAGCGACCAGGGATGTGTGTGCTTTGGGGACCTTTAACAGAATGTGACTGGCAGAACGGGTGTTGTATGTGGAGGATGAGGGCTGCAGTAGATATCTCAGATAGGGGGGAGTGAGGCCTAAGAGGGTTTAATAAATAAGTATACAGAGATGACCAGTTTACAGAGGAGTATAGAGTGCAGTGATGTATCCTATAAGGAGCATTGGTGGCAAATCTGATGGCCGAATGGTAAAGAACATCTAGCCGCTCGAGAGCACTCTTAACTGCTGATCTATAAATGATGTCTCCGTAATCTAGCATGGGTAGGATGGTAATCTGAATCAGGGTTAGTTTGGCAGCTGGGGGGAAAGAGGAGCGATTATGATAGAGGAAACCAAGTCTAGATTTAACTTCAGCCTGCAGCTTTGATATGTGCTGATAGAAGGGCAGTGCACTATCTAGCCATACTTCCAAGTACTTGTATGAGGTGACCACCTCAAGCTCTAAACCCTCAGAGGTAGTAATAACACCTGTGGGAAGAGGGGCATTCTTCCTACCAAACCACATGACCTTTGTTTTGGAGGTGTTCAGAACAAGGTTTAGGGTAGAGAAAGCTTATTGGACACTAAGAAAGCTTTGTTGTAAATCTAGGGAGGGGCCAGCTGAGCATAAGACTGTATCATCTACATATACATGGATGAGAGAGCTTCCTACTGCCTGAGCTATGTTGTTGATGTAAATTGAGAAGAGCGTGGGGCCTAGGAACGAGCCTTGGTGTACTCCCTTGGTGACAGGCAGTGGCTGAGACAGCAGATTTTTTGACTTTATACACTGCAATCTTTGAGAGAAGTAGTTAGCAAACCAGACCAAAGACCCCTCAGAGACACTAATACTCCTTACCCGGCCCACAAGAATGGAATGGTCTACCGTATCAAAAGCTTTGGACAAGTCAATGAAAATAGCAGCACAATATTGCTTAGAATCAAGGGCAATGGTGACATCATTGAGGACCTTTAAGGTTGCAGTGACACATCTTTTATCTGACTGTAAACCAGATTGCATACCTGAGAGAATACTATAGACATCAAGAAAGCCAGTCAGTTGATTATTGACAAGTTTTTACAACACTTTTGATAAACAGGGGAAAATAGTAATAGGCCTATAAAACTTAGGATCAGCTAGATCTCCCCTTGAAATAAAGGAGGAACCGTGGCTGCCTTCCAAGCAATGGTAACCTCCCCAGAAAGAAGAGACAGGTTAAAAAGGTTGGAGATAGGCTTGGCGATGATAGGGGCAGCATCCATCTGACCCAGATGTTTTTTTGTGGGTCAAGTTTAAGGAGCTCCTTTAGCACCTCGGACTCAGTGACTGCCTGCAGGGAGAAACTTTGTAGCAGGACAGGGGGAAAAGAGGGAGAAGCATCGAGGATAGTCACATTAGAAGGGGTGGGAGATGAGGAAATGTTGGACGGGCAACGAGGCATGGCTGAGTCAATAGGAATCCTGACTTAATGAACTGGATTTTAAAGAGCTCAGCCATGTGCTTCTTGTCAGTAACAACCACATCATCAACATTAAAGGACATGGGCAGCTGTGAGGAGGAGGTTTATTCTCCAGGTCTTTAACTGTTTTCCAGAATTTCTTGGGGTTAGACCCATAGAGAGAGAACTGCTCCTTAAAGTAACTAACTTTGGCCTTCCAGATAGCCTGAGTGCACTTATTTCTCATTTGCCTGAATGATAGCCAGTCAGCCTGAGTATGCGTGTGCCGAGCCTTTCACCAATTGCAATTCTTAAGGTGGAGTAACTCTGCAAGATCACAGTCGAACCAGGGGCTGAACCTGTTTTTAATTCTCATTTTCTTTATGGGGGTGTGTTTGTTAACAATACCACTGAAAATATCAAAAAAGAAGGTCCAAGCGTCTTCGGCAGAGGGGATCAAGCTGATTCTATACCATTAAAGTTTTTTAGCAAGCATCTACCCTACACGAAGGCAGGGTAAAGTGACAAATCATCAGGATAGATAATAATGCGAGTAAAATAAAGGACAGAGTAGCAGCAGCAAATGATGAGTGTAAAAGTGTGTGTCAGTATGCATGTGTGTGTATGTATGCATATGTAGTGTATATAGTCTAGTGAGTATGTGTAGGGTCAGTGCAGATAGTTTGGGCAACCATAAATGTACTATTTAGCAGTCTGGCTATTTAGCAGTCTTATGGCTTGGGCAGTAGAAGCTGTCTCGGAGCCTGTTGGTCCATGAGCCGATTTTTAATTTGTGAATTTTTAACCTTTATTTAACTAGGCAAGCCAGTTAAGAACCAATTCTTATTTACAATGATGTCCTAGGAACAGTGGGTTAACTGCCTTATTCAGGGGCAGAACAACAGATATTTACCTTGTCAGCTCATGGATTTGATCTAGCAATATTTTGGTTACTGGCCCAATGCTCTAACCACTCTAGGCTACCTGCCGCCGCGATGCCCGGGTAGTGTTTGCTGGACAGTAGCAGAATGAACAGTCTAGGGTGGCTGGAGTTTACGCACATTTTTGGGCCTTCATCTGACACTGCATGACATAGAGATCCCGGATGGCAGGGAGCTCGGCCCCAATGATGTACTGGGCTGTCCGCACCACCCTCTGTAGCGCTTTGCGGTCGAGGGCGGTGCATTTGCCATACCAAGTGGGGATGCAGCCAGTCAAGTTGCTCTCGATGGTGCAGCTGTAGAACTTGACAAATATGTTCAGCCTCCTGAGGGGGAAGAAGCTCTACCATGCACTCTTCAAGACTGTGCGGGTGTGTGTGGACCATGTTAAGTCCTTAGTGATGTGCATTCAATCATGGGGAAATATGTAGCACTATACAGTTTGCCCTTCAGATGAAAAGAGTGCAAGAATCTGATTTGCATTGGATTAGATATAATGGAGACCGGATAATGTGTGCCCTCTTTCCATTGGCTCTCCTCTCATAAATGCAGATGCCAATGCTTTGGTGACATCGTTGACATTTACCTTGATTATGTACAGTGTGATCCAATTAAATTGCGCTCTCTTCTCTTTCTCAAGCGTGAGTGTATCTCCATCCATGTGGGTCAGGCTGGTGTCCAGATTGGCAATGCCTGCTGGGAGCTCTATTGTCTGGAGCACGGGATCCAGCCAGATGGTCAGATGCCCAGTGACAAGACCATCGGAGGAGGAGATGACTCCTTCAACACCTTCTTCAGTGAGACTGGAGCTGGCAAGCATGTCCCCAGGGCTGTGTTTGTGGATCTGGAGCCCACTGTCATTGGTACGATCTCTCTGTCTTGAAACAATGATGATGAAACAATGATGATGACACTATGGTATCCCCTTAGTCTTGAGCCCTCAGCTTACAGGTCTTTCTTTTTCCAGATGAGGTGCGAACTGGAACTTACCGCCAACTCTTCCATCCTGAGCAGCTGATCACTGGGAAGGAAGATGCAGCGAACAACTACGCCCGTGGGCATTACACCATCGGCAAAGAGATCATAGACTTGGTTTTGGACAGGACTCGCAAACTGGTGAGAACTTACATATGATGTTGTATTAACATACACTCTGCCCACATCTCTGAAAATCCTGCACCTTTATCCCTCCATAATGATCTGAAACACCTCTCCTCCTCTCCAGGCTGACCAGTGCACTGGCCTTCAGGGCTTCCTGGTCTTCCACAGCTTTGGAGGTGGCACCGGTTCTGGTTTCACCTCCCTGTTGATGGAACGCCTGTCTGTTGACTATGGCAAGAAGTCCAAGCTTGAGTTCTCAATCTACCCAGCTCCCCAGGTGTCCACAGCTGTTGTTGAGCCCTACAACGCCATCCTGACCACCCACACCACCCTGGAACATTCAGACTGTGCTTTCATGGTCGACAATGAGGCTATCTATGACATCTGCCGTAGGAACCTCGATATCGAGCGTCCCACCTACACTAATCTTAACAGGTTAATCAGCCAGATTGTGTCCTCCATCACTGCTTCCCTCCGATTTGATGGTGCCCTCAATGTTGATCTGACAGAGTTCCAGACTAACTTGGTGCCCTATCCCCGTATCCACTTCCCTCTGGCCACCTATGCCCCAGTGATCTCAGCAGAGAGGGCTTACCATGAGCAGCTCTCTGTGTCTGAGATCACCAATGCTTGCTTTGAGCCATGTAATCAGATGGTAAAATGTGACCCACGTCACGGCAAGTACATGGCCTGCTGTCTGCTGTACCGTGGCGACGTTGTTCCCAAAGACGTTAACGCTGCCATTGCCACCATCAAAACAAAACGCTCCATCCAGTTTGTAGACTGGTGCCCAACTGGTTTCAAGGTTGGTATCAACTACCAGCCCCCAACTGTGGTACCTGGTGGAGATCTGGCCAAGGTCCAGAGGGCAGTGTGCATGCTTAGCAACACCACTGCTATTGCAGAGGCCTGGGCCCGCCTTGACCACAAGTTTGACCTGATGTATGCCAAGCGTGCTTTCGTGCATTGGTACGTAGGTGAGGGTATGGAGGAGGGAGAGTTCTCTGAGGCCAGGGAAGACATGGCTGCCCTGGAGAAAGATTATGAGGAAGTGGGTGTCGACTCCATTGAGGGAGAGGGAGAGGAGGAGGGAGAGGAGTATTAAAGTGAAGTGACTTGATTCACCCTAGTCATATCACTAGCATGCTTATCACTGGTCAGAAGTTTACATGGCTCAGCTTTCCTTATTAGCGTTGGAAATGGCTAGAAAACACTGTCACACATCATAGATATTCATGCATTCCATTGGCACCGAAAGCTGTTAATGAAATTTGCTGTGGTTGTGTTCAGGGAATGTCATTGTGTTGCAATGGTTTTACTTTTTACGGTTTTATGTTATTTTACACTGCAGCGGTCTGTCCTCTTTTGTCTGTTATATACAATAAATTACTGGAGGAGTTTTGCTTCTTGTCTTTCTTTCTTTCTTTCTTTCTTTCTTTCTTACCACAGTGTTTCTCAAGAAGGAATCATTTGATTGTTGAAGTGTAATAACAATGTAGGTAGTAGGTACATATTGTTAGTTCTACAACTAGCTGTTTGTGTAATTACACATTGATTACACATCTATATGTATATATTTAGCTGAACCTCACCCTAAAATTATTGTTTTATATCCGTGTACAAATCTTTCAAATTGCAAGAAGACATAACTATGTAACAATGTGTACCTAAAACACTGTAATTACATTAGGAAATGAACATGTAATTAACATAACACTTACTGAAAAGTGGTGCAACTTGCTTTCCAGAAGTGCTAATAGCCTATAATATAGCACAACCATCTGCATTCAAATATAGATGTTATTCTTCAGGCATATCTAACTGCAGCAACATTGTTATTTTCTGGCAGCTTTACAAAATATTTTATGCAGCATTCTGAGAAATGTCACCGGAATCAAAACAATCAAGATTGAAATGAACATTTTAAAGCAGTGCATTTATTTTTTCATTGACAACTGGTCTCCAGTGGCATAGCGCAAATTCGGGGCCCCCCGCAAGGTCCAAGCAATGGACTCATGGGGCGGAGAGAGAAAAATACAGTTTTATTGCTAATATCTTGCTATTTTACACATTTTGCCATGAGGCTGAGAGAACATGTTGCTGTTTTAAGCTCAGTGATTCTTGAATGACGGGACAATCTCAACTTTTTTTCCACAAATATTTGTCTTAATATTAACAAAATTTGAAATATATACAGTACCAGTCAAAAGTTTGGACACACCTACTCATTCCAGGGTTTTTCTTTATTTTTACTATTTTCTATATTGTTGAATAATAGTGAAGACATCAAAACGATGAAATAAAGTGTAAACAAATCTAAATATATGTTATGTTTGAGATTCTTCCAAGTATCCACCCTTCGCCTTGATGACTGAGGCTCCCGAGCGGCACAGCAGTCTAAGGCACTGCATCGCAGTGCTAGAGGTGTCCATACAGAACCTGGTTCGATCCCGGTATCACAATCAACTGTGATCGGGGGTCCCATAGCTATGCGCACAATTGGTCCAGCGTCGTCCAGGTTAGGTCAGGGTTTGGCCGGGGTTGGCCATCATTGTAAATAGGAATTTGTTCTAAACTGACCTGTCTAGTTAAATACAAAAAATGACAGCTTTGCACATGCTTGGCATTCTCTCAACCAGCTTCATGGGGTAGTCACCTGGAATGCATTTCAATTAACAGGTGTGTCTTGTTAAAAGTTCATTTGTAGAAGTTCTTTCTAATGCATTTGAGCCAATCAGTTGTGTTGTGACAAGGTAGGGATGGTATACAGAAGAATTTACCCTATTTGGTAAAAGACCAAGTCCATATTATGCCAAGAACAGCTCAAATAAGCAAAGAGAAATGACAGTCCATCATTACTTTAAGACATCTTTCTTCAAGTGCAGTTGCAAAAACCATCAAGCACTATGATGAAACTGGCTCTCATGAGGACAGCCACAGGAAAGGAAGACCCAGAGTTACCTCTGCTGCAGAGGATAAGTTCATTAGAGTTACCAGCCTCTTAAATTGCAGCCTAAATAAATGCTTCACAGAGGTCAAGTAACAGGCACCTCTCAACATCAACTTTTCAGAGGAGACTGCGTGAATCAGGCCTTCATGGTCAAATTTCTGCAAAGAAACCACTACTAAAGGACACCAATAATAAGAAGAGACTTGCTTTGGCAAAGAAACATGAGCAATGGACATTAGATCGGTGGAAATCTGGAATTAGGTTTTGTTGAGTCTAAATTTGAGATTTTTGGTTCCAACTGCTGTGTCTTTGTGAGACGCAGAGTAGGTGAACGGATGGTACCCGCCGTGAAGCATGGGGGAGGACGTGCGATGGTGCTTTGCTGGTGACACGGTCAGTAATTTATTTAGAATTCAAGGCACACCTAACCAGCATGGTTACGACAGCATTCTGCAACGATATGCCATCCCATCTGGTTTGCACTTAGTGGTACTATAATTAGTTTTAACAGGACAATGACCCAACACTCCTCCAGGCTGTGTAAGGGCTATTTGACCAAGAAGGAGAGGGCTGCATCAGATGATCTGGCCTCCACAATCACTCAACCTCAACCCAATTGAGATGGTTTGGGATGAGTTGGACCGCAGAGTGAAGGAAAAGCAGCCAACAAGTCCTCAGCATTTGTGAACTTCATTTACTGTCCACAAATGTTTAAAGGCCTTGATTGTTTAATTCTAACATTTTATTATTCAAATATGTAATACAAATCTCTATACTTATTTTTGTTTTGTTCTATAGCACTAATGCTCCAAGTGCTCAGCATATGTGAACTTCTTCAAGACGTTTGAAAAACGTTCCTCATGAAGCTGGTTGAGAGAATGCCAAGAGAGTGCAACGCTGTCATCAAGGCAAAGGGTTGCTACTTTGACGAAATTAAAATCTAAAACATATTTTGATTTGTTTAACACTTTTTATTTTGGTACTGAATTTTGATAGACCAACGTATCAGCTATCACACCATGTAAAGGAACATAAAATGCAACTAACTGTATTTACGTAACCTCCGTCAGACACCATAAAAGGCATTTCATTTACTGTCCACAAGTGTTCAAAGGCCTTGATTGTTTCATTCTAACATTAGATTATGTAATACAAATCTCTAAACTTCTTGTTTTGGTTTTATGGCACTACTGCTCCAGCGTTCATTTGGTTACCATTTGGCATGTTTTTCTAGATGTGGAACATTAAACAACGTTAAAGAAAACAGGATGCACAGCAAATACTTCAATTATATATGCATATGTTACAGAACAGTGGAATAAAATGTTTTCTTCACAATATTGCAGAAAAAAAACATCTTAATTAAGGAGGTTAGCCATCAGTGACAGAGTTGAAAATCCCCCCAAAAAACATTACCATTCGATCAGATATTTCAGCACTCTGACAGAGTTGACAAAAATGTTTTTTTCTCTTCTTCATTCAAGTGGTATACACAGCAGCCACCTTTTTTTCTCAGTCGCTTTATGACTCTAAATCCTAATTAAATGTAACATATTTGAACCAAAATATAGGCAGATGGAGTTTACAGTTTATGGTTGTGAACTTGTGACCATGGTGATTCCAATATTGTTTGTTTAAATCTATCAAAGTTAGAGAACTTTCCAGACCATGAGTGGTCTTGTTGCATTACATGTAATGAGGACATGAATGGTATGGTCTACAGTGCCTTCAGAAAGTATTCATACTCCTTCACTTATTCCACATTTTGTTGTTACAGCCCGAATTCAAATAAAATAAAAATACATTCTCACCCATCTACACACAATACCACATAATGACAAAGTGAGAACATGTTTGAGAATTTTTCTGCTAATTTATTGACAATGAAATTAAGAAATATCTCACTTACATAAGTATTCACACACCTGAGTCAATACTTTGCAGAAGCAACCTTTGGCGGTGATTACATCTGAGTCTTTTTGGGTAGGTCTCTAAGAGCTTTGCACACCTGGATTGTACAATATATTGCCCAATATTCTTTAAAAAAATATTCAAGCTTTGTCAAGATAATTGTTAATCATTGCTAGACCGCCATTTTCAATTCTTGAAATAGATTTTTCAAGCCGATTTAAGTCGTCTTGGTAAGCAACTCCAGCGAAGATTTGGCCTTGTGTTTTAGGTTATTGTCCTGCTGAAAGGTGACTTTGTCTCCCAGCGTCTGTTGGAAGCAGACTGAACCAGATTTTCCTGTATGATTTTGCCAGTGCTGATAGCTGTTTTCTGTTTATTTTTATTTAAAAAACTCCCTAGTCCTTGCCGATGACAAGTAACATGATGCAGCCACCACCATGCTTGAAAAAGTGAAGAGTGGTACTCAGTGATGTATTGTGTTGGATTTGCCCCAACATAACACTTCTAATTCAAGGAGAAAAAGTACATTTATTTGTATTATGTACAGGCTTCCTTCTTTTCACTCTGTCATTTAGGTTAGTATTGCATAGTAACTACAATGTTGTTGATCCATCCTCAGTTCTCATATCACAACCATTAAACTCAAACTATTTTAAAATCACCATTGGCCTCATGGTGAAATCCCTGAGCAGTTTCCTTCCTCTCCGGCAGGAAGGATGCCTATATCTTTGTAGTGACTGGGTGTATTGATATACTATCCAAAGCCTAATGAATAAAGTCTACAAAAACAAATATTTCCCTTATAAAATGTCCCTAAATGTACATTCTAATCTCAAATAATATACCAGATTAGACCAGTTAGCAAATGAATATGTTGGAAGCTTAAAAGACAATCATTCATTGTTATGATTACATTCTAAAGAACAGTGCTTAACAAGTACACAAAAAGTACAGCATAAATGATTCGATTTTTGACAACTTTAATCCGTTTTCCTTTTTATTAAATAAAAAAGTATGTGGGTCAAAATAAATATAATATTTTGTCACAAGTAATGCAATGCCAGAAACAAATGTTAATTTTGCCTTTGGGGGTTTCTTTTTTGTTCTATGTTGAAAAACATTAGCAATACATGATCATTTTGATTAAATTTGCTTTCAGTGTAACAATACAGAAAACAACTGCTTTATATTGCTTGTTCTTGTTGCAGTTTGTCTCCGCATTAGGGTGGCTGTGTGTGTCGGAGTCTGCAAGTGTACAGTATGTGTCTTTATGGGTACACATGCATGCTGAGTGGATGTGTGTTTCTGAGTGATATTTACATGCATGGGTTTGGGCTGTATCATTGCAGATGGTTCTGAGTGTTCATACCACGCTTCCCTGAAGCAGTGGGCTTCTTTCTCCTGGTGTCTGTTGGCTCAGAAGATTCCACAGCAGCATCGGCACAGACGTGATTCCAGAGCTGCCCATGCTGCCACCTGTGGAGTCCTCCCTCAGTGGGCGATACTGCTTAAACCGCCTGGTTGGAAAACACAAGTTAGCTGACATTCATTGTAGAGTAAAAAAAAAAAAAAAGATGTGCATTATATAAAAAACTCCACATAATGATGACATGGGATCTTTTTTTTATTGGACCACAATGGGTAATTTTTGTGGATCATGAATCAAGTATCAATTTGGAGAAACCAGGAATTGTGTGACTTTCATTGCGTCATGCAACGTTTACGGTGGTTAGAACTGTCTTTCACTCACTTGTAGGTCAAAGCAATGGCACCAACAACACAGACAAGGACCAAGACACCCAGAACCGCGGCCACAGTGCCTGCTGTGGAGGAGTTGGAGCCTGCAACCACAACACACAGTATGAGTAAGGTATGGTACAGTACACTCCGCAGATCAGTGAAATGTAATATAATTTTTTTTTTTGAAATTCATAAAGCTTTATGTACGGTTGTTCGTTAAATTTCACTCACCCACTGTCACACTGACTTTAGCACTGGCCACAGCCAGACTAACATCATTTGTCAGGGACACATTGACGCAGAACACTCCAGATTCGTTGAAAAACTGTCGAAGTATCATCTGACAATCTGGGGAGGGTGTCACGTTGTTACAAACGGTCTCCACAGGGGTGATGCAGTCTGCGTCCGAGATAATGGTGCACACTTCATTGGGCAGGCTAAGTAAAGAGAAGGTGGAGATATGAAGTGCAGGGGATGGCAATGTTCAAAATGCTAATTTCAACAGAATGTGCACGGTCCCTTGGGTCCTGTCTCCACTGCTGGCTGGCTACTCACCTCCCCTGGCAGGTGATGGTCAGGTCCACAGCATTCTGCACCACCTCAGTGGCCAGAGACACCACGTTGGCCACCTGGGTGATCTCCACACTCTCAATACCCTCTGAGAAATTAGATAGATTGTGAGATCATTATCAGCAACCGTCACCTGCATTTTACATCTCAGCTGCGACTGTATTGTAAACACGTCAACAGTATCTGGACATATGTGGACTTACGGACGACATCCACTGAGGTCGAGAAGGAGCCATAGCGGTAGATCATACAGTTGTCAGTTGCTGTAAGTTCCGGAACCTGCCTTTTAGCCACAACAAGAGCCACCTGTGTCTCTGTGCCTGACTCTATCTCAACCTCTGCTGCTACCTCACTCTCCACTGGAGCAGTCACTGCTGCTGGCGCTGAAGAAAACAAAGACACAGTAAGTTATCAGTATTATGAAAAGACTCAAATGATTGATTAAGTGTTTTTGTGTATATACAGTGCCTTGCGAAAGTATTCGGCCCCCTTGAACTTTGCGACCTTTTGCCACATTTCAGGCTTCAAACATAAAGATATAAAACTGTATTTTTTTGTGAAGAATCAACAACAAGTGGGACACAATCATGAAGTGGAATGACATTTATTGGATATTTCAAACTTTTTTAACAAATCAAAAACTGAAAAATTGGGCGTGCAAAATTATTCAGCCCCTTTACTTTAAGTGCAGCAAACTCTCTCCAGAAGTTCAGTGAGGATCTCTGAATGATCCAATGTTGACCTAAATGACTAATGATGATAAATACAATCCACCTGTGTGTAATCAAGTCTCCGTATAAATGCACCTGCACTGTGATAGTCTCAGAGGTCCGTTAAAAGTGCAGAGAGCATCATGAAGAACAAGGAACACACCAGGCAGGTCCGAGATACTGTTGTGAAGAAGTTTAAAGCCGAATTTGGATACAAAAAGATTTCCCAAGCTTTAAACATGTGGAAGAAGGTGCTCTGGTCAGATGAAACCAAAATTGAACTTTTTGGCAACAATGCAAAACGTTATGTTTGGCGTAAAAGCAACACAGCTCATCACCCTGAACACACCATCCCCACTGTCAAACATGGTGGTGGCAGCATCATGGTTTGGGCCTGCTTTTCTTCAGCAGGGACAGGGAAGATGGTTAAAATTGATGGGAAGATGGATGGAGCCAAATACAGGACCATTCTGGAAGAAAACCTGATGGAGTCTGCAAAAGACCTGAGACTGGGACGGAGATTTGTCTTCCAACAAGACAATGATCCAAAACATAAAGCAAAATCTACAATGGAATGGTTCAAAAATAAACATATCCAGGTGTTAGAATGGCCAAGTCAAAGTCCAGACCTGAATCCAATCGAGAATCTGTGGAAAGAACTGAAAACTGCTGTTCACAAATGCTCTCCATCCAACCTCACTGAGCTCGAGCTGTTTTGCAAGGAGGAATGGGAAAAAATGTCAGTCTCTCGATGTGCAAAACTGATAGAGACATACCCCAAGCGACTTACAGCTGTAATCGCAGCAAAAGGTGGCACCACAAAGTATTAACTTAAGGGGGCTGAATAATTTTGCACGCCCAATTTCTCAGTTTTTGATTTGTTAAAAAAGTTTGAAATATCCAATAAATGTCGTTCCACTTCATGATCGTGTCCCACTTGTTGTTGATTCTTCACAAAAAATACAGTTTTATATCTTTATGTTTGAAGCCTGAAATGTGGCAAAAGGTCGCAAAGTTCAAGGGGGCCGAATACTTTCGCAAGGCACTGTATATAATGAGTAAGTAACTAAGTAAGTGATCACCGGCAGTGTCGTCAGCTGCAACCTCATTCACAGTCTCTACGACCTCTGCCTCTAGCGCTGCCTCGGTCTCAAGAGCAGGTTCAGCTGGCACCACCTCCACCACAGTGGCAGCCTCAGTGTCGGCAGGAACAATGACGTTAGCAGCAGGGGCCACCATCTCAGCCTGAGCCACCTGTGTTGCAGCCGCAACCTCCACTCCAGTATCGGCAACCAAGGCCTCCTCCGCCGTGGCAGCAACGGAGGCTACGACTGGGATCTCTGGGAGGACTGTGGCCACCAGGTCCACTATAGCCTCCTCTCCCTCTGCAACTGGAGCTACTGAAGCAGCAGCGTCGATGATGGGCACATCTGCGGCCGTAGCCTCTACCACTGAGGTTTCAGCAGCTGCCTCTTCAGCTGCTGGAGCGACAGTTGCGGCTCCCTCCACAGCCAGGACAGCGGCGGGGTTCTCAACGGCTGGAGCAGCCGTGTTTTCTGCTGTGGCGTCGGTTTCTACTGCAGGGACAGCGGCATTGTCCTCTGTTGCCGGGACAACAGCTGGATCTTCTGCTGCTGGGACAACGGTGGCATCCTCTGCCGCAGGGGCCACTGTGGCAACCACCTCGACTCCCTCTGAGGCTGTGCCTTCGGCAGTGGGTTCGGCTGCGGCATTGGCTGTGTCTGCGGGTTCGACTGCGGCATCGGCTTCGACTGCATCTGTGTCATTGGCTGCAACTGTATCTGCACCCTCAGCAGGGGCAACATCAGAGGCGAGTAGATCCAGGGCGATGTCAGCTGGAGCTGCCTCTGGGGTAGAGACCACCACAACCATGGCAGGGGCTCTGGCCAATACTGGTTGAAAACACAAAAACAACACATTTTACTTACAACTGTTACGCATGTTATATGCACCGAATATGAATTGACTTTGGTAAAGGAAATATTGTTTTTGATAAATGCATGCTCTGTAAAATAGAAAATGATGTCTCTCACCAGTGGGGTTAGCAGTGGTGGGGTCTGCAGGCGTGTCACAGCCGTTGGGGATGCTTGCCATCAGGACCACCTGAGGCCTGTAGGTGCCAGCGGTGAGGTACATGTGTGTGACCTGGCGCTCCTTGGAGATGAGGGTGCCGCTGTTGTCACCAAAGTCCCAGTTAAAGGTGACGTCTGAGGTGCTGAGGTACTGGCTGGGGTCATGGAGGCTGATGCTGAAGACAACGGCCCGGTTCTGGATGAAGCTCTGGTCAGCCTGGTTCACATCGTTAATTTGGGTTAGCGACACCGTGAAGGGGATCTGGTCTGGGGAGGCACAAGGCAAAACATGTCAAGTTAATGTTGTGAAAGATTGTGAGAATAAATTCAAAGGATCTATAATGATCAATTGAAGTCAAATTAGGGTTGATTGATTTGCTGTTTAAATTAAAATAATACTTTGTGCATTTAAATTTGACAAGTGTTTCCTCTTAAACAGCTGCCCACCTGTGATGGAGAAGGTTGTGGAGGCGTAGCCCAGAGGGATGAACTTGTCCTTGCCACGGCAGTGGTAGATGACCACCTCCATGTTGTAAGAGCCTAGGGGCACATTGTCTGTGCCGATGGTGAGAGAAGAGGAGGGTCCGCCTGCCACCTGCCAGTAACGTCCTGGAATCCAAAGCAGCAGTAGTTAGAAAACACAGCAACGGTTATACAATTTAACTGGATGGCCTGATGATCAAACCTTGAGTTGACAAAGCTCAGAGGAACAGCAGCTGCTTTACTAATCCTCTAAAACCTCTTATCAAAGGAATGATTTCCCAGCGCACACTGCACACAGCTTGGTCAATACCAGAATGCATTGGGTTATTTTGTTGGCACTTTCTCACATCAATGTCTGTAAATGAAAGAGCTTGTTTTTACCCCATGTTGTCCACACAAACACGTAGTGGGGTTTCCTGTCTGCTGTCCCAGTGAAGGGGGTGCCATCAGGGAAGACACCACTGTACTCTCCTGAATGACCAGAGACCTGGTCGGGGTACACAGCCTGGCCCTGACGGTACTGTGTTCCTGTAGGAGAAGAGGATCACACCCAGTTTAACATAAAAGGTTAGGAACACTAGAAAAAAGATTGTAGGCCTATACGAAAAGAAAAAAAACTGTGGGGTCGATGGTATGGTATAGTGGTTGAATTTGAAAGGAAAGCTCACCATTGACAGTGCAGTTACGCACCCACACCACCTGTCCATCAGGACGTACTGTCTGGTTTGACGGAAGGCGAATGTTGATGTTAAAGGTTGCCTTTGAGCCAGTCAGGGTGGGTCCATCGTTTTTCACATCGAATGTAACTTCGCCACCTGGTGACAGAGAGTGATAAATACATCAATAGAAAGAGGTAAACGTTTCGATAGAAGTTGATTGGTCTATAAAAACGTGCAGTAAAGTGAGAACACACCTGTCCAACAGTCTCTGTATCGGGAGTCCCCATCTTTCCACACTGGATACATTTGTGAGTTCCATGAGCGGTAGCGTGTGAAACGTGTTTTAGGCTCTGAAAAAAGAAAGGGTTGAAGTTTTAGGGTACTTTTTCTCTCGTTCTCCTAATTGAAACAATGTTTTTGTTGATCACACTTTGACATACAGTACCAGTCAAAAGTTTGGACACACCTACTCGTTCAAAGGTTTTTCTTTATTAGGACTATTTTCTACATTGTAGAATAATAGTGAAGACATCAAAACTATGAAATAACACACATGGAATCATGTAGTAACCAAAAAAGTGTTACATAAATCAAAATATATTTTATATTTGATATTCCTCAAAGTAGCCGCCCTTTGCCTTGATGACAGCTTTGCACACTCTTGGCATTCTCTCAACCAGCTTCATGAGGAATGCTTTTCCAACAGTCTTGAAGGAGTTCCCACATATACTGAGCACTTGTTGGCTGCTTTTCCTTCACTCTGCAGTCCAACTCATCCCAAACCATCTCAATTGGGTTAAGGTCGGGTGATTGTGGAGGCCAGGTCATCTGATGCAGCACTCCATCACTCTCCTTGGTAAAATATCCCTTACACAGCCCGCTGGTGTGTTTTGGGTCATTGTCCACAGACAGTGTCACCAGCAAAGCGCCCCACAACATCACACCTCCTCCTCTGTGCTTCACGGTGGGAACTACACATGCGGAGATCATCCATTCACCTACTCTGCATCTCACAAAGACATGGCGGTTGGAACCAAAAATCTCAAATTTGGACTCATCATTGCTCGTGTTTCTTGGCCCAAGCAAGTCTCTTCTTTTTATTGGTAGTGGTTAGTAGTGGTTTCTTTGCAGCAATTCGACCACGAAGGCCTGATTCACGCAGTCTCCTCTGAACAGTTGATGTTGAGATGTGTCTGTTACTTGAACTCTGTGAAGCATTTATTTGGGCTGCAATTTCTGAGGCTGGTAACGCTAATGAACTTATCTTCTGGAGCAGAGGTAACTCTGGGTCTTCATTTCCTGTGGCGGTCCTAATGAGAGCCAGTTTCATCATAGTGCTTGATGGTTTTTGCGACTGCACTTGAAAAAACGTGTCTTAAAGTAATGATGGACTGTCATTTCTCTTTGCTTATTTGAGCTGTTCTTGCCATAATATGGACTTGGGTCTTTTACCAAATAGGGCTATCTTCTGCATACCAACCTTACCTTGTCACAACACAACTGATTGGCTCAAATGCATTAAGGAAAGAAATTCCACTAATTAATCAAGGCACACTTGTTAAGGCACTACCTCATGAAGCGGGGTGAGAGAATGCCAAGAGTGTGCAAAGCTGTCAACAAGGCTACTTTGAAGAATCTCAAATATATTTTGATTCGCTTAACACTTTTTTGGTTACTACATGATTCCATATGTGCTATTTTATAGTTTTGATGTCTTCACTATTATTCTACAATGTAGAAAATAGCAGAAATAAAGAAAACCCTTGAATGAGTAGGTGTGTCCAAACTTTCGACTGGTACTGTAGTGAACTACTACATTCATGTTTATCATATTATTGAGGTTTAATCAGTTATGTAACATCACCAGTGGCAGTGGTTATGGTGAGGTATTCCCATTAGGCAACAGCAAAAACCCTAAATGTAAATCTGTTTGTAAGACCACTTGGCCAGTTGCCAATTGACCACTGCACAATTAAATCTAGATGTAAATCTGAGGTTGAAAATGGTATTTTATCAAAACATTGCTATTGTCTAGACATTAGTCAGGAACAGGATCCTGGCACCCAGAACTCTCTACCTACCGGGCTAATTAATTAGCATTTACTTTTACAATGTCCTTTGAGTGAATGTCATACAAAGATCTACTACTCAGACCTGGAATGTGTATAACCATGGCTCAAATGCTTATTGAACATGTTGACACAATTTCTACTTCTTCAAACCTACAGGATCTGACCACTCCTTCCTGAAAGTACAACCATAGCTATTCCATTTTTTTTGACCGTATTATATGGTGAAGTGTTCGCTGCCCTGTTGCCTACCCTGGGTAGAGGAAAAGTTATCATCATGATGTTACAGCTTGGCAAATGGGCACAAGATGAGGTGTGGGCAAAGACATTTTCGAACATTTTACTTAAAGAAGCATCAAATATAGTTATTTGAGGGGGAAGATAGCGGTGGTGGGTAGTTCAGGTATTTCTTTGATGGTTGTGGAAGGGGGAGAGCGAGGTGGAGGTTCCAGGCGAGTCACACCGCCCCTGCAATCCCCGTCAATCCCTTTCATGTGACTGTCAATTGAGCACAGGCAGCCGTAATCCCAAATGCTGGAAGGAGGAGAGCCTCTGTGGAGTTCAGACACCAGGGCGGGCTCACTCTGCTACCACTGTGTGTGTGTGTTTGTGTGTGCACGTCACACATACGAGTGTGTGCGCACGCGCGAGTGTGTGATATATGACTGAAATCGTGATTATGTATCATAAGGTGCAAATTCAGGATTTAGGAAACCGCAACAACTACATTATCTTCTGTTATTATGAGCCCCTTGTATTCCCCTTGGCATATACAGTACTATCATAAAATCCCAGGAATGCATCCTCTAAAATAACTCACTCATAATGACAAGCCATAATATCGTTATCATGTGCAGTCATTCATCACATAGTCACACTTCAAACTGATTGCCAATGAAAAGACCGATATCTCCTACCAAGTGAATTACAGCTTGTGGTTTGGTTTGGATATCCATTAAATGCAACACATTGGTAGATAACACGTTGAACCTCATGATTGATAGTGAAACAACAACTTTAGTACTAATGTTTCCTCAGGGGAAAAAATATAGTTATTCTGTTCTATTGATGAGAGCTGAGAAAATGTTCACCTTACTATTGAAACTACAGGATGCACAGAAGAGTTTTAGGGTTTGGAGATCAACTTGGCATGTGATTGCGCTATTCTTGATTACAAGCATGTAATCTGTGAGTAGTTAATAGACATGCTATCCTACTGTATATTACACAGTGGTGGAATTCTTGCTAATGTGAGATTAATGTAGACAAGGCACGCCAAAAACATTTTTTTTTGGTCTACAGAATTATTCCTTAAATGTACTTCCAAAATGAATTGCATGATGAGCTCATGTCAAAGCTTAACATGAATTTACTCAGGATCTTCTTAATTCAATTCTCCACACTTTAAAGTTGAACTGCACAAAATGGTGTTATTTAGAAGATTATACCGGTATACTATACTCTTTGAAAATGTTGTAATTTCAGACATTGGTGGTCCTGTATATTCACCAAGTATTGAAACGTTTTACCATATACAGATATTTATTGAGTATATATGTAGTGTATTGAGGAGGCAGTAATGAATAGATTATTATTCATCCTTTTCAATGGCAATGCAAAATACAAAGGGAAATATAGAACAAACATTTCACTACTAAAAGGGATTGTTTGCACAAATGTCATTGCTCAGTGAGTACTTAGCAATACTCAGTGAGAATATTTCCATTATTTCATTTCATTCTACCTCAGCCCCATCTCCCGTCCAACACTGCACATAACGCAAGAAAGACTGGATGGAGCAACCAGTGTTTAATCAAATAGTAATTTAGAAAGTAATATATACTCACTTGCTTCTAAAGCTGCTGATGAGATAGCCAACACCAGTACCGCCAATAAAGTCCTCATTGTGCGTGGTTGTGTGTCCTTTCTCTGCCCAGTTCCTTACCCTTATCCTAGTCTTAAAAACCCAACAACACACCCAGAGAGACTTGTGGTAGGATTCTGATTCCCTATAAAAGAGTCTTGGACCCTTAATTACCATAAACTTGCCTCTCGCATCTGATTTTAGGGAGGCTACAACCCAGCCCCTCCCACTATAATCAACAGTGTGAAGAGACACACTTTGTTAGCAATGCTATTATGTTTTCAAATGTTTTATTGGATAATTACAGTAGCTAAAAGGATTAACCTTAATGTAGTGTTACCATCAATCCCCCAAAAATATTTCTACATGTCAGAATGTTTTTTTTTTTTAAATGCTATCTTTGCACTGGTGCTTGAAAGAAAGATGAGACATAAAACTCTTTCATTTCTTTTGAAAAATGTAGGAAATTATCCGATTTCGAACATACAATGTTCTCCAACAAGTAAAGAGTGATACTTCTCCCATTTTCACAAGACAGTGGGAACCTTATGGAATTAATGGCTTAGTGGTTGTGGTAGAAAAACGCAATAAATCAAAGTTTATTGGTCGTCTACATATACTACGTATACATTCTGTATACTTCTGGCCCTTTGGACACTGTGTTAACAACCCTCCAGACGAGCTTCAATGCCATATAACTCTCCTTCCGTGGCCTCCAACTGCTCTTAAATACAAGTAAAACTAAATGCATGCTCTTCAACCGATTGCTACCTGCACCTGCCTGCCCGTCCAGCATTACTACTCTGGACGGTTCTGACAGAATATGTGGACAACTACAAATACCTAGGTGTCTGGTTAGACTGTAAACTCTCCTTCCAGACTCACATAAAACATCTCCAATCCAAAGTTAAATCTAGAATTGGTTTCCTATTTCGCAACAAGGCATCCTTCACTCATGCTGCCAAACATACCCTCGTAAAACTAACCGTCTTACCGATCCTCGACTTCGGTGATGTCATTTACAAAATAGCCTCCAACACCCTACTCAACAAATTGGATGCAGTCTATCACAGTGCAATCCGTTTTGTCACCAAAGCCCCATATACTACCCACCACTGCGACCTGTACGCTATCATTGGCTGGCCCTCGCTTCATACTCGTCGCCAAACCCACTGGCTCCAGGTCATCTACAAGACCCTGCTAGGTAAAGTCCCGCCTTATCTCTGCTCGCTGGTCACCATAGCAGCACACACCCGTAGCACGTGTTCCAGCAGGTATATCTCACTTGTCACCCCCAAAGCCAATTCCTCCTTTGGCCGCCTCTCCTTCCAGTTCTCTGCTGATAATGACTGGAACGAACTACAAAAATCTCTGAAACTGGAAACACTTATCTCCCTCACTAGCTTTAAGCACCAGCTGTCAGAGCAGCTCACAGATCACTGCACCTGTACATAGCCAATCTACAAATAGCCCAAACAACTACCTCTTCCCCTACTGTATTTATTTTGCTCCTTTGCACCCCAGTATTTCTACTTTGCACACTCATCTACAATCAAATCTACCATTCCAGTGTTTTAATTGCTATATTGTATTTACTTCGCCACCATGGCCTATTTATTGCATTTACCTCCCTTATCTCACCTCATTTGCTCACATTATAGATGTATTTTTCTACTGTATTATTGACTGTATGTTTGTTTTACTCCATGTGTAACTCTGTGTTGTTATATGTGTCGAACTCCTTTGCTTTATCTTGGCCAGGTCGCAGTTGTAAATGAGAACTTGTTCTCAACTTGCCTACCTGGTTAAATAAAGGTGAAATGAAAAAAATAAACATAGATTTGCCGATTTTACATTTTGGTAATTTAGCAGACGCTCTTATCCAGAACAACTTACAGGAGCAATTGGGTTAAGTGCCTTGCTCAAGGGCACGTCCACAGATTTTTCCCCCATTAGGCTTGGGGATTCGGAACCAGTGACCTTTTGATTACTGTCCCAACACTCTTAACCTACCAGATGTTATTGCAGGTGGAGCAAAATGCTTATGTTTCTAGCTCCAACAGTGCAGTAACATCTAGCAATACAATACATACATAATCCATGAGGATGAGCCATGGCTAGAATACAGTATATACATATAAAGTGGGTAAAACAGTTTCTCGGTCCCGGCTTTGATACATCTGTACTGTCTCCGTCTGCTAGATGGTAGCTGGGTGAACAGTTGCTACATGATTCTTTATGTGTTATTTCATAGTTTTGATGTCACTATTATTTTACAATGTAGAAAATAGTAAAAATAAAGAAAAAGCCTTGAATGAGTAGGTGTGTCCAAACTTTTGACTGGTACTGTAAATACCTAGAAGTATGCTTTGTAATGCTTTTTAATACTTGTAACATAAGCTTTATGCCTTGTATGTAAATCCATTCATTGTACAATGTTCATTAAATATCTGCCTTTGATATAGACAATTCTCAGACCAGTTCTTGCTAGTCAACGTCAACTTATTGCCTAACACATGAGTGTATATTTTAATTATCTTTATGTAGTCAGATAAACATTTTAATACGCAAATTGCTTAGTCTTATTACGAGTCACATGTGAGGTATCTATAATATCATATACACGTCAAATATTACTGCACACTATAATATCTCCTATTGTCCACAATCAGAGAGGGAGGAGAGGTAACGTTCTAATCAGGCTCGGGCGGCGAGCAAACCATCCATCAATTCCGATTATTTTAAAGTAGACAAAAGGGACTGTAACAAACTCTGTTGAACAAAATCATGATTCTCTGCAGATATATTGTCCCCGTGCATACAGCCAGTGGGGTTCATCATACATCGTGCGCACAGAAAGAAAGAACTCTCCGGGAAAAACAAGGCTTGAGGGGTATGTCTCATGATTAACAACTCATGGTGTGAATGTAGTAACGTACAGGAACTCAAGTCCTTTTTCTCTCCCGATTTGGAATACCTCACCATCAAATGCAGACAGCATTACCTCCTGAGATAATTGTCTTTGGTTATTATCACTGCCATGTACATTGCCGTCAAGCAGACACTGTGACAGCTCTAAAGGAACTACACTGGACTTTGCACAAACTGGAAACCGCATATCCTGAGGCCGCATTTATTGTAGCTGGGGAATTTTAAAAAGGAAATCTGAGGAAAACGCTCTCTAAATTCTACCAACACATCTCCTGTGCTACACGTAGAGAGAACACGCTTGACCATTGTAACTCTCCATTCCGGGATGGCTACAAGGCCCTCTCCCGCCCCCCTTTTGGCAAATCAGATCACACCTCCATCCTGCTCCCATAGGCAGAAACTTAAACAGGAAGCAACCATGGTAAAGACTGTTCAATGTTGTTCTGACCAATCGGAATGTATGCTTTGTTTTGATCACGCGGACTGGGAAATGTTCTCGGTTGCCTCTGGAACAATATTGACGTACACACTAACTGGTTTCGTAAAGAAGTGCATAGAGGATGTTGTTCTTACTGTAACGATTAGAACTCACCCAAATAAAAAAACGTGGATAGATGGCATCATTCACGCAAAACTGAATGCGCAAACTACCACATTTAATCACACCAAGGTGACTGGGAACATGGACATATACAAACAGATCAGTTATGACCTCCGTAAGCCAATCAAAGAGGCAAAACGACAGTACAGGGACAAAGTGGAGTCGCAATTCAGACATAAGCTCAGACATAAGACGCATGTGGCAGGGACTCCAGACAATCATGGATTATAAAGGGAAAGCCAGCCAGCCACGTCACGTACACCGATGCCTCACTCCCGGACAAGCAAAACACCTTCTTCGCCCACTTTGAGGAAAACACAGAGATGCCGAGGTAGGCCATCACCGCTCACGAGGACTGTAATGCTCCCAATCTCTGTGGCTGAAGTGAGTAAGACATTCAAGTGTGATAACCCTCTGGCTTGCAAGGCTCCCGGGCCAGACGGCATCCCATGCCACATCCTAAGAGCATGTGCAGACCAGCTGGCTGGAGTGTTTATGGACATATTCAATCTCTCCCTATCCCAGTCAGTTGTCCCCACTTGCTTCAAGATATCCACCATTGTTCCTGTATCCAAGAAAGTGAAGGTAACTGAACTAAATGCCTATCGCCCCCTAGCACTCACTTCTGTCATCAAGAAGTGCTGAGAGGCTAGTTAAGGGAAATATCACCTACAACTTACGACACACTACAATTTGCATACGGTTGCAACAGATCCACGGACAACGCAATCGCCATTGCACTGCAAACTGCCCTATCCCACCTGGACAAGATGAATACCTATGTGAGAATGCTGTTCATTGACTACAGCTCAGCCTTCAACACCATAGTGCCCTCCAAGCTCATCACAACGCTCAGGGTCGTGGGTCTGAAACCCTCCATGTGCAACTGGGTCCTTGACTTCCTGACGGGCCAACCCCAGGTGGTGAAGGTAAGCAACAACACCTCTGCCACACTAATTCTCAACACGTGGCCCCCACAGGAGTGTGTTCTCAGCCCTCTCCTGTACATCCATGATTGCATGGCTATGCACGTCTCCAACTCAATATCACATTTGCTGATGACAACAGTGGCAGGCCTGATTACCAACAACGCTGAGACAGCCTACAGTCCGGAGGTGAGACCTCTGGTGAACCTCTCCCTCAACAAAACGAAGGAGCTGATCGTGGACTACAGGAGACAGTAGAGAGAGCATGCCCCCATACACATCGATGGGCCACAGTGTAGAGGGCCAAAAGCTTCAAATTCCTCGGCGTGCACATCACCGAGGACCTGAAATGGTCCCTCCACACAGACACTGTGGTGAAGAAGGAGTAACAGCATGTTACAGAATGTTCAAGCTCAGCATGTTCAACAGCATGTTCAAGCTCAGGAGGCTGAATACATTTGGCTTGGCCCCTAACACCCTCACAAACTTCTACAGATGCAACATCAAGAGCAATCTATCGGACTGTATCACCGCCTGGTACAGCAACTACAGGGCTCTCCGGAGGGTGGTGTGGTCAGCCTAACACATTACTGGGTGCACACTGCCTGCCCTCCAGGACATCTACAGCACCCAGTGTTACAGGAAGGCCAAGAATATAATCAAGGACCAAAGCCACCCGAGCCACAGCCTGTTCACCCTGCTACAATCTAGCAGGCAAAGACAGTACAGGTAGTATCAAAGCTGGGACAGAGAGAGTGAAAAGCATCTTCTATCTCCAAGCCTTCCGACTGTTAAACAATCATCACTAGCTGGCATCCGCTCGGTACCCTGCCTTGCACTTTAGACACTGTCACTAGCCGGCTACCACCCGGTATTCTACCCTGGACCTTAGAGACTGCTGCCCTATATACACACACACACACACATACAGTGCCTTGCGAAAGTATTCGGCCCCCTTGAACTTTGCGACCTTTTGCCACATTTCAGGCTTCAAACATAAAGATATAAAACTGTATTTTTTTGTGAAGAATCAACAACAAGTGGGACACAATCATGAAGTGGAACGACATTTATTGGATATTTCAAACTTTTTGAACAAATCAAAAACTGAAAACTTGGGCGTGCAAAATTTTTCAGCCCCCTTAAGTTAATACTTTGTAGCGCCACCTTTTGCTGCGATTACAGCTGTAAGTCGCTTGGGGTATGTCTCTATCAGTTTTGCACATCGAGAGACTGAAATTTTTTCCCATTCCTCCTTGCAAAACAGCTCGAGCTCAGTGAGGTTGGATGGAGAGCATTTGTGAACAGCAGTTTTCAGTTCTTTCCACAGATTCTCGATTGGATTCAGGTCTGGACTTTGACTTGGCCATTCTAACACCTGGATATGTTTCTTTTTGAACCATTCCATTGTAGATTTTGATTTATGTTTTGGATCATTGTCTTGTTGGAAGACAAATCTCCGTCCCAGTCTCAGGTCTTTTGCAGACTCCATCAGGTTTTCTTCCAGAATGGTCCTGTATTTGGCTCCATCCATCTTCCCATCAATTTTAACCATCTTCCCTGTCCCTGCTGAAGAAAAGCAGGCCCAAACAATGATGCTGCCACCACCATGTTTGACAGTGGGGATGGTGTGTTCAGCTGTGTTGCTTTTACGCCAAACATAACGTTTTGCATTGTTGCCAAAAAGTTCAATTTTGGTTTCATCTGACCAGAGCACCTTCTTCCACATGTTTGGTGTGTCTCCCAGGTGGCTTGTGGCAAACTTTAAACAACACTTTTTATGGATATCTTTAAGAAATGGCTTTCTTCTTGCCACTCTTCCATAAAGGCCAGATTTGTGTAATATACGACTGATTGTTGTTCATCCAGAGTGATCATGGGCCTCTTGGCTGCATCTCTGATCAGTCTTCTTCTTTGTATGAGCTGAAAGTTTAGAGGGACGGCCAGGTCTTGGTAGATTTGCAGTGGTCTGATACTCCTTCCATTTCAATATTATCGCTTGCACAGTGCTCCTTGGGATGTTTAAAGCTTGGGAAATCTTTTTGTATCCAAATCCAGCTTTAAACTTCTTCACAACAGTATCTCGGACCTGCCTTTTGTGTTCCTTGTTCTTCATGATGCTCTCTGCGCTTTTAACGGACCTCTGAGACTATCACAGTGCAGGTGCATTTATACGGAGACTTGATTACACACAGGTGGATTGTATTTATCATCATTAGTCATTTAGGTCAACATTGGATCATTCAGAGATCCTCACTGAACTTCTGGAGAGAGTTTGCTGCACTGAAAGTAAAGGGGCTGAATAATTTTGCATGCCCAATTTTTCAGTTTTTGATTTGTTAAAAAAGTTTGAAATATCCAATAAATGTCGTTCCACTTCATGATTGTGTCCCACTTGTTGTTGATTCTTCACAAAAAAAGATCTTTATATTTATTATTATTATTATATTTATTATATTTATTTATCTATTTATATCTTTATGTTTGAAGCCTGAAATGTGGCAAAAGGTTGCAAAGTTCAAGGGGGCTGAATACTTTCGCAAGGCGCTGTATATAGGGCAGTAGTCTCTAAAGGTGCAGGTTTGAGTAACCAGGGGGTAGCCGGCTAGTGATGGCTATTTAACAGTCTGATGGCCTTGAGATAGAAGCTGTTTTTCAGTCTCTCAGTCCCAGCTTTGATGCACCTGTACTGACCTCGCCTTCTGGATAATAGCGGGGTGAAAAGGCAGTGGCTTTGGTGGTTGATGTCCTTGATGATCTTTTTGGCATTCCTGTGACATCGGGTGCTGTAGTGATATGTTGGCAGGCAGAGATACAGCCCGATAGGATTCTCTCAACTGTGCATCTGTACAAGTTTGTGAGGGTTTTGGCACTGTTGCACCTTCTTCACCACACTGTCTGTGTGGGTGGACCATTTCAGATTGTCAGTGATGTGTACACCGATGAACTTGAAGGTTTCCACCTTCTCCACTGCGGTCCCGTCAATGTGGATAGGGGCGTGCGCCCTCTGCTTTTTCCTGAAATCCACGATCAGCTCCTTCGTTTTGTTGACGTTGAGGGAGAGGTTGTTTTCCTGGCACCACTCCGCCAGAGCCCTCACCTCCTCCTTGTAGGCTGTCTCATCAATGTTGGTAATCAGGCCTACTATGGTTGTGTCATCTGCAAACTTGATGATTGAGTTGGAGACGTATGTGGCCACTGGGTCACGGGTGAACAGGGAGTACAGGAGGGGGCTGAACACGCACCCTTGTGGGGCCCCTGTGTTGAGGATCAATGAAGTGGAGGTGTTTTCTACCTTCACCACCTGGGGGAGGCCCGTCAGGAAGTCCAGGACCCAGTTGCACAGGGTGGGGTTCAGAACCAAGGCCCCAAGCTAGATGATGAGCTTGGAGGGTGTTGAAGGCTGAACTATAGTCAATGAACAGCATTCTTACATGGGTATTTATTTTGTCCAGTTGGGATAGGGCAGTGTGCAATGCAAATTGAAGTGGGTCTAGGGTGTCAGGTAAGGTGGAGTTGATAGGATCCTTAACTAGCCTCTCAAAGCACTTCACATGACAGAAGTGAGTGCTCCCGGGCGATATTCATTTAAATCAGTTACCTTTGCTTTTTTGGGTATGGGAACAATGGTGGACATCTTAAAGCAAGTGGGGATATCCGACTGGGATAGGGAGAGATCGAATATGTTCGTAAACACTCCAGCCATCTGGTCTGTGCATGCTCTGAGGACGCGACTAGGAATAACGTCTGGGCCAGCAGCCTTGCGAGGGTTAACACGCTTAAATGTCTTACTCACGTCGGCCACGGAGAACGAGAGCCCACATTCCTTGAGAGCAGACCATGTCAATGGCACTGTGTTATCCTCAAAATGGGCGAAGAAGGTGTTTAACTTGTCCGGGAGCAAGACTTCGGTGTCCGCGACGTGGCTGGTTTCCCCTTTTTTATCCGTGATCGTCTGTAGACCCTGCCACATACGTCTCGTGTCTGAGACATTGAATTTTGACTCCAATTTGTCTCTTTACTGACGTTTACTCTGATTGCCTTACAGAGGGAATAACTACACTGTTTGTATTCCCAGTCACCTTGCCGTGGTTAAGTGCAGTTGTTCACGCTTTCAGTTTAGGGCGAATGCTGCTATCTATCCATGGTTTCTTGATTACATCAAGCTTAAGACTCTACAAACGTGTTGGAGGCACTTGCTGTTTGTTTTGGTTGTGTTTCAGAGTATTTTGTGCTCAATATAAATGAATGCTAAATAATGTGCCATTTTGGAGTCACTATTATTGTAAATAAGAATAGAATGTTTCTAAACACTTCTATATTAATGTGTATGCTGTCATGATTACAGATAATCCTGAATGAATCATTAATGATGAATGAGAAAGAAATCGGTAACAGAATCCCCCCCCAAAAAACAAATCAGTCACGAAATGTCTGCAGTTGAATTGGCTACAATGGGAAATTATAGTAGTCACAAACCACAGTTGGGTCACCTGCTACAGTCCTCACTTCCACTGGAATACTGTTATGTTCAGCTGATACTGTTTGTCTTTTTCTGTCGTTTGGTGGTTGAAGCAAAAGGTGTGAAGTCAGGAAAATACGCCCACTCTCTTCTCTGTCTCTCCAATTAATGTCACATCTCCTGGTACTTGCTGACACCTTACCATGAGCCCCCGCTCTTTCCCTTTACTCTAACCAGAATCCTCACCCACTGAGCACCAACCGACACCAGACTTCCATGGACGTTGAAAAGTAGTTGAAATTTGGTCAATCTGCCCTGGATTTGATTCATTTGATTCTGCCCTGGATTCGGTTCAGATTTGGTCTGGACCAAATTGTCTAATTTGGAACTCATTAAAATAATAGGCAGTGTGTAGAATAATACATAAATATGCAAAAGAGATATTGCATATTTCTACCTTTGTGTGCCTATTTAGGGTACATCACCATGAGGAGAATGACATCCATATCCATAATTATGCATTTCTGTGTAGTGAAGATCAGGGACCCATGATGAAATTATGTTACCGCAATTCTGTTATAGGGTGTAAATCCACTTCACTTACTGTAGTTCAATAACCAAAAGCAATCTTTTCAAATTCAAGTGTCATGTCACAGCTGACACCCCATTCTTTCTGCAGCCATCATTGAATCTTAATTCAGAACAGATATTTAACAACGTTTTTGGAAAATGTGGTCAGATTTACCGAAATTCTGTTACCAGATTTTGCATCTGCACAGTTCTTCCAGTAAATGTGTTTTTTTGTCAAATGTTCTGTGTAAATTGTTAAAAGTAGTTATTGTGCATGGGGTTGTATGGTTTGTCAAACTTTGAAAGCAATGGTTTTTGTTTGACATACATTATAAGTGAAAAACCTGAATCTTTTACCATTGTATTGCCCTATAGCCTGTGAACAGGCAGGAAGTTCTTTGCTAATGTTGTCTTATGGAGTTGCAAAGGTCAACGGTCACTATAGGAAGTTGAGAATTGAATCAAGGTGTGTGTCCCAATAATCTCTCATTTCTACCGAAGTGTACACTTCATGAATTTGAAGGGAAATAACTGGTATATGGAAACTCTCTATACCCAATGCCTACACCAATCCAATGCTATTAAATGTGTGGGAAGTAGTGAACAACTGTACACTTCAGAAAGAAGGACCGATTATTGGGACGCACCCTTGATATGAAGTCATAGTTATGTATTGGCGTTCGTTACTCCCCCCTCCCAGGAAGGGCCGTAAAGAAACAGACTTTTCAATTTCTTTTGTACTCTTTAATTACTAATTTGACCCTTTCAAGTTTAATCTCTTACTTTTTGCATAATGTGTTTGTTCTAATATTGCAATTGCCATGCATAAGTTGAGTCTTGTTCCTTTGATGATTTGCCCTACACTTGTTTTAAAGACAATTTTCGGCCAGATTCCATGACTCAACCATATGCTCTAACGTCACTCTAACTTCACTTCACTTTTTTCATTAATATCACTTTTCAAATATGAGCACCATCTATTCTATTCTGACAGATTTCGAACAAATGTAATTTAATGTACTATATGTAATGTCTGTTCCTTATAGGGATGCCTGGAAGAATTGGCTTAGCTGCAATCATGCCTGCCCTGACGTTCGACCTTACAGCTGTGCGTACATGGGAATCACAAGATCAGCATGTGGGGATGGCAAATCAATAGCATCCTTTTACTCCCCTCTTTCCCCATATTCTCCTTTTAGTGCCATAGGCCTCATACCAAGTAAAATGATCTATGCTCGAAGCAATCCACATACGCTGGGAAACACTTGTGCTTGCTTTTTAACGCTTCCGCATTCCAGAACGATTCAGTCAAACAGACTAATTATAATTATCATTATTGAACTAATGAGATAGAAATAAAGGTCTTAATGGTTAAAAACACCACAACTTTGACCAGTGTGACGATTCGTGTGGGAAAACATAGTATTGTGATGACCTTTGATTGACAAGAACAATTACCCGGGGCGGCAAGGTAGCCTAGTGGTTAGAGCGTTGGACTAGCAAGGTTGCAAGTTCAAATCCCCGAGCTGACAAGGTACAAATCTGTCGTTCTGCCCCTGAACCGGCAGTTAACCCACTGTTCCTAGGCCGTCATTGAAAATAAGAATTTGTTCTTAACTGACTTGCCTAGTTAAATAAAGGTAAAAAAAAAAAAAAATTAAACCTAGCTTTCTAGGAACAGTGGTAATGTGTCTGGTCTGGACCCCCAAATCACGTCTCTCAACTTCGTGCTACTCCCATTGTTTCGGTACAGTATTATCAAAAGTTTTAAAGGTTGAATGAATATATATGTATTTTTTTTATTCAGAAAAATACTGAATGTACTCAAATCAAATTGTATTGGTCACATACACATGGTTAGCAGATGTTAATGCGAGTGTAGCGAAAAGCTTGTGCTTCTAGTTCCAACCATGCAGTAATATCTAACAATCTAACAACTAAACACCATGAAATAAAATAACATGCACGAAACTCAGTATTTACTTAAATCTGGTAAAATGTTTAAACAAAATATTCAGTTGATGTATGGACACACAAAAGGCAGGTTGATGTGGAGGCCTCTGCAGCCACAAGTCCTTTAAAAAAGTGTTTTTTAACTTGAGGTGCATTCAATGGTAAGTCTGTGTGTAGCTGACAGCGACATATGATCTTGCCATTCCAATTGCCTTAGGTTGGTGGTGAGATTGTTCAAGCTGCACAACATGTGACCACTCATGTGCTAACAACATCGCTCACTAAAGCACCTGACCGACCACACTGCACAGCACTGAAAGATACCAACACAGAACACTGACTTAGACAAAACCCACACAAACTTGATTGAAACTAGCTGTACGGTTATAGTGAGAGAAAAAAAAATCCTCAATTTGAGAGTTCCCTTTTAGTCAGTCAACTTGGTACAACAAACATATCGGGACTTCGTGCACTAGCTCCCTCCACTGAAGAACATTAGAATCACGCCTGACAAGGCCAATGAACACAGTGCCTCGCCGGAATAGTGATAAACCCAAGGCACGTATTAATTCCTTAAATTCTTCCGCTCTTCATTTCGATCTGAACAGAACATTTTCACGCATTCTTTAAAATAAACATGGAAATACGAAATCTAACTGTCCCACTTAAGGATGGCCTGCCCATCCTTCTGGGCATTGTGTGTTCAAGCCTGGTAACTGGTTTTGTGAGTTTCCTGATGAATTTGTTAGTTATTCTTCTGCCGGTTTAGCCTGGCTAACTGAATGATGCTGCGTTTCGACGAGGGACACAAAAACCGGCATACTAGCCAGCATAGCGGGACAAGAAAGATGGTTACAGCAAAAGCAATCCAGCACAACGGTATTTGTAACTATGGTGATTTCAGTAAACAATCAGTGCAAATCAACATCCGGAAGAAAACAATTCAACGGCATACGACAAAAGTTGAAATATTTTAACTTAAAATTTTAACTGACGGCATTCACAGCCAGCCTCAACGGCAAATACCGTCATGCTCTCATTCAAAATAATGACATCCAGTTTGGAGTGTACCATGTAAGCACCGTATGAGTAAGATGGCTAACGCAACCAAAATGACAAAGGCTAACAAGCTGGGTTTGGGTTCAAAGACCATGAGCAAATAAATTCAAAGATACTAACGTTTTGCTTTCTGTTATGTCTCGGCACACCCCTGCTCAGGTCAGCTTGTGTGCGGGATGAAGGGACGGTGCCAGTAACAGCGGCTGGCACTGTTCCCCTAGTCCATGGTGCGCACAGCTTCCCTTGGAAAATGTGGAATTCTTATGACTTCCTCTCACGGGTGCCCGTACCTCGGCTGAGTCAGTTACGGAACCAGGGGATGAATTATCAATTTTGATCCGATAAAATGTCTTGTCACAGTACCGTTTGCTAGCCGATGTCACCCATGCGGCTTTTGCACCCCATTATTTCTATCTCTACTTTGCACATTCTTCCACTGCAAATCTGCTGTGGGCCATTTCATTTGGTGTCTGCTGGGGTCAGCTTGGGGCGACCCCAGTAGACACCATAGCTGTGTTGTATTGAGTTGACCGACTGAAAGGGAACGTGCAGTTATGACAATAACTATAGTTCCCTAAAGGAGGGAAACAAGGTACAACACCTGGTCGGGTCTGGGCTTGGTGAAGAGCAGAGCTCAATTAAAGGAATGAATACGTGCCTCAGGTTTATCACCTGTGGAAAGCGGAGATTCTGGTGAGGCATAGTGTTCATTGGCCTTGTCAGGCGTGATTCAAATCTTCTTCCGTAGAGGGTGCAAGAGCATGAACTCTCCAACGCTGTGTTGTACCTCATTCCCTTCCTTCAGGCAACAATAGTTCTAGTCATAACTGTACATTTGTAACATGGCTTAATTCAGTTACAGTATTACCATTTACACACACACTTGACTTGACGCCATTGAAATGAAGGCAAACAAATGATTCATTCTCGGCACATGAAGCTGAAGGTATGGACCAAAGCTGGCTCCATGTGAACTACAATCATGTAACTACAAACACTCTGTTTAAAAGTTTGGAAATACTAATAATCTTTACTTGCAATATGATGTTGGAAACATAAAGCACTCTACTTTCACATCACATCAAAATAATGTAACACTGTTGCAACTGACAGCACTTTTTAGTTGCAACACTATTTTTGTCCTTCTTCCGTTACACACAGGCGTTCGGAGATGCTTCGATAGCTAATTAGAACAGGTGGTCGCCTCTGTCTTATGTAAACAAGCACTGTAACATGGTAATTGTCCCAGACTAGCTACAGAATTGTAACAGGATATTTGATGCTCCACTACCTGTTAAAGTTTAGCTAGTGTAAAGCCTCGGAAGGAATTTTTCTAACCTCTTCTTGGTGCTACTTTCTTCCTTTTTGATTCAGAAGAAAAGTGTCTCTTCTAAAAGTCTGTGTCCAGTTGCAGGTGGTTCTCAAAAAAACTAGAAAATATATAAATCCACATTTTGCACCGAGTGAGGAGTTTCCTCAACATTTTACTTGCCAGACGTCTTGCATTTCTCAATATCTTTGCAGGAACTAGTCATTTTGATGCGACCTGGCCGCAGGCATGTGTAGAAGAAGATGACAAAGCGTTACACAGTGTGATCAAAACAAAGATCTTCACACATGCAAGAGGCATTTCTCAGTCGATACAAAACGTGGATGTAATATCTTTCTGAATATTCTCAGTTTTTTTGGAGAACCACCTGCAACTGGACATTTAGAAGAGACAGGTAAGTTGAAAAATTCCTCCCAGCAGTTTACATTAGCTAAGCTAAAATGGGTAATGGAGCATCAGATATCCCGTTACAATTCTGTAGCTAGGCCCAGATTTAGTTCTGGGATACATATTGCCTGGAAAACTCCAGGTCTTGACTGTCCTCTCTCTATATATCACTCACACACAAACACAACAAAAGGTTGGTTCACTCTGGGATCAGAGAGCAGAGTGCAAGAATGATAACCCCCTGAGGAATGTCAGGAATTTTAACACAATCAGGATCAAGTCAACAGGAAAAAGGGTTCGACTTTCCAAAAGTAACCTTTCTAGAAAACATAAAATGTTGTTTGATTATTGGAATGGTGTTGAGTATGAAAGTTTCATACATTTTTTCTTAGGGGGTAGATCAGCTTTAACCCTCCTGTTGTGTTAGTTTCATGTTAATTAATTCTGTCTTCCCGGTCCAAAATGACAGCCCCATTATAGCTGATTATAAATCCATAATAATACATATATTATCACCTAATGTTGTGTAAGATATTTTTATCAACTTAAGTTATTGTGAACATTACACGTTTTGAACTTCTATTTGCTATTTATGGTCTGTAGGCCTCATTGACCGGAGCTCATACTTCTCGTTTTTAAGTAAAAAATGCATAATGTATGGATTATTTTGACTATAACAAATACTCAGATTAAATATATTGTGCTATTTATCACAGACTACTTTGTGTCAAAGTTTAACAAGGACTCTCTCCTCCTCACCAGTGTCATGATCAAAGATATGATCAAGAGCCTCACATATCGTATATCGTTTGGTCATTGTGCTGCCACAGAATGAATTGTGAGCAAGGCCTCAAAAAAGCTTTATATACCAGAGCAGCGAGAAAAGTTCTATATATTATTGAAACAATGTTGCGATTGTTTGTGAGAATGCCAACAGGCGTGGTTCCTGTGGGGAGAGATTATATTGGGGAAAGGTTCCCGTGGGGGTTGCCATGGAAGCCAAGAAGGGGAGTGAGGTGTGTGTGCTCAAACACACACATGCATGTGGGGGTCTGGGAGAGGAAGTGTGTCCATCTGATGAATGGGCATGTGCTTGAACTCAATTTTATACACTAATTGTAGTCTCATCCATTCATTTCTAATGACCGGAAC